>NC_138976.1:150607337-151233801 GCF_964341445.2 Mesoplodon mirus | reverse complement strand
TCTGCTCATATCTCCATTTAACTTTTTTCTGTGTTCTCAGGGTTTATTGTTTTCATCTTCTGATGTCAATTAAAACACTTGGTTATTCATTTTAATAAATCTTTTTACTTATAAAGATTTGAACTTTTGAAGATTCCAGCTTACTTGTACGTTTCTAAGGGTCAGGTCCTCACCATTCTTGCTGGCCTAAGGCTTAGTTCAACATATAGCAATGTATATATTGACCTATTTTCCCCTCGACTTTCTGTGATCCCCTACATCTCACCTTTCTTTGAAGAAAAGCCATTTGAAATACCCTTAACTTATTTCACAGCCAATAAGTCTTTGAAATAATGTGTATTTTTTAGAGAAATCTTCTTATATAATTAGGCAGAAAATCTGACTTGCCATAGTTTTCAAAACAGCATAATTTCACTCTTCTCAATGATTAATCTGTTGTATTACACAACCTTTGTGTATTTAGCTTTATCAATGACATGTCCTTTAAAAATGTTTTAGAGATCCTACCAGTCTTTGAAAACATCCTTGTGCCTTGTTTCAGTTCCAGTTTTATGTATATTTTCTGCCTTGCACCCGATTATTCCTACATCTGATGGATGGCCTTGGGAATCTAATTCTGGTATTGATTGTTTTGGTTGATTGTCTCCCCTTGTAGCTGCTTTCTTCATTATTGTGTAAAGTTAGATCATGAGCTCATGTTTAGCTAAACAGCTGACCTTGTAAGAGGCTTAGGTGTGAACGCTCGTAAGTTTCAGCAGAAAGTCGGCCAAGATTTATTTGTGTCCCTCCAATGAGTGGCCCGCAAGGACCCCGTTTTCTACAAGTGTTGGTCCAATACTCCCTCTAGAGGCAGGGGACTCAGACAGGCCTGCTTTGCGGCCCCCGATCTGGGGCAGGGACAGTGGGCGGCCTGTGGCCCGGGCAGGAGCCTCTCCGCGTGTGTCCAAGGGACCCATCTGCCTGTGAGCCTCGGTCACCTGGCAGGAAGCTACGATGCCCAGACCTATGGTTAGCTGTGCAGCGAGGTGTACTGCGCGGACAGGTTCCACACACACTTCAAGTAAGAGGGCGGCCTGAGTGGAAAGGTGAGAGTTTGGGCAGCTGTGCAGACAAAGAAAGCGCCCTTTGGCCTGGGCCTAAATGCTTGTGACACTCCACTGGGCCTGCCGGGCTCTGAGGGCCCTGCCCTGGGCCCCCTGCTCCCCTGCCCTTTGTTCAGTCACAGCAGAGATGGCCACACCCACTCCCTCAATGAGGGCAGTGTCCCAACCTCCCTCAGCCCCGCCCCCTCTCCGCAGGTTACCATGGACTACAGAGGCTGCATTCTGAGGCCAGGGCGTTCTGAGAATACCAAGGGCAGACATGATGACCTTAAATGATTTCCTCTTGTGTCAGTTTTGGTAAACTTTAGGAGCTAGGAAATGGTCCACTTGACAGAAATGTTCAAATTTACTGGCATTTCATATATTCTCTGCTCTAACATTGTCCTGACTCTTTCTGTATATTCTTTACTTATGTTTTTGTTTTCCTTAATCAAAGTGTGTCTTTTCAATCTTTTCAAAGAAGATTCTTTGGACTTACTAAATCACCTGAATTTTATACGTTTTCTGTTGTATTAAGTTCTGCTCATATCTTTATTTAACTTTTTTCTATGTTCTCAGGGTTTATTGTTTTCATCTTCTGATGTCAATTAAAACACTTGGTTATTCATTTTAATAAATCTTTTTACTTATAAAGATTTTAACTTTTGAAGATTCCAGCTTACTTGTACGTTTCTAAGGGTCAGGTCCTCTCCATTGTTGCTGGCCTAAGTCTTAGTTCACCATATACCAATGTATATATTGACCTAATTTCCCCTCGACTTTCTGTGATCCCCTACATCTCACCTTTCTTTGAAGACAAGCCATTTGAAATACCCTTAACTTATTTCACAGCCAATAAGTCTTTGAAATAATGGGTATTCTTTAGAGAAATCTTCTTATATAATTAGGCAGAAAATCTGACCTGCCATAGTTTTCAAAACAGCATAATTTCACTCTTCTCAATGATTAATCTGTTGTATTACACAACCTTTGTGTATTTAGCTTTATCAATGACATGTCCTTTAAAAATGTTTTAGAGATCCTACCAGTCTTTGAAAACATCCTTGTGCCTTGTATCAGTTCCAGTTTTATGTATATTTTCTGCCTTGCACCCGATTATTCCTACATCTGATGGATGGCCTTGGGAATCTAATACTGGTATTGATTGTTTTGGCTGATTGTCTCCCCTTGTAGCTGCTTTCTCATTATTGTGTAAATTTAGATCATGAGCTCATGTTTAGCTAAACAGCTGACCTTGTAAGAGGCTTAGGTGTGAACGCTCGTAAGTTTCAGCAGAAAGTCGGCAAAGATTTATTTGTGTCCCTCCAATGAGTGGCCCGCAAGGACCCCGTTTTCTACAAGTGTTGGTCCAATACTCCCTCTAGTGGCAGGAGACTCAGACAGGGCTGCTTTGTGTCCCCCGATCTGGGGCAGGGGCAGTGGGCGGCCTGTGGCCCTGGCAGGAGCCTCTCCGCGTGTGTCCCAGGGACCCATCTGCCTTCGAGCCTCGGTCACCTGGCAGGAAGCTACGATGCCCAGACCTATGGTTAGCTGTGCAGCGAGGTGTACTGCACGGACAGGTTCCACACACACTTCAAGTAAGAGCGCGGCCTGAGTGGAAAAGTGAGAGTTTGGGCAGCTGTGCAGACAAAGAAAGCGCCCTTTGGCCTGGGCCTAAATGCTTGTGACACTCCACTGGGCCTGCCGGGCTCTGAGGGCCCTGCCCTGGGCCCCCTTCTCCCCTGCTCTTTGTTCAGTCACAGCAGAGATGGCCACACCCACTCCCTCAGTGAGGGCAGTGTTCCAACCTCCCTCAGCCCCGCCCCCTCTCCGCAGGTTACCATGGACTACAGAGGCTGCATTCTGAGGCAAGGGCGTTCCGAGAATGCCAAGGGCAGACATGATGACCTTCAATGATTTCCTCTTGTGTCCGTTTTGGTAAACTTTAGGAGCTAGGAAATGGTCCACTTGACAGAAATGTTCAAATTTACTGGCATTTCATATATTCTCTGCTCTAACATTGTCCTGACTCATTCTGTATATTCTTTACTTATGTTTTTGTTTTCCTTAATCAAAGTGTGTCTTTTAAATCTTTTCAAAGAAGATTCTTTGGACTTAATAAATCACCTGAATTTTATACGTTTTCTGTTGTATTAAATTCTGCTGATATATTTATTTAACTTTTTTCTATGTTCTCAGGGTTTATTGTTTTCATCTTCTGATGTCAATTAAAACACTTGGTTATTCATTTTAATAAAACTTTTTACTTATAAAGATTTGAACTTTTGAAGATTCCAGCTTACTTGTACGTTTCTAAGGGTCAGGTCCTCTCCATTGTTGCTGGCCTGAGGCTTAGTTCACCATATAGCAATGTATATATTGACCTATGTTCCCCTAGACTTTCTGTGATCCCCTACATCTCACCTTTATTTGCAGACAAGCCATTTGAAATACACTTAACTTATTTCACAGCCAAAAATCTTTGAAATAATGTGTATTCTTTAGAGAAATCTTCTTATATAATTAGGCAGAAAATCTGACCTGCCATAGTTTTCAAAACAGCATAATTTCACTCTTCTCAATGATTAATCTGTTGTATTACACAACCTTTGTGTATTTAGCTTTATCAATGACATGTCCTTTAAAAATGTTTTAGAGATCCTACCAGTCTTTGAAAACATCCTCGTGCCTTGTTTCAGTTCCAGTTTTATGTATATTTTCTGCCTTGCACCCGATTATTCCTACATCTGATGGATGGTCTTGGGAATCTAATTCTGGTATTGATTGTTTTGGCTGATTGTCTCCCCTTGTAGCTGCTTTCTTCATTATTGTGTAAAGTTAGATCATGAGCTCATGTTTAGCTAAACAGCTGACCTTGTAAGAGGCTTAGGTGTGAACACTCGTAAGTTTCAGCAGAAAGTCGGCCAAGATTTATTTGTGTCCCTCCAATGAGTGGCCCGCAAGGACCCCGTTCTCTACAAGTGTTGGTCCAATACTCCCTCTAGAGGCAGGGGACTCAGACAGGGCTGCTTTGCGGCCCCCGATCTGGGACAGGGGCAGTGGGCGGCCTGTGGCCCGGGCAGGAGCCTCTCTGCGTGTGTCCCAGGGACCCATCTGCCTGCGAGCCTCGGTCAACTGGCAGGAAGCTACGATGCCCAGACCTATGCTTAGCTGTGCAGCGAGGTGAACTGTGCGGACAGGTTCCACACACACTTCAAGTAACAGGGCGGCCTGAGTGGAAAGTTGAGAGTTTGGGCAGCTGTGCAGACAAATAAAGCGCCCTTTGGCCTGGGCCTAAATGCTTGTGACACTCCACTGGGCCTGCCGGGCTCTGAGGGCCGTGCCCTGGGCCACCTGCTCCCCTGCCCTTTGTTCTGTCACAGCAGAGATGGCCACACCCACTCCCTCAGTGAGGGCAGTGTCCCAACCTCCCTCAGCCCCGCCCCCTCTCCGCAGGTTACCATGGACAACAGAGGCTGCATTCTGAGGCCAGGGCGTTCCGAGAATGCCAAGGGCAGACATGATGACCTTAAATGATTTCCTCTTGTGTCAGTTTTGGTAAACTTTAGGAGCTAGGAAATGGTCCACTTGACAGAAATGTTCAAATTTATTGGCATTTCATATATTCTCTGCTCTAACATTGTCCTGACTCTTTCTGTATATTCTTTACTTATGTTTTTGTTTTCCTTAATCAAAGTGTGTCTTTTAAATCTTTTCAAAGAAGATTCTTTGGACTTACTAAATCACCTGAATTTTATACGTTTTCTGTTGTATTAAATTCTGCTCATATCTTCATTTAACTTTTTTCTATGTTCTCAGGGTTTATTGTTTTCATCTTCTGATGTCAATTAAAACACTTGGTTATTCATTTTAATAAATCTTTTTACTTATAAAGATTTTAACTTTTGAAGATTCCAGCTTACTTGTACGTTTCTAAGGGTCAGGTCCTCACCATTGTTGCTGGCCTAAGGCTTAGTTCAACATATAGCAATGTATATATTGACCTATTTTCCCCTCGACTTTCTGTGATCCCCTACATCTCACCTTTCTTTGAAGACAAGCCATTTGAAATACCCTTAACTTATTTCACAGCCAATAAGTCTTTGAAATAATGGGTATTTTTTAGAGAAATCTTCTTATATAATTAGGCAGAAAATCTGACCTGCCATAGTTTTCAAAACAGCATAATTTCACTCTTCTCAATGATTAATCTGTTGTATTACACAACCTTGGAGTATTTAGCTTTATCAATGACATGTCCTTGAAAAATGTTTTAGAGATCCTACCAGTCTTTGAAAACATCCTTGTGCCTTGTTTCAGTTCAAGTTTTATGTATATTTTCTGCCTTGCACCCGATTATTCCTACATCTGATGGATGGCCTTGGGAATCTTATTCTGGTATTGATTGTTTTGGCTGATTGTCTCCCCTTGTAGCTGCTTTCTTCATTATTGTGTAAAGTTAGATCATGAGCTCATGTTTAGCTAAACAGCTGACCTTGTAAGAGGCTTAGGTGTGAACGCTCGTAAGTTTCAGCAGAAAGTCGGCCAAGATTTATTTGTGTCCCTCCAATGAGTGGCCCGCAAGGACCCCGTTCTCTACAAGTGTTGGTCCAATACTCCCTCTAGAGGCAGGGGACTCAGACAGGGCTGCTTTGCGGCCCCCGATCTGGGACAGGGGCAGTGGGCGGCCTGTGGCCCGGGCAGGAGCCTCTCTGCGTGTGTCCCAGGGACCCATCTGCCTGCGAGCCTCGGTCACCTGGCAGGAAGCTACGATGCCCAGACCTATGGTTAGCTGTGCAGCGAGGTGTACTGCGCGGACAGGTTCCACACACACTTCAAGTAAGAGGTCGGCCTCAGTGGAAAGGTGAGAGTTTGGGCAGCTGTGCAGACAAAGGAAGCAACCTTTGACCTGGGCCTAAATGCTTGTGACACTCCACTGGGCCTGCCGGGCTCTGAGGGCCCTGCCCTGGGCCCCCTGCTCCCCTGCTCTTTGTTCAGTCACAGCAGAGATGGCCACACCCACTCCCTCAGTGAGGGCAGTGTTCCAACCTCCCTCAGCCCCGCCCCCTCTCCGCAGGTTACCATGGACTACAGAGGCTGCATTCTGAGGCCAGGGCGTTCCGAGAATGCCAAGGGCAGACATGATGACCTTAAATGATTTCCTCTTGTGTCAGTTTTGGTAAACTTTAGGAGCTAGGAAATGGTCCACTTGACAGAAATGTTCAAATTTACTGGCATTTCTTATATTCTCTGCTATAACATTGTCCTGATTCTTTCTGTATATTTTTTACTTATGTTTTTGTTTTCCTTAATCAAAGTGTGTCTTTTAAATCTTTTCAAAGAAGATTCTTTGGACTTAATAAATCACCTGAATTTTATACGTTTTCTGTTGTATTAAATTCTGCTCATATCTCCATTTAACTTTTTTCTATGTTCTCAGGGTTTATTGTTTTCATCTTCTGATGTCAATTAAAACACTTGGTTATTCATTTTAATAAATCTTTTTACTTATAAAGATTTGAACTTTTGAAGATTCCAGCTTACTTGTACGTTTCTAAGGGTCAGGTCCTCACCATTCTTGCTGGCCTAAGGCTTAGTTCAACATATAGCAATGTATATATTGACCTATTTTCCCCTCGACTTTCTGTGATCCCCTACATCTCACCTTTCTTTGAAGACAAGCCATTTGAAATACCCTTAACTTATTTCACAGCCAATAAGTCTTTGAAATAATGGGTATTCTTTAGAGAAATCTTCTTATATAATTAGGCAGAAAATCTGACCTGCCATAGTTTTCAAAACAGCATAATTTCACTCTTCTCAATGATTAATCTGTTGTATTACACAACCTTTGTGTATTTAGCTTTATCAATGACATGTACTTTAAAAATGTTTTAGAGATCCTACCAGTCTTTGAAAACATCCTTGTGCCTTGTTTCAGTTCCAGTTTTATGTATATTTTCTGCCTTGCACCCGATTATTCCTACATCTGATGGATGGCCTTGGGAATCTTATTCTGGTATTGATTGTTTTGGCTGATTGTCTCCCCTTGTAGCTGCTTTCTTCATTATTGTGTAAAGTTAGATCATGAGCTCATGTTTAGCTAAACAGCTGACCTTGTAAGAGGCTTAGGTGTGAACGCTCGTAAGTTTCAGCAGAAAGTCGGCCAAGATTTATTTGTGTCCCTCCAATGAGTGGCCCGCAAGGACCCCGTTTTCTACAAGTGTTGGTCCAATACTCCCTCTAGAGGCAGGGGACTCAGACAGGGCTGCTTTGCGGCCCCCGCTGTGGGGCAGGGGCAGTGGGCGGCATGTGGCCCGGGCAGGAGCCTCTCTGCGTGTGTCCCAGGGACCCATCTGCCTGCGAGCCTCGGTCACCTGGCAGGAAGTTACGATGCCCAGACCTATGGTTAGCTGTGCAGCGAGGTGTACTGCGCGGACAGGTTCCACACACACTTCAAGTAAGAGGTCGGCCTCAGTGGAAAGGTGAGAGTTTGGGCAGCTGTGCAGACAAAGGAAGCGCCCTTTGGCCTGGGCCTAAATGCTTGTGACACTCCACTGGGCCTGCCGGGCTCTGAGGGCCCTGCCCTGGGCCCCCTGCTCCCCTGCTCTTTGTTCAGTCACAGCAGAGATGGCCACACCCACTCCCTCAGTGAGGGCAGTGTTCCAACCTCCCTCAGCCCCGCCCCCTCTCCGCAGGTTACCATGGACTACAGAGGCTGCATTCTGAGGCCAGGGCGTTCCGAGAATGCCAAGGGCAGACATGATGACCTTAAATGATTTCCTCTTGTGTCAGTTTTGGTAAACTTTAGGAGCTAGGAAATGGTCCACTTGACAGAAATGTTCAAATTTACTGGCATTTCTTATATTCTCTGCTATAACATTGTCCTGATTCTTTCTGTATATTCTTTACTTATGTTTTTGTTTTCCTTAATCAAAGTGTGTCTTTTAAATCTTTTCAAAGAAGATTCTTTGGACTTACTAAATCACCTGAATTTTATACGTTTTCTGTTGTATTAAATTCTGCTCATATCTCCATTTAACTTTTTTCTGTGTTCTCAGGGTTTATTGTTTTCATCTTCTGATGTCAATTAAAACACTTGGTTATTCATTTTAATAAATCTTTTTACTTATAAAGATTTGAACTTTTGAAGATTCCAGCTTACTTGTACGTTTCTAAGGGTCAGGTCCTCACCATTCTTGCTGGCCTAAGGCTTAGTTCAACATATAGCAATGTATATATTGACCTATTTTCCCCTCGACTTTCTGTGATCCCCTACATCTCACCTTTCTTTGAAGAAAAGCCATTTGAAATACCCTTAACTTATTTCACAGCCAATAAGTCTTTGAAATAATGTGTATTTTTTAGAGAAATCTTCTTATATAATTAGGCAGAAAATCTGACCTGCCATAGTTTTCAAAACAGCATAATTTCACTCTTCTCAATGATTAATCTGTTGTATTACACAACCTTTGTGTATTTAGCTTTATCAATGACATGTCCTTTAAAAATGTTTTAGAGATCCTACCAGTCTTTGAAAACATCCTTGTGCCTTGTTTCAGTTCCAGTTTTATGTATATTTTCTGCCTTGCACCCGATTATTCCTACATCTGATGGATGGCCTTGGGAATCTAATTCTGGTATTGATTGTTTTGGTTGATTGTCTCCCCTTGTAGCTGCTTTCTTCATTATTGTGTAAAGTTAGATCATGAGCTCATGTTTAGCTAAACAGCTGACCTTGTAAGAGGCTTAGGTGTGAACGCTCGTAAGTTTCAGCAGAAAGTCGGCCAAGATTTATTTGTGTCCCTCCAATGAGTGGCCCGCAAGGACCCCGTTTTCTACAAGTGTTGGTCCAATACTCCCTCTAGAGGCAGGGGACTCAGACAGGCCTGCTTTGCGGCCCCCGATCTGGGGCAGGGACAGTGGGCGGCCTGTGGCCCGGGCAGGAGCCTCTCCGCGTGTGTCCAAGGGACCCATCTGCCTGTGAGCCTCGGTCACCTGGCAGGAAGCTACGATGCCCAGACCTATGGTTATCTGTGCAGCGAGGTGTACTGCGCGGACAGGTTCCACACACACTTCAAGTAAGAGGGCGGCCTGAGTGGAAAGGTGAGAGTTTGGGCAGCTGTGCAGACAAAGAAAGCGCCCTTTGGCCTGGGCCTAAATGCTTGTGACACTCCACTGGGCCTGCCGGGCTCTGAGGGCCCTGCCCTGGGCCCCCTGCTCCCCTGCCCTTTGTTCAGTCACAGCAGAGATGGCCACACCCACTCCCTCAATGAGGGCAGTGTCCCAACCTCCCTCAGCCCCGCCCCCTCTCCGCAGGTTACCATGGACTACAGAGGCTGCATTCTGAGGCCAGGGCGTTCTGAGAATACCAAGGGCAGACATGATGACCTTAAATGATTTCCTCTTGTGTCAGTTTTGGTAAACTTTAGGAGCTAGGAAATGGTCCACTTGACAGAAATGTTCAAATTTACTGGCATTTCATATATTCTCTGCTCTAACATTGTCCTGACTCTTTCTGTATATTCTTTACTTATGTTTTTGTTTTCCTTAATCAAAGTGTGTCTTTTCAATCTTTTCAAAGAAGATTCTTTGGACTTACTAAATCACCTGAATTTTATACGTTTTCTGTTGTATTAAGTTCTGCTCATATCTTTATTTAACTTTTTTCTATGTTCTCAGGGTTTATTGTTTTCATCTTCTGATGTCAATTAAAACACTTGGTTATTCATTTTAATAAATCTTTTTACTTATAAAGATTTTAACTTTTGAAGATTCCAGCTTACTTGTACGTTTCTAAGGGTCAGGTCCTCTCCATTGTTGCTGGCCTAAGTCTTAGTTCACCATATACCAATGTATATATTGACCTAATTTCCCCTCGACTTTCTGTGATCCCCTACATCTCACCTTTCTTTGAAGACAAGCCATTTGAAATACCCTTAACTTATTTCACAGCCAATAAGTCTTTGAAATAATGGGTATTCTTTAGAGAAATCTTCTTATATAATTAGGCAGAAAATCTGACCTGCCATAGTTTTCAAAACAGCATAATTTCACTCTTCTCAATGATTAATCTGTTGTATTACACAACCTTTGTGTATTTAGCTTTATCAATGACATGTCCTTTAAAAATGTTTTAGAGATCCTACCAGTCTTTGAAAACATCCTTGTGCCTTGTATCAGTTCCAGTTTTATGTATATTTTCTGCCTTGCACCCGATTATTCCTACATCTGATGGATGGCCTTGGGAATCTAATACTGGTATTGATTGTTTTGGCTGATTGTCTCCCCTTGTAGCTGCTTTCTCATTATTGTGTAAATTTAGATCATGAGCTCATGTTTAGCTAAACAGCTGACCTTGTAAGAGGCTTAGGTGTGAACGCTCGTAAGTTTCAGCAGAAAGTCGGCAAAGATTTATTTGTGTCCCTCCAATGAGTGGCCCGCAAGGACCCCGTTTTCTACAAGTGTTGGTCCAATACTCCCTCTAGTGGCAGGAGACTCAGACAGGGCTGCTTTGTGTCCCCCGATCTGGGGCAGGGGCAGTGGGCGGCCTGTGGCCCTGGCAGGAGCCTCTCCGCGTGTGTCCCAGGGACCCATCTGCCTTCGAGCCTCGGTCACCTGGCAGGAAGCTACGATGCCCAGACCTATGGTTAGCTGTGCAGCGAGGTGTACTGCACGGACAGGTTCCACACACACTTCAAGTAAGAGCGCGGCCTGAGTGGAAAAGTGAGAGTTTGGGCAGCTGTGCAGACAAAGAAAGCGCCCTTTGGCCTGGGCCTAAATGCTTGTGACACTCCACTGGGCCTGCCGGGCTCTGAGGGCCCTGCCCTGGGCCCCCTTCTCCCCTGCTCTTTGTTCAGTCACAGCAGAGATGGCCACACCCACTCCCTCAGTGAGGGCAGTGTTCCAACCTCCCTCAGCCCCGCCCCCTCTCCGCAGGTTACCATGGACTACAGAGGCTGCATTCTGAGGCAAGGGCGTTCCGAGAATGCCAAGGGCAGACATGATGACCTTCAATGATTTCCTCTTGTGTCAGTTTTGGTAAACTTTAGGAGCTAGGAAATGGTCCACTTGACAGAAATGTTCAAATTTACTGGCATTTCATATATTCTCTGCTCTAACATTGTCCTGACTCATTCTGTATATTCTTTACTTATGTTTTTGTTTTCCTTAATCAAAGTGTGTCTTTTAAATCTTTTCAAAGAAGATTCTTTGGACTTAATAAATCACCTGAATTTTATACGTTTTCTGTTGTATTAAATTCTGCTGATATATTTATTTAACTTTTTTCTATGTTCTCAGGGTTTATTGTTTTCATCTTCTGATGTCAATTAAAACACTTGGTTATTCATTTTAATAAAACTTTTTACTTATAAAGATTTGAACTTTTGAAGATTCCAGCTTACTTGTACGTTTCTAAGGGTCAGGTCCTCTCCATTGTTGCTGGCCTGAGGCTTAGTTCACCATATAGCAATGTATATATTGACCTATGTTCCCCTAGACTTTCTGTGATCCCCTACATCTCACCTTTATTTGCAGACAAGCCATTTGAAATACACTTAACTTATTTCACAGCCAAAAATCTTTGAAATAATGTGTATTCTTTAGAGAAATCTTCTTATATAATTAGGCAGAAAATCTGACCTGCCATAGTTTTCAAAACAGCATAATTTCACTCTTCTCAATGATTAATCTGTTGTATTACACAACCTTTGTGTATTTAGCTTTATCAATGACATGTCCTTTAAAAATGTTTTAGAGATCCTACCAGTCTTTGAAAACATCCTCGTGCCTTGTTTCAGTTCCAGTTTTATGTATATTTTCTGCCTTGCACCCGATTATTCCTACATCTGATGGATGGTCTTGGGAATCTAATTCTGGTATTGATTGTTTTGGCTGATTGTCTCCCCTTGTAGCTGCTTTCTTCATTATTGTGTAAAGTTAGATCATGAGCTCATGTTTAGCTAAACAGCTGACCTTGTAAGAGGCTTAGGTGTGAACACTCGTAAGTTTCAGCAGAAAGTCGGCCAAGATTTATTTGTGTCCCTCCAATGAGTGGCCCGCAAGGACCCCGTTCTCTACAAGTGTTGGTCCAATACTCCCTCTAGAGGCAGGGGACTCAGACAGGGCTGCTTTGCGGCCCCCGATCTGGGACAGGGGCAGTGGGCGGCCTGTGGCCCGGGCAGGAGCCTCTCTGCGTGTGTCCCAGGGACCCATCTGCCTGCGAGCCTCGGTCAACTGGCAGGAAGCTACGATGCCCAGACCTATGCTTAGCTGTGCAGCGAGGTGAACTGTGCGGACAGGTTCCACACACACTTCAAGTAACAGGGCGGCCTGAGTGGAAAGTTGAGAGTTTGGGCAGCTGTGCAGACAAATAAAGCGCCCTTTGGCCTGGGCCTAAATGCTTGTGACACTCCACTGGGCCTGCCGGGCTCTGAGGGCCGTGCCCTGGGCCACCTGCTCCCCTGCCCTTTGTTCTGTCACAGCAGAGATGGCCACACCCACTCCCTCAGTGAGGGCAGTGTCCCAACCTCCCTCAGCCCCGCCCCCTCTCCGCAGGTTACCATGGACTACAGAGGCTGCATTCTGAGGCCAGGGCGTTCCGAGAATGCCAAGGGCAGACATGATGACCTTAAATGATTTCCTCTTGTGTCAGTTTTGGTAAACTTTAGGAGCTAGGAAATGGTCCACTTGACAGAAATGTTCAAATTTATTGGCATTTCATATATTCTCTGCTCTAACATTGTCCTGACTCTTTCTGTATATTCTTTACTTATGTTTTTGTTTTCCTTAATCAAAGTGTGTCTTTTAAATCTTTTCAAAGAAGATTCTTTGGACTTACTAAATCACCTGAATTTTATACGTTTTCTGTTGTATTAAATTCTGCTCATATCTTCATTTAACTTTTTTCTATGTTCTCAGGGTTTATTGTTTTCATCTTCTGATGTCAATTAAAACACTTGGTTATTCATTTTAATAAATCTTTTTACTTATAAAGATTTTAACTTTTGAAGATTCCAGCTTACTTGTACGTTTCTAAGGGTCAGGTCCTCTCCATTGTTGCTGGCCTAAGACTTAGTTCACCATATACCAATGTATATATTGACCTAATTTCCCCTCGACTTTCTGTGATCCCCTACATCTCACCTTTCTTTGAAGACAAGCCATTTGAAATACCCTTAACTTATTTCACAGCCAATAAGTCTTTGAAATAATGGGTATTCTTTAGAGAAATCTTCTTATATAATTAGGCAGAAAATCTGACCTGCCATAGTTTTCAAAACAGCATAATTTCACTCTTCTCAATGATTAATCTGTTGTATTACACAACCTTTGTGTATTTAGCTTTATCAATGACATGTCCTTTAAAAATGTTTTAGAGATCCTACCAGTCTTTGAAAACATCCTTGTGCCTTGTTTCAGTTCAAGTTTTATGTATATTTTCTGCCTTGCACCCGATTATTCCTACATCTGATGGATGGCCTTGGGAATCTTATTCTGGTATTGATTGTTTTGGCTGATTGTCTCCCCTTGTAGCTGCTTTCTTCATTATTGTGTAAAGTTAGATCATGAGCTCATGTTTAGCTAAACAGCTGACCTTGTAAGAGGCTTAGGTGTGAACGCTCGTAAGTTTCAGCAGAAAGTCGGCCAAGATTTATTTGTGTCCCTCCAATGAGTGGCCCGCAAGGACCCCGTTTTCTACAAGTGTTGGTCCAATACTCCCTCTAGAGGCAGGGGACTCAGACAGGGCTGCTTTGCGGCCCCCGATGTGGGGCAGGGGCAGTGGGCGGCATGTGGCCCGGGCAGGAGCCTCTCTGCGTGTGTCCCAGGGACCCATCTGCCTGCGAGCCTCGGTCACCTGGCAGGAAGTTACGATGCCCAGACCTATGGTTAGCTGTGCAGCGAGGTGTACTGCGCGGACAGGTTCCACACACACTTCAAGTAAGAGGTCGGCCTCAGTGGAAAGGTGAGAGTTTGGGCAGCTGTGCAGACAAAGGAAGCGCCCTTTGGCCTGGGCCTAAATGCTTGTGACACTCCACTGGGCCTGCCGGGCTCTGAGGGCCCTGCCCTGGGCCCCCTGCTCCCCTGCTCTTTGTTCAGTCACAGCAGAGATGGCCACACCCACTCCCTCAGTGAGGGCAGTGTTCCAACCTCCCTCAGCCCCGCCCCCTCTCCGCAGGTTACCATGGACTACAGAGGCTGCATTCTGAGGCCAGGGCGTTCCGAGAATGCCAAGGGCAGACATGATGACCTTAAATGATTTCCTCTTGTGTCAGTTTTGGTAAACTTTAGGAGCTAGGAAATGGTCCACTTGACAGAAATGTTCAAATTTACTGGCATTTCTTATATTCTCTGCTATAACATTGTCCTGATTCTTTCTGTATATTCTTTACTTATGTTTTTGTTTTCCTTAATCAAAGTGTGTCTTTTAAATCTTTTCAAAGAAGATTCTTTGGACTTACTAAATCACCTGAATTTTATACGTTTTCTGTTGTATTAAATTCTGCTCATATCTCCATTTAACTTTTTTCTGTGTTCTCAGGGTTTATTGTTTTCATCTTCTGATGTCAATTAAAACACTTGGTTATTCATTTTAATAAATCTTTTTACTTATAAAGATTTGAACTTTTGAAGATTCCAGCTTACTTGTACGTTTCTAAGGGTCAGGTCCTCACCATTCTTGCTGGCCTAAGGCTTAGTTCAACATATAGCAATGTATATATTGACCTATTTTCCCCTCGACTTTCTGTGATCCCCTACATCTCACCTTTCTTTGAAGAAAAGCCATTTGAAATACCCTTAACTTATTTCACAGCCAATAAGTCTTTGAAATAATGTGTATTTTTTAGAGAAATCTTCTTATATAATTAGGCAGAAAATCTGACCTGCCATAGTTTTCAAAACAGCATAATTTCACTCTTCTCAATGATTAATCTGTTGTATTACACAACCTTTGTGTATTTAGCTTTATCAATGACATGTCCTTTAAAAATGTTTTAGAGATCCTACCAGTCTTTGAAAACATCCTTGTGCCTTGTTTCAGTTCCAGTTTTATGTATATTTTCTGCCTTGCACCCGATTATTCCTACATCTGATGGATGGCCTTGGGAATCTAATTCTGGTATTGATTGTTTTGGTTGATTGTCTCCCCTTGTAGCTGCTTTCTTCATTATTGTGTAAAGTTAGATCATGAGCTCATGTTTAGCTAAACAGCTGACCTTGTAAGAGGCTTAGGTGTGAACGCTCGTAAGTTTCAGCAGAAAGTCAGCCAAGATTTATTTGTGTCCCTCCAATGAGTGGCCCGCAAGGACCCCGTTTTCTACAAGTGTTGGTCCAATACTCCCTCTAGAGGCAGGGGACTCAGACAGGCCTGCTTTGCGGCCCCCGATCTGGGGCAGGGACAGTGGGCGGCCTGTGGCCTGGGCAGGAGCCTCTCCGCGTGTGTCCAAGGGACCCATCTGCCTGTGAGCCTCGGTCACCTGGCAGGAAGCTACGATGCCCAGACCTATGGTTAGCTGTGCAGCGAGGTGTACTGCGCGGACAGGTTCCACACACACTTCAAGTAAGAGGGCGGCCTGAGTGGAAAGGTGAGAGTTTGGGCAGCTGTGCAGACAAAGAAAGCGCCCTTTGGCCTGGGCCTAAATGCTTGTGACACTCCACTGGGCCTGCCGGGCTCTGAGGGCCCTGCCCTGGGCCCCCTGCTCCCCTGCCCTTTGTTCAGTCACAGCAGAGATGGCCACACCCACTCCCTCAATGAGGGCAGTGTCCCAACCTCCCTCAGCCCCGCCCCCTCTCCGCAGGTTACCATGGACTACAGAGGCTGCATTCTGAGGCCAGGGCGTTCTGAGAATACCAAGGGCAGACATGATGACCTTAAATGATTTCCTCTTGTGTCAGTTTTGGTAAACTTTAGGAGCTAGGAAATGGTCCACTTGACAGAAATGTTCAAATTTACTGGCATTTCATATATTCTCTGCTCTAACATTGTCCTGACTCTTTCTGTATATTCTTTACTTATGTTTTTGTTTTCCTTAATCAAAGTGTGTCTTTTCAATCTTTTCAAAGAAGATTCTTTGGACTTACTAAATCACCTGAATTTTATACGTTTTCTGTTGTATTAAGTTCTGCTCATATCTTTATTTAACTTTTTTCTATGTTCTCAGGGTTTATTGTTTTCATCTTCTGATGTCAATTAAAACACTTGGTTATTCATTTTAATAAATCTTTTTACTTATAAAGATTTTAACTTTTGAAGATTCCAGCTTACTTGTACGTTTCTAAGGGTCAGGTCCTCTCCATTGTTGCTGGCCTAAGTCTTAGTTCACCATATACCAATGTATATATTGACCTAATTTCCCCTCGACTTTCTGTGATCCCCTACATCTCACCTTTCTTTGAAGACAAGCCATTTGAAATACCCTTAACTTATTTCACAGCCAATAAGTCTTTGAAATAATGGGTATTCTTTAGAGAAATCTTCTTATATAATTAGGCAGAAAATCTGACCTGCCATAGTTTTCAAAACAGCATAATTTCACTCTTCTCAATGATTAATCTGTTGTATTACACAACCTTTGTGTATTTAGCTTTATCAATGACATGTCCTTTAAAAATGTTTTAGAGATCCTACCAGTCTTTGAAAACATCCTTGTGCCTTGTATCAGTTCCAGTTTTATGTATATTTTCTGCCTTGCACCCGATTATTCCTACATCTGATGGATGGCCTTGGGAATCTAATACTGGTATTGATTGTTTTGGCTGATTGTCTCCCCTTGTAGCTGCTTTCTCATTATTGTGTAAATTTAGATCATGAGCTCATGTTTAGCTAAACAGCTGACCTTGTAAGAGGCTTAGGTGTGAACGCTCGTAAGTTTCAGCAGAAAGTCGGCAAAGATTTATTTGTGTCCCTCCAATGAGTGGCCCGCAAGGACCCCGTTTTCTACAAGTGTTGGTCCAATACTCCCTCTAGTGGCAGGAGACTCAGACAGGGCTGCTTTGTGTCCCCCGATCTGGGGCAGGGGCAGTGGGCGGCCTGTGGCCCTGGCAGGAGCCTCTCCGCGTGTGTCCCAGGGACCCATCTGCCTTCGAGCCTCGGTCACCTGGCAGGAAGCTACGATGCCCAGACCTATGGTTAGCTGTGCAGCGAGGTGTACTGCACGGACAGGTTCCACACACACTTCAAGTAAGAGCGCGGCCTGAGTGGAAAAGTGAGAGTTTGGGCAGCTGTGCAGACAAAGAAAGCGCCCTTTGGCCTGGGCCTAAATGCTTGTGACACTCCACTGGGCCTGCCGGGCTCTGAGGGCCCTGCCCTGGGCCCCCTTCTCCCCTGCTCTTTGTTCAGTCACAGCAGAGATGGCCACACCCACTCCCTCAGTGAGGGCAGTGTTCCAACCTCCCTCAGCCCCGCCCCCTCTCCGCAGGTTACCATGGACTACAGAGGCTGCATTCTGAGGCAAGGGCGTTCCGAGAATGCCAAGGGCAGACATGATGACCTTCAATGATTTCCTCTTGTGTCCGTTTTGGTAAACTTTAGGAGCTAGGAAATGGTCCACTTGACAGAAATGTTCAAATTTACTGGCATTTCATATATTCTCTGCTCTAACATTGTCCTGACTCATTCTGTATATTCTTTACTTATGTTTTTGTTTTCCTTAATCAAAGTGTGTCTTTTAAATCTTTTCAAAGAAGATTCTTTGGACTTAATAAATCACCTGAATTTTATACGTTTTCTGTTGTATTAAATTCTGCTGATATATTTATTTAACTTTTTTCTATGTTCTCAGGGTTTATTGTTTTCATCTTCTGATGTCAATTAAAACACTTGGTTATTCATTTTAATAAAACTTTTTACTTATAAAGATTTGAACTTTTGAAGATTCCAGCTTACTTGTACGTTTCTAAGGGTCAGGTCCTCTCCATTGTTGCTGGCCTGAGGCTTAGTTCACCATATAGCAATGTATATATTGACCTATGTTCCCCTAGACTTTCTGTGATCCCCTACATCTCACCTTTATTTGCAGACAAGCCATTTGAAATACACTTAACTTATTTCACAGCCAAAAATCTTTGAAATAATGTGTATTCTTTAGAGAAATCTTCTTATATAATTAGGCAGAAAATCTGACCTGCCATAGTTTTCAAAACAGCATAATTTCACTCTTCTCAATGATTAATCTGTTGTATTACACAACCTTTGTGTATTTAGCTTTATCAATGACATGTCCTTTAAAAATGTTTTAGAGATCCTACCAGTCTTTGAAAACATCCTCGTGCCTTGTTTCAGTTCCAGTTTTATGTATATTTTCTGCCTTGCACCCGATTATTCCTACATCTGATGGATGGTCTTGGGAATCTAATTCTGGTATTGATTGTTTTGGCTGATTGTCTCCCCTTGTAGCTGCTTTCTTCATTATTGTGTAAAGTTAGATCATGAGCTCATGTTTAGCTAAACAGCTGACCTTGTAAGAGGCTTAGGTGTGAACACTCGTAAGTTTCAGCAGAAAGTCGGCCAAGATTTATTTGTGTCCCTCCAATGAGTGGCCCGCAAGGACCCCGTTCTCTACAAGTGTTGGTCCAATACTCCCTCTAGAGGCAGGGGACTCAGACAGGGCTGCTTTGCGGCCCCCGATCTGGGACAGGGGCAGTGGGCGGCCTGTGGCCCGGGCAGGAGCCTCTCTGCGTGTGTCCCAGGGACCCATCTGCCTGCGAGCCTCGGTCAACTGGCAGGAAGCTACGATGCCCAGACCTATGCTTAGCTGTGCAGCGAGGTGAACTGTGCGGACAGGTTCCACACACACTTCAAGTAACAGGGCGGCCTGAGTGGAAAGTTGAGAGTTTGGGCAGCTGTGCAGACAAATAAAGCGCCCTTTGGCCTGGGCCTAAATGCTTGTGACACTCCACTGGGCCTGCCGGGGTCTGAGGGCCGTGCCCTGGGCCACCTGCTCCCCTGCCCTTTGTTCTGTCACAGCAGAGATGGCCACACCCACTCCCTCAGTGAGGGCAGTGTCCCAACCTCCCTCAGCCCCGCCCCCTCTCCGCAGGTTACCATGGACTACAGAGGCTGCATTCTGAGGCCAGGGCGTTCCGAGAATGCCAAGGGCAGACATGATGACCTTAAATGATTTCCTCTTGTGTCAGTTTTGGTAAACTTTAGGAGCTAGGAAATGGTCCACTTGACAGAAATGTTCAAATTTATTGGCATTTCATATATTCTCTGCTCTAACATTGTCCTGACTCTTTCTGTATATTCTTTACTTATGTTTTTGTTTTCCTTAATCAAAGTGTGTCTTTTAAATCTTTTCAAAGAAGATTCTTTGGACTTACTAAATCACCTGAATTTTATACGTTTTCTGTTGTATTAAATTCTGCTCATATCTTCATTTAACTTTTTTCTATGTTCTCAGGGTTTATTGTTTTCATCTTCTGATGTCAATTAAAACACTTGGTTATTCATTTTAATAAATCTTTTTACTTATAAAGATTTTAACTTTTGAAGATTCCAGCTTACTTGTACGTTTCTAAGGGTCAGGTCCTCTCCATTGTTGCTGGCCTAAGACTTAGTTCACCATATACCAATGTATATATTGACCTAATTTCCCCTCGACTTTCTGTGATCCCCTACATCTCACCTTTCTTTGAAGACAAGCCATTTGAAATACCCTTAACTTATTTCACAGCCAATAAGTCTTTGAAATAATGGGTATTCTTTAGAGAAATCTTCTTATATAATTAGGCAGAAAATCTGACCTGCCATAGTTTTCAAAACAGCATAATTTCACTCTTCTCAATGATTAATCTGTTGTATTACACAACCTTTGTGTATTTAGCTTTATCAATGACATGTCCTTTAAAAATGTTTTAGAGATCCTACCAGTCTTTGAAAACATCCTTGTGCCTTGTTTCAGTTCAAGTTTTATGTATATTTTCTGCCTTGCACCCGATTATTCCTACATCTGATGGATGGCCTTGGGAATCTTATTCTGGTATTGATTGTTTTGGCTGATTGTCTCCCCTTGTAGCTGCTTTCTTCATTATTGTGTAAAGTTAGATCATGAGCTCATGTTTAGCTAAACAGCTGACCTTGTAAGAGGCTTAGGTGTGAACGCTCGTAAGTTTCAGCAGAAAGTCGGCCAAGATTTATTTGTGTCCCTCCAATGAGTGGCCCGCAAGGACCCCGTTTTCTACAAGTGTTGGTCCAATACTCCCTCTAGAGGCAGGGGACTCAGACAGGGCTGCTTTGCGGCCCCCGATGTGGGGCAGGGGCAGTGGGCGGCATGTGGCCCGGGCAGGAGCCTCTCTGCGTGTGTCCCAGGGACCCATCTGCCTGCGAGCCTCGGTCACCTGGCAGGAAGTTACGATGCCCAGACCTATGGTTAGCTGTGCAGCGAGGTGTACTGCGCGGACAGGTTCCACACACACTTCAAGTAAGAGGTCGGCCTCAGTGGAAAGGTGAGAGTTTGGGCAGCTGTGCAGACAAAGGAAGCGCCCTTTGGCCTGGGCCTAAATGCTTGTGACACTCCACTGGGCCTGCCGGGCTCTGAGGGCCCTGCCCTGGGCCCCCTGCTCCCCTGCTCTTTGTTCAGTCACAGCAGAGATGGCCACACCCACTCCCTCAGTGAGGGCAGTGTTCCAACCTCCCTCAGCCCCGCCCCCTCTCCGCAGGTTACCATGGACTACAGAGGCTGCATTCTGAGGCCAGGGCGTTCCGAGAATGCCAAGGGCAGACATGATGACCTTAAATGATTTCCTCTTGTGTCAGTTTTGGTAAACTTTAGGAGCTAGGAAATGGTCCACTTGACAGAAATGTTCAAATTTACTGGCATTTCTTATATTCTCTGCTATAACATTGTCCTGATTCTTTCTGTATATTCTTTACTTATGTTTTTGTTTTCCTTAATCAAAGTGTGTCTTTTAAATCTTTTCAAAGAAGATTCTTTGGACTTACTAAATCACCTGAATTTTATACGTTTTCTGTTGTATTAAATTCTGCTCATATCTCCATTTAACTTTTTTCTGTGTTCTCAGGGTTTATTGTTTTCATCTTCTGATGTCAATTAAAACACTTGGTTATTCATTTTAATAAATCTTTTTACTTATAAAGATTTGAACTTTTGAAGATTCCAGCTTACTTGTACGTTTCTAAGGGTCAGGTCCTCACCATTCTTGCTGGCCTAAGGCTTAGTTCAACATATAGCAATGTATATATTGACCTATTTTCCCCTCGACTTTCTGTGATCCCCTACATCTCACCTTTCTTTGAAGAAAAGCCATTTGAAATACCCTTAACTTATTTCACAGCCAATAAGTCTTTGAAATAATGTGTATTTTTTAGAGAAATCTTCTTATATAATTAGGCAGAAAATCTGACCTGCCATAGTTTTCAAAACAGCATAATTTCACTCTTCTCAATGATTAATCTGTTGTATTACACAACCTTTGTGTATTTAGCTTTATCAATGACATGTCCTTTAAAAATGTTTTAGAGATCCTACCAGTCTTTGAAAACATCCTTGTGCCTTGTTTCAGTTCCAGTTTTATGTATATTTTCTGCCTTGCACCCGATTATTCCTACATCTGATGGATGGCCTTGGGAATCTAATTCTGGTATTGATTGTTTTGGTTGATTGTCTCCCCTTGTAGCTGCTTTCTTCATTATTGTGTAAAGTTAGATCATGAGCTCATGTTTAGCTAAACAGCTGACCTTGTAAGAGGCTTAGGTGTGAACGCTCGTAAGTTTCAGCAGAAAGTCGGCCAAGATTTATTTGTGTCCCTCCAATGAGTGGCCCGCAAGGACCCCGTTTTCTACAAGTGTTGGTCCAATACTCCCTCTAGAGGCAGGGGACTCAGACAGGCCTGCTTTGCGGCCCCCGATCTGGGGCAGGGACAGTGGGCGGCCTGTGGCCCGGGCAGGAGCCTCTCCGCGTGTGTCCAAGGGACCCATCTGCCTGTGAGCCTCGGTCACCTGGCAGGAAGCTACGATGCCCAGACCTATGGTTAGCTGTGCAGCGAGGTGTACTGCGCGGACAGGTTCCACACACACTTCAAGTAAGAGGGCGGCCTGAGTGGAAAGGTGAGAGTTTGGGCAGCTGTGCAGACAAAGAAAGCGCCCTTTGGCCTGGGCCTAAATGCTTGTGGCACTCCACTGGGCCTGCCGGGCTCTGAGGGCCCTGCCCTGGGCCCCCTGCTCCCCTGCCCTTTGTTCAGTCACAGCAGAGATGGCCACACCCACTCCCTCAATGAGGGCAGTGTCCCAACCTCCCTCAGCCCCGCCCCCTCTCCGCAGGTTACCATGGACTACAGAGGCTGCATTCTGAGGCCAGGGCGTTCTGAGAATACCAAGGGCAGACATGATGACCTTAAATGATTTCCTCTTGTGTCAGTTTTGGTAAACTTTAGGAGCTAGGAAATGGTCCACTTGACAGAAATGTTCAAATTTACTGGCATTTCATATATTCTCTGCTCTAACATTGTCCTGACTCTTTCTGTATATTCTTTACTTATGTTTTTGTTTTCCTTAATCAAAGTGTGTCTTTTCAATCTTTTCAAAGAAGATTCTTTGGACTTACTAAATCACCTGAATTTTATACGTTTTCTGTTGTATTAAGTTCTGCTCATATCTTTATTTAACTTTTTTCTATGTTCTCAGGGTTTATTGTTTTCATCTTCTGATGTCAATTAAAACACTTGGTTATTCATTTTAATAAATCTTTTTACTTATAAAGATTTTAACTTTTGAAGATTCCAGCTTACTTGTACGTTTCTAAGGGTCAGGTCCTCTCCATTGTTGCTGGCCTAAGTCTTAGTTCACCATATACCAATGTATATATTGACCTAATTTCCCCTCGACTTTCTGTGATCCCCTACATCTCACCTTTCTTTGAAGACAAGCCATTTGAAATACCCTTAACTTATTTCACAGCCAATAAGTCTTTGAAATAATGGGTATTCTTTAGAGAAATCTTCTTATATAATTAGGCAGAAAATCTGACCTGCCATAGTTTTCAAAACAGCATAATTTCACTCTTCTCAATGATTAATCTGTTGTATTACACAACCTTTGTGTATTTAGCTTTATCAATGACATGTCCTTTAAAAATGTTTTAGAGATCCTACCAGTCTTTGAAAACATCCTTGTGCCTTGTATCAGTTCCAGTTTTATGTATATTTTCTGCCTTGCACCCGATTATTCCTACATCTGATGGATGGCCTTGGGAATCTAATACTGGTATTGATTGTTTTGGCTGATTGTCTCCCCTTGTAGCTGCTTTCTCATTATTGTGTAAATTTAGATCATGAGCTCATGTTTAGCTAAACAGCTGACCTTGTAAGAGGCTTAGGTGTGAACGCTCGTAAGTTTCAGCAGAAAGTCGGCAAAGATTTATTTGTGTCCCTCCAATGAGTGGCCCGCAAGGACCCCGTTTTCTACAAGTGTTGGTCCAATACTCCCTCTAGAGGCAGGAGACTCAGACAGGGCTGCTTTGTGTCCCCCGATCTGGGGCAGGGGCAGTGGGCGGCCTGTGGCCCTGGCAGGAGCCTCTCCGCGTGTGTCCCAGGGACCCATCTGCCTTCGAGCCTCGGTCACCTGGCAGGAAGCTACGATGCCCAGACCTATGGTTAGCTGTGCAGCGAGGTGTACTGCACGGACAGGTTCCACACACACTTCAAGTAAGAGCGCGGCCTGAGTGGAAAAGTGAGAGTTTGGGCAGCTGTGCAGACAAAGAAAGCGCCCTTTGGCCTGGGCCTAAATGCTTGTGACACTCCACTGGGCCTGCCGGGCTCTGAGGGCCCTGCCCTGGGCCCCCTTCTCCCCTGCTCTTTGTTCAGTCACAGCAGAGATGGCCACACCCACTCCCTCAGTGAGGGCAGTGTTCCAACCTCCCTCAGCCCCGCCCCCTCTCCGCAGGTTACCATGGACTACAGAGGCTGCATTCTGAGGCAAGGGCGTTCCGAGAATGCCAAGGGCAGACATGATGACCTTCAATGATTTCCTCTTGTGTCCGTTTTGGTAAACTTTAGGAGCTAGGAAATGGTCCACTTGACAGAAATGTTCAAATTTACTGGCATTTCATATATTCTCTGCTCTAACATTGTCCTGACTCATTCTGTATATTCTTTACTTATGTTTTTGTTTTCCTTAATCAAAGTGTGTCTTTTAAATCTTTTCAAAGAAGATTCTTTGGACTTAATAAATCACCTGAATTTTATACGTTTTCTGTTGTATTAAATTCTGCTGATATATTTATTTAACTTTTTTCTATGTTCTCAGGGTTTATTGTTTTCATCTTCTGATGTCAATTAAAACACTTGGTTATTCATTTTAATAAAACTTTTTACTTATAAAGATTTGAACTTTTGAAGATTCCAGCTTACTTGTACGTTTCTAAGGGTCAGGTCCTCTCCATTGTTGCTGGCCTGAGGCTTAGTTCACCATATAGCAATGTATATATTGACCTATGTTCCCCTAGACTTTCTGTGATCCCCTACATCTCACCTTTATTTGCAGACAAGCCATTTGAAATACACTTAACTTATTTCACAGCCAAAAATCTTTGAAATAATGTGTATTCTTTAGAGAAATCTTCTTATATAATTAGGCAGAAAATCTGACCTGCCATAGTTTTCAAAACAGCATAATTTCACTCTTCTCAATGATTAATCTGTTGTATTACACAACCTTTGTGTATTTAGCTTTATCAATGACATGTCCTTTAAAAATGTTTTAGAGATCCTACCAGTCTTTGAAAACATCCTCGTGCCTTGTTTCAGTTCCAGTTTTATGTATATTTTCTGCCTTGCACCCGATTATTCCTACATCTGATGGATGGTCTTGGGAATCTAATTCTGGTATTGATTGTTTTGGCTGATTGTCTCCCCTTGTAGCTGCTTTCTTCATTATTGTGTAAAGTTAGATCATGAGCTCATGTTTAGCTAAACAGCTGACCTTGTAAGAGGCTTAGGTGTGAACACTCGTAAGTTTCAGCAGAAAGTCGGCCAAGATTTATTTGTGTCCCTCCAATGAGTGGCCCGCAAGGACCCCGTTCTCTACAAGTGTTGGTCCAATACTCCCTCTAGAGGCAGGGGACTCAGACAGGGCTGCTTTGCGGCCCCCGATCTGGGACAGGGGCAGTGGGCGGCCTGTGGCCCGGGCAGGAGCCTCTCTGCGTGTGTCCCAGGGACCCATCTGCCTGCGAGCCTCGGTCAACTGGCAGGAAGCTACGATGCCCAGACCTATGCTTAGCTGTGCAGCGAGGTGAACTGTGCGGACAGGTTCCACACACACTTCAAGTAACAGGGCGGCCTGAGTGGAAAGTTGAGAGTTTGGGCAGCTGTGCAGACAAATAAAGCGCCCTTTGGCCTGGGCCTAAATGCTTGTGACACTCCACTGGGCCTGCCGGGCTCTGAGGGCCGTGCCCTGGGCCACCTGCTCCCCTGCCCTTTGTTCTGTCACAGCAGAGATGGCCACACCCACTCCCTCAGTGAGGGCAGTGTCCCAACCTCCCTCAGCCCCGCCCCCTCTCCGCAGGTTACCATGGACAACAGAGGCTGCATTCTGAGGCCAGGGCGTTCCGAGAATGCCAAGGGCAGACATGATGACCTTAAATGATTTCCTCTTGTGTCAGTTTTGGTAAACTTTAGGAGCTAGGAAATGGTCCACTTGACAGAAATGTTCAAATTTATTGGCATTTCATATATTCTCTGCTCTAACATTGTCCTGACTCTTTCTGTATATTCTTTACTTATGTTTTTGTTTTCCTTAATCAAAGTGTGTCTTTTAAATCTTTTCAAAGAAGATTCTTTGGACTTACTAAATCACCTGAATTTTATACGTTTTCTGTTGTATTAAATTCTGCTCATATCTTCATTTAACTTTTTTCTATGTTCTCAGGGTTTATTGTTTTCATCTTCTGATGTCAATTAAAACACTTGGTTATTCATTTTAATAAATCTTTTTACTTATAAAGATTTTAACTTTTGAAGATTCCAGCTTACTTGTACGTTTCTAAGGGTCAGGTCCTCACCATTGTTGCTGGCCTAAGGCTTAGTTCAACATATAGCAATGTATATATTGACCTATTTTCCCCTCGACTTTCTGTGATCCCCTACATCTCACCTTTCTTTGAAGACAAGCCATTTGAAATACCCTTAACTTATTTCACAGCCAATAAGTCTTTGAAATAATGGGTATTTTTTAGAGAAATCTTCTTATATAATTAGGCAGAAAATCTGACCTGCCATAGTTTTCAAAACAGCATAATTTCACTCTTCTCAATGATTAATCTGTTGTATTACACAACCTTGGAGTATTTAGCTTTATCAATGACATGTCCTTGAAAAATGTTTTAGAGATCCTACCAGTCTTTGAAAACATCCTTGTGCCTTGTTTCAGTTCAAGTTTTATGTATATTTTCTGCCTTGCACCCGATTATTCCTACATCTGATGGATGGCCTTGGGAATCTTATTCTGGTATTGATTGTTTTGGCTGATTGTCTCCCCTTGTAGCTGCTTTCTTCATTATTGTGTAAAGTTAGATCATGAGCTCATGTTTAGCTAAACAGCTGACCTTGTAAGAGGCTTAGGTGTGAACGCTCGTAAGTTTCAGCAGAAAGTCGGCCAAGATTTATTTGTGTCCCTCCAATGAGTGGCCCGCAAGGACCCCGTTCTCTACAAGTGTTGGTCCAATACTCCCTCTAGAGGCAGGGGACTCAGACAGGGCTGCTTTGCGGCCCCCGATCTGGGACAGGGGCAGTGGGCGGCCTGTGGCCCGGGCAGGAGCCTCTCTGCGTGTGTCCCAGGGACCCATCTGCCTGCGAGCCTCGGTCACCTGGCAGGAAGCTACGATGCCCAGACCTATGGTTAGCTGTGCAGCGAGGTGTACTGCGCGGACAGGTTCCACACACACTTCAAGTAAGAGGTCGGCCTCAGTGGAAAGGTGAGAGTTTGGGCAGCTGTGCAGACAAAGGAAGCAACCTTTGACCTGGGCCTAAATGCTTGTGACACTCCACTGGGCCTGCCGGGCTCTGAGGGCCCTGCCCTGGGCCCCCTGCTCCCCTGCTCTTTGTTCAGTCACAGCAGAGATGGCCACACCCACTCCCTCAGTGAGGGCAGTGTTCCAACCTCCCTCAGCCCCGCCCCCTCTCCGCAGGTTACCATGGACTACAGAGGCTGCATTCTGAGGCCAGGGCGTTCCGAGAATGCCAAGGGCAGACATGATGACCTTAAATGATTTCCTCTTGTGTCAGTTTTGGTAAACTTTAGGAGCTAGGAAATGGTCCACTTGACAGAAATGTTCAAATTTACTGGCATTTCTTATATTCTCTGCTATAACATTGTCCTGATTCTTTCTGTATATTTTTTACTTATGTTTTTGTTTTCCTTAATCAAAGTGTGTCTTTTAAATCTTTTCAAAGAAGATTCTTTGGACTTACTAAATCACCTGAATTTTATACGTTTTCTGTTGTATTAAATTCTGCTCATATCTCCATTTAACTTTTTTCTATGTTCTCAGGGTTTATTGTTTTCATCTTCTGATGTCAATTAAAACACTTGGTTATTCATTTTAATAAATCTTTTTACTTATAAAGATTTGAACTTTTGAAGATTCCAGCTTACTTGTACGTTTCTAAGGGTCAGGTCCTCACCATTCTTGCTGGCCTAAGGCTTAGTTCAACATATAGCAATGTATATATTGACCTATTTTCCCCTCGACTTTCTGTGATCCCCTACATCTCACCTTTCTTTGAAGACAAGCCATTTGAAATACCCTTAACTTATTTCACAGCCAATAAGTCTTTGAAATAATGTGTATTTTTTAGAGAAATCTTCTTATATAATTAGGCAGAAAATCTGACCTGCCATAGTTTTCAAAACAGCATAATTTCACTCTTCTCAATGATTAATCTGTTGTATTACACAACCTTTGTGTATTTAGCTTTATCAATGACATGTCCTTTAAAAATGTTTTAGAGATCCTACCAGTCTTTGAAAACATCCTTGTGCCTTGTTTCAGTTCCAGTTTTATGTATATTTTCTGCCTTGCACCCGATTATTCCTACATCTGATGGATGGCCTTGGGAATCTAATTCTGGTATTGATTGTTTTGGTTGATTGTCTCCCCTTGTAGCTGCTTTCTTCATTATTGTGTAAAGTTAGATCATGAGCTCATGTTTAGCTAAACAGCTGACCTTGTAAGAGGCTTAGGTGTGAACGCTCGTAAGTTTCAGCAGAAAGTCGGCCAAGATTTATTTGTGTCCCTCCAATGAGTGGCCCGCAAGGACCCCGTTTTCTACAAGTGTTGGTCCAATACTCCCTCTAGAGGCAGGGGACTCAGACAGGGCTGCTTTGCGGCCCCCGATCTGGGGCAGGGACAGTGGGCGGCCTGTGGCCCGGGCAGGAGCCTCTCCGCGTGTGTCCAAGGGACCCATCTGCCTGTGAGCCTCGGTCACCTGGCAGGAAGCTACGATGCCCCGACCTATGGTTAGCTGTGCAGCGAGGTGTACTGCGCGGACAGGTTCCACACACACTTCAAGTAAGAGGGCGGCCTGAGTGGAAAGGTGAGAGTTTGGGCAGCTGTGCAGACAAAGAAAGCGCCCTTTGGCCTGGGCCTAAATGCTTGTGACACTCCACTGGGCCTGCCGGGCTCTGAGGGCCCTGCCCTGGGCCCCCTGCTCCCCTGCCCTTTGTTCAGTCACAGCAGAGATGGCCACACCCACTCCCTCAATGAGGGCAGTGTCCCAATCTCCCTCAGCCCCGCCCCCTCTCCGCAGGTTACCATGGACTACAGAGGCTGCATTCTGAGGCCAGGTCGTTCTGAGAATACTAAGGGCAGACATGATGACCTTAAATGATTTCCTCTTGTGTCAGTTTTGGTAAACTTTAGGAGCTAGGAAATGGTCCACTTGACAGAAATGTTCAAATTTACTGGCATTTCATATATTCTCTGCTCTAACATTGTCCTGACTCTTTCTGTATATTCTTTACTTATGTTTTTGTTTTCCTTAATCAAAGTGTGTCTTTTAAATCTTTTCAAAGAAGATTCTTTGGACTTACTAAATCACCTGAATTTTATACGTTTTCTGTTGTATTAAGTTCTGCTCATATCTTTATTTAACTTTTTTCTATGTTCTCAGGGTTTATTGTTTTCATCTTCTGATGTCAATTAAAACACTTGGTTATTCATTTTAATAAATCTTTTTACTAATAAAGATTTTAACTTTTGAAGATTCCAGCTTACTTGTACGTTTCTAAGGGTCAGGTCCTCTCCATTGTTGCTGGCCTAAGACTTAGTTCACCATATACCAATGTATATATTGACCTAATTTCCCCTCGTCTTTCTGTGATCCCCTACATCTCACCTTTCTTTGAAGACAAGCCATTTGAAATACCCTTAACTTATTTCACAGCCAATAAGTCTTTGAAATAATGGGTATTCTTTAGAGAAATCTTCTTATATAATTAGGCAGAAAATCTGACCTGCCATAGTTTTCAAAACAGCATAATTTCACTCTTCTCAATGATTAATCTGTTGTATTACACAACCTTTGTGTATTTAGCTTTATCAATGACATCTCCTTTAAAAATGTTTTAGAGATCCTACCAGTCTTTGAAAACATCCTTGTGCCTTGTATCAGTTCCAGTTTTATGTATATTTTCTGCCTTGCACCCGATTATTCCTACATCTGATTGATGGCCTTGGGAATCTAATACTGGTATTGATTGTTTTGGCTGATTGTCTCCCCTTGTAGCTGCTTTCTCATTATTGTGTAAATTTAGATCATGAGCTCATGTTTAGCTAAACAGCTGACCTTGTAAGAGGCTTAGGTGTGAACGCTCGTAAGTTTCAGCAGAAAGTCGGCAAAGATTTATTTGTGTCCCTCCAATGAGTGGCCCGCAAGGACCCCGTTTTCTACAAGTGTTGGTCCAATACTCCCTCTAGTGGCAGGTGACTCAGACAGGGCTGCTTTGTGTCCCCCGATCTGGGGCAGGGGCAGTGGGCGGCCTGTGGCCCTGGCAGGAGCCTCTCCGCGTGTGTCCCAGGGACCCATCTGCCTTCGAGCCTCGGTCACCTGGCAGGAAGCTACGATGCCCAGACCTATGGTTAGTTGTGCAGCGAGGTGTACTACACGGACAGGTTCCACACACACTTCAAGTAAGAGCGCGGCCTGAGTGGAAAAGTGAGAGTTTGGGCAGCTGTGCAGACAAAGAAAGCGCCCTTTGGCCTGGGCCTAAATGCTTGTGACACTCCACTGGGCCTGCCGGGCTCTGAGGGCCCTGCCCTGGGCCCCCTTCTCCCCTGCTCTTTGTTCAGTCACAGCAGAGATGGCCACACCCACTCCCTCAGTGAGGGCAGTGTTCCAACCTCCCTCAGCCCCGCCCCCTCTCCGCAGGTTACCATGGACTACAGAGGCTGCATTCTGAGGCAAGGGCGTTCCGAGAATGCCAAGGGCAGACATGATGACCTTCAATGATTTCCTCTTGTGTCAGTTTTGGTAAACTTTAGGAGCTAGGAAATGGTCCACTTTACAGAAATGTTCAAATTTACTGGCATTTCATATATTCTCTGCTCTAACATTGTCCTGACTCATTCTGTATATTCTTTACTTATGTTTTTGTTTTCCTTAATCAAAGTGTGTCTTTTAAATCTTTTCAAAGAAGATTCTTTGGACTTAATAAATCACCTGAATTTTATACGTTTTCTGTTGTATTAAATTCTGCTGATATATTTATTTAACTTTTTTCTATGTTCTCAGGGTTTATTGTTTTCATCTTCTGATGTCAATTAAAACACTTGGTTATTCATTTTAATAAAACTTTTTACTTATAAAGATTTGAACTTTTGAAGATTCCAGCTTACTTGTACGTTTCTAAGGGTCAGGTCCTCTCCATTGTTGCTGGCCTGAGGCTTAGTTCACCATATAGCAATGTATATATTGACCTATTTTCCCCTAGACTTTCTGTGATCCCCTACATCTCACCTTTATTTGCAGACAAGCCATTTGAAATACACTTAACTTATTTCACAGCCAAAAATCTTTGAAATAATGTGTATTCTTTAGAGAAATCTTCTTATATAATTAGGCAGAAAATCTGACCTGCCATAGTTTTCAAAACAGCATAATTTCACTCTTCTCAATGATTAATCTGTTGTATTACACAACCTTTGTGTATTTAGCTTTATCAATGACATGTCCTTTAAAAATGTTTTAGAGATCCTACCAGTCTTTGAAAACATCCTCGTGCCTTGTTTCAGTTCCAGTTTTATGTATATTTTCTGCCTTGCACCCGATTATTCCTACATCTGATGGATGGTCTTGGGAATCTAATTCTGGTATTCATTGTTTTGGCTGATTGTCTCCCCTTGTAGCTGCTTTCTTCATTATTGTGTAAAGTTAGATCATGAGCTCATGTTTAGCTAAACAGCTGACCTTGTAAGAGGCTTAGGTGTGAACACTCGTAAGTTTCAGCAGAAAGTCGGCCAAGATTTATTTGTGTCCCTCCAATGAGTGGCCCGCAAGGACCCCGTTCTCTACAAGTGTTGGTCCAATACTCCCTCTAGAGGCAGGGGACTCAGACAGGGCTGCTTTGCGGCCCCCGATCTGGGGCAGGGGCAGTGGGCGGCCTGTGGCCCGGGCAGGAGCCTCTCCGCGTGTGTCCAAGGGACCCATCTGCCTGTGAGCCTCGGTCACCTGGCAGGAAGCTACGATGCCCAGACCTATGCTTAGCTGTGCAGCGAGGTGAACTGCGCGGACAGGTTCCACACACACTTCAAGTAACAGGGCGGCCTGAGTGGAAAGTTGAGAGTTTGGGCAGCTGTGCAGACAAATAAAGCGCCCTTTGGCCTGGGCCTAAATGCTTGTGACACTCCACTGGGCCTGCCGGGCTCTGAGGGCCGTGCCCTGGGCCACCTGCTCCCCTGCCCTTTGTTCTGTCACAGCAGAGATGGCCACACCCACTCCCTCAGTGAGGGCAGTGTCCCAAACTCCCTCAGCCCCGCCCCCTCTCCGCAGGTTACCATGGACAACAGAGGCTGCATTCTGAGGCCAGGGCGTTCCGAGAATGCCAAGGGCAGACATGATGACCTTAAATGATTTCCTCTTGTGTCAGTTTTGGTAAACTTTAGGAGCTAGGAAATGGTCCACTTGACAGAAATGTTCAAATTTATTGGCATTTCATATATTCTCTGCTCTAACATTGTCCTGACTCTTTCTGTATATTCTTTACTTATGTTTTTGTTTTCCTTAATCAAAGTGTGTCTTTTAAATCTTTTCAAAGAAGATTCTTTGGACTTACTAAATCACCTGAATTTTATACGTTTTCTGTTGTATTAAATTCTGCTCATATCCCCATTTAACTTTTTTCTATGTTCTCAGGGTTTATTGTTTTCATCTTCTGATGTCAATTAAAACACTTGGTTATTCATTTTAATAAATCTTTTTACTTATAAAGATTTGAACTTTTGAAGATTCCAGCTTACTTGTACGTTTCTAAGGGTCAGGTCCTCACCATTCTTGCTGGCCTAAGGCTTAGTTCAACATATAGCAATGTATATATTGACCTATTTTCCCCTCGACTTTCTGTGATCCCCTACATCTCACCTTTCTTTGAAGACAAGCCATTTGAAATACCCTTAACTTATTTCACAGCCAATAAGTCTTTGAAATAATGTGTATTTTTTAGAGAAATCTTCTTATATAATTAGGCAGAAAATCTGACCTGCCATAGTTTTCAAAACAGCATAATTTCACTCTTCTCAATGATTAATCTGTTGTATTACACAACCTTTGTGTATTTAGCTTTATCAATGACATGTCCTTTAAAAATGTTTTAGAGATCCTACCAGTCTTTGAAAACATCCTTGTGCCTTGTTTCAGTTCCAGTTTTATGTATATTTTCTGCCTTGCACCCGATTATTCCTACATCTGATGGATGGCCTTGGGAATCTAATTCTGGTATTGATTGTTTTGGTTGATTGTCTCCCCTTGTAGCTGCTTTCTTCATTATTGTGTAAAGTTAGATCATGAGCTCATGTTTAGCTAAACAGCTGACCTTGTAAGAGGCTTAGGTGTGAACGCTCGTAAGTTTCAGCAGAAAGTCGGCCAAGATTTATTTGTGTCCCTCCAATGAGTGGCCCGCAAGGACCCCGTTTTCTACAAGTGTTGGTCCAATACTCCCTCTAGAGGCAGGGGACTCAGACAGGGCTGCTTTGCGGCCCCCGATCTGGGGCAGGGACAGTGGGCGGCCTGTGGCCCGGGCAGGAGCCTCTCCGCGTGTGTCCAAGGGACCCATCTGCCTGTGAGCCTCGGTCACCTGGCAGGAAGCTACGATGCCCAGACCTATGGTTAGCTGTGCAGCGAGGTGTACTGCGCGGACAGGTTCCACACACACTTCAAGTAAGAGGGCGGCCTGAGTGGAAAGGTGAGAGTTTGGGCAGCTGTGCAGACAAAGAAAGCGCCCTTTGGCCTGGGCCTAAATGCTTGTGACACTCCACTGGGCCTGCCGGGCTCTGAGGGCCCTGCCCTGGGCCCCCTGCTCCCCTGCCCTTTGTTCAGTCACAGCAGAGATGGCCACACCCACTCCCTCAATGAGGGCAGTGTCCCAATCTCCCTCAGCCCCGCCCCCTCTCCGCAGGTTACCATGGACTACAGAGGCTGCATTCTGAGGCCAGGGCGTTCTGAGAATACCAAGGGCAGACATGATGACCTTAAATGATTTCCTCTTGTGTCAGTTTTGGTAAACTTTAGGAGCTAGGAAATGGTCCACTTGACAGAAATGTTCAAATTTACTGGCATTTCATATATTCTCTGCTCTAACATTGTCCTGACTCTTTCTGTATATTCTTTACTTATGTTTTTGTTTTCCTTAATCAAAGTGTGTCTTTTAAATCTTTTCAAAGAAGATTCTTTGGACTTACTAAATCACCTGAATTTTATACGTTTTCTGTTGTATTAAGTTCTGCTCATATCTTTATTTAACTTTTTTCTATGTTCTCAGGGTTTATTGTTTTCATCTTCTGATGTCAATTAAAACACTTGGTTATTCATTTTAATAAATCTTTTTACTTATAAAGATTTTAACTTTTGAAGATTCCAGCTTACTTGTACGTTTCTAAGGGTCAGGTCCTCTCCATTGTTGCTGGCCTAAGACTTAGTTCACCATATACCAATGTATATATTGACCTAATTTCCCCTCGACTTTCTGTGATCCCCTACATCTCACCTTTCTTTGAAGACAAGCCATTTGAAATACCCTTAACTTATTTCACAGCCAATAAGTCTTTGAAATAATGGGTATTCTTTAGAGAAATCTTCTTATATAATTAGGCAGAAAATCTGACCTGCCATAGTTTTCAAAACAGCATAATTTCACTCTTCTCAATGATTAATCTGTTGTATTACACAACCTTGGAGTATTTAGCTTTATCAATGACATGTCCTTGAAAAATGTTTTAGAGATCCTACCAGTCTTTGAAAACATCCTTGTGCCTTGTTTCAGTTCAAGTTTTATGTATATTTTCTGCCTTGCACCCGATTATTCCTACATCTGATGGATGGCCTTGGGAATCTTATTCTGGTATTGATTGTTTTGGCTGATTGTCTCCCCTTGTAGCTGCTTTCTTCATTATTGTGTAAAGTTAGATCATGAGCTCATGTTTAGCTAAACAGCTGACCTTGTAAGAGGCTTAGGTGTGAACGCTCGTAAGTTTCAGCAGAAAGTCGGCCAAGATTTATTTGTGTCCCTCCAATGAGTGGCCCGCAAGGACCCCGTTTTCTACAAGTGTTGGTCCAATACTCCCTCTAGAGGCAGGGGACTCAGACAGGGCTGCTTTGCGGCCCCCGATCTGGGGCAGGGGCAGTGGGCGGCATGTGGCCCGGGCAGGAGCCTCTCTGCGTGTGTCCCAGGGACCCATCTGCCTGCGAGCCTCGGTCACCTGGCAGGAAGCTACGATGCCCAGACCTATGGTTAGCTGTGCAGCGAGGTGTACTGCGCGGACAGGTTCCACACACACTTCAAGTAAGTGGTCGGCCTCAGTGGAATGGTGAGAGTTTGGGCAGCTGTGCAGACAAAGGAAGCGCCCTTTGACCTGGGCCTAAATGCTTGTGACACTCCACTGGGCCTGCCGGGCTCTGAGGGCCCTGCCCTGGGCCCCCTGCTCCCCTGCTCTTTGTTCAGTCACAGCAGAGATGGCCACACCCACTCCCTCAGTGAGGGCAGTGTTCCAACCTCCCTCAGCCCCGCCCCCTCTCCGCAGGTTACCATGGACTACAGAGGCTGCATTCTGAGGCCAGGGCGTTCCGAGAATGCCAAGGGCAGACATGATGACCTTAAATGATTTCCTCTTGTGTCAGTTTGGGTAAACTTTAGGAGCTAGGAAATGGTCCACTTGACAGAAATGTTCAAATTTACTGGCATTTCTTATATTCTCTGCTATAACATTGTCCTGATTCTTTCTGTATATTCTTTACTTATGTTTTTGTTTTCCTTAATCAAAGTGTGTCTTTTAAATCTTTTCAAAGAAGATTCTTTGGACTTACTAAATCACCTGAATTTTATACGTTTTCTGTTGTATTAAATTCTGCTCATATCCCCATTTAACTTTTTTCTATGTTCTCAGGGTTTATTGTTTTCATCTTCTGATGTCAATTAAAACACTTGGTTATTCATTTTAATAAATCTTTTTACTTATAAAGATTTGAACTTTTGAAGATTCCAGCTTACTTGTACGTTTCTAAGGGTCAGGTCCTCACCATTCTTGCTGGCCTAAGGCTTAGTTCAACATATAGCAATGTATATATTGACCTATTTTCCCCTCGACTTTCTGTGATCCCCTACATCTCACCTTTCTTTGAAGACAAGCCATTTGAAATACCCTTAACTTATTTCACAGCCAATAAGTCTTTGAAATAATGTGTATTTTTTAGAGAAATCTTCTTATATAATTAGGCAGAAAATCTGACCTGCCATAGTTTTCAAAACAGCATAATTTCACTCTTCTCAATGATTAATCTGTTGTATTACACAACCTTTGTGTATTTAGCTTTATCAATGACATGTCCTTTAAAAATGTTTTAGAGATCCTACCAGTCTTTGAAAACATCCTTGTGCCTTGTTTCAGTTCCAGTTTTATGTATATTTTCTGCCTTGCACCCGATTATTCCTACATCTGATGGATGGCCTTGGGAATCTAATTCTGGTATTGATTGTTTTGGTTGATTGTCTCCCCTTGTAGCTGCTTTCTTCATTATTGTGTAAAGTTAGATCATGAGCTCATGTTTAGCTAAACAGCTGACCTTGTAAGAGGCTTAGGTGTGAACGCTCGTAAGTTTCAGCAGAAAGTCGGCCAAGATTTATTTGTGTCCCTCCAATGAGTGGCCCGCAAGGACCCCGTTTTCTACAAGTGTTGGTCCAATACTCCCTCTAGAGGCAGGGGACTCAGACAGGTCTGCTTTGCGGCCCCCGATCTGGGGCAGGGACAGTGGGCGGCCTGTGGCCCGGGCAGGAGCCTCTCCGCGTGTGTCCAAGGGACCCATCTGCCTGTGAGCCTCGGTCACCTGGCAGGAAGCTACGATGCCCAGACCTATGGTTAGCTGAGCAGCGAGGTGTACTGCGCGGACAGGTTCCACACACACTTCAAGTAAGAGGGCGGCCTGAGTGGAAAGGTGAGAGTTTGGGCAGCTGTGCAGACAAAGAAAGCGCCCTTTGGCCTGGGCCTAAATGCTTGTGACACTCCACTGGGCCTGCCGGGCTCTGAGGGCCCTGCCCTGGGCCCCCTGCTCCCCTGCCCTTTGTTCAGTCACAGCAGAGATGGCCACACCCACTCCCTCAATGAGGGCAGTGTCCCAATCTCCCTCAGCCCCGCCCCCTCTCCGCAGGTTACCATGGACTACAGAGGCTGCATTCTGAGGCCAGGGCGTTCTGAGAATACCAAGGGCAGACATGATGACCTTAAATGATTTCCTCTTGTGTCAGTTTTGGTAAACTTTAGGAGCTAGGAAATGGTCCACTTGACAGAAATGTTCAAATTTACTGGCATTTCATATATTCTCTGCTCTAACATTGTCCTGACTCTTTCTTTATATTCTTTACTTATGTTTTTGTTTTCCTTAATCAAAGTGTGTCTTTTCAATCTTTTCAAAGAAGATTCTTTGGACTTACTAAATCACCTGAATTTTATACGTTTTCTGTTGTATTAAGTTCTGCTCATATCTTTATTTAACTTTTTTCTATGTTCTCAGGGTTTATTGTTTTCATCTTCTGATGTCAATTAAAACACTTGGTTATTCATTTTAATAAATCTTTTTACTTATAAAGATGTGAACTTTTGAAGATTCCAGCTTACTTGTACGTTTCTAAGGGTCAGGTCCTCTCCATTGTTGCTGGCCTGAGACTTAGTTCACCATATACCAATGTATATATTGACCTAATTTCCCCTCGACTTTCTGTGATCCCCTACATCTCACCTTTCTTTGAAGACAAGCCATTTGAAATACCCTTAACTTATTTCACAGCCAATAAGTCTTTGAAATAATGGGTATTCTTTAGAGAAATCTTCTTATATAATTAGGCAGAAAATCTGACCTGCCATAGTTTTCAAAACAGCATAATTTCACTCTTCTCAATGATTAATCTGTTGTATTACACAACCTTGGAGTATTTAGCTTTATCAATGACATGTCCTTGAAAAATGTTTTAGAGATCCTACCAGTCTTTGAAAACATCCTTGTGCCTTGTTTCAGTTCAAGTTTTATGTATATTTTCTGCCTTGCACCCGATTATTCCTACATCTGATGGATGGCCTTGGGAATCTTATTCTGGTATTGATTGTTTTGGCTGATTGTCTCCCCTTGTAGCTGCTTTCTTCATTATTGTGTAAAGTTAGATCAGGAGCTCATGTTTAGCTAAACAGCTGACCTTGTAAGAGGCTTAGGTGTGAACGCTCGTAAGTTTCAGCAGAAAGTCGGCCAAGATTTATTTGTGTCCCTCCAATGAGTGGCCCGCAAGGACCCCGTTTTCTACAAGTGTTGGTCCAATACTCCCTCTAGAGGCAGGGGACTCAGACAGGGCTGCTTTGCGGCCCCCGATCTGGGGCAGGGGCAGTGGGCGGCATGTGGCCCGGGCAGGAGCCTCTCTGCGTGTGTCCCAGGGACCCATCTGCCTGCGAGCCTCGGTCACCTGGCAGGAAGCTACGATGCCCAGACCTATGGTTAGCTGTGCAGCGAGGTGTACTGCGCGGACAGGTTCCACACACACTTCAAGTAAGTGGTCGGCCTCAGTGGAATGGTGAGAGTTTGGGCAGCTGTGCAGACAAAGGAAGCGCCCTTTGACCTGGGCCTAAATGCTTGTGACACTCCACTGGGCCTGCCGGGCTCTGAGGGCCCTGCCCTGGGCCCCCTGCTCCCCTGCTCTTTGTTCAGTCACAGCAGAGATGGCCACACCCACTCCCTCAGTGAGGGCAGTGTTCCAACCTCCCTCAGCCCCGCCCCCTCTCCGCAGGTTACCATGGACTACAGAGGCTGCATTCTGAGGCCAGGGCGTTCCGAGAATGCCAAGGGCAGACATGATGACCTTAAATGATTTCCTCTTGTGTCAGTTTTGGTAAACTTTAGGAGCTAGGAAATGGTCCACTTGACAGAAATGTTCAAATTTACTGGCATTTCTTATATTCTCTGCTATAACATTGTCCTGATTCTTTCTGTATATTCTTTACTTATGTTTTTGTTTTCCTTAATCAAAGTGTGTCTTTTAAATCTTTTCAAAGAAGATTCTTTGGACTTACTAAATCACCTGAATTTTATACGTTTTCTGTTGTATTAAATTCTGCTCATATCCCCATTTAACTTTTTTCTATGTTCTCAGGGTTTATTGTTTTCATCTTCTGATGTCAATTAAAACACTTGGTTATTCATTTTAATAAATCTTTTTACTTATAAAGATTTGAACTTTTGAAGATTCCAGCTTACTTGTACGTTTCTAAGGGTCAGGTCCTCACCATTCTTGCTGGCCTAAGGCTTAGTTCAACATATAGCAATGTATATATTGACCTATTTTCCCCTCGACTTTCTGTGATCCCCTACATCTCACCTTTCTTTGAAGACAAGCCATTTGAAATACCCTTAACTTATTTCACAGCCAATAAGTCTTTGAAATAATGTGTATTTTTTAGAGAAATCTTCTTATATAATTAGGCAGAAAATCTGACCTGCCATAGTTTTCAAAACAGCATAATTTCACTCTTCTCAATGATTAATCTGTTGTATTACACAACCTTTGTGTATTTAGCTTTATCAATGACATGTCCTTTAAAAATGTTTTAGAGATCCTACCAGTCTTTGAAAACATCCTTGTGCCTTGTTTCAGTTCCAGTTTTATGTATATTTTCTGCCTTGCACCCGATTATTCCTACATCTGATGGATGGCCTTGGGAATCTTATTCTGGTATTGATTGTTTTGGCTGATTGTCTCCCCTTGTAGCTGCTTTCTTCATTATTGTGTAAAGTTAGATCATGAGCTCATGTTTAGCTAAACAGCTGACCTTGTAAGAGGCTTAGGTGTGAACGCTCGTAAGTTTCAGCAGAAAGTCGGCCAAGATTTATTTGTGTCCCTCCAATGAGTGGCCCGCAAGGACCCCGTTTTCTACAAGTGTTGGTCCAATACTCCCTCTAGAGGCAGGGGACTCAGACAGGGCTGCTTTGCGGCCCCCGATCTGGGGCAGGGACAGTGGGCGGCCTGTGGCCCGGGCAGGAGCCTCTCCGCGTGTGTCCAAGGGACCCATCTGCCTGTGAGCCTCGGTCACCTGGCAGGAAGCTACGATGCCCAGACCTATGGTTAGCTGAGCAGCGAGGTGTACTGCGCGGACAGGTTCCACACACACTTCAAGTAAGAGGGCGGCCTGAGTGGAAAGGTGAGAGTTTGGGCAGCTGTGCAGACAAAGAAAGCGCCCTTTGGCCTGGGCCTAAATGCTTGTGACACTCCACTGGGCCTGCCGGGCTCTGAGGGCCCTGCCCTGGGCCCCCTGCTCCCCTGCCCTTTGTTCAGTCACAGCAGAGATGGCCACACCCACTCCCTCAATGAGGGCAGTGTCCCAATCTCCCTCAGCCCCGCCCCCTCTCCGCAGGTTACCATGTACTACAGAGGCTGCATTCTGAGGCCAGGGCGTTCTGAGAATACCAAGGGCAGACATGATGACCTTAAATGATTTCCTCTTGTGTCAGTTTTGGTAAACTTTAGGAGCTAGGAAATGGTCCACTTGACAGAAATGTTCAAATTTACTGGCATTTCATATATTCTCTGCTCTAACATTGTCCTGACTCTTTCTGTATATTCTTTACTTATGTTTTTGTTTTCCTTAATCAAAGTGTGTCTTTTAAATCTTTTCAAAGAAGATTCTTTGGACTTACTAAATCACCTGAATTTTATACGTTTTCTGTTGTATTAAGTTCTGCTCATATCTTTATTTAACTTTTTTCTATGTTCTCAGGGTTTATTGTTTTCATCTTCTGATGTCAATTAAAACACTTGGTTATTCATTTTAATAAATCTTTTTACTTATAAAGATTTTAACTTTTGAAGATTCCAGCTTACTTGTACGTTTCTAAGGGTCAGGTCCTCTCCATTGTTGCTGGCCTAAGACTTAGTTCACCATATACCAATGTATATATTGACCTAATTTCCCCTCGACTTTCTGTGATCCCCTACATCTCACCTTTCTTTGAAGACAAGCCATTTGAAATACCCTTAACTTATTTCACAGCCAATAAGTCTTTGATATAATGGGTATTCTTTAGAGAAATCTTCTTATATAATTAGGCAGAAAATCTGACCTGCCATAGTTTTCAAAACAGCATAATTTCACTCTTCTCAATGATTAATCTGTTGTATTACACAACCTTGGAGTATTTAGCTTTATCAATGACATGTCCTTGAAAAATGTTTTAGAGATCCTACCAGTCTTTGAAAACATCCTTGTGCCTTGTTTCAGTTCAAGTTTTATGTATATTTTCTGCCTTGCACCCGATTATTCCTACATCTGATGGATGGCCTTGGGAATCTTATTCTGGTATTGATTGTTTTGGCTGATTGTCTCCCCTTGTAGCTGCTTTCTTCATTATTGTGTAAAGTTAGATCATGAGCTCATGTTTAGCTAAACAGCTGACCTTGTAAGAGGCTTAGGTGTGAACGCTCGTAAGTTTCAGCAGAAAGTCGGCCAAGATTTATTTGTGTCCCTCCAATGAGTGGCCCGCAAGGACCCCGTTTTCTACAAGTGTTGGTCCAATACTCCCTCTAGAGGCAGGGGACTCAGACAGGGCTGCTTTGCGGCCCCCGATCTGGGGCAGGGGCAGTGGGCGGCATGTGGCCCGGGCAGGAGCCTCTCTGCGTGTGTCCCAGGGACCCATCTGCCTGCGAGCCTCGGTCACCTGGCAGGAAGCTACGATGCCCAGACCTATGGTTAGCTGTGCAGCGAGGTGTACTGCGCGGACAGGTTCCACACACACTTCAAGTAAGTGGTCGGCCTCAGTGGAATGGTGAGAGTTTGGGCAGCTGTGCAGACAAAGGAAGCGCCCTTTGACCTGGGCCTAAATGCTTGTGACACTCCACTGGGCCTGCCGGGCTCTGAGGGCCCTGCCCTGGGCCCCCTGCTCCCCTGCTCTTTGTTCAGTCACAGCAGAGATGGCCACACCCACTCCCTCAGTGAGGGCAGTGTTCCAACCTCCCTCAGCCCCGCCCCCTCTCCGCAGGTTACCATGGACTACAGAGGCTGCATTCTGAGGCCAGGGCGTTCCGAGAATGCCAAGGGCAGACATGATGACCTTAAATGATTTCCTCTTGTGTCAGTTTGGGTAAACTTTAGGAGCTAGGAAATGGTCCACTTGACAGAAATGTTCAAATTTACTGGCATTTCTTATATTCTCTGCTATAACATTGTCCTGATTCTTTCTGTATATTCTTTACTTATGTTTTTGTTTTCCTTAATCAAAGTGTGTCTTTTAAATCTTTTCAAAGAAGATTCTTTGGACTTACTAAATCACCTGAATTTTATACGTTTTCTGTTGTATTAAATTCTGCTCATATCCCCATTTAACTTTTTTCTATGTTCTCAGGGTTTATTGTTTTCATCTTCTGATGTCAATTAAAACACTTGGTTATTCATTTTAATAAATCTTTTTACTTATAAAGATTTGAACTTTTGAAGATTCCAGCTTACTTGTACGTTTCTAAGGGTCAGGTCCTCACCATTCTTGCTGGCCTAAGGCTTAGTTCAACATATAGCAATGTATATATTGACCTATTTTCCCCTCGACTTTCTGTGATCCCCTACATCTCACCTTTCTTTGAAGACAAGCCATTTGAAATACCCTTAACTTATTTCACAGCCAATAAGTCTTTGAAATAATGTGTATTTTTTAGAGAAATCTTCTTATATAATTAGGCAGAAAATCTGACCTGCCATAGTTTTCAAAACAGCATAATTTCACTCTTCTCAATGATTAATCTGTTGTATTACACAACCTTTGTGTATTTAGCTTTATCAATGACATGTCCTTTAAAAATGTTTTAGAGATCCTACCAGTCTTTGAAAACATCCTTGTGCCTTGTTTCAGTTCCAGTTTTATGTATATTTTCTGCCTTGCACCCGATTATTCCTACATCTGATGGATGGCCTTGGGAATCTAATTCTGGTATTGATTGTTTTGGTTGATTGTCTCCCCTTGTAGCTGCTTTCTTCATTATTGTGTAAAGTTAGATCATGAGCTCATGTTTAGCTAAACAGCTGACCTTGTAAGAGGCTTAGGTGTGAACGCTCGTAAGTTTCAGCAGAAAGTCGGCCAAGATTTATTTGTGTCCCTCCAATGAGTGGCCCGCAAGGACCCCGTTTTCTACAAGTGTTGGTCCAATACTCCCTCTAGAGGCAGGGGACTCAGACAGGGCTGCTTTGCGGCCCCCGATCTGGGGCAGGGACAGTGGGCGGCCTGTGGCCCGGGCAGGAGCCTCTCCGCGTGTGTCCAAGGGACCCATCTGCCTGTGAGCCTCGGTCACCTGGCAGGAAGCTACGATGCCCAGACCTATGGTTAGCTGAGCAGCGAGGTGTACTGCGCGGACAGGTTCCACACACACTTCAAGTAAGAGGGCGGCCTGAGTGGAAAGGTGAGAGTTTGGGCAGCTGTGCAGACAAAGAAAGCGCCCTTTGGCCTGGGCCTAAATGCTTGTGACACTCCACTGGGCCTGCCGGGCTCTGAGGGCCCTGCCCTGGGCCCCCTGCTCCCCTGCCCTTTGTTCAGTCACAGCAGAGATGGCCACACCCACTCCCTCAATGAGGGCAGTGTCCCAATCTCCCTCAGCCCCGCCCCCTCTCCGCAGGTTACCATGGACTACAGAGGCTGCATTCTGAGGCCAGGGCGTTCTGAGAATACCAAGGGCAGACATGATGACCTTAAATGATTTCCTCTTGTGTCAGTTTTGGTAAACTTTAGGAGCTAGGAAATGGTCCACTTGACAGAAATGTTCAAATTTACTGGCATTTCATATATTCTCTGCTCTAACATTGTCCTGACTCTTTCTGTATATTCTTTACTTATGTTTTTGTTTTCCTTAATCAAAGTGTGTCTTTTAAATCTTTTCAAAGAAGATTCTTTGGACTTACTAAATCACCTGAATTTTATACGTTTTCTGTTGTATTAAGTTCTGCTCATATCTTTATTTAACTTTTTTCTATGTTCTCAGGGTTTATTGTTTTCATCTTCTGATGTCAATTAAAACACTTGGTTATTCATTTTAATAAATCTTTTTACTTATAAAGATGTGAACTTTTGAAGATTCCAGCTTACTTGTACGTTTCTAAGGGTCAGGTCCTCTCCATTGTTGCTGGCCTAAGACTTAGTTCACCATATACCAATGTATATATTGACCTAATTTCCCCTCGACTTTCTGTGATCCCCTACATCTCACCTTTCTTTGAAGACAAGCCATTTGAAATACCCTTAACTTATTTCACAGCCAATAAGTCTTTGAAATAATGGGTATTCTTTAGAGAAATCTTCTTATATAATTAGGCAGAAAATCTGACCTGCCATAGTTTTCAAAACAGCATAATTTCACTCTTCTCAATGATTAATCTGTTGTATTACACAACCTTGGAGTATTTAGCTTTATCAATGACATGTCCTTGAAAAATGTTTTAGAGATCCTACCAGTCTTTGAAAACATCCTTGTGCCTTGTTTCAGTTCAAGTTTTATGTATATTTTCTGCCTTGCACCCGATTATTCCTACATCTGATGGATGGCCTTGGGAATCTTATTCTGGTATTGATTGTTTTGGCTGATTGTCTCCCCTTGTAGCTGCTTTCTTCATTATTGTGTAAAGTTAGATCATGAGCTCATGTTTAGCTAAACAGCTGACCTTGTAAGAGGCTTAGGTGTGAACGCTCGTAAGTTTCAGCAGAAAGTCGGCCAAGATTTATTTGTGTCCCTCCAATGAGTGGCCCGCAAGGACCCCGTTTTCTACAAGTGTTGGTCCAATACTCCCTCTAGAGGCAGGGGACTCAGACAGGGCTGCTTTGCGGCCCCCGATCTGGGGCAGGGGCAGTGGGCGGCATGTGGCCCGGGCAGGAGCCTCTCTGCGTGTGTCCCAGGGACCCATCTGCCTGCGAGCCTCGGTCACCTGGCAGGAAGCTACGATGCCCAGACCTATGGTTAGCTGTGCAGCGAGGTGTACTGCGCGGACAGGTTCCACACACACTTCAAGTAAGTGGTCGGCCTCAGTGGAATGGTGAGAGTTTGGGCAGCTGTGCAGACAAAGGAAGCGCCCTTTGACCTGGGCCTAAATGCTTGTGACACTCCACTGGGCCTGCCGGGCTCTGAGGGCCCTGCCCTGGGCCCCCTGCTCCCCTGCTCTTTGTTCAGTCACAGCAGAAATGGCCACACCCACTCCCTCAGTGAGGGCAGTGTTCCAACCTCCCTCAGCCCCGCCCCCTCTCCGCAGGTTACCATGGACTACAGAGGCTGCATTCTGAGGCCAGGGCGTTCCGAGAATGCCAAGGGCAGACATGATGACCTTAAATGATTTCCTCTTGTGTCAGTTTGGGTAAACTTTAGGAGCTAGGAAATGGTCCACTTGACAGAAATGTTCAAATTTACTGGCATTTCTTATATTCTCTGCTATAACATTGTCCTGATTCTTTCTGTATATTCTTTACTTATGTTTTTGTTTTCCTTAATCAAAGTGTGTCTTTTAAATCTTTTCAAAGAAGATTCTTTGGACTTACTAAATCACCTGAATTTTATACGTTTTCTGTTGTATTAAATTCTGCTCATATCCCCATTTAACTTTTTTCTATGTTCTCAGGGTTTATTGTTTTCATCTTCTGATGTCAATTAAAACACTTGGTTATTCATTTTAATAAATCTTTTTACTTATAAAGATTTGAACTTTTGAAGATTCCAGCTTACTTGTACGTTTCTAAGGGTCAGGTCCTCACCATTCTTGCTGGCCTAAGGCTTAGTTCAACATATAGCAATGTATATATTGACCTATTTTCCCCTCGACTTTCTGTGATCCCCTACATCTCACCTTTCTTTGAAGACAAGCCATTTGAAATACCCTTAACTTATTTCACAGCCAATAAGTCTTTGAAATAATGTGTATTTTTTAGAGAAATCTTCTTATATAATTAGGCAGAAAATCTGACCTGCCATAGTTTTCAAAACAGCATAATTTCACTCTTCTCAATGATTAATCTGTTGTATTACACAACCTTTGTGTATTTAGCTTTATCAATGACATGTCCTTTAAAAATGTTTTAGAGATCCTACCAGTCTTTGAAAACATCCTTGTGCCTTGTTTCAGTTCCAGTTTTATGTATATTTTCTGCCTTGCACCCGATTATTCCTACATCTGATGGATGGCCTTGGGAATCTTATTCTGGTATTGATTGTTTTGGCTGATTGTCTCCCCTTGTAGCTGCTTTCTTCATTATTGTGTAAAGTTAGATCATGAGCTCATGTTTAGCTAAACAGCTGACCTTGTAAGAGGCTTAGGTGTGAACGCTCGTAAGTTTCAGCAGAAAGTCGGCCAAGATTTATTTGTGTCCCTCCAATGAGTGGCCCGCAAGGACCCCGTTTTCTACAAGTGTTGGTCCAATACTCCCTCTAGAGGCAGGGGACTCAGACAGGGCTGCTTTGCGGCCCCCGATCTGGGGCAGGGACAGTGGGCGGCCTGTGGCCCGGGCAGGAGCCTCTCCGCGTGTGTCCAAGGGACCCATCTGCCTGTGAGCCTCGGTCACCTGGCAGGAAGCTACGATGCCCAGACCTATGGTTAGCTGAGCAGCGAGGTGTACTGCGCGGACAGGTTCCACACACACTTCAAGTAAGAGGGCGGCCTGAGTGGAAAGGTGAGAGTTTGGGCAGCTGTGCAGACAAAGAAAGCGCCCTTTGGCCTGGGCCTAAATGCTTGTGACACTCCACTGGGCCTGCCGGGCTCTGAGGGCCCTGCCCTGGGCCCCCTGCTCCCCTGCCCTTTGTTCAGTCACAGCAGAGATGGCCACACCCACTCCCTCAATGAGGGCAGTGTCCCAATCTCCCTCAGCCCCGCCCCCTCTCCGCAGGTTACCATGGACTACAGAGGCTGCATTCTGAGGCCAGGGCGTTCTGAGAATACCAAGGGCAGACATGATGACCTTAAATGATTTCCTCTTGTGTCAGTTTTGGTAAACTTTAGGAGCTAGGAAATGGTCCACTTGACAGAAATGTTCAAATTTACTGGCATTTCATATATTCTCTGCTCTAACATTGTCCTGACTCTTTCTGTATATTCTTTACTTATGTTTTTGTTTTCCTTAATCAAAGTGTGTCTTTTAAATCTTTTCAAAGAAGATTCTTTGGACTTACTAAATCACCTGAATTTTATACGTTTTCTGTTGTATTAAGTTCTGCTCATATCTTTATTTAACTTTTTTCTATGTTCTCAGGGTTTATTGTTTTCATCTTCTGATGTCAATTAAAACACTTGGTTATTCATTTTAATAAATCTTTTTACTTATAAAGATGTGAACTTTTGAAGATTCCAGCTTACTTGTACGTTTCTAAGGGTCAGGTCCTCTCCATTGTTGCTGGCCTAAGACTTAGTTCACCATATACCAATGTATATATTGACCTAATTTCCCCTCGACTTTCTGTGATCCCCTACATCTCACCTTTCTTTGAAGACAAGCCATTTGAAATACCCTTAACTTATTTCACAGCCAATAAGTCTTTGAAATAATGGGTATTCTTTAGAGAAATCTTCTTATATAATTAGGCAGAAAATCTGACCTGCCATAGTTTTCAAAACAGCATAATTTCACTCTTCTCAATGATTAATCTGTTGTATTACACAACCTTGGAGTATTTAGCTTTATCAATGACATGTCCTTGAAAAATGTTTTAGAGATCCTACCAGTCTTTGAAAACATCCTTGTGCCTTGTTTCAGTTCAAGTTTTATGTATATTTTCTGCCTTGCACCCGATTATTCCTACATCTGATGGATGGCCTTGGGAATCTTATTCTGGTATTGATTGTTTTGGCTGATTGTCTCCCCTTGTAGCTGCTTTCTTCATTATTGTGTAAAGTTAGATCATGAGCTCATGTTTAGCTAAACAGCTGACCTTGTAAGAGGCTTAGGTGTGAACGCTCGTAAGTTTCAGCAGAAAGTCGGCCAAGATTTATTTGTGTCCCTCCAATGAGTGGCCCGCAAGGACCCCGTTTTCTACAAGTGTTGGTCCAATACTCCCTCTAGAGGCAGGGGACTCAGACAGGGCTGCTTTGCGGCCCCCGATCTGGGGCAGGGGCAGTGGGCGGCATGTGGCCCGGGCAGGAGCCTCTCTGCGTGTGTCCCAGGGACCCATCTGCCTGCGAGCCTCGGTCACCTGGCAGGAAGCTACGATGCCCAGACCTATGGTTAGCTGTGCAGCGAGGTGTACTGCGCGGACAGGTTCCACACACACTTCAAGTAAGTGGTCGGCCTCAGTGGAATGGTGAGAGTTTGGGCAGCTGTGCAGACAAAGGAAGCGCCCTTTGACCTGGGCCTAAATGCTTGTGACACTCCACTGGGCCTGCCGGGCTCTGAGGGCCCTGCCCTGGGCCCCCTGCTCCCCTGCTCTTTGTTCAGTCACAGCAGAGATGGCCACACCCACTCCCTCAGTGAGGGCAGTGTTCCAACCTCCCTCAGCCCCGCCCCCTCTCCGCAGGTTACCATGGACTACAGAGGCTGCATTCTGAGGCCAGGGCGTTCCAAGAATGCCAAGGGCAGACATGATGACCTTAAATGATTTCCTCTTGTGTCAGTTTGGGTAAACTTTAGGAGCTAGGAAATGGTCCACTTGACAGAAATGTTCAAATTTACTGGCATTTCTTATATTCTCTGCTATAACATTGTCCTGATTCTTTCTGTATATTCTTTACTTATGTTTTTGTTTTCCTTAATCAAAGTGTGTCTTTTAAATCTTTTCAAAGAAGATTCTTTGGACTTACTAAATCACCTGAATTTTATACGTTTTCTGTTGTATTAAATTCTGCTCATATCCCCATTTAACTTTTTTCTATGTTCTCAGGGTTTATTGTTTTCATCTTCTGATGTCAATTAAAACACTTGGTTATTCATTTTAATAAATCTTTTTACTTATAAAGATTTTAACTTTTGAAGATTCCAGCTTACTTGTACGTTTCTAAGGGTCAGGTCCTCACCATTCTTGCTGGCCTAAGGCTTAGTTCAACATATAGCAATGTATATATTGACCTATTTTCCCCTCGACTTTCTGTGATCCCCTACATCTCACCTTTCTTTGAAGACAAGCCATTTGAAATACCCTTAACTTATTTCACAGCCAATAAGTCTTTGAAATAATGTGTATTTTTTAGAGAAATCTTCTTATATAATTAGGCAGAAAATCTGACCTGCCATAGTTTTCAAAACAGCATAATTTCACTCTTCTCAATGATTAATCTGTTGTATTACACAACCTTTGTGTATTTAGCTTTATCAATGACATGTCCTTTAAAAATGTTTTAGAGATCCTACCAGTCTTTGAAAACATCCTTGTGCCTTGTTTCAGTTCCAGTTTTATGTATATTTTCTGCCTTGCACCCGATTATTCCTACATCTGATGGATGGCCTTGGGAATCTAATTCTGGTATTGATTGTTTTGGTTGATTGTCTCCCCTTGTAGCTGCTTTCTTCATTATTGTGTAAAGTTAGATCATGAGCTCATGTTTAGCTAAACAGCTGACCTTGTAAGAGGCTTAGGTGTGAACGCTCGTAAGTTTCAGCAGAAAGTCGGCCAAGATTTATTTGTGTCCCTCCAATGAGTGGCCCGCAAGGACCCCGTTTTCTACAAGTGTTGGTCCAATACTCCCTCTAGAGGCAGGGGACTCAGACAGGGCTGCTTTGCGGCCCCCGATCTGGGGCAGGGGCAGTGGGCGGCATGTGGCCCGGGCAGGAGCCTCTCTGCGTGTGTCCCAGGGACCCATCTGCCTGCGAGCCTCGGTCACCTGGCAGGAAGCTACGATGCCCAGACCTATGGTTAGCTGTGCAGCGAGGTGTACTGCGCGGACAGGTTCCACACACACTTCAAGTAAGTGGTCGGCCTCAGTGGAATGGTGAGAGTTTGGGCAGCTGTGCAGACAAAGGAAGCGCCCTTTGACCTGGGCCTAAATGCTTGTGACACTCCACTGGGCCTGCCGGGCTCTGAGGGCCCTGCCCTGGGCCCCCTGCTCCCCTGCTCTTTGTTCAGTCACAGCAGAGATGGCCACACCCACTCCCTCAGTGAGGGCAGTGTTCCAACCTCCCTCAGCCCCGCCCCCTCTCCGCAGGTTACCATGGACTACAGAGGCTGCATTCTGAGGCCAGGGCGTTCCAAGAATGCCAAGGGCAGACATGATGACCTTAAATGATTTCCTCTTGTGTCAGTTTGGGTAAACTTTAGGAGCTAGGAAATGGTCCACTTGACAGAAATGTTCAAATTTACTGGCATTTCTTATATTCTCTGCTATAACATTGTCCTGATTCTTTCTGTATATTCTTTACTTATGTTTTTGTTTTCCTTAATCAAAGTGTGTCTTTTAAATCTTTTCAAAGAAGATTCTTTGGACTTACTAAATCACCTGAATTTTATACGTTTTCTGTTGTATTAAATTCTGCTCATATCCCCATTTAACTTTTTTCTATGTTCTCAGGGTTTATTGTTTTCATCTTCTGATGTCAATTAAAACACTTGGTTATTCATTTTAATAAATCTTTTTACTTATAAAGATTTTAACTTTTGAAGATTCCAGCTTACTTGTACGTTTCTAAGGGTCAGGTCCTCACCATTCTTGCTGGCCTAAGGCTTAGTTCAACATATAGCAATGTATATATTGACCTATTTTCCCCTCGACTTTCTGTGATCCCCTACATCTCACCTTTCTTTGAAGACAAGCCATTTGAAATACCCTTAACTTATTTCACAGCCAATAAGTCTTTGAAATAATGTGTATTTTTTAGAGAAATCTTCTTATATAATTAGGCAGAAAATCTGACCTGCCATAGTTTTCAAAACAGCATAATTTCACTCTTCTCAATGATTAATCTGTTGTATTACACAACCTTTGTGTATTTAGCTTTATCAATGACATGTCCTTTAAAAATGTTTTAGAGATCCTACCAGTCTTTGAAAACATCCTTGTGCCTTGTTTCAGTTCCAGTTTTATGTATATTTTCTGCCTTGCACCCGATTATTCCTACATCTGATGGATGGCCTTGGGAATCTAATTCTGGTATTGATTGTTTTGGTTGATTGTCTCCCCTTGTAGCTGCTTTCTTCATTATTGTGTAAAGTTAGATCATGAGCTCATGTTTAGCTAAACAGCTGACCTTGTAAGAGGCTTAGGTGTGAACGCTCGTAAGTTTCAGCAGAAAGTCGGCCAAGATTTATTTGTGTCCCTCCAATGAGTGGCCCGCAAGGACCCCGTTTTCTACAAGTGTTGGTCCAATACTCCCTCTAGAGGCAGGGGACTCAGACAGGGCTGCTTTGCGGCCCCCGATCTGGGGCAGGGACAGTGGGCGGCCTGTGGCCCGGGCAGGAGCCTCTCCGCGTGTGTCCAAGGGACCCATCTGCCTGTGAGCCTCGGTCACCTGGCAGGAAGCTACGATGCCCAGACCTATGGTTAGCTGAGCAGCGAGGTGTACTGCGCGGACAGGTTCCACACGCACTTCAAGTAAGAGGGCGGCCTGAGTGGAAAGGTGAGAGTTTGGGCAGCTGTGCAGACAAAGAAAGCGCCCTTTGGCCTGGGCCTAAATGCTTGTGACACTCCACTGGGCCTGCCGGGCTCTGAGGGCCCTGCCCTGGGCCCCCTGCTCCCCTGCCCTTTGTTCAGTCACAGCAGAGATGGCCACACCCACTCCCTCAATGAGGGCAGTGTCCCAATCTCCCTCAGCCCCGCCCCCTCTCCGCAGTTTACCATGGACTACAGAGGCTGCATTCTGAGGCCAGGGCGTTCTGAGAATACCAAGGGCAGACATGATGACCTTAAATGATTTCCTCTTGTGTCAGTTTTGGTAAACTTTAGGAGCTAGGAAATGGTCCACTTGACAGAAATGTTCAAATTTACTGGCATTTCATATATTCTCTGCTCTAACATTGTCCTGACTCTTTCTGTATATTCTTTACTTATGTTTTTGTTTTCCTTAATCAAAGTGTGTCTTTTAAATCTTTTCAAAGAAGATTCTTTGGACTTACTAAATCACCTGAATTTTATACGTTTTCTGTTGTATTAAGTTCTGCTCATATCTTTATTTAACTTTTTTCTATGTTCTCAGGGTTTATTGTTTTCATCTTCTGATGTCAATTAAATCACTTGGTTATTCATTTTAATAAATCTTTTTACTTATAAAGATTTGAACTTTTGAAGATTCCAGCTTACTTGTACGTTTCTAAGGGTCAGGTCCTCTCCATTGTTGCTGGCCTAAGACTTAGTTCACCATATACCAATGTATATATTGACCTAATTTCCCCTCGACTTTCTGTGATCCCCTACATCTCACCTTTCTTTGAAGACAAGCCATTTGAAATACCCTTAACTTATTTCACAGCCAATAAGTCTTTGAAATAATGGGTATTCTTTAGAGAAATCTTCTTTTTTTTTTTTTTTTTTTTTTTTTTTTTTGCGGTACGTGGGCCTCTCACTGTTGTGGCCTCTCCCGTTGCGGAGCACAGGCTCCGGACGCGCAGGCTCAGCGGCCATGGCTCATGGGCCCAGGCGCTCCGCGGCATGTGGGATCTTCCTGGACCGGGGCACGGACCCATGTCCCCTGTATCGGCAGGTAGACTCTCAACCACTGCGCCACCAGGGAAGCCCGAGAAATCTTCTTATATAATTAGGCAGAAAATCTGACCTGCCATAGTTTTCAAAACAGCATAATTTCACTCTTCTCAATGATTAATCTGTTGTATTACACAACCTTTGTGTATTTAGCTTTATCAATGACATGTCCTTTAAAAATGTTTTAGAGATCCTACCAGTCTTTGAAAACATCCTTGTGCCTTGTTTCAGTTCAAGTTTTATGTATATTTTCTGCCTTGCACCCGATTATTCCTACATCTGATGGATGGCCTTGGGAATCTTATTCTGGTATTGATTGTTTTGGCTGATTGTCTCCCCTTGTAGCTGCTTTCTTCATTATTGTGTAAAGTTAGATCATGAGCTCATGTTTAGCTAAACAGCTGACCTTGTAAGAGGCTTAGGTGTGAACGCTCGTAAGTTTCAGCAGAAAGTCGGCCAAGATTTATTTGTGTCCCTCCAATGAGTGGCCCGCAAGGACCCCGTTTTCTACAAGTGTTGGTCCAATACTCCCTCTAGAGGCAGGGGACTCAGACAGGGCTGCTTTGCGGCCCCCGATCTGGGGCAGGGGCAGTGGGCGGCATGTGGCCCGGGCAGGAGCCTCTCTGCGTGTGTCCCAGGGACCCATCTGCCAGCGAGCCTCGGTCACCTGGCAGGAAGTTACGATGCCCAGACCTATGGTTAGCTGTGCAGCAAGGTGTACTGCGCGGACAGGTTCCACACACACTTCAAGTAAGAGGGCGGCCTGAGTGGAAAGGTGAGAGTTTGGGCAGCTGTGCAGACAAAGGAAGCGCCCTTTGGCCTGGGCCTAAATGCTTGTGACACTCCACTGGGCCTGCCGGGCTCTGAGGGCCCTGCCCTGGGCCCCCTGCTCCCCTGCTCTTTGTTCAGTCACAGCAGAGATGGCCACACCCACTCCCTCAGTGAGGGCAGTGTTCCAAACTCCCTCAGCCCCGCCCCCTCTCCGCAGGTTACCATGGACTACAGAGGCTGCATTCTGAGGCCAGGGCGTTCCGAGAATGCCAAGGGCAGACATGATGACCTTAAATGATTTCCTCTTGTGTCAGTTTTGGTAAACTTTAGGAGCTAGGAAATGGTCCACTTGACAGAAATGTTCAAATTTACTGGCATTTCTTATATTCTCTGCTATAACATTGTCCTGATTCTTTCTGTATATTCTTTACTTATGTTTTTGTTTTCCTTAATCAAAGTGTGTCTTTTAAATCTTTTCAAAGAAGATTCTTTGGACTTACTAAATCACCTGAATTTTATACGTTTTCTGTTGAATTAAATTCTGCTCATATCTCCATTTAACTTTTTTCTGTGTTTTCAGGGTTTATTGTTTTCATCTTCTGATGTCAATTAAAACACTTGGTTATTCATTTTAATAAATCTTTTTACTTATAAAGATTTGAACTTTTGAAGATTCCAGCTTACTTGTACGTTTCTAAGGGTCAGGTCCTCACCATTCTTGCTGGCCTAAGGCTTAGTTCAACATATAGCAATGTATATATTGACTTATTTTCCCCTCGACTTTCTGTGATCCCCTACATCTCACCTTTCTTTGAAGACAAGCCATTTGAAATACCCTTAACTTATTTCACAGCCAATAAGTCTTTGAAATAATGTGTATTTTTTAGAGAAATCTTCTTATATAATTAGGCAGAAAATCTGACCTGCCATAGTTTTCAAAACAGCATAATTTCACTCTTCTCAATGATTAATCTGTTGTATTACACAACCTTTGTGTATTTAGCTTTATCAATGACATGTCCTTTAAAAATGTTTTAGAGATCCTACCAGTCTTTGAAAACATCCTTGTGCCTTGTTTCAGTTCCAGTTTTATGTATATTTTCTGCCTTGCACCCGATTATTCCTACATCTGATGGATGGCCTTGGGAATCTAATTCTGGTATTGATTGTTTTGGTTGATTGTCTCCCCTTGTAGCTGCTTTCTTCATTATTGTGTAAAGTTAGATCATGAGCTCATGTTTAGCTAAACAGCTGACCTTGTAAGAGGCTTAGGTGTGAACGCTCGTAAGTTTCAGCAGAAAGTCGGCCAAGATTTATTTGTGTCCCTCCAATGAGTGGCCCGCAAGGACCCCGTTTTCTACAAGTGTTGGTCCAATACTCCCTCTAGAGGCAGGGGACTCAGACAGGGCTGCTTTGCGGCCCCCGATCTGGGGCAGGGACAGTGGGCGGCCTGTGGCCCGGGCAGGAGCCTCTCCGCGTGTGTCCAAGGGACCCATCTGCCTGTGAGCCTCGGTCACCTGGCAGGAAGCTACGATGCCCAGACCTATGGTTAGCTGTGCAGCGAGGTGTACTGCGCGGACAGGTTCCACACACACTTCAAGTAAGAGGGCGGCCTGAGTGGAAAGGTGAGAGTTTGGGCAGCTGTGCAGACAAAGAAAGCGCCCTTTGGCCTGGGCCTAAATGCTTGTGACACTCCACTGGGCCTGCCGGGCTCTGAGGGCCCTGCCCTGGGCCCCCTGCTCCCCTGCCCTTTGTTCAGTCACAGCAGAGATGGCCACACCCACTCCCTCAATGAGGGCAGTGTCCCAATCTCCCTCAGCCCCGCCCCCTCTCCGCAGGTTACCATGGACTACAGAGGCTGCATTCTGAGGCCAGGGTGTTCTGAGAATACCAAGGGCAGACATGATGACCTTAAATGATTTCCTCTTGTGTCAGTTTTGGTAAACTTTAGGAGCTAGGAAATGGTCCACTTGACAGAAATGTTCAAATTTACTGGCATTTCATATATTCTCTGCTCTAACATTGTCCTGACTCTTTCTGTATATTCTTTACTTATGTTTTTGTTTTCCTTAATCAAAGTGTGTCTTTTAAATCTTTTCAAAGAAGATTCTTTGGACTTACTAAATCACCTGAATTTTATACGTTTTCTGTTGTATTAAGTTCTGCTCATATCTTTATTTAACTTTTTTCTATGTTCTCAGGGTTTATTGTTTTCATCTTCTGATGTCAATTAAAACACTTGGTTATTCATTTTAATAAATCTTTTTACTTATAAAGATTTTAACTTTTGAAGATTCCAGCTTACTTGTACGTTTCTAAGGGTCAGGTCCTCTCCATTGTTGCTGGCCTAAGACTTAGTTCACCATATACCAATGTATATATTGACCTAATTTCCCCTCGACTTTCTGTGATCCCCTACATCTCACCTTTCTTTGAAGACAAGCCATTTGAAATACCCTTAACTTATTTCACAGCCAATAAGTCTTTGAAATAATGGGTATTCTTTAGAGAAATCTTCTTATATAATTAGGCAGAAAATCTGACCTGCCATAGTTTTCAAAACAGCATAATTTCACTCTTCTCAATGATTAATCTGTTGTATTACACAACCTTTGTGTATTTAGCTTTATCAATGACATGTCCTTTAAAAATGTTTTAGAGATCCTACCAGTCTTTGAAAACATCCTTGTGCCTTGTATCAGTTCCAGTTTTATGTATATTTTCTGCCTTGCACCCGATTATTCCTACATCTGATTGATGGCCTTGGGAATCTAATACTGGTATTGATTGTTTTGGCTGATTGTCTCCCCTTGTATTTGCTTTCTCATTATTGTGTAAATTTAGATCATGAGCTCATGTTTAGCTAAACAGCTGACCTTGTAAGAGGCTTAGGTGTGAACGCTCGTAAGTTTCAGCAGAAAGTCGGCAAAGATTTATTTGTGTCCCTCCAATGAGTGGCCCGCAAGGACCCCGTTTTCTACAAGTGTTGGTCCAATACTCCCTCTAGTGGCAGGAGACTCAGACAGGGCTGCTTTGTGTCCCCCGATCTGGGGCAGGGGCAGTGGGCGGCCTGTGGCCCTGGCAGGAGCCTCTCCGCGTGTGTCCCAGGGACCCATCTGCCTTCGAGCCTCGGTCACCTGGCAGGAAGCTACGATGCCCAGACCTATGGTTAGCTGTGCAGCGAGGTGTACTGCACGGACAGGTTCCACACACACTTCAAGTAAGAGCGCGGCCTGAGTGGAAAAGTGAGAGTTTGGGCAGCTGTGCAGACAAAGAAAGCGCCCTTTGGCCTGGGCCTAAATGCTTGTGACACTCCACTGGGCCTGCCGGGCTCTGAGGGCCCTGCCCTGGGCCCCCTTCTCCCCTGCTCTTTGTTCAGTCACAGCAGAGATGGCCACACCCACTCCCTCAGTGAGGGCAGTGTTCCAACCTCCCTCAGCCCCACCCCCTCTCCGCAGGTTACCATGGACTACAGAGGCTGCATTCTGAGGCAAGGGCGTTCCGAGAATGCCAAGGGCAGACATGATGACCTTAAATTATTTCCTCTTGTGTCAGTTTTGGTAAACTTTAGGAGGTAGGAAATGGTCCACTTTACAGAAATGTTCAAATTTACTGGCATTTCATATATTCTCTGCTCTAACATTGTCCTGACTCATTCTGTATATTCTTTACTTATGTTTTTGTTTTCCTTAATCAAAGTGTGTCTTTTAAATCTTTTCAAAGAAGATTCTTTGGACTTAATAAATCACCTGAATTTTATACGTTTTCTGTTGTATTAAATTCTGCTGATATATTTATTTAACTTTTTTCTATGTTCTCAGGGTTTATTGTTTTCATCTTCTGATGTCAATTAAAACACTTGGTTATTCATTTTAATAAAACTTTTTACTTATAAAGATTTGAACTTTTGAAGATTCCAGCTTACTTGTACGTTTCTAAGGGTCAGGTCCTCTCCATTGTTGCTGGCCTGAGGCTTAGTTCACCATATAGCAATGTATATATTGACCTATTTTCCCCTCGACTTTCTGTGATCCCCTACATCTCACCTTTATTTGCAGACAAGCCATTTGAAATACACTTAACTTATTTCACAGCCAAAAATCTTTGAAATAATGTGTATTCTTTAGAGAAATCTTCTTATATAATTAGGCAGAAAATCTGACCTGCCATAGTTTTCAAAACAGCATAATTTCACTCTTCTCAATGATTAATGTGTTGTATTACACAACCTTTGTGTATTTAGCTTTATCAATGACATGTCCTTTAAAAATGTTTTAGAGATCCTACCAGTCTTTGAAAACATCCTCGTGCCTTGTTTCAGTTCCAGTTTTATGTATATTTTCTGCCTTGCACCCGATTATTCCTACATCTGATGGATGGTCTTGGGAATCTAATTCTGGTATTGATTGTTTTGGCTGATTGTCTCCCCTTGTAGCTGCTTTCTTCATTATTGTGTAAAGTTAGATCATGAGCTCATGTTTAGCTAAACAGCTGACCTTGTAAGAGGCTTAGGTGTGAACACTCGTAAGTTTCAGCAGAAAGTCGGCCAAGATTTATTTGTGTCCCTCCAATGAGTGGCCCGCAAGGACCCCGTTCTCTACAAGTGTTGGTCCAATACTCCCTCTAGAGGCAGGGGACTCAGACAGGGCTGCTTTGCGGCCCCCGATCTGGGGCAGGGGCAGTGGGCGGCCTGTGGCCCGGGCAGGAGCCTCTCTGCGTGTGTCCCAGGGACCCATCAGCCTGCGAGCCTCGGTCAACTGGCAGGAAGCTACGATGCCCAGACCTATGCTTAGCTGTGCAGCGAGGTGAACTGCGCGGACAGGTTCCACACACACTTCAAGTAACAGGGCGGCCTGAGTGGAAAGTTGAGAGTTTGGGCAGCTGTGCAGACAAATAAAGCGCCCTTTGGCCTGGGCCTAAATGCTTGTGACACTCCACTGGGCCTGCCGGGCTCTGAGGGCCGTGCCCTGGGCCACCTGCTCCCCTGCCCTTTGTTCTGTCACAGCAGAGATGGCCACACCCACTCCCTCAGTGAGGGCAGTGTCCCAACCTCCCTCAGCCCCGCCCCCTCTCCGCAGGTTACCATGGACAACAGAGGCTGCATTCTGAGGCCAGGGCGTTCCGAGAATGCCAAGGGCAGACATGATGACCTTAAATGATTTCCTCTTGTGTCAGTTTTGGTAAACTTTAGGAGCTAGGAAATGGTCCACTTGACAGAAATGTTCAAATTTATTGGCATTTCATATATTCTCTGCTCTAACATTGTCCTGACTCTTTCTGTATATTCTTTACTTATGTTTTTGTTTTCCTTAATCAAAGTGTGTCTTTTAAATCTTTTCAAAGAAGATTCTTTGGACTTACTAAATCACCTGAATTTTATACGTTTTCTGTTGTATTAAATTCTGCTCATATCTTCATTTAACTTTTTTCTATGTTCTCAGGGTTTATTGTTTTCATCTTCTGATGTCAATTAAAACACTTGGTTATTCATTTTAATAAATCTTTTTACTTATAAAGATTTTAACTTTTGAAGATTCCAGCTTACTTGTACGTTTCTAAGGGTCAGGTCCTCACCATTGTTGCTGGCCTAAGGCTTAGCTCAACATATAGCAATGTATATATTGACCTATTTTCCCCTCGACTTTCTGTGATCCCCTACATCTCACCTTTCTTTGAAGACAAGCCATTTGAAATACCCTTAACTTATTTCACAGCCAATAAGTCTTTGAAATAATGGGTATTTTTTAGAGAAATCTTCTTATATAATTAGGCAGAAAATCTGACCTGCCATAGTTTTCAAAACAGCATAATTTCACTCTTCTCAATGATTAATCTGTTGTATTACACAACCTTGGAGTATTTAGCTTTATCAATGACATGTCCTTGAAAAATGTTTTAGAGATCCTACCAGTCTTTGAAAACATCCTTGTGCCTTGTTTCAGTTCAAGTTTTATGTATATTTTCTGCCTTGCACCGATTATTCCTACATCTGATGGATGGCCTTGGGAATCTAATTCTGGTATTGATTGTTTTGGCTGATTGTCTCCCCTTGTAGCTGCTTTCTTCATTATTGTGTAAAGTTAGATCAGGAGCTCATGTTTAGCTAAACAGCTGACCTTGTAAGAGGCTTAGGTGTGAACGCTCGTAAGTTTCAGCAGAAAGTCGGCCAAGATTTATTTGTGTCCCTCCAATGAGTGGCCCGCAAGGACCCCGTTTTCTACAAGTGTTGGTCCAATACTCCCTCTAGAGGCAGGGGACTCAGACAGGGCTGCTTTGCGGCCCCCGATCTGGGGCAGGGGCAGTGGGCGGCATGTGGCCCGGGCAGGAGCCTCTCTGCGTGTGTCCCAGGGACCCATCTGCCTGCGAGCCTCGGTCACCTGGCAGGAAGCTACGATGCCCAGTCCTATGGTTAGCTGTGCAGCGAGGTGTACTGCGCGGACAGGTTCCACACACACTTCAAGTAAGAGGTCGGCCTCAGTGGAAAGGTGAGAGTTTGGGCAGCTGTGCAGACAAAGGAAGCGCCCTTTGACCTGGGCCTAAATGCTTGTGACACTCCACTGGGCCTGCCGGGCTCTGAGGGCCCTGCCCTGGGCCCCCTGCTCCCCTGCTCTTTGTTCAGTCACAGCAGAGATGGCCACACCCACTCCCTCAGTGAGGGCAGTGTTCCAACCTCCCTCAGCCCCGCCCCCTCTCCGCAGGTTACCATGGACTACAGAGGCTGCATTCTGAGGCCAGGGCGTTCCGAGAATGCCAAGGGCAGACATGATGACCTTAAATGATTTCCTCTTGTGTCAGTTTTGGTAAACTTTAGGAGCTAGGAAATGGTCCACTTGACAGAAATGTTCAAATTTACTGGCATTTCTTATATTCTCTGCTATAACATTGTCCTGATTCTTTCTGTATATTCTTTACTTATGTTTTTGTTTTCCTTAATCAAAGTGTGTCTTTTAAATCTTTTCAAAGAAGATTCTTTGGACTTACTAAATCACCTGAATTTTATACGTTTTCTGTTGTATTAAATTCTGCTCATATCTCCATTTAACTTTTTTCTATGTTCTCAGGGTTTATTGTTTTCATCTTCTGATGTCAATTAAAACACTTGGTTATTCATTTTAATAAATCTTTTTACTTATAAAGATTTGAACTTTTGAAGATTCCAGCTTACTTGTACGTTTCTAAGGGTCAGGTCCTCACCATTCTTGCTGGCCTAAGGCTTAGTTCAACATATAGCAATGTATATATTGACCTATTTTCCCCTCGACTTTCTGTGATCCCCTACATCTCACCTTTCTTTGAAGACAAGCCATTTGAAATACCCTTAACTTATTTCACAGCCAATAAGTCTTTGAAATAATGGGTATTTTTTAGAGAAATCTTCTTATATAATTAGGCAGAAAATCTGACCTGCCATAGTTTTCAAAACAGCATAATTTCACTCTTCTCAATGATTAATCTGTTGTATTACACAACCTTTGTGTATTTAGCTTTATCAATGACATGTCCTTTAAAAATGTTTTAGAGATCCTACCAGTCTTTGAAAACATCCTTGTGCCTTGTTTCAGTTCCAGTTTTATGTATATTTTCTGCCTTGCACCCGATTATTCCTACATCTGATGGATGGCCTTGGGAATCTAATTCTGGTATTGATTGTTTTGGTTGATTGTCTCCCCTTGTAGCTGCTTTCTTCATTATTGTGTAAAGTTAGATCATGAGCTCATGTTTAGCTAAACAGCTGACCTTGTAAGAGGCTTAGGTGTGAACGCTCGTAAGTTTCAGCAGAAAGTCGGCCAAGATTTATTTGTGTCCCTCCAATGAGTGGCCCGCAAGGACCCCGTTTTCTACAAGTGTTGGTCCAATACTCCCTCTAGAGGCAGGGGACTCAGACAGGGCTGTTTTGCGGCCCCCGATCTGGGGCAGGGACAGTGGGCGGCCTGTGGCCCGGGCAGGAGCCTCTCCGCGTGTGTCCGAGGGACCCATCTGCCTTTGAGCCTCGGTCACCTGGCAGGAAGCTACGATGCCCAGACCTATGGTTAGCTGTGCAGCGAGGTGTACTGCGCGGACAGGTTCCACACACACTTCAAGTAAGAGGGCGGCCTGAGTGGAAAGGTGAGAGTTTGGGCAGCTGTGCAGACAAAGAAAGCGCCCTTTGGCTTGGGCCTAAATGCTTGTGACACTCCACTGGGCCTGCCGGGCTCTGAGGGCCCTGCCCTGGGCCCCCTGCTCCCCTGCGCTTTGTTCAGTCACAGCAGAGATGGCCACACCCACTCCCTCAATGAGGGCAGTGTCCCAATCTCCCTCAGCCCCGCCCCCTCTCCGCAGGTTACCATGGACTACAGAGGCTGCATTCTGAGGCCAGGGCGTTCTGAGAATACCAAGGGCAGACATGATGACCTTAAATGATTTCCTCTTGTGTCAGTTTTGGTAAACTTTAGGAGCTAGGAAATGGTCCACTTTACAGAAATGTTCAAATTTACTGGCATTTCATATATTCTCTGCTCTAACATTGTCCTGACTCTTTCTGTATATTCTTTACTTATGTTTTTGTTTTCCTTAATCAAAGTGTGTCTTTTAAATCTTTTCAAAGAAGATTCTTTGGACTTACTAAATCACCTGAATTTTATACGTTTTCTGTTGTATTAAGTTCTGCTCATATCTTTATTTAACTTTTTTCTATGTTCTCAGGGTTTATTGTTTTCATCTTCTGATGTCAATTAAAACACTTGGTTATTCATTTTAATAAATCTTTTTACTTATAAAGATTTTAACTTTTGAAGATTCCAGCTTACTTGTACGTTTCTAAGGGTCAGGTCCTCTCCATTGTTGCTGGCCTAAGACTTAGTTCACCATATACCAATGTATATATTGACCTAATTTCCCCTCGACTTTCTGTGATCCCCTACATCTCACCTTTCTTTGAAGACAAGCCATTTGAAATACCCTTAACTTATTTCACAGCCAATAAGTCTTTGAAATAATGGGTATTCTTTAGAGAAATCTTCTTATATAATTAGGCAGAAAATCTGACCTGCCATAGTTTTCAAAACAGCATAATTTCACTCTTCTCAATGATTAATCTGTTGTATTACACAACCTTTGTGTATTTAGCTTTATCAATGACATGTCCTTTAAAAATGTTTTAGAGATCCTACCAGTCTTTGAAAACATCCTTGTGCCTTGTATCAGTTCCAGTTTTATGTATATTTTCTGCCTTGCACCCGATCATTCCTACATCTGATTGATGGCTTTGGGAATCTAATACTGGTATTGATTGTTTTGGCTGATTGTCTCCCCTTGTAGCTGCTTTCTCATTATTGTGTAAATTTAGATCATGAGCTCATGTTTAGCTAAACAGCTGACCTTGTAAGAGGCTTAGGTGTGAACGCTCGTAAGTTTCAGCAGAAAGTCGGCAAAGATTTATTTGTGTCCCTCCAATGAGTGGCCCGCAAGGACCCCGTTTTCTACAAGTGTTGGTCCAATACTCCCTCTAGTGGCAGGAGACTCAGACAGGGCTGCTTTGTGTCCCCCGATCTGGGGCAGGGGCAGTGGGCGGCCTGTGGCCCTGGCAGGAGCCTCTCCGCGTGTGTCCCAGGGACCCATCTGCCTTCGAGCCTCGGTCACCTGGCAGGAAGCTACGATGCCCAGACCTATGGTTAGTTGTGCAGCGAGGTGTACTGCACGGACAGGTTCCACACACACTTCAAGTAAGAGCGTGGCCTGAGTGGAAAAGTGAGAGTTTGGGCAGCTGTGCAGACAAAGAAAGCGCCCTTTGGCCTGGGCCTAAATGCTTGTGACACTCCACTGGGCCTGCCGGGCTCTGAGGGCCCTGCCCTGGGCCCCCTGCTCCCCTGCTCTTTGTTCAGTCACAGCAGAGATGGCCACACCCACTCCCTCAGTGAGGGCAGTGTTCCAACCTCCCTCAGCCCCGCCCCCTCTCCGCAGGTTACCATGGACTACAGAGGCTGCATTCTGAGGCAAGGGCGTTCCGAGAATGCCAAGGGCAGACATGATGACCTTAAATGATTTCCTCTTGTGTCAGTTTTGGTAAACTTTAGGAGCTAGGAAATGGTCCACTTGACAGAAATGTTCAAATTTACTGGCATTTCATATATTCTCTGCTCTAACATTGTCCTGACTCATTCTGTATATTCTTTACTTATGTTTTTGTTTTCCTTAATCAAAGTGTGTCTTTTAAATCTTTTCAAAGAAGATTCTTTGGACTTAATAAATCACCTGAATTTTATACGTCTTCTGTTGTATTAAATTCTGCTGATATATTTATTTAACTATTTTCTATGTTCTCAGGGTTTATTGTTTTCATCTTCTGATGTCAATTAAAACACTTGGTTATTCATTTTAACAAAACTTTTTACTTATAAAGATTTGAACTTTTGAAGATTCCAGCTTACTTGTACGTTTCTAAGGGTCAGGTCCTCTCCATTGTTGCTGGCCTGAGGCTTAGTTCACCATATAGCAATGTATATATTGACCTATTTTCCCCTAGACTTTCTGTGATCCCCTACATCTCACCTTTATTTGCAGACAAGCCATTTGAAATACACTTAACTTATTTCACAGCCAAAAATCTTTGAAATAATGTGTATTCTTTAGAGAAATCTTCTTATATAATTAGGCAGAAAATCTGACCTGCCATAGTTTTCAAAACAGCATAATTTCACTCTTCTCAATGATTAATCTGTTGTATTACACAACCTTTGTGTATTTAGCTTTATCAATGACATGTCCTTTAAAAATGTTTTAGAGATCCTACCAGTCTTTGAAAACATCCTCGTGCCTTGTTTCAGTTCCAGTTTTATGTATATTTTCTGCCTTGCACCCGATTATTCCTACATCTGATGGATGGTCTTGGGAATCTAATTCTGGTATTGATTGTTTTGGCTGATTGTCTCCCCTTGTAGCTGCTTTCTTCATTATTGTGTAAAGTTAGATCATGAGCTCATGTTTAGCTAAACAGCTGACCTTGTAAGAGGCTTAGGTGTGAACGCTCGTAAGTTTCAGCAGAAAGTCGGCCAAGATTTATTTGTGTCCCTCCAATGAGTGGCCCGCAAGGACCCCGTTCTCTACAAGTGTTGGTCCAATACTCCCTCTAGAGGCAGGGGACTCAGACAGGGCTGCTTTGCGGCCCCCGATCTGGGGCAGGGGCAGTGGGCGGCCTGTGGCCCGGGCAGGAGCCTCTCTGCGTGTGTCCCAGGGACCCATCTGCCTGCGAGCCTCGGTCAACTGGCAGGAAGCTACGATGCCCAGACCTATGCTTAGCTGTGCAGCGAGGTGATCTGCGCGGACAGGTTCCACACACACTTCAAGTAACAGGGCGGCCTGAGTGGAAAGTTGAGAGTTTGGGCAGCTGTGCAGACAAATAATGCGCCCTTTGGCCTGGGCCTAAATGCTTGTGACACTCCACTGGGCCTGCCGTGCTCTGAGGGCCGTGCCCTGGGCCACCTGCTCCCCTGCCCTTTGTTCTGTCACAGCAGAGATGGCCACACCCACTCCCTCAGTGAGGGCAGTGTCCCAACCTCCCTCAGCCCCGCCCCCTCTCTGCAGGTTACCATGGACAACAGAGGCTGCATTCTGAGGCCAGGGCGTTCCGAGAATGCCAAGGGCAGACATGATGACCTTAAATGATTTCCTCTTGTGTCAGTTTTGGTAAACTTTAGGAGCTAGGAAATGGTCCACTTGACAGAAATGTTCAAATTTATTGGCATTTCATATATTCTCTGCTCTAACATTGTCCTGACTCTTTCTGTATATTCTTTACTTATGTTTTTGTTTTCCTTAATCAAAGTGTGTCTTTTAAATCTTTTCAAAGAAGATTCTTTGGACTTACTAAATCACCTGAATTTTATACGTTTTCTGTTGTATTAAATTCTGCTCATATCTTCATTTAACTTTTTTCTATGTTCTCAGGGTTTATTGTTTTCATCTTCTGATGTCAATTAAAACACTTGGTTATTCATTTTAATAAATCTTTTTACTTATAAAGATTTGAACTTTTGAAGATTCCAGCTTACTTGTACGTTTCTAAGGGTCAGGTCCTCACCATTGTTGCTGGCCTAAGGCTTAGTTCAACATATAGCAATGTATATATTGACCTATTTTCCCCTCGACTTTCTGTGATCCCCTACATCTCACCTTTCTTTGAAGACAAGCCATTTGAAATACCCTTAACTTATTTCACAGCCAATAAGTCTTTGAAATAATGGGTATTTTTTAGAGAAATCTTCTTATATAATTAGGCAGAAAAGCTGACCTGCCATAGTTTTCAAAACAGCATAATTTCACTCTTCTCAATGATTAATCTGTTGTATTACACAACCTTGGAGTATTTAGCTTTATCAATGACATGTCCTTGAAAAATGTTTTAGAGATCCTACCAGTCTTTGAAAACATCCTTGTGCCTTGTTTCAGTTCAAGTTTTATGTATATTTTCTGCCTTGCACCCGATTATTCCTACATCTGATGGATGGCCTTGGGAATCTTATTCTGGTATTGATTGTTTTGGCTGATTGTCTCCCCTTGTAGCTGCTTTCTTCATTATTGTGTAAAGTTAGATCATGAGCTCATGTTTAGCTAAACAGCTGACCTTGTAAGAGGCTTAGGTGTGAACGCTCGTAAGTTTCAGCAGAAAGTCGGCCAAGATTTATTTGTGTCCCTCCAATGAGTGGCCCGCAAGGACCTCGTTTTCTACAAGTGTTGGTCCAATACTCCCTCTAGAGGCAGGGGACTCAGACAGGGCTGCTTTGCGGCCCCCGATCTGGGGCAGGGGCAGTGGGCGGCATGTGGCCCGGGCAGGAGCCTCTCTGCGTGTGTCCCAGGGACCCATCTGCCTGCGAGCCTCGGTCAACTGGCAGGAAGCTACGATGCCCAGACCTATGATTAGCTGTGCAGCGAGGTGTACTGCGCGGACAGGTTCCACACACACTTCAAGTAAGAGGTCGGCCTGAGTTGAAAGGTGAGAGTTTGGGCAGCTGTGCAGACAAAGGAAGCGCCCTTTGACCTGGGCCTAAATGCTTGTGACACTCCACTGGGCCTGCCGGGCTCTGAGGGCCCTGCCCTGGGCCCCCTGCTCCCCTGCTCTTTGTTCAGTCACAGCAGAGATGGCCACACCCACTCCCTCAGTGAGGGCAGTGTTCCAACCTCCCTCAGCCCCGCCCCCTCTCCGCAGGTTACCATGGACTACAGAGGCTGCATTCTGAGGCCAGGGCGTTCCGAGAATGCCAAGGGCAGACATGATGACCTTAAATGATTTCCTCTTGTGTCAGTTTTGGTAAACTTTAGGAGCTAGGAAATGGTCCACTTGACAGAAATGTTCAAATTTACTGGCATTTCTTATATTCTCTGCTATAACATTGTCCTGATTCTTTCTGTATATTCTTTATTATGTTTTTGTTTTCCTTAATCAAAGTGTGTCTTTTAAATCTTTTCAAAGAAGATTCTTTGGACTTACTAAATCACCTGAATTTTATACGTTTTCTGTTGTATTAAATTCTGCTCATATCTCCATTTAACTTTTTTCTATGTTCTCAGGTTTTATTGTTTTCATCTTCTGATGTCAATTAAAACACTTGGTTATTCATTTTAATAAATCTTTTTACTTATAAAGATTTGAACTTTTGAAGATTCCAGCTTACTTGTACGTTTCTAAGGGTCAGGTCCTCACCATTGTTGCTGGCCTAAGGCTTAGTTCAACATATAGCAATGTATATATTGACCTATTTTCCCCTCGACTTTCTGTGATCCCCTACATCTCACCTTTCTTTGAAGACAAGCCATTTGAAATACCCTTAACTTATTTCACAGCCAATAAGTCTTTGAAATAATGTGTATTTTTTAGAGAAATCTTCTTATATAATTAGGCAGAAAATCTGACCTGCCATAGTTTTCAAAACAGCATAATTTCACTCTTCTCAATGATTAATCTGTTGTATTACACAACCTTTGTGTATTTAGCTTTATCAATGACATGTCCTTTAAAAATGTTTTAGAGATCCTACCAGTCTTTGAAAACATCCTTGTGCCTTGTTTCAGTTCCAGTTTTATGTATATTTTCTGCCTTGCACCCGATTATTCCTACATCTGATGGATGGCCTTGGGAATCTAATTCTGGTATTGATTGTTTTGGTTGATTGTCTCCCCTTGTAGCTGCTTTCTTCATTATTGTGTAAAGTTAGATCATGAGCTCATGTTTAGCTAAACAGCTGACCTTGTAAGAGGCTTAGGTGTGAACGCTCGTAAGTTTCAGCAGAAAGTCGGCCAAGATTTATTTGTGTCCCTCCAATGAGTGGCCCGCAAGGACCCCGTTTTCTACAAGTGTTGGTCCAATACTCCCTCTAGAGGCAGGGGACTCAGACAGGGCTGCTTTGCGGCCCCCGATCTGGGGCAGGGACAGTGGGCGGCCTGTGGCCCGGGCAGGAGCCTCTCCGCGTGTGTCCAAGGGACCCATCTGCCTGTGAGCCTCGGCCACCTGGCAGGAAGCTACGATGCCCAGACCTATGGTTAGCTGAGCAGCGAGGTGTACTGCGCGGACAGGTTCCACACACAGTTCAAGTAAGAGGGCGGCCTGAGTGGAAAGGTGAGAGTTTGGGCAGCTGTGCAGACAAAGAAAGCGCCCTTTGGCCTGGGCCTAAATGCTTGTGACACTCCACTGGGCCTGCCGGGCTCTGAGGGCCCTGCCCTGGGCCCCCTGCTCCCCTGCCCTTTGTTCAGTCACAGCAGAGATGGCCACACCCACTCCCTCAATGAGGGCAGTGTCCCAATCTCCCTCAGCCCCGCCCCCTCTCCGCAGGTTACCATGGACTACAGAGGCTGCATTCTGAGGCCAGGGCGTTCTGAGAATACCAAGGGCAGACATGATAACCTTAAATGATTTCCTCTTGTGTCAGTTTTGGTAAACTTTAGGAGCTAGGAAATGGTCCACTTGACAGAAATGTTCAAATTTACTGGCATTTCATATATTCTCTGCTCTAACATTGTCCTGACTCTTTCTGTATATTCTTTACTTATGTTTTTGTTTTCCTTAATCAAAGTGTGTCTTTTAAATCTTTTCAAAGAAGATTCTTTGGACTTACTAAATCACCTGAATTTTATACGTTTTCTGTTGTATTAAGTTCTGCTCATATCTTTATTTAACTTTTTTCTATGTTCTCAGGGTTTATTGTTTTCATCTTCTGATGTCAATTAAAACACTTGGTTATTCATTTTAATAAATCTTTTTACTTATAAAGATTTTAACTTTTGAAGATTCCAGCTTACTTGTACGTTTCTAAGGGTCAGGTCCTCTCCATTGTTGCTGGCCTAAGACTTAGTTCACCATATACCAATGTATATATTGACCTAATTTCCCCTCGACTTTCTGTGATCCCCTACATCTCACCTTTCTTTGAAGACAAGCCATTTGAAATACCCTTAACTTATTTCACAGCCAATAAGTCTTTGAAATAATGGGTATTCTTTAGAGAAATCTTCTTATATAATTAGGCAGAAAATCTGACCTGCCATAGTTTTCAAAACAGCATAATTTCACTCTTCTCAATGATTAATCTGTTGTATTACACAACCTTGGAGTATTTAGCTTTATCAATGACATGTCCTTTAAAAATGTTTTAGAGATCCTACCAGTCTTTGAAAACATCCTTGTGCCTTGTTTCAGTTCAAGTTTTATGTATATTTTCTGCCTTGCACCCGATTATTCCTACATCTGATGGATGGCCTTGGGAATCTTATTCTGGTATTGATTGTTTTGGCTGATTGTCTCCCCTTGTAGCTGCTTTCTTCATTATTGTGTAAAGTTAGATCATGAGCTCATGTTTAGCTAAACAGCTGACCTTGTAAGAGGCTTAGGTGTGAACGCTCGTAAGTTTCAGCAGAAAGTCGGCCAAGATTTATTTGTGTCCCTCCAATGAGTGGCCCGCAAGGACCCCGTTTTCTACAAGTGTTGGTCCAATACTCCCTCTAGAGGCAGGGGACTCAGACAGGGCTGCTTTGCGGCCCCCGATCTGGGGCAGGGGCAGTGGGCGGCATGTGGCCCGGGCAGGAGCCTCTCTGCGTGTGTCCCAGGGACCCATCTGCCTGCGAGCCTCGGTCACCTGGCAGGAAGTTACGATGCCCAGACCTATGGTTAGCTGTGCAGCGAGGTGTACTGCGCGGACAGGTTCCACACACACTTCAAGTAAGAGGTCGGCCTCAGTGGAAAGGTGAGAGTTTGGGCAGCTGTGCAGACAAAGGAAGCGCCCTTTGGCCTGGGCCTAAATGCTTGTGACACTCCACTGGGCCTGCCGGGCTCTGAGGGCCCTGCCCTGGGCCCCCTGCTCCCCTGCTCTTTGTTCAGTCACAGCAGAGATGGCCACACCCACTCCCTCAGTGAGGGCAGTGTTCCAACCTCCCTCAGCCCCGCCCCCTCTCCGCAGGTTACCATGGACTACAGAGGCTGCATTCTGAGGCCAGGGCGTTCCGAGAATGCCAAGGGCAGACATGATGACCTTAAATGATTTCCTCTTGTGTCAGTTTTGGTAAACTTTAGGAGCTAGGAAATGGTCCACTTGACAGAAATGTTCAAATTTACTGGCATTTCTTATATTCTCTGCTATAACATTGTCCTGATTCTTTCTGTATATTCTTTACTTATGTTTTTGTTTTCCTTAATCAAAGTGTGTCTTTTAAATCTTTTCAAAGAAGATTCTTTGGACTTACTAAATCACCTGAATTTTATACGTTTTCTGTTGTATTAAATTCTGCTCATATCTCCATTTAACTTTTTTCTGTGTTCTCAGGGTTTATTGTTTTCATCTTCTGATGTCAATTAAAACACTTGGTTATTCATTTTAATAAATCTTTTTACTTATAAAGATTTGAACTTTTGAAGATTCCAGCTTACTTGTACGTTTCTAAGGGTCAGGTCCTCACCATTCTTGCTGGCCTAAGGCTTAGTTCAACATATAGCAATGTATATATTGACCTATTTTCCCCTCGACTTTCTGTGATCCCCTACATCTCACCTTTCTTTGAAGACAAGCCATTTGAAATACCCTTAACTTATTTCACAGCCAATAAGTCTTTGAAATAATGTGTATTTTTTAGAGAAATCTTCTTATATAATTAGGCAGAAAATCTGACCTGCCATAGTTTTCAAAACAGCATAATTTCACTCTTCTCAATGATTAATCTGTTGTATTACACAACCTTTGTGTATTTAGCTTTATCAATGACATGTCCTTTAAAAATGTTTTAGAGATCCTACCAGTCTTTGAAAACATCCTTGTGCCTTGTTTCAGTTCCAGTTTTATGTATATTTTCTGCCTTGCACCCGATTATTCCTACATCTGATGGATGGCCTTGGGAATCTAATACTGGTATTGATTGTTTTGGTTGATTGTCTCCCCTTGTAGCTGCTTTCTTCATTATTGTGTAAAGTTAGATCATGAGCTCATGTTTAGCTAAACAGCTGACCTTGTAAGAGGCTTAGGTGTGAACGCTCGTAAGTTTCAGCAGAAAGTCGGCCAAGATTTATTTGTGTCCCTCCAATGAGTGGCCCGCAAGGACCCCGTTTTCTACAAGTGGTGGTCCAATACTCCCTCTAGAGGCAGGGGACTCAGACAGGGCTGCTTTGCGGCCCCCGATCTGGGGCAGGGACAGTGGGCGGCCTGTGGCCCGGGCAGGAGCCTCTCCACGTGTGTCCAAGGGACCCATCTGCCTGTGAGCCTCGGTCACCTGGCAGGAAGCTACGATGCCCAGACCTATGGTTAGCTGTGCAGCGAGGTGTACTGCGCGGACAGGTTCCACACACACTTCAAGTAAGAGGGCGGCCTGAGTGGAAAGGTGAGAGTTTGGGCAGCTGTGCAGACAAAGAAAGCGCCCTTTGGCCTGGGCCTAAATGCTTGTGACACTCCACTGGGCCTGCCGGGCTCTGAGGGCCCTGCCCTGGGCCCCCTGCTCCCCTGCCCTTTGTTCAGTCACAGCAGAGATGGCCACACCCACTCCCTCAATGAGGGCAGTGTCCCAATCTCCCTCAGCTCCGCCCCCTCTCCGCAGGTTACCATGGACTACAGAGGCTGCATTCTGAGGCCAGGGCGTTCTGAGAATACCAAGGGCAGACATGATGACCTTAAATGATTTCCTCTTGTGTCAGTTTTGGTAAACTTTAGGAGCTAGGAAATGGTCCACTTGACAGAAATGTTCAAATTTACTGGCATTTCATATATTCTCTGCTCTAACATTGTCCTGACTCTTTCTGTATATTCTTTACTTATGTTTTTGTTTTCCTTAATCAAAGTGTGTCTTTTAAATCTTTTCAAAGAAGATTCTTTGGACTTACTAAATCACCTGAATTTTGTACGTTTTCTGTTGTATTAAGTTCTGCTCATATCTTTATTTAACTTTTTTCTATGTTCTCAGGGTTTATTGTTTTCATCTTCTGATGTCAATTAAAACACTTGGTTATTCATTTTAATAAATCTTTTTACTTATAAAGATTTTAACTTTTGAAGATTCCAGCTTACTTGTACGTTTCTAAGGGTCAGGTCCTCTCCATTGTTGCTGGCCTAAGACTTAGTTCACCATATACCAATGTATATATTGACCTAATTTCCCCTCGACTTTCTGTGATCCCCTACATCTCACCTTTCTTTGAAGACAAGCCATTTGAAATACCCTTAACTTATTTCACAGCCAATAAGTCTTTGAAATAATGGGTATTCTTTAGAGAAATCTTCTTATATAATTAGGCAGAAAATCTGACCTGCCATAGTTTTCAAAACAGCATAATTTCACTCTTCTCAATGATTAATCTGTTATATTACACAACCTTTGTGTATTTAGCTTTATCAATGACATGTCCTTTAAAAATGTTTTAGAGATCCTACCAGTCTTTGAAAACATCCTTGTGCCTTGTATCAGTTCCAGTTTTATGTATATTTTCTGCCTTGCACCCGATTATTCCTACATCTGATTGATGGCCTTGGGAATCTAATACTGGTATTGATTGTTTTGGCTGATTGTCTCCCCTTGTAGCTGCTTTCTCATTATTGTGTAAATTTAGATCATGAGCTCATGTTTAGCTAAACAGCTGACCTTGTAAGAGGCTTAGGTGTGAACGCTCGTAAGTTTCAGCAGAAAGTCGGCCAAGATTTATTTGTGTCCCTCCAATGAGTGGCCCGCAAGGACCCCGTTTTCTACAAGTGTTGGTCCAATACTCCCTCTAGTGGCAGGAGACTCAGACAGGGCTGCTTTGTGTCCCCCGATCTGGGGCAGGGGCAGTGGGCGGCCTGTGGCCCTGGCAGGAGCCTCTCCGCGTGTGTCCCAGGGACCCATCTGCCTTCGAGCCTCGGTCACCTGGCAGGAAGCTACGAGGCCCAGACCTATGGTTAGCTGTGCAGCGAGGTGTACTGCACGGACAGGTTCCACACACACTTCAAGTAAGAGCGCGGCCTGAGTGGAAAAGTGAGAGTTTGGGCAGCTGTGCAGACAAAGAAAGCGCCCTTTGGCCTGGGCCTAAATGCTTGTGACACTCCACTGGGCCTGCCGGGCTCTGAGGGCCCTGCCCTGGGCCCCCTTCTCCCCTGCTCTTTGTTCAGTCACAGCAGAGATGGCCACACCCACTCCCTCAGTGAGGGCAGTGTTCCAACCTCCCTCAGCCCCACCCCCTCTCCGCAGGTTACCATGGACTACAGAGGCTGCATTCTGAGGCAAGGGCGTTCCGAGAATGCCAAGGGCAGACATGATGACCTTAAATGATTTCCTCTTGTGTCAGTTTTGGTAAACTTTAGGAGCTAGGAAATGGTCCACTTGACAGAAATGTTCAAATTTACTGGCATTTCATATATTCTCTGCTCTAACATTGTCCTGACTCATTCTGTATATTCTTTACTTATGTTTTTGTTTTCCTTAATCAAAGTGTGTCTTTTAAATCTTTTCAAAGAAGATTCTTTGGACTTAATAAATCACCTGAATTTTATACGTTTTCTGTTGTATTAAATTCTGCTGATATATTTATTTAACTTTTTTCTATGTTCTCAGGGTTTATTGTTTTCATCTTCTGATGTCAATTAAAACACTTGGTTATTCATTTTACTAAAACTTTTTACTTATAAAGATTTGAACTTTTGAAGATTCCAGCTTACTTGTACGTTTCTAAGGGTCAGGTCCTCTCCATTGTTGCTGGCCTGAGGCTTAGTTCACCATATAGCAATGTATATATTGACCTATTTTCCCCTCGACTTTCTGTGATCCCCTACATCTCACCTTTATTTGCAGACAAGCCATTTGAAATACACTTAACTTATTTCACAGCCAAAAATCTTTGAAATAATGTGTATTCTTTAGAGAAATCTTCTTATATAATTAGGCAGAAAATCTGACCTGCCATAGTTTTCAAAACAGCATAATTTCACTCTTCTCAATGATTAATCTGTTGTATTACACAACCTTTGTGTATTTAGCTTTATCAATGACATGTCCTTTAAAAATGTTTTAGAGATCCTACCAGTCTTTGAAAACATCCTCGTCCCTTGTTTCAGTTCCAGTTTTATGTATATTTTCTGCCTTGCACCCGATTATTCCTACATCTGATGGATGGTCTTGGGAATCTAATTCTGGTATTGATTGTTTTGGCTGATTGTCTCCCCTTGTAGCTGCTTTCTTCATTATTGTGTAAAGTTAGATCATGAGCTCATGTTTAGCTAAACAGCTGACCTTGTAAGAGGCTTAGGTGTGAACGCTCGTAAGTTTCAGCAGAAAGTCGGCCAAGATTTATTTGTGTCCCTCCAATGAGTGGCCCGCAAGGACCCCGTTCTCTACAAGTGTTGGTCCAATACTCCCTCTAGAGGCAGGGGACTCAGACAGGGCTGCTTTGCGGCCCCCGATCTGGGGCAGGGGCAGTGGGCGGCCTGTGGCCCGGGCAGGAGCCTCTCTGCGTGTGTCCCAGGGACCCATCTGCCTGCGAGCCTCGGTCAACTGGCAGGAATCTACGATGCCCAGACCTATGCTTAGCTGTGCAGCGAGGTGAACTGCGCGGACAGGTTCCACACACACTTCAAGTAAGAGGGCGGCCTGAGTGGAAAGTTGAGAGTTTGGGCAGCTGTGCAGACAAAGAAAGCGCCCTTTGGCCTGGGCCTAAATGCTTGTGACACTCCACTGGGCCTGCCGGGCTCTGAGGGCCGTGCCCTGGGCCACCTGCTCCCCTGCCCTTTGTTCTGTCACAGCAGAGATGGCCACACCCACTCCCTCAGTGAGGGCAGTGTCCCAACCTCCCTCAGCCCCGCCCCCTCTCCGCAGGTTTCCATGGACAACAGAGGCTGCATTCTGAGGCCAGGGCGTTCCGAGAATGCCAAGGGCAGACATGATGACCTTAAATGATTTCCTCTTCTGTCAGTTTTGGTAAACTTTAGGAGCTAGGAAATGGTCCACTTGACAGAAATGTTCAAATTTATTGGCATTTCATATATTCTCTGCTCTAACATTGTCCTGACTCTTTCTGTATATTCTTTACTTATGTTTTTGTTTTCCTTAATCAAAGTGTGTCTTTTAAATCTTTTCAAAGAAGATTCTTTGGACTTACTAAATCACCTGAATTTTATACGTTTTCTGTTGTATTAAATTCTGCTCATATCTTCATTTAACTTTTTTCTATGTTCTCAGGGTTTATTGTTTTCATCTTCTGATGTCAATTAAAACACTTGGTTATTCATTTTAATAAATCTTTTTACTTATAAAGATTTGAACTTTTGAAGATTCCAGCTTACTTGTACGTTTCTAAGGGTCAGGTCCTCACCATTGTTGCTGGCCTAAGGCTTAGTTCAACATATAGCAATGTATATATTGACCTATTTTTCCCTCGACTTTCTGTGATCCCCTACATCTCACCTTTCTTTGAAGACAAGCCATTTGAAATACCCTTAACTTATTTCACAGCCAATAAGTCTTTGAAATAATGGGTATTTTTTAGAGAAATCTTCTTATATAATTAGGCAGAAAATCTGACCTGCCATAGTTTTCAAAACAGCATAATTTCACTCTTCTCAATGATTAATCTGTTGTATTACACAACCTTGGAGTATTTAGCTTTATCAATGACATGTCCTTGAAAAATGTTTTAGAGATCCTACCAGTCTTTGAAAACATCCTTGTGCCTTGTTTCAGTTCAAGTTTTATGTATATTTTCTGCCTTTCACCCGATTATTCCTACATCTGATGGATGGCCTTGGGAATCTTATTCTGGTATTGATTGTTTTGGCTGATTGTCTCCCCTTGTAGCTGCTTTCTTCATTATTGTGTAAAGTTAGATCATGAGCTCATGTTTAGCTAAACAGCTGACCTTGTAAGAGGCTTAGGTGTGAATGCTCGTAAGTTTCAGCAGAAAGTCGGCCGAGATTTATTTGTGTCCCTCCAATGAGTGGCCCGCAAGGACCCCGTTTTCTACAAGTGTTGGTCCAATACTCCCTCTAGAGGCAGGGGACTCAGACAGGGCTGCTTTGCAGCCCCCGATCTGGGGCAGGGGCAGTGGGCGGCATGTGGCCCGGGCAGGAGCCTCTCTGCGTGTGTCCCAGGGACCCATCTGCCTGCGAGCCTCGGTCACCTGGCAGGAAGCTACGATGCCAAGACCTATGGTTAGCTGTGCAGCGAGGTGTACTGCGCGGACAGGTTCCACACACACTTCAAGTAAGAGGTCGGCCTCAGTGGAAAGGTGAGAGTTTGGGCAGCTGTGCAGACAAAGGAAGCGCCCTTTGACCTGGGCCTAAATGCTTGTGACACTCCACTGGGCCTGCCGGGCTCTGAGGGCCCTGCCCTGGGCCCCCTGCTCCCCTGCTCTTTGTTCAGTCACAGCAGAGATGGCCACACCCACTCCCTCAGAGAGGGCAGTGTCCCAACCTCCCTCAGCCCCGCCCCCTCTCCGCAGGTTACCATGGACTACAGAGGCTGCATTCTGAGGCCAGGGCGTTCCGAGAATGCCAAGGGCAGACATGATGACCTTAAATGATTTCCTCTTGTGTCAGTTTTGGTAAACTTTAGGAGCTAGGAAATGGTCCACTTGACAGAAATGTTCAAATTTACTGGCATTTCTTATATTCTCTGCTATAACATTGTCCTGATTCTTTCTGTATATTCTTTACTTATGTTTTGGTTTTCCTTAATCAAAGTGTGTCTTTTAAATCTTTTCAAAGAAGATTCTTTGGACTTACTAAATCACCTGAATTTTATACGTTTTCTGTTGTATTAAATTCTGCTCATATCTTCATTTAACTTTTTTCTATGTTCTCAGGGTTTATTGTTTTCATCTTCTGATGTCAATTAAAACACTTGGTTATTCATTTTAATAAATCTTTTTACTTATAAGGATTTGAGCTTTTGAAGATTCCAGCTTACTTGTACGTTTCTAAGGGTCAGGTCCTCACCATTGTTGCTGGCCTAAGGCTTAGTTCAACATATAGCAATGTATATATTGACCTATTTTCCCCTCGACTTTCTGTGATCCCCTACATCTCACCTTTCTTTGAAGACAAGCCATTTGAAATACCCTTAACTTATTTCACAGCCAATAAGTCTTTGAAATAATGTGTATTTTTTAGAGAAATCTTCTTATATAATTAGGCAGAAAATCTGACCTGCCATAGTTTTCAAAACAGCATAATTCCACTCTTCTCAATGATTAATCTGTTGTATTACACAACCTTTGTGTATTTAGATTTATCAATGACATGTCCTTTAAAAATGTTTTAGAGATCCTACCAGTCTTTGAAAACATCCTTGTGCCTTGTTTCAGTTCAAGTTTTATGTATATTTTCTGCCTTGCACCCGATTATTCCTACATCTGATGGATGGCCTTGGGAATCTAATTCTGGTATTGATTGTTTTGGTTGATTGTCTCCCCTTGTAGCTGCTTTCTTCATTATTGTGTAAAGTTAGATCATGAGCTCATGTTTAGCTAAACAGCTGACCTTGTAAGAGGCTTAGGTGTGAACGCTCGTAAGTTTCAGCAGAAAGTCGGCCAAGATTTATTTGTGTCCCTCCAATGAGTGGCCCGCAAGGACCCCGTTTTCTACAAGTGTTGGTCCAATACTCCCTCTAGAGGCAGGGGACTCAGACAGGGCTGCTTTGTGGCCCCCGATCTGGGGCAGGGACAGTGGGCGGCCTGTGGCCCGGGCAGGAGCCTCTCCGCGTGTGTCCAAGGGACCCATCTGCCTGCGAGCCTCGGTCACCTGGCAGGAAGCTACGATGCCCAGACCTATGGTTAGCTGTGCAGCGAGGTGTACTGCGCGGACAGGTTCCACACACACTTCAAGTAAGAGGGCGGCCTGAGTGGAAAGGTGAGAGTTTGGGCAGCTGTGCAGACAAAGAAAGCGCCCTTTGGCCTGGGCCTAAATGCTTGTGACACTCCACTGGGCCTGCCGGGCTCTGAGGGCCCTGCCCTGGGCCCCCTTCTCCCCTGCCCTTTGTTCAGTCACAGCAGAGATGGCCACACCCACTCCCTCAGTGAGGGCAGTGTCCCAACCTCCCTCAGCCCCGCCCCCTCTCCGCAGGTTACCATGGACTACAGAGGCTGCATTCTGAGGCCAGGGCGTTCCGAGAATACCAAGGGCAGACATGATGACCTTAAATGATTTCCTCTTGTGTCAGTTTTGGTAAACTTTAGGAGCTAGGAAATGGTCCACTTGACAGAAATGTTCAAATTTACTGGCATTTCATATATTCTCTGCTCTAACATTGTCCTGACTCTTTCTGTATATTCTTTACTTATGTTTTTGTTTTCCTTAATCAAAGTGTGTCTTTTAAATCTTTTCAAAGAAGATTCTTTGGACTTACTAAATCACCTGAATTTTATACGTTTTCTGTTGTATTAAATTCTGCTCATATATTTCTTTAACTTTTTTCTATGTTCTCAGGGTTTATTGTTTTCATCTTCTGATGTCAATTAAATCGCTTGGTTATTCATTTTAATAATTCTTTTTACTTATAAAGATTTTAACTTTTGAAGATTCCAGCTTACTTGTACATTTCTAAGGGTCAGGTCCTCTCCATTGTTGCTGGACTAAGACTTAGTTCACCATATACCAATGTATATATTGACCTAATTTCCCCTCGACTTTCTGTGATCCCCTACATCTCACCTTTCTTTGCAGACAAGCCAGTTGAAATACCCTTAACTTATTTCACAGCCAATAAGTCTTTGAAATAATGGGTATACTTTAGAGAAATCTTCTTATATAATTAGGCAGAAAATCTGACCTGCCATAGTTTTCAAAACAGCATAATTTCACTCTTCTCAATGATTAATCTGTTGTATTACACAACCTTTGTGTATTTAGCTTTATCAATGACATGTCCTTTAAAAATGTTTTAGAGATCCTACCAGTCTTTGAAAACATCCTTGTGCCTTGTATCAGTTCCAGTTTTATGTATATTTTCTGCCTTGCACCCGATTATTCCTACATCTGATGGATGGCCTTGGGAATCTAATACTGGTATTGATTGTTTTGGCTGATTGTCTCCCCTTGTAGCTGCTTTCTCATTATTGTGTAAATTTAGATCATGAGCTCATGTTTAGCTAAACAGCTGACCTTGTAAGAGGCTTAGGTGTGAACGCTCGTAAGTTTCAGCAGAAAGTCGGCAAAGATTTATTTGTGTCCCTCCAATGAGTGGCCCGCAAGGACCCCGTTTTCTACAAGTGTTGGTCCAATACTCCCTCTAGAGGCAGGTGACTCAGACAGGGCTGCTTTGTGTCCCCTGATCTGGGGCAGGGGCAGTGGGCGGCCTGTGGCACTGGCAGGAGCCTCTCCGCGTGTGTCCCAGGGACCCATCTGACTTCGAGCCTCGGTCACCTGGCAGGAAGCTACGAAGCCCAGACCTATGGTTAGCTGTGCAGCGAGGTGTACTGCACGGACAGGTTCCACACACACTTCAAGTAAGAGCGCGGCCTGAGTGGAAAAGTGAGAGTTTGGGCAGCTGTGCAGACAAAGAAAGCGCCCTTTGGCCTGGGCCTAAATGCTTGTGACACTCCACTGGGCCTGCCGGGCTCTGAGGGCCCTGCCCTGGGCCCCCTGCTCCCCTGCTCTTTGTTCAGTCACAGCAGAGATGGCCACACCCACTCCCTCAGTGAGGGCAGTGTTCCAACCTCCCTCAGCGCCGCCCCCTCTCAGCAGGTTACCATGGACTACAGAGGCTGCATTCTGAGGCAAGGGCGTTCCGAGAATGCCAAGGGCAGACATGATGACCTTAAATGATTTCCTCTTGTGTCAGTTTTGGTAAACTTTAGGAGCTAGGAAATGGTCCACTTGACAGAAATGTTCAAATTTACTGGCATTTCATATATTCTCTGCTCTAACATTGTCCTGACTCATTCTGTATATTCTTTACTTATGTTTTTGTTTTCCTTAATCAAAGTGTGTCTTTTAAGTCTTTTCAAAGAAGATTCTTTGGACTTAATAAATCACCTGAATTTTATACGTTTTCTGTTGTATTAAATTCTGCTGATATATTTATTTAACTTTTTTCTATGTTCTCAGGGTTTATTGTTTTCATCTTCTGATGTCAATTAAAACACTTGGTTATTCATTTTAATAAAACTTTTTACTTATAAAGATTTGAACTTTTGAAGATTCCAGCTTACTTGTACGTTTCTAAGGGTCAGGTCCTCTCCATTGTTGCTGGCCTGAGGCTTAGTTCACCATATAGCAATGTATATATTGACCTATTTTCCCCTAGACTTTCTGTGATCCCCTACATCTCACCTTTATTTGCAGACAAGCCATTTGAAATACACTTAACTTATTTCACAGCCAAAAAGTCTTTGAAATAATGTGTATTCTTTAGAGAAATCTTATTATATAATTAGGCAGAAAATCTAACCTGCCATAGTTTTCAAAACAGCATAATTTCACTCTTCTCAATGATTAATCTGTTGTATTACACAACCTTTGTGTATTTAGCTTTATCAATGACATGTCCTTTAAAAATGTTTTAGAGATCCTACCAGTCTTTGAAAACATCCTCGTGCCATGCTTCAGTTCCAGTTTTATGTATATTTTCTGCCTTGCACCCGATTATTCCTACATCTGATGGATGGTCTTGGGAATCTAATTCTGGTATTGATTGTTTTGGCTGATTGTCTCCCCTTGTAGCTGCTTTCTTCATTATTGTGTAAAGTTAGATCATGAGCTCATGTTTAGCTAAACAGCTGACCTTGTAAGAGGCTTAGGTGTGAACGCTCGTATGTTTCAGCAGAAAGTCGGCCAAGATTTATTTGTGTCCCTCCAATGAGTGGCCCGCGAGGACCCCGTTTTCTACAAGTGTTGGTCCAATACTCCCTCCAGAGGCAGGGGACTCAGACAGGGCTGCTTTGCGGCACCCGATCTGGGGCAGGGGCAGTGGGCGGCCTGTGGCCCGGGCAGGAGCCTCTCTGCGTGTGTCCCAGGGACCCATCTGCCTGCGAGCCTCGGTCAACTGGCAGGAAGCTACGATGCCCAGACTTATGCTTAGCTGTGCAGCGAGGTGAACTGCGCGGACAGGTTCCACACACACTTCAAGTAACAGGGCGGCCTGAGTGGAAAGTTGAGAGTTTGGGCAGCTGTGCAGACAAATAAAGCGCCCTTTGGCCTGGGCCTAAATGCTTGTTACACTCCACTGGGCCTGCCGGGCTCTGAGGGCCCTGCCCTGGGCCCCCTGCTCCCCTGCCCTTTGTTCAGTCACAGCAGAGATGGCCACACCCACTCCCTCAATGAGGGCAGTGTCCCAACCTCCCTCAGCCCCGCCCCCTCTCCGCAGGTTACCATGGACTACAGAGGCTGCATTCTGAGGCCAGGGCGTTCTGAGAATACCAAGGGCAGACATGATGACCTTAAATGATTTCCTCTTGTGTCAGTTTTGGTAAACTTTAGGAGCTAGGAAATGGTCCACTTGACAGAAATGTTCAAATTTACTGGCATTTCATATATTCTCTGCTCTAACATTGTCCTGACTCTTTCTGTATATTCTTTACTTATGTTTTTGTTTTCCTTAATCAAAGTGTGTCTTTTAAATCTTTTCAAAGAAGATTCTTTGGACTTACTAAATCACCTGAATTTTATACGTTTTCTGTGGTATTAAGTTCTGCTCATATCTTTATTTAACTTTTTTCTATGTTCTCAGGGTTTATTGTTTTCATCTTCTGATGTCAATTAAAACACTTGGTTATTCATTTTAATAAATCTTTTTACTTATAAAGATTTGAACTTTTGAAGATTCCAGCTTACTTGTACGTTTCTAAGGGTCAGGTCCTCTCCATTGTTGCTGGCCTAAGACTTAGTTCACCATATACCAATGTATATATTGACCTAATTTCCCCTCGACTTTCTGTGATCCCCTACATCTCACCTTTCTTTGAAGACAAGCCATTTGAAATACCCTTAACTTATTTCACAGCCAATAAGTCTTTGAAATAATGGGTATTCTTTAGAGAAATCTTCTTATATAATTAGGCAGAAAATCTGACCTGCCATAGTTTTCAAAACAGCATAATTTCACTCTTCTCAATGATTAATCTGTTGTATTACACAACCTTTGTGTATTTAGCTTTATCAATGACATGTCCTTTAAAAATGTTTTAGAGATCCTACCAGTCTTTGAAAACATCCTTGTGCCTTGTATCAGTTCCAGTTTTATGTATATTTTCTGCCTTGCACCCGATTATTCCTACATCTGATTGATGGCCTTGGGAATCTAATACTGGTATTGATTGTTTTGGCTGATTGTCTCCCCTTGTATTTGCTTTCTCATTATTGTGTAAATTTAGATCATGAGCTCATGTTTAGCTAAACAGCTGACCTTGTAAGAGGCTTAGGTGTGAACGCTCGTAAGTTTCAGCAGAAAGTCGGCAAAGATTTATTTGTGTCCCTCCAATGAGTGGCCCGCAAGGACCCCGTTTTCTACAAGTGTTGGTCCAATACTCCCTCTAGTGGCAGGAGACTCAGACAGGGCTGCTTTGTGTCCCCCGATCTGGGGCAGGGGCAGTGGGCGGCCTGTGGCCCTGGCAGGAGCCTCTCCGCGTGTGTCCCAGGGACCCATCTGCCTTCGAGCCTCGGTCACCTGGCAGGAAGCTACGATGCCCAGACCTATGGTTAGCTGTGCAGCGAGGTGTACTGCACGGACAGGTTCCACACACACTTCAAGTAAGAGCGCGGCCTGAGTGGAAAAGTGAGAGTTTGGGCAGCTGTGCAGACAAAGAAAGCGCCCTTTGGCCTGGGCCTAAATGCTTGTGACACTCCACTGGGCCTGCCGGGCTCTGAGGGCCCTGCCCTGGGCCCCCTTCTCCCCTGCTCTTTGTTCAGTCACAGCAGAGATGGCCACACCCACTCCCTCAGTGAGGGCAGTGTTCCAACCTCCCTCAGCCCCACCCCCTCTCCGCAGGTTACCATGGACTACAGAGGCTGCATTCTGAGGCAAGGGCGTTCCGAGAATGCCAAGGGCAGACATGATGACCTTAAATTATTTCCTCTTGTGTCAGTTTTGGTAAACTTTAGGAGGTAGGAAATGGTCCACTTTACAGAAATGTTCAAATTTACTGGCATTTCATATATTCTCTGCTCTAACATTGTCCTGACTCATTCTGTATATTCTTTACTTATGTTTTTGTTTTCCTTAATCAAAGTGTGTCTTTTAAATCTTTTCAAAGAAGATTCTTTGGACTTAATAAATCACCTGAATTTTATACGTTTTCTGTTGTATTAAATTCTGCTGATATATTTATTTAACTTTTTTCTATGTTCTCAGGGTTTATTGTTTTCATCTTCTGATGTCAATTAAAACACTTGGTTATTCATTTTAATAAAACTTTTTACTTATAAAGATTTGAACTTTTGAAGATTCCAGCTTACTTGTACGTTTCTAAGGGTCAGGTCCTCTCCATTGTTGCTGGCCTGAGGCTTAGTTCAACATATAGCAATGTATATATTGACCTATTTTCCCCTCGACTTTCTGTGATCCCCTACATCTCACCTTTATTTGCAGACAAGCCATTTGAAATACACTTAACTTATTTCACAGCCAAAAATCTTTGAAATAATGTGTATTCTTTAGAGAAATCTTCTTATATAATTAGGCAGAAAATCTGACCTGCCATAGTTTTCAAAACAGCATAATTTCACTCTTCTCAATGATTAATGTGTTGTATTACACAACCTTTGTGTATTTAGCTTTATCAATGACATGTCCTTTAAAAATGTTTTAGAGATCCTACCAGTCTTTGAAAACATCCTCGTGCCTTGTTTCAGTTCCAGTTTTATGTATATTTTCTGCCTTGCACCCGATTATTCCTACATCTGATGGATGGTCTTGGGAATCTAATTCTGGTATTGATTGTTTTGGCTGATTGTCTCCCCTTGTAGCTGCTTTCTTCATTATTGTGTAAAGTTAGATCATGAGCTCATGTTTAGCTAAACAGCTGACCTTGTAAGAGGCTTAGGTGTGAACACTCGTAAGTTTCAGCAGAAAGTCGGCCAAGATTTATTTGTGTCCCTCCAATGAGTGGCCCGCAAGGACCCCGTTCTCTACAAGTGTTGGTCCAATACTCCCTCTAGAGGCAGGGGACTCAGACAGGGCTGCTTTGCGGCCCCCGATCTGGGGCAGGGGCAGTGGGCGGCCTGTGGCCCGGGCAGGAGCCTCTCTGCGTGTGTCCCAGGGACCCATCAGCCTGCGAGCCTCGGTCAACTGGCAGGAAGCTACGATGCCCAGACCTATGCTTAGCTGTGCAGCGAGGTGAACTGCGCGGACAGGTTCCACACACACTTCAAGTAACAGGGCGGCCTGAGTGGAAAGTTGAGAGTTTGGGCAGCTGTGCAGACAAATAAAGCGCCCTTTGGCCTGGGCCTAAATGCTTGTGACACTCCACTGGGCCTGCCGGGCTCTGAGGGCCGTGCCCTGGGCCACCTGCTCCCCTGCCCTTTGTTCTGTCACAGCAGAGATGGCCACACCCACTCCCTCAGTGAGGGCAGTGTCCCAACCTCCCTCAGCCCCGCCCCCTTTCCGCAGGTTACCATGGACAACAGAGGCTGCATTCTGAGGCCAGGGCGTTCCGAGAATGCCAAGGGCAGACATGATGACCTTAAATGATTTCCTCTTGTGTCAGTTTTGGTAAACTTTAGGAGCTAGGAAATGGTCCACTTGACAGAAATGTTCAAATTTATTGGCATTTCATATATTCTCTGCTCTAACATTGTCCTGACTCTTTCTGTATATTCTTTACTTATGTTTTTGTTTTCCTTAATCAAAGTGTGTCTTTTAAATCTTTTCAAAGAAGATTCTTTGGACTTACTAAATCACCTGAATTTTATACGTTTTCTGTTGTATTAAATTCTGCTCATATCTTCATTTAACTTTTTTCTATGTTCTCAGGGTTTATTGTTTTCATCTTCTGATGTCAATTAAAACACTTGGTTATTCATTTTAATAAATCTTTTTACTTATAAAGATTTTAACTTTTGAAGATTCCAGCTTACTTGTACGTTTCTAAGGGTCAGGTCCTCTCCATTGTTGCTGGCCTAAGACTTAGTTCACCATATACCAATGTATATATTGACCTAATTTCCCCTCGACTTTCTGTGATCCCCTACATCTCACCTTTCTTTGAAGACAAGCCATTTGAAATACCCTTAACTTATTTCACAGCCAATAAGTCTTTGAAATAATGGGTATTCTTTAGAGAAATCTTCTTATATAATTAGGCAGAAAATCTGACCTGCCATAGTTTTCAAAACAGCATAATTTCACTCTTCTCAATGATTAATCTGTTGTATTACACAACCTTTGTGTATTTAGCTTTATCAATGACATGTCCTTTAAAAATGTTTTAGAGATCCTACCAGTCTTTGAAAACATCCTTGTGCCTTGTATCAGTTCCAGTTTTATGTATATTTTCTGCCTTGCACCCGATTATTCCTACATCTGATTGATGGCTTTGGGAATCTAATACTGGTATTGATTGTTTTGGCTGATTGTCTCCCCTTGTAGCTGCTTTCTCATTATTGTGTAAATTTAGATCATGAGCTCATGTTTAGCTAAACAGCTGACCTTGTAAGAGGCTTAGGTGTGAACGCTCGTAAGTTTCAGCAGAAAGTCGGCAAAGATTTATTTGTGTCCCTCCAATGAGTGGCCCGCAAGGACCCCGTTTTCTACAAGTGTTGGTCCAATACTCCCTCTAGTGGCAGGAGACTCAGACAGGGCTGCTTTGTGTCCCCCGATCTGGGGCAGGGGCAGTGGGCGGCCTGTGGCCCTGGCAGGAGCCTCTCCGCGTGTGTCCCAGGGACCCATCTGCCTTCGAGCCTCGGTCACCTGGCAGGAAGCTACGATGCCCAGACCTATGGTTAGTTGTGCAGCGAGGTGTACTGCACGGACAGGTTCCACACACACTTCAAGTAAGAGCGTGGCCTGAGTGGAAAAGTGAGAGTTTGGGCAGCTGTGCAGACAAAGAAAGCGCCCTTTGGCCTGGGCCTAAATGCTTGTGACACTCCACTGGGCCTGCCGGGCTCTGAGGGCCCTGCCCTGGGCCCCCTGCTCCCCTGCTCTTTGTTCAGTCACAGCAGAGATGGCCACACCCACTCCCTCAGTGAGGGCAGTGTTCCAACCTCCCTCAGCCCCGCCCCCTCTCCGCAGGTTACCATGGACTACAGAGGCTGCATTCTGAGGCAAGGGCGTTCCGAGAATGCCAAGGGCAGACATGATGACCTTAAATGATTTCCTCTTGTGTCAGTTTTGGTAAACTTTAGGAGCTAGGAAATGGTCCACTTGACAGAAATGTTCAAATTTACTGGCATTTCATATATTCTCTGCTCTAACATTGTCCTGACTCATTCTGTATATTCTTTACTTATGTTTTTGTTTTCCTTAATCAAAGTGTGTCTTTTAAATCTTTTCAAAGAAGATTCTTTGGACTTAATAAATCACCTGAATTTTATACGTCTTCTGTTGTATTAAATTCTGCTGATATATTTATTTAACTATTTTCTATGTTCTCAGGGTTTATTGTTTTCATCTTCTGATGTCAATTAAAACACTTGGTTATTCATTTTAACAAAACTTTTTACTTATAAAGATTTGAACTTTTGAAGATTCCAGCTTACTTGTACGTTTCTAAGGGTCAGGTCCTCTCCATTGTTGCTGGCCTGAGGCTTAGTTCACCATATAGCAATGTATATATTGACCTATTTTCCCCTAGACTTTCTGTGATCCCCTACATCTCACCTTTATTTGCAGACAAGCCATTTGAAATACACTTAACTTATTTCACAGCCAAAAATCTTTGAAATAATGTGTATTCTTTAGAGAAATCTTCTTATATAATTAGGCAGAAAATCTGACCTGCCATAGTTTTCAAAACAGCATAATTTCACTCTTCTCAATGATTAATCTGTTGTATTACACAACCTTTGTGTATTTAGCTTTATCAATGACATGTCCTTTAAAAATGTTTTAGAGATCCTACCAGTCTTTGAAAACATCCTCGTGCCTTGTTTCAGTTCCAGTTTTATGTATATTTTCTGCCTTGCACCCGATTATTCCTACATCTGATGGATGGTCTTGGGAATCTAATTCTGGTATTGATTGTTTTGGCTGATTGTCTCCCCTTGTAGCTGCTTTCTTCATTATTGTGTAAAGTTAGATCATGAGCTCATGTTTAGCTAAACAGCTGACCTTGTAAGAGGCTTAGGTGTGAACGCTCGTAAGTTTCAGCAGAAAGTCGGCCAAGATTTATTTGTGTCCCTCCAATGAGTGGCCCGCAAGGACCCCGTTCTCTACAAGTGTTGGTCCAATACTCCCTCTAGAGGCAGGGGACTCAGACAGGGCTGCTTTGCGGCCCCCGATCTGGGGCAGGGGCAGTGGGCGGCCTGTGGCCCGGGCAGGAGCCTCTCTGCGTGTGTCCCAGGGACCCATCTGCCTGCGAGCCTCGGTCAACTGGCAGGAAGCTACGATGCCCAGACCTATGCTTAGCTGTGCAGCGAGGTGATCTGCGCGGACAGGTTCCACACACACTTCAAGTAACAGGGCGGCCTGAGTGGAAAGTTGAGAGTTTGGGCAGCTGTGCAGACAAAGAAAGCGCCCTTTGGCCTGGGCCTAAATGCTTGTGACACTCCACTGGGCCTGCCGTGCTCTGAGGGCCGTGCCCTGGGCCACCTGCTCCCCTGCCCTTTGTTCTGTCACAGCAGAGATGGCCACACCCACTCCCTCAGTGAGGGCAGTGTCCCAACCTCCCTCAGCCCCGCCCCCTCTCTGCAGGTTACCATGGACAACAGAGGCTGCATTCTGAGGCCAGGGCGTTCCGAGAATGCCAAGGGCAGACATGATGACCTTAAATGATTTCCTCTTGTGTCAGTTTTGGTAAACTTTAGGAGCTAGGAAATGGTCCACTTGACAGAAATGTTCAAATTTATTGGCATTTCATATATTCTCTGCTCTAACATTGTCCTGACTCTTTCTGTATATTCTTTACTTATGTTTTTGTTTTCCTTAATCAAAGTGTGTCTTTTAAATCTTTTCAAAGAAGATTCTTTGGACTTACTAAATCACCTGAATTTTATACGTTTTCTGTTGTATTAAATTCTGCTCATATCTTCATTTAACTTTTTTCTATGTTCTCAGGGTTTATTGTTTTCATCTTCTGATGTCAATTAAAACACTTGGTTATTCATTTTAATAAATCTTTTTACTTATAAAGATTTGAACTTTTGAAGATTCCAGCTTACTTGTACGTTTCTAAGGGTCAGGTCCTCACCATTGTTGCTGGCCTAAGGCTTAGTTCAACATATAGCAATGTATATATTGACCTATTTTCCCCTCGACTTTCTGTGATCCCCTACATCTCACCTTTCTTTGAAGACAAGCCATTTGAAATACCCTTAACTTATTTCACAGCCAATAAGTCTTTGAAATAATGGGTATTTTTTAGAGAAATCTTCTTATATAATTAGGCAGAAAATCTGACCTGCCATAGTTTTCAAAACAGCATAATTTCACTCTTCTCAATGATTAATCTGTTGTATTACACAACCTTGGAGTATTTAGCTTTATCAATGACATGTCCTTGAAAAATGTTTTAGAGATCCTACCAGTCTTTGAAAACATCCTTGTGCCTTGTTTCAGTTCAAGTTTTATGTATATTTTCTGCCTTGCACCCGATTATTCCTACATCTGATGGATGGCCTTGGGAATCTTATTCTGGTATTGATTGTTTTGGCTGATTGTCTCCCCTTGTAGCTGCTTTCTTCATTATTGTGTAAAGTTAGATCATGAGCTCATGTTTAGCTAAACAGCTGACCTTGTAAGAGGCTTAGGTGTGAACGCTCGTAAGTTTCAGCAGAAAGTCGGCCAAGATTTATTTGTGTCCCTCCAATGAGTGGCCCGCAAGGACCTCGTTTTCTACAAGTGTTGGTCCAATACTCCCTCTAGAGGCAGGGGACTCAGACAGGGCTGCTTTGCGGCCCCCGATCTGGGGCAGGGGCAGTGGGCGGCATGTGGCCCGGGCAGGAGCCTCTCTGCGTGTGTCCCAGGGACCCATCTGCCTGCGAGCCTCGGTCAACTGGCAGGAAGCTACGATGCCCAGACCTATGGTTAGCTGTGCAGCGAGGTGTACTGCGCGGACAGGTTCCACACACACTTCAAGTAAGAGGTCGGCCTGAGTTGAAAGGTGAGAGTTTGGGCAGCTGTGCAGACAAAGGAAGCGCCCTTTGACCTGGGCCTAAATGCTTGTGACACTCCACTGGGCCTGCCGGGCTCTGAGGGCCCTGCCCTGGGCCCCCTGCTCCCCTGCTCTTTGTTCAGTCACAGCAGAGATGGCCACACCCACTCCCTCAGTGAGGGCAGTGTTCCAACCTCCCTCAGCCCCGCCCCCTCTCCACAGGTTACCATGGACTACAGAGGCTGCATTCTGAGGCCAGGGCGTTCCGAGAATGCTAAGGGCAGACATGATGACCTTAAATGATTTTCTCTTGTGTCAGTTTTGGTAAACTTTAGGAGCTAGGAAATGGTCCACTTGACAGAAATGTTCAAATTTACTGGCATTTCTTATATTCTCTGCTATAACATTGTCCTGATTCTTTCTGTATATTCTTTACTTATGTTTTTGTTTTCCTTAATCAAAGTGTGTCTTTTAAATCTTTTCAAAGAAGATTCTTTGGACTTACTAAATCACCTGAATTTTATACGTTTTCTGTTGTATTAAATTCTGCTCATATCTCCATTTAACTTTTTTCTATGTTCTCAGGTTTTATTGTTTTCATCTTCTGATGTCAATTAAAACACTTGGTTATTCATTTTAATAAATCTTTTTACTTATAAAGATTTGAACTTTTGAAGATTCCAGCTTACTTGTACGTTTCTAAGGGTCAGGTCCTCACCATTGTTGCTGGCCTAAGGCTTAGTTCAACATATAGCAATGTATATATTGACCTATTTTCCCCTCGACTTTCTGTGATCCCCTACATCTCACCTTTCTTTGAAGACAAGCCATTTGAAATACCCTTAACTTATTTCACAGCCAATAAGTCTTTGAAATAATGTGTATTTTTTAGAGAAATCTTCTTATATAATTAGGCAGAAAATCTGACCTGCCATAGTTTTCAAAACAGCATAATTTCACTCTTCTCAATGATTAATCTGTTGTATTACACAACCTTTGTGTATTTAGCTTTATCAATGACATGTCCTTTAAAAATGTTTTAGAGATCCTACCAGTCTTTGAAAACATCCTTGTGCCTTGTTTCAGTTCCAGTTTTATGTATATTTTCTGCCTTGCACCCGATTATTCCTACATCTGATGGATGGCCTTGGGAATCTAATTCTGGTATTGATTGTTTTGGTTGATTGTCTCCCCTTGTAGCTGCTTTCTTCATTATTGTGTAAAGTTAGATCATGAGCTCATGTTTAGCTAAACAGCTGACCTTGTAAGAGGCTTAGGTGTGAACGCTCGTAAGTTTCAGCAGAAAGTCGGCCAAGATTTATTTGTGTCCCTCCAATGAGTGGCCCGCAAGGACCCCGTTTTCTACAAGTGTTTGTCCAATACTCCCTCTAGAGGCAGGGGACTCAGACAGGGCTGCTTTGCGGCCCCCGATCTGGGGCAGGGACAGTGGGCGGCCTGTGGCCCGGGCAGGAGCCTCTCCGCGTGTGTCCAAGGGACCCATCTGCCTGTGAGCCTCGGTCACCTGGCAGGAAGCTACGATGCCCAGACCTATGGTTAGCTGAGCAGCGAGGTGTACTGCGCGGACAGGTTCCACACACAGTTCAAGTAAGAGGGCGGCCTGAGTGGAAAGGTGAGAGTTTGGGCAGCTGTGCAGACAAAGAAAGCGCCCTTTGGCCTGGGCCTAAATGCTTGTGACACTCCACTGGGCCTGCCGGGCTCTGAGGGCCCTGCCCTGGGCCCCCTGCTCCCCTGCCCTTTGTTCAGTCACAGCAGAGATGGCCACACCCACTCCCTCAATGAGGGCAGTGTCCCAATCTCCCTCAGCCCCGCCCCCTCTCCGCAGGTTACCATGGACTACAGAGGCTGCATTCTGAGGCCAGGGCGTTCTGAGAATACCAAGGGCAGACATGATGACCTTAAATGATTTCCTCTTGTGTCAGTTTTGGTAAACTTTAGGAGCTAGGAAATGGTCCACTTGACAGAAATGTTCAAATTTACTGGCATTTCATATATTCTCTGCTCTAACATTGTCCTGACTCTTTCTGTATATTCTTTACTTATGTTTTTGTTTTCCTTAATCAAAGTGTGTCTTTTAAATCTTTTCAAAGAAGATTCTTTGGACTTACTAAATCACCTGAATTTTATACGTTTTCTGTTGTATTAAGTTCTGCTCATATCTTTATTTAACTTTTTTCTATGTTCTCAGGGTTTATTGTTTTCATCTTCTGATGTCAATTAAAACACTTGGTTATTCATTTTAATAAATCTTTTTACTTATAAAGATTTTAACTTTTGAAGATTCCAGCTTACTTGTACGTTTCTAAGGGTCAGGTCCTCTCCATTGTTGCTGGCCTAAGACTTAGTTCACCATATACCAATGTATATATTGACCTAATTTCCCCTCGACTTTCTGTGATCCCCTACATCTCACCTTTCTTTGAAGACAAGCCATTTGAAATACCCTTAACTTATTTCACAGCCAATAAGTCTTTGAAATAATGGGTATTCTTTAGAGAAATCTTCTTATATAATTAGGCAGAAAATCTGACCTGCCATAGTTTTCAAAACAGCATAATTTCACTCTTCTCAATGATTAATCTGTTGTATTACACAACCTTTGTGTATTTAGCTTTATCAATGACATGTCCTTTAAAAATGTTTTAGAGATCCTACCAGTCTTTGAAAACATCCTTGTGCCTTGTTTCAGTTCAAGTTTTATGTATATTTTCTGCCTTGCACCCGATTATTCCTACATCTGATGGATGGCCTTGGGAATCTTATTCTGGTATTGATTGTTTTGGCTGATTGTCTCCCCTTGTAGCTGCTTTCTTCATTATTGTGTAAAGTTAGATCATGAGCTCATGTTTAGCTAAACAGCTGACCTTGTAAGAGGCTTAGGTGTGAACGCTCGTAAGTTTCAGCAGAAAGTCGGCCAAGATTTATTTGTGTCCCTCCAATGAGTGGCCCGCAAGGACCCCGTTTTCTACAAGTGTTGGTCCAATACTCCCTCTAGAGGCAGGGGACTCAGACAGGGCTGCTTTGCGGCCCCCGATCTGGGGCAGGGGCAGTGGGCGGCATGTGGCCCGGGCAGGAGCCTCTCTGCGTGGGTCCCAGGGACCCATCTGCCTGCGAGCCTCGGTCACCTGGCAGGAAGTTACGATGCCCAGACCTATGGTTAGCTGTGCAGCGAGGTGTACTGCGCGGACAGGTTCCACACACACTTCAAGTAAGAGGTCGGCCTCAGTGGAAAGGTGAGAGTTTGGGCAGCTGTGCAGACAAAGGAAGCGCCCTTTGGCCTGGGCCTAAATGCTTGTGACACTCCACTGGGCCTGCCGGGCTCTGAGGGCCCTGCCCTGGGCCCCCTGCTCCCCTGCTCTTTGTTCAGTCACAGCAGAGATGGCCACACCCACTCCCTCAGTGAGGGCAGTGTTCCAACCTCCCTCAGCCCCGCCCCCTCTCCGCAGGTTACCATGGACTACAGAGGCTGCATTCTGAGGCCAGGGCGTTCCGAGAATGCCAAGGGCAGACATGATGACCTTAAATGATTTCCTCTTGTGTCAGTTTTGGTAAACTTTAGGAGCTAGGAAATGGTCCACTTGACAGAAATGTTCAAATTTACTGGCATTTCTTATATTCTCTGCTATAACATTGTCCTGATTCTTTCTGTATATTCTTTACTTATGTTTTTGTTTTCCTTAATCTAAGTGTGTCTTTTAAATCTTTTCAAAGAAGATTCTTTGGACTTACTAAATCACCTGAATTTTATACGTTTTCTGTTGTATTAAATTCTGCTCATATCTCCATTTAACTTTTTTCTGTGTTCTCAGGGTTTATTGTTTTCATCTTCTGATGTCAATTAAAACACTTGGTTATTCATTTTAATAAATCTTTTTACTTATAAAGATTTGAACTTTTGAAGATTCCAGCTTACTTGTACGTTTCTAAGGGTCAGGTCCTCACCATTCTTGCTGGCCTAAGGCTTAGTTCAACATATAGCAATGTATATATTGACCTATTTTCCCCTCGACTTTCTGTGATCCCCTACATCTCACCTTTCTTTGAAGACAAGCCATTTGAAATACCCTTAACTTATTTCACAGCCAATAAGTCTTTGAAATAATGGGTATTTTTTAGAGAAATCTTCTTATATAATTAGGCAGAAAATCTGACCTGCCATAGTTTTCAAAACAGCATAATTTCACTCTTCTCAATGATTAATCTGTTGTATTACACAACCTTTGTGTATTTAGCTTTATCAATGACATGTCCTTTAAAAATGTTTTAGAGATCCTACCAGTCTTTGAAAACATCCTTGTGCCTTGTTTCAGTTCCAGTTTTATGTATATTTTCTGCCTTGCACCCGATTATTCCTACATCTGATGGATGGCCTTGGGAATCTAATACTGGTATTGATTGTTTTGGTTGATTGTCTCCCCTTGTAGCTGCTTTCTTCATTATTGTGTAAAGTTAGATCATGAGCTCATGTTTAGCTAAACAGCTGACCTTGTAAGAGGCTTAGGTGTGAACGCTCGTAAGTTTCAGCAGAAAGTCGGCCAAGATTTATTTGTGTCCCTCCAATGAGTGGCCCGCAAGGACCCCGTTTTCTACAAGTGGTGGTCCAATACTCCCTCTAGAGGCAGGGGACTCAGACAGGGCTGCTTTGCGGCCCCCGATCTGGGGCAGGGACAGTGGGCGGCCTGTGGCCCGGGCAGGAGCCTCTCCGCGTGTGTCCAAGGGACCCATCTGCCTGTGAGCCTCGGTCACCTGGCAGGAAGCTACGATGCCCAGACCTATGGTTAGCTGTGCAGCGAGGTGTACTGCGCGGACAGGTTCCACACACACTTCAAGTAAGAGGGCGGCCTGAGTGGAAAGGTGAGAGTTTGGGCAGCTGTGCAGACAAAGAAAGCGCCCTTTGGCCTGGGCCTAAATGCTTGTGACACTCCACTGGGCCTGCCGGGCTCTGAGGGCCCTGCCCTGGGCCCCCTGCTCCCCTGCCCTTTGTTCAGTCACAGCAGAGATGGCCACACCCACTCCCTCAATGAGGGCAGTGTCCCAATCTCCCTCAGCCCCGCCCCCTCTCCGCAGGTTACCATGGACTACAGAGGCTGCATTCTGAGGCCAGGGCGTTCTGAGAATACCAAGGGCAGACATGATGACCTTAAATGATTTCCTCTTGTGTCAGTTTTGGTAAACTTTAGGAGCTAGGAAATGGTCCACTTGACAGAAATGTTCAAATTTACTGGCATTTCATATATTCTCTGCTCTAACATTGTCCTGACTCTTTCTGTATATTCTTTACTTATGTTTTTGTTTTCCTTAATCAAAGTGTGTCTTTTAAATCTTTTCAAAGAAGATTCTTTGGACTTACTAAATCACCTGAATTTTGTACGTTTTCTGTTGTATTAAGTTCTGCTCATATCTTTATTTAACTTTTTTCTATGTTCTCAGGGTTTATTGTTTTCATCTTCTGATGTCAATTAAAACACTTGGTTATTCATTTTAATAAATCTTTTTACTTATAAAGATTTGAACTTTTGAAGATTCCAGCTTACTTGTACGTTTCTAAGGGTCAGGTCCTCTCCATTGTTGCTGGCCTAAGACTTAGTTCACCATATACCAATGTATATATTGACCTAATTTCCCCTCGACTTTCTGTGATCCCCTACATCTCACCTTTCTTTGAAGACAAGCCATTTGAAATACCCTTAACTTATTTCACAGCCAATAAGTCTTTGAAATAATGGGTATTCTTTAGAGAAATCTTCTTATATAATTAGGCAGAAAATCTGACCTGCCATAGTTTTCAAAACAGCATAATTTCACTCTTCTCAATGATTAATCTGTTGTATTACACAACCTTTGTGTATTTAGCTTTATCAATGACATGTCCTTTAAAAATGTTTTAGAGATCCTACCAGTCTTTGAAAACATCCTTGTGCCTTGTATCAGTTCCAGTTTTATGTATATTTTCTGCCTTGCACCCGATTATTCCTACATCTGATTGATGGCCTTGGGAATCTAATACTGGTATTGATTGTTTTGGCTGATTGTCTCCCCTTGTAGCTGCTTTCTCATTATTGTGTAAATTTAGATCATGAGCTCATGTTTAGCTAAACAGCTGACCTTGTAAGAGGCTTAGGTGTGAACGCTCGTAAGTTTCAGCAGAAAGTCGGCCAAGATTTATTTGTGTCCCTCCAATGAGTGGCCCGCAAGGACCCCGTTTTCTACAAGTGTTGGTCCAATACTCCCTCTAGTGGCAGGAGACTCAGACAGGGCTGCTTTGTGTCCCCCGATCTGGGGCAGGGGCAGTGGGCGGCCTGTGGCCCTGGCAGGAGCCTCTCCGCGTGTGTCCCAGGGACCCATCTGCCTTCGAGCCTCGGTCACCTGGCAGGAAGCTACGATGCCCAGACCTATGGTTAGCTGTGCAGCGAGGTGTACTGCACGGACAGGTTCCACACACACTTCAAGTAAGAGCGCGGCCTGAGTGGAAAAGTGAGAGTTTGGGCAGCTGTGCAGACAAAGAAAGCGCCCTTTGGCCTGGGCCTAAATGCTTGTGACACTCCACTGGGCCTGCCGGGCTCTGAGGGCCCTGCCCTGGGCCCCCTTCTCCCCTGCTCTTTGTTCAGTCACAGCAGAGATGGCCACACCCACTCCCTCAGTGAGGGCAGTGTTCCAACCTCCCTCAGCCCCACCCCCTCTCCGCAGGTTACCATGGACTACAGAGGCTGCATTCTGAGGCAAGGGCGTTCCGAGAATGCCAAGGGCAGACATGATGACCTTAAATGATTTCCTCTTGTGTCAGTTTTGGTAAACTTTAGGAGCTAGGAAATGGTCCACTTGACAGAAATGTTCAAATTTACTGGCATTTCATATATTCTCTGCTCTAACATTGTCCTGACTCATTCTGTATATTCTTTACTTATGTTTTTGTTTTCCTTAATCAAAGTGTGTCTTTTAAATCTTTTCAAAGAAGATTCTTTGGACTTAATAAATCACCTGAATTTTATACGTTTTCTGTTGTATTAAATTCTGCTGATATATTTATTTAACTTTTTTCTATGTTCTCAGGGTTTATTGTTTTCATCTTCTGATGTCAATTAAAACACTTGGTTATTCATTTTACTAAAACTTTTTACTTATAAAGATTTGAACTTTTGAAGATTCCAGCTTACTTGTACGTTTCTAAGGGTCAGGTCCTCTCCATTGTTGCTGGCCTGAGGCTTAGTTCACCATATAGCAATGTATATATTGACCTATTTTCCCCTCGACTTTCTGTGATCCCCTACATCTCACCTTTATTTGCAGACAAGCCATTTGAAATACACTTAACTTATTTCACAGCCAAAAATCTTTGAAATAATGTGTATTCTTTAGAGAAATCTTCTTATATAATTAGGCAGAAAATCTGACCTGCCATAGTTTTCAAAACAGCATAATTTCACTCTTCTCAATGATTAATCTGTTGTATTACACAACCTTTGTGTATTTAGCTTTATCAATGACATGTCCTTTAAAAATGTTTTAGAGATCCTACCAGTCTTTGAAAACATCCTCGTGCCTTGTTTCAGTTCCAGTTTTATGTATATTTTCTGCCTTGCACCCGATTATTCCTACATCTGATGGATGGTCTTGGGAATCTAATTCTGGTATTGATTGTTTTGGCTGATTGTCTCCCCTTGTAGCTGCTTTCTTCATTATTGTGTAAAGTTAGATCATGAGCTCATGTTTAGCTAAACAGCTGACCTTGTAAGAGGCTTAGGTGTGAACGCTCGTAAGTTTCAGCAGAAAGTCGGCCAAGATTTATTTGTGTCCCTCCAATGAGTGGCCCGCAAGGACCCCGTTTTCTACAAGTGTTGGTCCAATACTCCCTCTAGAGGCAGGTGACTCAGACAGGGCTGCTTTGTGTCCCCTGATCTGGGGCAGGGGCTGTGGGCGGCCTGTGGCACTGGCAGGAGCCTCTCCGCGTGTGTCCCAGGGACCCATCTGCCTTCGAGCCTCGGTCACCTGGCAGGAAGCTACGAAGCCCAGACCTATGGTTAGCTGTGCAGCGAGGTGTACTGCGCGGACAGGTTCCACACACACTTCAAGTAAGAGCGCGGCCTGAGTGGAAAAGTGAGAGTTTGGGCAGCTGTGCAGACAAAGAAAGCGCCCTTTGGCCTGGGCCTAAATGCTTGTGACACTCCACTGGGCCTGCCGGGCTCTGAGGGCCCTGCCCTGGGCCCCCTGCTCCCCTGCTCTTTGTTCAGTCACAGCAGAGATGGCCACACCCACTCCCTCAGTGAGGGCAGTGTTCCAACCTCCCTCAGCGCCGCCCCCTCTCAGCAGGTTACCATGGACTACAGAGGCTGCATTCTGAGGCAAGGGCGTTCCGAGAATGCCAAGGGCAGACATGATGACCTTAAATGATTTCCTCTTGTGTCAGTTTTGGTAAACTTTAGGAGCTAGGAAATGGTCCACTTGACAGAAATGTTCAAATTTACTGGCATTTCATATATTCTCTGCTCTAACATTGTCCTGACTCATTCTGTATATTCTTTACTTATGTTTTTGTTTTCCTTAATCAAAGTGTGTCTTTTAAGTCTTTTCAAAGAAGATTCTTTGGACTTAATAAATCACCTGAATTTTATACGTTTTCTGTTGTATTAAATTCTGCTGATATATTTATTTAACTTTTTTCTATGTTCTCAGGGTTTATTGTTTTCATCTTCTGATGTCAATTAAAACACTTGGTTATTCATTTTAATAAAACTTTTTACTTATAAAGATTTGAACTTTTGAAGATTCCAGCTTACTTGTACGTTTCTAAGGGTCAGGTCCTCTCCATTGTTGCTGGCCTGAGGCTTAGTTCACCATATAGCAATGTATATATTGACCTATTTTCCCCTAGACTTTCTGTGATCCCCTACATCTCACCTTTATTTGCAGACAAGCCATTTGAAATACACTTAACTTATTTCACAGCCAAAAAGTCTTTGAAATAATGTGTATTCTTTAGAGAAATCTTATTATATAATTAGGCAGAAAATCTAACCTGCCATAGTTTTCAAAACAGCATAATTTCACTCTTCTCAATGATTAATCTGTTGTATTACACAACCTTTGTGTATTTAGCTTTATCAATGACATGTCCTTTAAAAATGTTTTAGAGATCCTACCAGTCTTTGAAAACATCCTCGTGCCATGCTTCAGTTCCAGTTTTATGTATATTTTCTGCCTTGCACCCGATTATTCCTACATCTGATGGATGGTCTTGGGAATCTAATTCTGGTATTGATTGTTTTGGCTGATTGTCTCCCCTTGTAGCTGCTTTCTTCATTATTGTGTAAAGTTAGATCATGAGCTCATGTTTAGCTAAACAGCTGACCTTGTAAGAGGCTTAGGTGTGAACGCTCGTATGTTTCAGCAGAAAGTCGGCCAAGATTTATTTGTGTCCCTCCAATGAGTGGCCCGCGAGGACCCCGTTTTCTACAAGTGTTGGTCCAATACTCCCTCCAGAGGCAGGGGACTCAGACAGGGCTGCTTTGCGGCACCCGATCTGGGGCAGGGGCAGTGGGCGGCCTGTGGCCCGGGCAGGAGCCTCTCTGCGTGTGTCCCAGGGACCCATCTGCCTGCGAGACTCGGTCAACTGGCAGGAAGCTACGATGCCCAGACTTATGCTTAGCTGTGCAGCGAGGTGAACTGCGCGGACAGGTTCCACACACACTTCAAGTAACAGGGCGGCCTGAGTGGAAAGTTGAGAGTTTGGGCAGCTGTGCAGACAAATAAAGCGCCCTTTGGCCTGGGCCTAAATGCTTGTTACACTCCACTGGGCCTGCAGGGCTCTGAGGGCCGTGCCCTGGGCCACCTGCTCCGCTGCCCTTTGTTCTGTCACAGCAGAGATGGCCACACCCACTCCCTCAGTGAGGGCAGTGTCCCAACCTCCCTCAGCCCCGCCACCTCTCCGCAGGTTACCATGGACTACAGAGGCTGCATTCTGAGGCAAGGGCGTTCCGAGAATGCCAAGGGCAGACATGATGACCTTAAATGATTTCCTCTTGTGTCAGTTTTGGTAAACTTTAGGAGCTAGGAAATGGTCCACTTGACAGAAATGTTCAAATTTACTGGCATTTCATATATTCTCTGCTCTAACATTGTCCTGACTCATTCTGTATATTCTTTACTTATGTTTTTGTTTTCCTTAATCAAAGTGTGTCTTTTAAGTCTTTTCAAAGAAGATTCTTTGGACTTACTAAATCACCTGAATTTTATACGTTTTCTGTTGTATTTAATTCTGCTCATATCTTCATTTAACTTTTTTCTATGTTCTCAGGGTTTATTGTTTTCATCTTCTGATGTCAATTAAAACACTTGGTTATTCATTTTAATAAATCTTTTTACTTATAAAGATTTTAACTTTTGAAGATTCCAGCTTACTTGTACGTTTCTAAGGGTCAGGTCCTCACCATTGTTGCTGGCCTAAGGCTTAGTTCAACATATAGCAATGTATATATTGACCTATTTTCCCCTCGACTTTCTGTGATCCCCTACATCTCACCTTTCTTTGAAGACAAGCCATTTGAAATACCCTTAACTTATTTCACAGCCAATAAGTCTTTGAAATAATGGGTATTTTTTAGAGAAATCTTCTTATATAATTAGGCAGAAAATCTGACCTGCCATAGTTTTCAAAACAGCATAATTTCACTCTTCTCAATGATTAATCTGTTGTATTACACAACCTTGGAGTATTTAGCTTTATCAATGACATGTCCTTGAAAAATGTTTTAGAGATCCTACCAGTCTTTGAAAACATCCTTGTGCCTTGTATCAGTTCCAGTTTTATGTATATTTTCTGCCTTGCACCCGATTATTCCTACATCTGATGGATGGCCTTGGGAATCTAATACTGGTATTGATTGTTTTGGCTGATTGTCTCCCCTTGTAGCTGCTTTCTCATTATTGTGTAAATTTAGATCATGAGCTCATGTTTAGCTAAACAGCTGACCTTGTAAGAGGCTTAGGTGTGAACGCTCGTAAGTTTCAGCAGAAAGTCGGCAAAGATTTTTTGTGTCCCTCCAATGAGTGGCCCGCAAGGACCCCGTTTTCTACAAGTGTTGGTCCAATACTCCCTCTAGAGGCAGGAGACTCAGACAGGGCTGCTTTGCGGCCCCTGATCTGGGGCAGGGGCAGTGGGCGGCCTGTGGCCCGGGCAGGAGCCACTCCGCGTGTGTCCCAGGGACCCATCTGCCTGCGAGCCTCGGTCACCTGGCAGGAAGCTACGATGCCCAGACCTATGGTTAGCTGTGCAGCGAGGTGTACTGCGCGGACAGGTTCCACACACACTTCAAGTAAGAGGGCGGCCTGAGTGGAAAGGTGAGAGTTTGGGCAGCTGTGCAGACAAAGAAAGCGCCCTTTGGCCTAGGCCTAAATGCTTGTGACACTCCACTGGGCCTGCCGGGCTCTGAGGGCCCTGCCCTGGGCCCGCTGCTCCCCTGCTCTTTGTTCAGTCACAGCAGAGATAGCCACACCCACTCCCTCAGTGAGGGCAGTGTTCCAACCTCCCTCAGCCCCGCCCCCTTTCCGCAGGTTACCATGGACTACAGAGGCTGCATTCTGAGGCAAGGGCATTCCGAGAATGCCAAGGGCAGACATGATGACCTTAAATGATTTCCTCTTGTGTCAGTTTTGGTAAACTTTAGGAGCTAGGAAATGGTCCACTTGACAGAAATGTTCAAATTTACTGGCATTTCATATATTCTCTGCTCTAACATTGTCCTGACTCTTTCTGTATATTCTTTACTTATGTTTTTGTTTTCCTTAATCAAAGTGTGTCTTTTAAATCTTTTCAAAGAAGATTCTTTGGACTTAATAAATCACCTGAATTTTATACGTTTTCTGTTGTATTAAATTCTGCTCATATATTTATTTAACTTTTTTCTATGTTCTCAGGGTTTATTGTTTTCATCTTCTGATGTCAATTAAAACACTTGGTTATTCATTTTAATAAATCTTTTTACTTATAAAGATTTTAACTTTTGAAGATTCCAGCTTACTTGTACGTTTCTAAGGGTCAGGTCCTCTCCATTGTTGCTGGCCTGAGGCTTAGTTCACCATATAGCAATGTATATATTGACCTATTTTCCCCTAGACTTTCTGTGATCGCCTACATCTCACCTTTCTTTGCAGACAAGCCATTTGAAATACCCTTAACTTATTTCACAGCCAAGAAGTCTTTGAAATAATGTGTATTTTTTAGAGAAATCTTCTTATATAATTAGGCAGAAAATCTGACCTGCCATAGTTTTCAAAACAGCATAATTTCACTCTTCTCAATGATTAATCTGTTGTATTACACAACCTTTGTGTATTTAGCTTTATCAATGACATGTCCTTTAAAAATGTTTTAGAGATCCTACCAGTCTTTGAAAACATCCTCGTGCCTTGTTTCAGTTCCAGTTTTATGTATATTTTCTGCCTTGCACCCGATTATTCCTACATCTGATGGATGGTCTTGGGAATCTAATTCTGGTATTGATTGTTTTGGCTGATTGTCTCCCCTTGTAGCTGCTTTCTTCATTATTGTGTAAAGTTAGATCATGAGCTCATGTTTAGCTAAACAGCTGACCTTGTAAGAGGCTTAGGTGTGAACGCTCGTAAGTTTCAGCAGAAAGTCGGCCAAGATTTATTTGTGTCCCTCCAATGAGTGGCCCGCGAGGACCCCGTTTTCTACAAGTGTTGGTCCAATACTCCCTCCAGAGGCAGGGGACTCAGACAGGGCTGCTTTGCGGCACCCGATCTGGGGCAGGGGCAGTGGGCGGCCTGTGGCCCGGGCAGGAGCCTCTCTGCGTGTGTCCCAGGGACCCATCTGCCTGCGAGCCTCGGTCAACTGGCAGGAAGCTACGATGCCCAGACTTATGCTTAGCTGTGCAGCGAGGTGAACTGCGCGGACAGGTTCCACACACACTTCAAGTAACAGGGCGGCCTGAGTGGAAAGTTGAGAGTTTGGGCAGCTGTGCAGACAAAGAAAGCGCCCTTTGGCCTGGGCCTAAATGCTTGTTACACTCCACTGGGCCTGCAGGGCTCTGAGGGCCGTGCCCTGGGCCACCTGCTCCCCTGCCCTTTGTTCTGTCACAGCAGAGATGGCCACACCCACTCCCTCAGTGAGGGCAGTGTCCCAACCTCCCTCAGCCCCGCCCCCACTCCGCAGGTTACCATGGACTACAGAGGCTGCATTCTGAGGCAAGGGCGTTCCGAGAATGCCAAGGGCAGACATGATGACCTTAAATGATTTCCTCTTGTGTCAGTTTTGGTAAACTTTAGGAGCTAGGAAATGGTCCACTTGACAGAAATGTTCAAATTTACTGGCATTTCATATATTCTCTGCTCTAACATTGTCCTGACTCATTCTGTATATTCTTTACTTATGTTTTTGTTTTCCTTAATCAAAGTGTGTCTTTTAAGTCTTTTCAAAGAAGATTCTTTGGACTTACTAAATCACCTGAATTTTATACGTTTTCTGTTGTATTTAATTCTGCTCATATCTTCATTTAACTTTTTTCTATGTTCTCAGGGTTTATTGTTTTCATCTTCTGATGTCAATTAAAACACTTGGTTATTCATTTTAATAAATCTTTTTACTTATAAAGATTTGAACTTTTGAAGATTCCAGCTTACTTGTACGTTTCTAAGGGTCAGGTCCTCACCATTGTTGCTGGCCTAAGGCTTAGTTCAACATATAGCAATGTATATATTGACCTATTTTCCCCTCGACTTTCTGTGATCCCCTACATCTCACCTTTCTTTGAAGACAAGCCATTTGAAATACCCTTAACTTATTTCACAGCCAATAAGTCTTTGAAATAATGGGTATTTTTTAGAGAAATCTTCTTATATAATTAGGCAGAAAATCTGACCTGCCATAGTTTTCAAAACAGCATAATTTCACTCTTCTCAATGATTAATCTGTTGTATTACACAACCTTGGAGTATTTAGCTTTATCAATGACATGTCCTTGAAAAATGTTTTAGAGATCCTACCAGTCTTTGAAAACATCCTTGTGCCTTGTATCAGTTCCAGTTTTATGTATATTTTCTGCCTTGCACCCGATTATTCCTACATCTGATGGATGGCCTTGGGAATCTAATTCTGGTATTGATTGTTTTGGCTGATTGTCTCCCCTTGTAGCTGCTTTCTTCATTATTGTGTAAAGTTAGATCATGAGCTCATGTTTAGCTAAACAGCTGACCTTGTAAGAGGCTTAGGTGTGAACGCTCGTAAGTTTCAGCAGAAAGTCGGCCAAGATTTATTTGTGTCCCTCCAATGAGTGGCCCGCAAGGACCCCGTTTTCTACAAGTGTTGGTCCAATACTCCCTCTAGAGGCAGGAGACTCAGACAGGGCTGCTTTGCGGCCCCTGATCTGGGGCAGGGGCAGTGGGCGGCCTGTGGCCCGGGCAGGAGCCACTCCGCGTGTGTCCCAGGGACCCATCTGCCTGCGAGCCTCGGTCACCTGGCAGGAAGCTACGATGCCCAGACCTATGGTTAGCTGTGCAGCGAGGTGTACTGCGCGGACAGGTTCCACACACACTTCAAGTAAGAGGGCGGCCTGAGTGGAAAGGTGAGAGTTTGGGCAGCTGTGCAGACAAAGAAAGCGCCCTTTGGCCTGGGCCTAAATGCTTGTGACACTCCACTGGGCCTGCCGGGCTCTGAGGGCCCTGCCCTGGGCCCGCTGCTCCCCTGCTCTTTGTTCAGTCACAGCAGAGATAGCCACACCCACTCCCTCAGTGAGGGCAGTGTTCCAACCTCCCTCAGCCCCGCCCACTTTCCGCAGGTTACCATGGACTACAGAGGCTGCATTCTGAGGCAAGGGCATTCCGAGAATGCCAAGGGCAGACATGATGACCTTAAATGATTTCCTCTTGTGTCAGTTTTGGTAAACTTTAGGAGCTAGGAAATGGTCCACTTGACAGAAATGTTCATATTTACTGGCATTTCATATATTCTCTGCTCTAACATTGTCCTGACTCTTTCTGTATATTCTTTACTTATGTTTTTGTTTTCCTTAATCAAAGTGTGTCTTTTAAATCTTTTCAAAGAAGATTCTTTGGACTTAATAAATCACCTGAATTTTATACGTTTTCTGTTGTATTAAATTCTGCTCATATATTTATTTAACTTTTTTCTATGTTCTCAGGGTTTATTGTTTTCATCTTCTGATGTCAATTAAAACACTTGGTTATTCATTTTAATAAATCTTTTTACTTATAAAGATTTTAACTTTTGAAGATTCCAGCTTACTTGTACGTTTCTAAGGGTCAGGTCCTCACCATTGTTGCTGGCCTGAGGCTTAGTTCACCATAGAGCAATGTATATATTGACCTATTTTCCCCTAGACTTTCTGTGATCGCCTACATCTCACCTTTCTTTGCAGACAAGCCATTTGAAATACCCTTAACTTATTTCACAGCCAAAAAGTATTTGAAATAATGTGTATTCTTTAGAGAAATCTTCTTATATAATTAGGCAGAAAATCTCACCTGCCATAGTTTTCAAAACAGCATAATTTCACTCTTCTCAATGATTAATCTGTTGTATTACACAACCTTTGTGTATTTAGCTTTATCAATGACATGTCCTTTAAAAATGTTTTAGAGATCCTACCAGTCTTTGAAAACATCCTCGTGCCTTGTTTCAGTTCCAGTTTTATGTATATTTTCTGCCTTGCACCCGATTATTCCTACATCTGATGGATGGTCTTGGGAATCTAATTCTGGTATTGATTGTTTTGGCTGATTGTCTCCCCTTGTAGCTGCTTTCTTCATTATTGTGTAAAGTTAGATCATGAGCTCATGTTTAGCTAAACAGCTGACCTTGTAAGAGGCTTAGGTGTGAACGCTCGTAAGTTTCAGCAGAAAGTCGGCCAAGATTTATTTGTGTCCCTACAATGAGTGGCCCGCGAGGACCCCGTTTTCTACAAGTGTTGGTCCAATACTCCCTCCAGAGGCAGGGGACTCAGACAGGGCTGCTTTGCGGCACCCGATCTGGGGCAGGGGCAGTGGGCGGCCTGTGGCCCGGGCAGGAGCCTCTCTGCGTGTGTCCCAGGGACCCATCTGCCTGCGAGCCTCGGTCACCTGGCAGGAAGCTACGATGCCCAGACTTATGCTTAGCTGTGCAGCGAGGTGAACTGCGCGGACAGGTTCCACACACACTTCAAGTAACAGGGCGGCCTGAGTGGAAAGTTGAGAGTTTGGGCAGCTGTGCAGACAAATAAAGCGCCCTTTGGCCTGGGCCTAAATGCTTGTTACACTCCACTGGGCCTGCAGGGCTCTGAGGGCCGTGCCATGGGCCACCTGCTCCCCTGCCCTTTGTTCTGTCACAGCAGAGATGGCCACACCCACTCCCTCAGTGAGGGCAGTGTCCCAACCTCCCTCAGCCCCGCCCCCTCTCCGCAGGTTACCATGGACTACAGAGGCTGCATTCTGAGGCCAGGGCGTTCCGAGAATGCCAAGGGCAGACATGATGACCTTAAATGATTTCCTCTTGTGTCAGTTTTGGTAAACTTTAGGAGCTAGGAAATGGTCCACTTGACAGAAATGTTCAAATTTACTGGCATTTCATATATTCTCTGCTCTAACATTGTCCTGACTCATTCTGTATATTCTTTACTTATGTTTTTGTTTTCCTTAATCAAAGTGTGTCTTTTAAGTCTTTTCAAAGAAGATTCTTTGGACTTACTAAATCACCTGAATTTTATACGTTTTCTGTTGTATTAAATTCTGCTCATATCTTCATTTAACTTTTTTCTATGTTCTCAGGGTTTATTGTTTTCATCTTCTGATGTCAATTAAAACACTTGGTTATTCATTTTAATAAATCTTTTTACTTATAAAGATTTTAACTTTTGAAGATTCCAGCTTACTTGTACGTTTCTAAGGGTCAGGTCCTCACCATTGTTGCTGGCCTAAGGCTTAGTTCAACATATAGCAATGTATATATTGACCTATTTTCCCCTCGACTTTCTGTGATCCCCTACATCTCACCTTTCTTTGAAGACAAGCCATTTGAAATACCCTTAACTTATTTCACAGCCAATAAGTCTTTGAAATAATGGGTATTTTTTAGAGAAATCTTCTTATATAATTAGGCAGAAAATCTGACCTGCCATAGTTTTCAAAACAGCATAATTTCACTCTTCTCAATGATTAATCTGTTGTATTACACAACCTTGGAGTATTTAGCTTTATCAATGACATGTCCTTGAAAAATGTTTTAGAGATCCTACCAGTCTTTGAAAACATCCTTGTGCCTTGTATCAGTTCCAGTTTTATGTATATTTTCTGCCTTGCACCCGATTATTCCTACATCTGATGGATGGCCTTGGGAATCTAATACTGGTATTGATTGTTTTGGCTGATTGTCTCCCCTTGTAGCTGCTTTCTCATTATTGTGTAAATTTAGATCATGAGCTCATGTTTAGCTAAACAGCTGACCTTGTAAGAGGCTTAGGTGTGAACGCTCGTAAGTTTCAGCAGAAAGTCGGCAAAGATTTTTTGTGTCCCTCCAATGAGTGGCCCGCAAGGACCCCGTTTTCTACAAGTGTTGGTCCAATACTCCCTCTAGAGGCAGGAGACTCAGACAGGGCTGCTTTGCGGCCCCTGATCTGGGGCAGGGGCAGTGGGCGGCCTGTGGCCCGGGCAGGAGCCACTCCGCGTGTGTCCCAGGGACCCATCTGCCTGCGAGCCTCGGTCACCTGGCAGGAAGCTACGATGCCCAGACTTATGCTTAGCTGTGCAGCGAGGTGAACTGCGCGGACAGGTTCCACACACACTTCAAGTAACAGGGCGGCCTGAGTGGAAAGTTGAGAGTTTGGGCAGCTGTGCAGACAAATAAAGCGCCCTTTGGCCTGGGCCTAAATGCTTGTTACACTCCACTGGGCCTGCAGGGCTCTGAGGGCCGTGCCCTGGGCCACCTGCTCCCCTGCCCTTTGTTCTGTCACAGCAGAGATGGCCACACCCACTCCCTCAGTGAGGGCAGTGTCCCAACCTCCCTCAGCCCCGCCCCCTCTCCGCAGGTTACCATGGACTACAGAGGCTGCATTCTGAGGCAAGGGCGTTCCGAGAATGCCAAGGGCAGACATGATGACCTTAAATGATTTCCTCTTGTGTCAGTTTTGGTAAACTTTAGGAGCTAGGAAATGGTCCACTTGACAGAAATGTTCAAATTTACTGGCATTTCATATATTCTCTGCTCTAACATTGTCCTGACTCATTCTGTATATTCTTTACTTATGTTTTTGTTTTCCTTAATCAAAGTGTGTCTTTTAAGTCTTTTCAAAGAAGATTCTTTGGACTTACTAAATCACCTGAATTTTATACGTTTTCTGTTGTATTAAATTCTGTTCATATCTTCATTTAACTTTTTTCTATGTTCTCAGGGTTTATTGTTTTCATCTTCTGATGTCAATTAAAACACTTGGTTATTCATTTTAATAAATCTTTTTACTTATAAAGATTTTAACTTTTGAAGATTCCAGCTTACTTGTACGTTTCTAAGGGTCAGGTCCTCACCATTGTTGCTGGCCTAAGGCTTATTTCAACATATAGCAATGTATATATTGACCTATTTTCCCCTCGACTTTCTGTGATCCCCTACATCTCACCTTTCTTTGAAGACAAGCCATTTGAAATACCCTTAACTTATTTCACAGCCAATAAGTCTTTGAAATAATGGGTATTTTTTAGAGAAATCTTCTTATATAATTAGGCAGAAAATCTGACCTGCCATAGTTTTCAAAACAGCATAATTTCACTCTTCTCAATGATTAATCTGTTGTATTACACAACCTTGGAGTATTTAGCTTTATCAATGACATGTCCTTGAAAAATGTTTTAGAGATCCTACCAGTCTTTGAAAACATCCTTGTGCCTTGTATCAGTTCCAGTTTTATGTATATTTTCTGCCTTGCACCCGATTATTCCTACATCTGATGGATGGCCTTGGGAATCTAATACTGGTATTGATTGTTTTGGCTGATTGTCTCCCCTTGTAGCTGCTTTCTCATTATTGTGTAAATTTAGATCATGAGCTCATGTTTAGCTAAACAGCTGACCTTGTAAGAGGCTTAGGTGTGAACGCTCGTAAGTTTCAGCAGAAAGTCGGCAAAGATTTTTTGTGTCCCTCCAATGAGTGGCCCGCAAGGACCCCGTTTTCTACAAGTGTTGGTCCAATACTCCCTCTAGAGGCAGGAGACTCAGACAGGGCTGCTTTGCGGCCCCTGATCTGGGGCAGGGGCAGTGGGCGGCCTGTGGCCCGGGCAGGAGCCACTCCGCGTGTGTCCCAGGGACCCATCTGCCTGCGAGCCTCGGTCACCTGGCAGGAAGCTACGATGCCCAGACCTATGGTTAGCTGTGCAGCGAGGTGTACTGCGCGGACAGGTTCCACACACACTTCAAGTAAGAGGGCGGCCTGAGTGGAAAGGTGAGAGTTTGGGCAGCTGTGCAGACAAAGAAAGCGCCCTTTGGCCTGGGCCTAAATGCTTGTGACACTCCACTGGGCCTGCCGGGCTCTGAGGGCCCTGCCCTGGGACCGCTGCTCCCCTGCTCTTTGTTCAGTCACAGCAGAGATAGCCACACCCACTCCCTCAGTGAGGGCAGTGTTCCAACCTCCCTCAGCCCCGCCCCCTTTCCGCAGGTTACCATGGACTACAGAGGCTGCATTCTGAGGCAAGGGCATTCCGAGAATGCCAAGGGCAGACATGATGACCTTAAATGATTTCCTCTTGTGTCAGTTTTGGTAAACTTTAGGAGCTAGGAAATGGTCCACTTGACAGAAATGTTCATATTTACTGGCATTTCATATATTCTCTGCTCTAACATTGTCCTGACTCTTTCTGTATATTCTTTACTTATGTTTTTGTTTTCCTTAATCAAAGTGTGTCTTTTAAATCTTTTCAAAGAAGATTCTTTGGACTTAATAAATCACCTGAATTTTATACGTTTTCTGTTGTATTAAATTCTGCTCATATATTTATTTAACTTTTTTCTATGTTCTCAGGGTTTATTGTTTTCATCTTCTGATGTCAATTAAAACACTTGGTTATTCATTTTAATAAATCTTTTTTCTTATAAAGATTTTAACTTTTGAAGATTCCAGCTTACTTGTACGTTTCTAAGGGTCAGGTCCTCACCATTGTTGCTGGCCTGAGGCTTAGTTCACCATATAGCAATGTATATATTGACCTATTTTCCCCTAGACTTTCTGTGATCGCCTACATCTCACCTTTCTTTGCAGACAAGCCATTTGAAATACCCTTAACTTATTTCACACCCAAAAAGTATTTGAAATAATGTGTATTCTTTAGAGAAATCTTCTTATATAATTAGGCAGAAAATCTCACCTGCCATAGTTTTCAAAACAGCATAATTTCACTCTTCTCAATGATTAATCTGTTGTATTACACAACCTTTGTGTATTTAGCTTTATCAATGACATGTCCTTTAAAAATATTTTAGAGATCCTACCAGTCTTTGAAAACATCCTCGTGCCTTGTTTCAGTTCCAGTTTTATGTATATTTTCTGCCTTGCACCCGATTATTCCTACATCTGATGGATGGCCTTGGGAATCTAATTCTGGTATTGATTGTTTTGGTTGATTGTCTCCACTTGTAGCTGCTTTCTTCATTATTGTGTAAAGTTAGATCATGAGCTCATGTTTAGCTAAACAGCTGACCTTGTAAGAGGCTTAGGTGTGAACGCTCGTAAGTTTCAGCAGAAAGTCGGCCAAGATTTATTTGTGTCCATCCAATGAGTGGCCCGCAAGGACCCCATTTTCTACAAGTGTTGGTCCAATACTCCCTCTAGAGGCAGGGGACTCAGACAGGGCTGCTTTGCGGCCCCCGATCTGGGGCAGGGGCAGTGGGCGCCCTGTGGCCCGGGCAGGAGCCTCTCCGCGTGTGTCCCAGGGACCCATCTGCCTGCAAGCCTCGGTCACCTGGCAGGAAGCTACGATGCCGAGACCTATGGTTAGCTGTGCAGCGAGGTGTACTGTGCGGACAGTTTCCACACACACTTCAAGTAAGAGGGCGGCCTGAGTGGAAAGGTGAGAGTTTCGGCAGCTGTGCAGACAAAGAAAGCGCCCTTTGGCCTGGGCCTAAATGCTTGTGACACTCCACTGGGCCTGCCGGGCTCTGAGGGCCCTGCCCTGGGCCCCCTGCTCCCCTGCCCTTTGTTCAGTCACAGCAGAGATGGCCACACCCACTCCCTCAGTGAGGGCAGTGTCCCAACCTCCCTCAGCCCCGCCCCCTCTCCGCAGGTTACCATGGACTACAGATGCTGCATTCTGAGGCCAGGGCGTACCGAGAATGCCAAGGGCAGACATGATGACCTTAAATGATTTCCTCTTGTGTCAGTTTTGGTAAACTTTAGGAGCTAGGAAATGGTCCACTTGACAGAAATGTTCAAATTTACTGGCATTTCATATATTCTCTGCTCTAACATTGTCCTGACTCTTTCTGTATATTCTTTACTTATGTTTTTGTTTTCCTTAATCAAAGTGTGTCTTTTAAATCTTTTCAAAGAAGATTCTTTGGACTTACTAAATCACCTGAATTTTATACGTTTTCTGTCGTATTAAATTCTGCTCATAACTTTATTTAACTTTTTTCTATGTTCTCAGGGTTTATTGTTTTCATCTTCTGATGTCAATTAAAACACTTGGTTATTCATTTTAATAAAACTTTTTACTTATAAAGATTTGAACTTTTGAAGATTCCAGCTTACTTGTACGTTTCTAAGGGTCAGGTCCTCTCCATTGTTGCTGGCCTAAGGCTTAGTTCACCATATAGCAATGTATATATTGACCTATTTTCCCCTCGACTTTCTGTGATCCCCTACATCTCACCTTTCTTTGAAGACAAGCCATTTGAAATACCCTTAACTTATTTCACAGCCAAAAAGTCTTTGAAATAATGTGTATTCTTTAGAGAAATCTTCTTATATAATTAGGCAGAAAATCTGACCTGCCATAGTTTTCAAAACAGCATAATTTCACTCTTCTCAATGATTAATCTGTTGTATTACACAACCTTTGTGTATTTAGCTTTATCAATGACATGTCCTTTAAAAATGTTTTAGAGATCCTACCAGTCTTTGAAAACATCCTTGTGCCTTGTTTCAGTTCCAGTTTTATGTATATTTTCTGCCTTGCACCCGATTATTCCTACATCTGATGGATGGCCTTGGGAATCTAATTCTGGTATTGATTGTTTTGGCTGATTGTCTCCCCTTGTAGCTGCTTTCTTCATTATTGTGTAAAGTTAGATCATGAGCTCATGTTTAGCTAAACAGCTGACCTTGTAAGAGGCTTAGGTGTGAACGCTCGTAAGTTTCAGCAGAAAGTCGGCCAAGATTTATTTGTGTCCCTCCAATGAGTGGCCCGCAAGGACCCCGTTTTCTACAAGTGTTGGTCCAATACTCCCTCTAGAGGCAGGAGACTCAGACAGGGCTGCTTTGCGCCCCGCGTTCTGGGGCCGGGGCAGTGGGGGGCCTGTGGCCCGGGCAGGAGCCTCTCCGCGTGTGTCCCAGGGACCCATCTGCCTGTGAGCCTCGGTCAACTGGCAGGAAGCTACGATGCCCAGACCTATGGTTAGCTGTGCAGCGAGGTGTACTGCGCGGACAGGTTCCACACACACTTCAAGTAAGAGGGCGGCCTGAGTGGAAAGGTGAGAGTTTGGGCAGCTGTGCAGACAAAGAAAGCGCCCTTTGGCCTGGGCCTAAATGCTCGTGACACTCCACTGGGCCTGCCGGGCTCTGAGGGCCCTGCCCTGGGCCCCCTGCTCCCCGGCTCTTTGTTCAGTCACAGCAGAGATGGCCACACCCACTCCCTCAGTGAGGGCAGTGTTCAAACCTCCCTCAGCCCCGCCCCCTCTCCGCAGGTTACCATGGACTACAGAGGCTGCATTCTGAGGGAAGGGCGTTCCGAGAATGCCAAGGGCAGACATGATGACCTTAAATGATTTCCTCTTGTGTCAGTTTTGGTAAACTTTAGGAGCTAGGAAATGGTCCACTTGACAGAAATGTTCAAATTTACTGGCATTTCATATATTCTCTGCTCTAACATTGTCCTGACTCTTTCTGTATATTCTTTATTTATGTTTTTGTTTTCCTTAATCAAAGTGTGTCTTTTAAATCTTTTCAAAGAAGATTCTTTGGACTTAATAAATCACCTGAATTTTATACGTTTTCTGTTGTATTAAATTCTGCTCATATATTTCTTTAACTTTTTTCTAGGTTCTCAGGGTTTATTGTTTTCATCTTCTGATGTCAATTAAAACACTTGGTTATTCATTTTAATAAATCTTTTTACTTATAAAGATTTGAACTTTTGAAGATTCCAGCTTACTTGTACGTTTCTAAGGGTCAGGTCCTCTCCATTGTTGCTGGCCTGAGGCTTAGTTCACCATATAGCAATGAATATATTGACCTATTTTCCCCTCGACTTTCTGTGATCCCCTACATCTCACCTTTCTTTGCAGACAAGCCATTGGAAATACCCTTAACTTATTTCACAGCCAAGAAGTCTTTGAAATAATGGGTATTTTTTAGAGAAATCTTCTTATATAATTAGGCAGAAAATCTGACCTGCCATAGTTTTCAAAACAGCATAATTTCACTCTTCTCAATGATTAATCTGTTGTATTACACAACCTTTGTGTATTTAGCTTTATCAATGACATGTCCTTTAAAAATGTTTTAGAGATCCTACCAGTCTTTGAAAACATCCTCGTGCCTTGTTTCAGTTCCAGTTTTATGTATATTTTCTGCCTTGCACCCGATTATTGCTACATCTGATGGATGGCCTTGGGAATCTAATTCTGGTATTGATTGTTTTGGCTGATTGTCTCCCCTTGTAGCTGCTTACTTCATTATTGTGTAAAGTTAGATCATGAGCCCATGTTTAGCTAAACAGCTGACCTTGTAAGAGGCTTAGGTGTGAACGCTCGTAAGTTTCAGCAGAATGTCGGCCAAGATTTATTTGTGTCCCTCCAATGAGTGGCCCGCAAGGACCCCGTTTTCTACAAGTGTTGGTCCAATACTCCCTCTAGAGGCAGGGGACTCAGACAGGGCTGCTTTGCGGCCCGCGATCTGGGGCAGGGGCAGTGGGCGGCCTGTGGCCCGGGCAGGAGCCTCTCCGCGTGTGTCCCAGGGACCCATCTGCCTGCGAGCCTCGGTCACCTGGCAGGAAGCTACGATGCCCAGACCTATGGTTAGCTGTGCAGCGAGGTGTACTGCGCGGACAGGTTCCACACACACTTCAAGTAAGAGGGCGGCCTGAGTGGAAAGGTGAGAGTTTGGGCAGCTGTGCAGACAAAGAAAGCACAATTTGGCCTGGGCCTAAATTCTTGTGACACTCCACTGGGCCTGCCAGGCTCTGAGGTCCCTGCGCCTGGCCCCCTGCTCCCCTGCCCGTTGTTCAGTCACAGCAGAGATAGCCACACCCACTCCCTCAGTGAGGGCAGTGTTCCAACCTCCCTCAGCCCCGCCCCCTTTCCGCGGTTAACCATGGACTACAGAGGCTGCATTCTAAGGCAAGGGCGTTCCGAGAATGCCAAGGGCAGACATGATGACCTTCAATGATTTCCTCTTGTGTCAGTTTTGGTAAACTTTAGGAGCTAGGAAATGGTCCACTTGACAGAAATGTTCAAATTTACTGGCATTTCATATATTCTCTGCTCTAACATTGTCCTGACTCTTTCTGTATATTCTTTATTTATGTTTTTGTTTTCCTTAATCAAAGTGTGTCTTTTAAATCTTTTCAAAGAAGATTCTTTGGACTTACTAAATCACCTGAATTTTATACGTTTTCTGTTGTATTAAGTTCTGTTCATATATTTATTTAACTTTTTTCTATGTTCTCAGGGTTTATTGTTTTCATCTTCTGATGTCAATTAAAACACTTGGTTATTCATTTTAATAAATCTTTTTACTTATAAAGGTTTGAACTTTTGAAGATTCCAGCTTACTTGTACGTTTCTAAGGGTCAGGTCCTCTCCATTGTTGCTGGCCTAAGGCTTAGTTCACCATATAGCAATGTATATATTGACCTATTTTCCCCTCGACTTTCTGTGACCCCACATCTCACCTTTCTTTGAAGACAAGCCATTTGAAATACCCTTAACTTATTTCACAGCAAATAAGTCTTTGAAATAATGGGTATTTTTTAGAGAAATCTTCTTATATAATTAGGTAGAAAATCTGACCTGCCATAGATTTCAAAACAGCATAATTTCACTCTTCTCAATGATTAATCTGTTGTATTACACAACCTTTGTGTATTTAGCTTTATCAATGACATGTCCTTTAAAAATGTTTTAGAGATCCTACCAGTCTTTGAAAACATCCTTGTGCCTTGTTTCAGTTCCAGTTTTATGTATATTTTCTGCCTTGCACCCGATTATTCCTACATCTGATGGATGGCCTTGGGAATCTAATTCTGGTATTGATTGTTTTGGCTGATTGTCTCCCCTTGTAGCTGCTTTCTTCATTATTGTGTAAAGTTAGATCATGAGCTCATGTTTAGCTAAACAGCTGACCTTGTAAGAGGCTTAGGTGTGAACGCTCGTAAGTTTCAGCAGAAAGTCGGCCAAGATTTATTTGTGTCCCTCCAATGAGTGGCCCGCAAGGACCCCGTTTTCTACAAGTGTTGGTCCAATACTCCCTCTAGAGGCAGGGGACTCAGACAGGGCTGCTTTGCGGCCCCCGATCTGGGGCAGGCGCAGTGGGCGGCATGTGGCCCGGGCAGGAGCCTCTCTGCGTGTGTCCCAGGGACCCATCTGCCTGCGAGCCTCGGTCACCTGGCAGGAAGCTACGAAGCCCAGACCTATGGTTAGCTGTGCAGCGAGGTGTACTGCGCGGACAGGTTCCACACACACTTCAAGTAAGAGGGCGGCCTGAGTGGAAAGGTGAGAGTTTGGGCAGCTGTGCAGACAAAGAAAGCGCCCTTTGGCCTGGGCCTAAATGCTTGTGACACTCCACTGGGCCTGCCGGGCTCTGAGGGCCCTGCCCTGGGCCCCCTGCTCCCCTGCCCTTTGTTCAGTCACAGCAGAGATGGCCACACCCACTCCCTCAATGAGGGCAGTGTCCCAATCTCCCTCAGCCCCGCCCCCTCTCCGCAGGTTACCATGGACTACAGAGGCTGCATTCTGAGGCCAGGGCGTTCCGAGAATACCAAGGGCAGACATGATGACCTTAAATGATTTCCTCTTGTGTCAGTTTTGGTAAACTTTAGGAGCTAGGAAATGGTCCACTTGACAGAAATGTTCAAATTTACTGGCATTTCATATATTCTCTGCTCTAACATTGTCCTGACTCTTTCTGTATATTCTTTACTTATGTTTTTGTTTTCCTTAATCAAAGTGTGTCTTTTAAATCTTTTCAAAGAAGATTCTTTGGACTTACTAAATCACCTGAATTTTATACGTTTTCTGTTGTATTAAGTTCTGCTCATATCTTTATTTAACTTTTTTCTATGTTCTCAGGGTTTATTGTTTTCATCTTCTGATGTCAATTAAAACACTTGGTTATTCATTTTAATAAATCTTTTTACTTATAAAGATTTTAACTTTTGAAGATTCCAGCTTACTTGTACGTTTCTAAGGGTCAGGTCCTCTCCATTGTTGCTGGCCTAAGACTTAGTTCACCATATACCAATGTATATATTGACCTAATTTCCCCTCGACTTTCTGTGATCCCCTACATCTCACCTTTCTTTGAAGACAAGCCATTTGAAATACCCTTAACTTATTTCACAGCCAATAAGTCTTTGAAATAATGGGTATTCTTTAGAGAAATCTTCTTATATAATTAGGCAGAAAATCTGACCTGCCATAGTTTTCAAAACAGCATAAATTCACTCTTCTCAATGATTAATCTGTTGTATTACACAACCTTTGTGTATTTAGCTTTATCAATGACATGTCCTTTAAAAATGTTTTAGAGATCCTACCAGTCTTTGAAAACATCCTTGTGCCTTGTATCAGTTCCAGTTTTATGTATATTTTCTGCCTTGCACCCGATTATTCCTACACCTGATGGATCGCCTTGGGAATCTAATACTGGTATTGATTGTTTTGGCTGATTGTCTCCCCTTGTAGCTGCTTTCTCATTATTGTGTAAATTTAGATCATGAGCTCATGTTTAGCTAAACAGCTGACCTTGTAAGAGGCTTAGGTGTGAACGCTCGTAAGTTTCAGCAGAAAGTCGGCGAAGATTTATTTGTGTCCCTCCAATGAGTGGCCCGCAAGGACCCCGTTTTCTACAAGTGTTGGTCCAATACTCCCTCTAGAGGCAGGAGACTCAGACAGGGCTGCTTTGTGTCCCCCGATCTTGGGCAGGGGCAGTGGGCGGCCTGTGGCCCTGGCAGGAGCCTCTCCGCGTGTGTCCCAGGGACCCATCTGCCTTCGAGCCTCGGTCACCTGGCAGGAAGCTACGATGCCCAGACCTATGGTTAGCTGTGCAGCGAGGTGTACTGCACGGACAGGTTCCACACACACTTCAAGTAAGAGCGCGGCCTGAGTGGAAAAGTGAGAGTTTGGGCAGATGTGCAGACAAAGAAAGCGCCCTTTGGCCTGGGCCTAAATGCTTGTGACACTCCACTGGGCCTGCCGGGCTCTGAGGGCCCTGCCCTGGGCCCCCTGCTCCCCTGCTCTTTGTTCAGTCACAGCAGAGATGGCCACACCCACTCCCTCAGTGAGGGCAGTGTTCCAACCTCCCTAAGCCCCGCCCCCTCTCCGCAGGTTACCATGGACTACAGAGGCTGCATTCTGAGGCCATGGTGTTCCGAGAATGCCAAGGGCAGACATGATGACCTTAAATGATTTCCTCTTGTGTCAGTTTTGGTAAACTTTAGGAGCTAGGAAATGGGCCACTTTACAGAAATGTTCAAATTTACTGGCATTTCATATATTCTCTGCTCTAACATTGTCCTGACTCTTTCTGTATATTCTTTACTTATGTTTTTGTTTTCCTTAATCAAAGTGTGTCTTTTAAATCTTTTCAAAGAAGATTCTTTGGACTTACTAAATCACCTGAATTTTATACGTTTTCTGTTGTATTAAGTTCTGCTCATATCTTTATTTAACTTTTTTCTATGTTCTCAGGGTTTATTGTTTTCATCTTCTGATGTCAATTAAAACACTTGGTTATTCATTTTAATAAATCTTTTTACTTATAAAGATTTTAACTTTTGAAGATTCCAGCTTACTTGTACGTTTCTAAGGGTCAGGTCCTCTCCATTGTTGCTGGCCGAAGACTTAGTTCACCATATACCAATGTATATATTGACCTAATTTCCCCTCGACTTTCTGTGATCCCCTACATCTCACCTTTCTTTGCAGACAAGCCATTTGAAATACCCTTAACTTATTTCACAGCCAATAAGTCTTTGAAATAATGGGTATTCTTTAGAGAAATCTTCTTATATAATTAGGCAGAAAATCTAACCTGCCATAGTTTTCAAAACAGCATAATTTCACTCTTCTCAATGATTAATCTGTTGTATTACACAACCTTTGTGTATTTAGCTTTATCAATGACATGTCCTTGAAAAATGTTTTAGAGATCCTACCAGTCTTTGAAAACATCCTTGTGCCTTGTATCAGTTCCAGTTTTATGTATATTTTCTGCCTTGCACCCGATTATTCCTACATCTGATGGATGGCCTTGGGAATCTAATACTGGTATTGATTGTTTTGGCTGATTGTCTCCCCTTGTAGCTGCTTTCTCATTATTGTGTAAATTTAGATCATGAGCTCATGTTTAGCTAAACAGCTGACCTTGTAAGAGGCTTAGGTGTGAACGCTCGTAAGTTTCAGCAGAAAGTCGGCAAAGATTTTTTGTGTCCCTCCAATGAGTGGCCCGCAAGGACCCCGTTTTCTACAAGTGTTGGTCCAATACTCCCTCTAGAGACAGGAGACTCAGACAGGGCTGCTTTGCGGCCCCTGATCTGGGGCAGGGGCAGTGGGCGGCCTGTGGCCCGGGCAGGAGCCTCTCCGCGTGTGTCCCAGGGACCCATCTGCCTGCGAGCCTTGGTCACCTTGCAGGAAGCTACGATGCCCAGACCTATGGTTAGCTGTGCAGCGAGGTGTACTGCGCGGACAGGTTCCACACACACTTCAAGTAAGAGGGCGGCCTGAGTGGAAAGGTGAGAGTTTGGGCAGCTGTGCAGACAAAGAAAGCGCCCTTTGGCCTGGGCCTAAATGCTTGTGACACTCCACTGGGCCTGCCGGGCTCTGAGGGCCCTGCCCTGGGCCCGCTGCTCCCCTGCTCTTTGTTCAGTCACAGCAGAGATAGCCACACCCACTCCCTCAGTGAGGGCAGTGTTCCAACCTCCCTCAGCCCCGCCCCCTTTCCGCAGGTTACCATGGACTACAGAGGCTGCATTCTGAGGCAAGGGCATTCCGAGAATGCCAAGGGCAGACATGATGACCTTAAATGATTTCCTCTTGTGTCAGTTTTGGTAAACTTTAGGAGCTAGGAAATGGTCCACTTGACAGAAATGTTCAAATTTACTGGCATTTCATATATTCTCTGCTCTAACATTGTCCTGACTCTTTCTGTATATTCTTTACTTATGTTTTTGTTTTCCTTAATCAAAGTGTGTCTTTTAAATCTTTTCAAAGAAGATTCTTTGGACTTAATAAATCACCTGAATTTTATACGTTTTCTGTTGTATTAAATTCTGCTCATATATTTATTTAACTTTTTTCTATGTTCTCAGGGTTTATTGTTTTCATCTTCTGATGTCAATTAAAACACTTGGTTATTCATTTTAATAAATCTTTTTACTTATAAAGATTTTAACTTTTGAAGATTCCAGCTTACTTGTACGTTTCTAAGGGTCAGGTCCTCTCCATTGTTGCTGGCCTGAGGCTTAGTTCACCATATAGCAATGTATATATTGACCTATTTTCCCCTAGACTTTCTATGATCGCCTACATCTCACCTTTCTTTGCAGACAAGCCATTTGAAATACCCTTAACTTATTTCACAGCCAAAAAGTATTTGAAATAATGTGTATTCTTTAGAGAAATCTTCTTATATAATTAGGCAGAAAATCTCACCTGCCATAGTTTTCAAAACAGCATAATTTCACTCTTCTCAATGATTAATCTGTTGTATTACACAACCTTTGTGTATTTAGCTTTATCAATGACATGTCCTTTAAAAATGTTTTAGAAATCCTACCAGTCTTTGAAAACATCCTTGTGCCTTGTTTCAGTTCCAGTTTTATGTATATTTTCTGCCTTGCACCCGATTATTCCTACATCTGATGGATGGCCTTGGGAATCTAATTCTGGTATTGATTGTTTTGGCTGATTGTCTCCCCTTGTAGCTGCTTTCTTCATTATTGTGTAAAGTTAGATCATGAGCTCATGTTTAGCTAAACAGCTGACCTTGTAAGAGGCTTAGGTGTGAACGCTCGTAAGTTTCAGCAGAAAGTCGGCCAAGATTTATTTGTGTCCCTCCAATGAGTGGCCCGCAAGGACCCCATTTTCTACAAGTGTTGGTCCAATACTCCCTCTAGTGGCAGGGGACTCAGACAGGGCTGCTTTGTGGCCCCCGATCTGGGGCAGGGGCAGTGGGCGCCTTGTGGCCCGGGCAGGAGCCTCTCCGCGTGTGTCCCAGGGACCCATCTGCCTGTGAGCCTCGGTCAACTGGCAGGAAGCTACGATGCCCAGACCTATGGTTAGCTGTGCAGCGAGGTGTACTGCGCGGACAGGTTCCACACACACTTCAAGTAAGAGGGCGGCCTGAGTGGAAAGGTTAGAGTTTGGGCAGCTGTGCAGACAAAGAAAGCGCCCTTTGGCCTGGGCCTAAATGCTTGTGACACTCCACTGGGCCTGCCGGGCTCTGAGGGCCCTGCCCTGGGCCCCCTGCTCCCCTGCCCTTTGTTCAGTCACAGCAGAGATGGCCACACCCACTCCCTCAGTGAGGGCAGTGTTCCAACCTCCCTCAGCTCCGCCCCCTTTCCACAGGTTACCATGGACTACAGAGGCTGCATTCTGAGGCCAGGGCGTTCCGAGAATGCCAAGGGCTGACATGAAGACCTTAAATGATTTCCTCTTGTGTCAGTTTTGTTAAACTTTAGGAGCTAGGAAATGGTACACTTGACAGAAATGTTCAAACTTACTGGCATTTCATATATTCTCTGCTCTAACATTGTCCTGACTCTTTCTGTATATTCTTTACTTATGTTTTTGTTTTCCTTAATCAAAGTGTGTCTTTTAAATCTTTTCAAAGAAGATTCTTTGGACTTACTAAATCACCTGAATTTTATACGTTTTCTGTTGTATTAAGTTCTGCTCATATCTTTATTTAACTTTTTTCTATGTTCTCAGGGTTTATTGTTTTCATCTTCTGATGTCAATTAAAACACTTGGTTATTCATTTTAATAAATCTTTTTACTTATAAAGATTTGAACTTTTGAAGATTCCAGCTTACTTGTACGTTTCTAAGGGTCAGGTCCTCTCCATTGTTGCTGGCCTAAGGCATAGTTCACCATATAACTATGTATATATTGACCTATTTTCCCCTCGACTTTCTGTGATCCCCTACATCTCACCTTTCTTTGCAGACAAGCCTTTTGAAAAACCCTTAACTTATTTCACAGTCAATAAGGCTTTGAAATAATGTGTATTTTTTAGAGAAATATTCTTATATAATTAGGCAGAAAATCTGACCTGCCATAGTTTTCAAAACAGCATAATTTCACTCTTCTCAATGATTAATCTGTTGTATTACACAACCTTTGTGTATTTAGCTTTATCAATGTCATGTCCTTTAAAAATGTTTTAGAGATCCTACCAGTCTTTGAAAACATCCTCGTGCCTTGTTTCAATTCCAGTTTTATGTATATTTTCTGCCTTGCACCCGATTATACCTACATCTGATGGATGGCCTTGGGAATCTAATTCTGGTATTGATGGTTTTGGCTGATTGTCTCCCCTTGTAGCTGCTTTCTTCATTATTGTGTAAAGTTAGATCATGAGCCCATGTTTAGCTAAACAGCTGACCTTGTAAGAGGCTTAGGTGTGAACGCTCGTAAGTTTCAGCAGAAAGTCGGCCAAGATTTATTTGTGTCCCTCCAATGAGTGGCCCGCAAGGACCCCGTTTTCTACAAGTGTTGGTCCAATACTCCCTCTAGAGGCAGGGGACTCAGACAGGGCTGCTTTGCGGCCCCCGATCTGGGGCAGGGGCAGTGGGCGGCCTGTGGCCCCGTCAGGAGCCTCTCCGCGTGTGTCCCAGGGACCCATCTGCCTGCGAGCCTCGGTCACCTGGCAGGAAGCTACGATGCCCAGACCTATGGTTAGCTGTGCAGCGAGGTGTACTGCGCGGACAGGTTCCACACACACTTCAAGTAAGAGGGCGGCCTGAGTGGAAAGGTGAGAGTTTGGGCAGCTGTGCAGACAAAGAAAGCACCCTTTGGCCTGGGCCTAAATTCTTGTGACACTCCACTGGGCCTGCCAGGCTCTGAGGTCCCTGCGCCTGGCCCCCTGCTCCCCTGCCCATTGTTCAGTCACAGCAGAGATGGCCACACCCACTCCCTCAGTGAGGGCAGTGTTCCAACCTCCCTCAGCCCCGCCCCCTATCCGCAGTTAACCATGGACTACAGAGGCTGCATTCTGAGGCCAGGGCATTCCGAAAATGCCAAGGGCAGACATGAAGACCTTTAATGATTTCCTCTTGTGTCAGTTTTGGTAAACTTTAGGAGCTTGGAAATGGTCCACTTGACAGAAATGTTCAAACTTACTGGCATTTCATATATTCTCTGCTCTAACATTGTCCTGACTCTTTCTGTATATTCTTTACTTATGTTTTTGTTTTCCTTAATCAAAGTGTGTCTTTTAAATCTTTTCAAAGAAGATTCTTTGGACTTACTAAATCACCTGAATTTTATACGTTTTCTGTTGTATTAAGTTCTGCTCATATCTTTATTTAACTTTTTTCTATGTTCTCAGGGTTTATTGTTTTCATCTTCTGATGTCAATTAAAACACTTGGTTATTCATTTTACTAAATCTTTTTACTTATAAAGATTTGAACTTTTGAAGATTCCAGCTTACTTGTACGTTTCTAAGGGTCAGGTCCTCTCCATTGTTGCTGGCCTAAGGCTTAGTTCACCATAGAGCAATGTAAATATTGACCTATTTTCCCCTCGACTTTCTGTGATCCCCTACATCTCACCTTTCTTTGAAGACAAGCCATTTGAAATACCCTTAACTTATTTCACAGCCAATAAGTCATTGAAATAATGGGTATTTTTTAGGGAAATCTTCTTATATAATTAGGCAGAAAATCTGACCTGCCATAGTTTTCAAAACAGCATAATTTCACTCTTCTCAATGATTAATCTGTTGTATTACACAACCTTTGTGTATTTAGCTTTATCAATGACATGATCTTTAAAAATGTTTTAGAGATCCTACCAGTCTTTGAAAACATCCTCGTGCCTTGTTTCAGTTCCAGTTTTATGTATATTTTCTGCCTTGCAACCGATTATTCCTACATCTGATGGATGGCCTTGGGAATGTAATTCTGGTATTGATTGTTTTGGCTGAATGTCTCCCCTTGTAGCTGCTTTCTTCATTATTGTGTAAAGTTAGACCATGAGCTCATGTTTAGCTAAACAGCTGACCTTGTAAGAGGCTTAGGTGTGAACGCTCGTAAGTTTCAGCAGAAAGTCGGCCAAGATTTATTTGTGTCCCTCCAATGAGTGGCCCGCAAGGACCCCGTTTTCTACAAGTGTTGGTCCAATACTCCCTCTAGAGGCAGGGCACTCAGACAGGGCTGCTTTGCGGGCCCCGATCTGGGGCAGGGGCAGTGGGCGGCCTGTGGCCCGGGCAGGAGCCACTCTGCGTGTGTCCCAGGGACCCATCTGCCTGTGAGCCTCGGTCACCAGGCAGGAAGCTACGATGCCCAGACCTATGGTTAGCTGTGCAGCGAGGTGTACTGCGCGTACAGGTTCCACACACACTTCAAGTAAGAGGGCGGCCTGAGTGGAAAGGTGAGAGTTTGGGCAGCTGTGCAGACAAAGAAAGCGCCCTTTGGCCTGGGCCTAAATGCTTGTGACACTCCACTGGGCCTGCCGGGCTCCGAGGGCCCTGCCCTGGGCCCCCTGCTCCCCTGCTCTTTGTTCAGTCACAGCAGAAATGGCCACACCCACTCCCTCAGTGAGGGCAGTGTTCCAACCTCACTCAGCCCCGCCCCCTCTCCGCAGGTTACCATGGACTACAGAGGCTGCATTCTGAGGCAAGGGCGTTCCGAGAATGCCAAGGGCAGACATGATGACCTTAAATGATTTCCTCTTGTGTCAATTTTGGTAAACTTTAGGAGCTAGGAAATGGTCCACTTGACAGAAATGTTCAAATTTACTGGCATTTCATATATTCTCTGCTCTAACATTGTCCTGACTCTTTCTGTATATTCTTTATTTATGTTTTTGTTTTCCTTAATCAAAGTGTGTCTTTTAAATCTTTTCAAAGAAGATTCTTTGGACTTAATAAATCACCTGAATTTTATACGTTTTCTGTTGTATTAAATTCTGCTCATATATTTATTTAACTTTTTTCTATGTTCTCAGGGTTTATTGTTTTCATCTTCTGATGTCAATTAAAACACTTGGTTATTCATTTTAATAAATCTTTTTACTTATAAAGATTTGAACTTTTGAAGATTCCAGCTTACTTGTACGTTTCTAAGGGTCAGGTCCTCTCCATTGTTGCTGGCCTGAGGCTTAGTTCACCATATAGCAATGTATATATTGACCTATTTTCCCCTCGACTTTCTGTGATCCCCTACATCTCACCTTTCTTTGCAGACAAGCCATTTGAAATACCCTTAACTTATTTCACAGCCAAAAAGTCTTTGAAATAATGGGTATTTTTTAGAGAAATCTTCTTATATAATTAGGCCGAAAATCTGACCTGCCATAGTTTTCAAAACAGCATAATTTCACTCTTCTCAATGATTAATCTGTTGTATTACACAACCTTTGTGTATTTAGCTTTATCAATGACATGTCCTTTAAAAATGTTTTAGAGATCCTACCAGTCTTTGAAAACATCCTCGTGCCTTGTTTCAGTTCCAGTTTTATGTATATTTTCTGCCTTGCACCCGATTATTCCTACATCTGATGGATGGCCTTGGGAATCTAATTCTGGTATTGATTGTTTTGGCTGATTGTCTCCCCTTGTAGCTGCTTTCTTCATTATTGTGTAAAGTTAGATCATGAGCCCATGTTTAGCTAAACAGCTGACCTTGTAAGAGGCTTAGGTGTGAACGCTCGTAAGTTTCAGCAGAAAGTCGGCCAAGATTTATTTGTGTCCCTCCAATGAGTGGCCCGCAAGGACCCCGTTTTCTACAAGTGGTGGTCCAATACTCCCTCTAGAGGCAGGGGACTCAGACAGGGCTGCTTTGCGGCCCCCGATCTGGGGCAGGGACAGTGGGCGGCCTGTGGCCCGGGCAGGAGCCTCTCCGCGTGTGTCCAAGGGACCCATCTGCCTGTGAGCCTCGGTCACCTGGCAGGAAGCTACGATGCCCAGACCTATGGTTAGCTGTGCAGCGAGGTGTACTGCGCGGACAGGTTCCACACACACTTCAAGTAAGAGGGCGGCCTGAGTGGAAAGGTGAGAGTTTGGGCAGCTGTGCAGACAAAGAAAGCGCCCTTTGGCCTGGGCCTAAATGCTTGTGACACTCCACTGGGCCTGCCGGGCTCTGAGGGCCCTGCCCTGGGCCCCCTGCTCCCCTGCCCTTTGTTCAGTCACAGCAGAGATGGCCACACCCACTCCCTCAGTGAGGGCAGTGTTCCAACCTCCCTCAGCTCCGCCCCCTTTCCACAGGTTACCATGGACTACAGAGGCTGCATTCTGAGGCCAGGGCGTTCCGAGAATGCCAAGGGCTGACATGAAGACCTTAAATGATTTCCTCTTGTGTCAGTTTTGTTAAACTTTAGGAGCTAGGAAATGGTAAACTTGACAGAAATGTTCAAACTTACTGGCATTTCATATATTCTCTGCTCTAACATTGTCCTGACTCTTTCTGTATATTCTTTACTTATGTTTTTGTTTTCCTTAATCAAAGTGTGTCTTTTAAATCTTTTCAAAGAAGATTCTTTGGACTTACTAAATCACCTGAATTTTATACGTTTTCTGTTGTATTAAGTTCTGCTCATATCTTTATTTAACTTTTTTCTATGTTCTCAGGGTTTATTGTTTTCATCTTCTGATGTCAATTAAAACACTTGGTTATTCATTTTAATAAATCTTTTTACTTATAAAGATTTGAACTTTTGAAGATTCCAGCTTACTTGTACGTTTCTAAGGGTCAGGTCCTCTCCATTGTTGCTGGCCTAAGGCTTAGTTCACCATATAACTATGTATATATTGACCTATTTTCCCCTCGACTTTCTGTGATCCCCTACATCTCACCTTTCTTTGCAGACAAGCCTTTTGAAAAACCCTTAACTTATTTCACAGTCAATAAGGCTTTGAAATAATGTGTATTTTTTAGAGAAATATTCTTATATAATTAGGCAGAAAATCTGACCTGCCATAGTTTTCAAAACAGCATAATTTCACTCTTCTCAATGATTAATCTGTTGTATTACACAACCTTTGTGTATTTAGCTTTATCAATGTCATGTCCTTTAAAAATGTTTTAGAGATCCTACCAGTCTTTGAAAACATCCTCGTGCCTTGTTTCAATTCCAGTTTTATGTATATTTTCTGCCTTGCACCCGATTATACCTACATCTGATGGATGGCCTTGGGAATCTAATTCTGGTATTGATGGTTTTGGCTGATTGTCTCCCCTTGTAGCTGCTTTCTTCATTATTGTGTAAAGTTAGATCATGAGCCCATGTTTAGCTAAACAGCTGACCTTGTAAGAGGCTTAGGTGTGAACGCTCGTAAGTTTCAGCAGAAAGTCGGCCAAGATTTATTTGTGTCCCTCCAATGAGTGGCCCGCAAGGACCCCGTTTTCTACAAGTGTTGGTCCAATACTCCCTCTAGAGGCAGGGGACTCAGATAGGGCTGCTTTGCGGCCCCCGATCTGGGGCAGGGGCAGTGGGCGGCCTGTGGCCCCGTCAGGAGCCTCTCCGCGTGTGTCCCAGGGACCCATCTGCCTGCCAGCCTCGGTCACCTGGCAGGAAGCTACGATGCCCAGACCTATGGTTAGCTGTGCAGCGAGGTGTACTGCGCGGACAGGTTCCACACACACTTCAAGTAAGAGGGCGGCCTGAGTGGAAAGGTGAGAGTTTGGGCAGCTGTGCAGACAAAGAAAGCACCCTTTGGCCTGGGCCTAAATTCTTGTGACACTCCACTGGGCCTGCCAGGCTCTGAGGTCCCTGCGCCTGGCCCCCTGCTCCCCTGCCCATTGTTCAGTCACAGCAGAGATGGCCACACCCACTCCCTCAGTGAGGGCAGTGTTCCAACCTCCCTCAGCCCCGCCCCCTATCCGCAGTTAACCATGGACTACAGAGGCTGCATTCTGAGGCCAGGGCATTCCGAAAATGCCAAGGGCAGACATGAAGACCTTTAATGATTTCCTCTTGTGTCAGTTTTGGTAAACTTTAGGAGCTTGGAAATGGTCCACTTGACAGAAATGTTCAAACTTACTGGCATTTCATATATTCTCTGCTCTAACATTGTCCTGACTCTTTCTGTATATTCTTTACTTATGTTTTTGTTTTCCTTAATCAAAGTGTGTCTTTTAAATCTTTTCAAAGAAGATTCTTTGGACTTACTAAATCACCTGAATTTTATACGTTTTCTGTTGTATTAAGTTCTGCTCATATCTTTATTTAACTTTTTTCTATGTTCTCAGGGTTTATTGTTTTCATCTTCTGATGTCAATTAAAACACTTGGTTATTCATTTTACTAAATCTTTTTACTTATAAAGATTTGAACTTTTGAAGATTCCAGCTTACTTGTACGTTTCTAAGGGTCAGGTCCTCTCCATTGTTGCTGGCCTAAGGCTTAGTTCACCATAGAGCAATGTAAATATTGACCTATTTTCCCCTCGACTTTCTGTGATCCCCTACATCTCACCTTTCTTTGAAGACAAGCCATTTGAAATACCCTTAACTTATTTCACAGCCAATAAGTCATTGAAATAATGGGTATTTTTTAGGGAAATCTTCTTATATAATTAGGCAGAAAATCTGACCTGCCATAGTTTTCAAAACAGCATAATTTCACTCTTCTCAATGATTAATCTGTTGTATTACACAACCTTTGTGTATTTAGCTTTATCAATGACATGATCTTTAAAAATGTTTTAGAGATCCTACCAGTCTTTGAAAACATCCTCGTGCCTTGTTTCAGTTCCAGTTTTATGTATATTTTCTGCCTTGCAACCGATTATTCCTACATCTGATGGATGGCCTTGGGAATGTAATTCTGGTATTGATTGTTTTGGCTGAATGTCTCCCCTTGTAGCTGCTTTCTTCATTATTGTGTAAAGTTAGACCATGAGCTCATGTTTAGCTAAACAGCTGACCTTGTAAGAGGCTTAGGTGTGAACGCTCGTAAGTTTCAGCAGAAAGTCGGCCAAGATTTATTTGTGTCCCTCCAATGAGTGGCCCGCAAGGACCCCGTTTTCTACAAGTGTTGGTCCAATACTCCCTCTAGAGGCAGGGCACTCAGACAGGGCTGCTTTGCGGGCCCCGATCTGGGGCAGGGGCAGTGGGCGGCCTGTGGCCCGGGCAGGAGCCACTCTGCGTGTGTCCCAGGGACCCATCTGCCTGTGAGCCTCGGTCACCAGGCAGGAAGCTACGATGCCCAGACCTATGGTTAGCTGTGCAGCGAGGTGTACTGCGCGTACAGGTTCCACACACACTTCAAGTAAGAGGGCGGCCTGAGTGGAAAGGTGAGAGTTTGGGCAGCTGTGCAGACAAAGAAAGCGCCCTTTGGCCTGGGCCTAAATGCTTGTGACACTCCACTGGGCCTGCCGGGCTCCGAGGGCCCTGCCCTGGGCCCCCTGCTCCCCTGCTCTTTGTTCAGTCACAGCAGAAATGGCCACACCCACTCCCTCAGTGAGGGCAGTGTTCCAACCTCACTCAGCCCCGCCCCCTCTCCGCAGGTTACCATGGACTACAGAGGCTGCATTCTGAGGCAAGGGCGTTCCGAGAATGCCAAGGGCAGACATGATGACCTTAAATGATTTCCTCTTGTGTCAATTTTGGTAAACTTTAGGAGCTAGGAAATGGTCCACTTTACAGAAATGTTCAAATTTACTGGCATTTCATATATTCTCTGCTCTAACATTGTCCTGACTCTTTCTGTATATTCTTTATTTATGTTTTTGTTTTCCTTAATCAAAGTGTGTCTTTTAAATCTTTTCAAAGAAGATTCTTTGGACTTAATAAATCACCTGAATTTTATACGTTTTCTGTTGTATTAAATTCTGCTCATATATTTATTTAACTTTTTTCTATGTTCTCAGGGTTTATTGTTTTCATCTTCTGATGTCAATTAAAACACTTGGTTATTCATTTTAATAAATCTTTTTACTTATAAAGATTTGAACTTTTGAAGATTCCAGCTTACTTGTACGTTTCTAAGGGTCAGGTCCTCTCCATTGTTGCTGGCCTGAGGCTTAGTTCACCATATAGCAATGTATATATTGACCTATTTTCCCCTCGACTTTCTGTGATCCCCTACATCTCACCTTTCTTTGCAGACAAGCCATTTGAAATACCCTTAACTTATTTCACAGCCAAAAAGTCTTTGAAATAATGGGTATTTTTAGAGAAATCTTCTTATATAATTAGGCCGAAAATCTGACCTGCCATAGTTTTCAAAACAGCATAATTTCACTCTTCTCAATGATTAATCTGTTGTATTACACAACCTTTGTGTATTTAGCTTTATCAATGACATGTCCTTTAAAAATGTTTTAGAGATCCTACCAGTCTTTGAAAACATCCTCGTGCCTTGTTTCAGTTCCAGTTTTATGTATATTTTCTGCCTTGCACCCGATTATTCCTACATCTGATGGATGGCCTTGGGAATCTAATTCTGGTATTGATTGTTTTGGCTGATTGTCTCCCCTTGTAGCTGCTTTCTTCATTATTGTGTAAAGTTAGATCATGAGCCCATGTTTAGCTAAACAGCTGACCTTGTAAGAGGCTTAGGTGTGAACGCTCGTAAGTTTCAGCAGAAAGTCGGCCAAGATTTATTTGTGTCCCTCCAATGAGTGGCCCGCAAGGACCCCGTTTTCTACAAGTGTTGGTCCAATACTCCCTCTAGAGGCAGGGGACTCAGACAGGGCTGCTTTGCGGCCCCCGATCTGGGGCAGGGGCAGTGGGCAGCCTGTGGCCCGGGCAGGAGCCTCTCCGCGTGTGTCCCAGGGACCCATCTGCCTGCGAGCCTCGGTCACCTGGCAGGAAGCTACGATGCCCAGACCTATGGTTAGCTGTGCAGCGAGGTGTACTGCGCGGACAGGTTCCACACACACTTCAAGTAAGAGGGCGGCCTGAGTGGAAAGGTGAGAGTTTGGGCAGCTGTGCAGACAAAGAAAGCGCCCTTTGGCCTAGGCCTAAATGCTTGTGACACTCCACTGGGCCTGCCGGGCTCTGAGGGCCCTGCCCTGGGCCCCCTGCTCCCCTGCCCTTTGTTCAGTCACAGCAGAGATGGCCACACCCACTCCCTCAATGAGGGCAGTGTCCCAACCTCCCTCAGCCCCGCCCCCTCTCCGCAGGTTACCATGGACTACAGAGGCTGCATTCTGAGGCCAGGGCTTTCGGAGAATGCCAAGGGCAGACATGATGACCTTAAATGATTTCCACTTGTGTCAGTTTTGGTAAACTTTAGGAGCTAGGAAATGGTCCACTTTACAGAAATGTTCAAATTTACTGGCATTTCATATATTCTCTGCTCTAACATTGTCCTGACTCTTTCTGTATATTCTTTACTTATGTTTTTGTTTTCCTTAATCAAAGTGTGTCTTTTAAATCTTTTCAAAGAAGATTCTTTGGACTTACTAAATCACCTGAATTTTATACGTTTTCTGCTGTATTAAGTTCTGCTCATATCTTTATTTAACTTTTTTCTATGTTCTCAGGGTTTATTGTTTTCATCTTCTGATGTCAATTAAAACACTTGGTTATTCATTTTACTAAAACTTTTTACTTATAAAGATTTGAACTTTTGAAGATTCCAGCTTACTTGTACGTTTCTAAGGGTCAGGTCCTCTCCATTGTTGCTGGCCTAAGGCTTAGTTCACCATAGAGCAATGTATATATTGAACTATTTTCCCCTCGACTTTCTGTGATCCCCTACATCTCACCTTTCTTTGAAGACAAGACATTTGAAATAACCTTAACTTATTTCACAGCCAATAAGTCTTTGAAATAATGGGTATTTTTTAGAGAAATCTTCTTATATAATTAGGCAGAAAATCTGACCTGCCATAGTTTTCAAAACAGCATAATTTCACTCTTCTCAATGATTAATCTGTTGTATTACACAACCTTTGTGTATTTAGCTTTATCAATGACATGTCCTTTAAAAATGTTTTAGAGATCCTACCAGTCTTTGAAAACATCCTTGTGCCTTGTATCAGTTCCAGTTTTATGTATATTTTCTGCCTTGCACCCGATTATTCCTACATCTGATGGATGGCCTTGGGAATCTAATACTGGTATTGATTGTTTTGGCTGATTGTCTCCCCTTGTAGCTGCTTTCTCATTATTGTGTAAATTTAGATCATGAGCTCATGTTTAGCTAAACAGCTGACCTTCTAAGAGGCTTAGGTGTGAACGCTCGTAAGTTTCAGCAGAAAGTCGGCCAAGATTTATTTGTGTCCCTCCAATGAGTGGCCCGCAAGGACCCCGTTTTCTACAAGTGTTGGTCCAATACTCCCTCTAGAGGCAGGAGACTCAGACAGGGCTGCTTTTTGTCCCCCGATCTGGGGCAGGGGCAGTGGGCGGCCTGTGGCCCTGGCAGGAGCCTCTCCGCGTGTGTCCCAGGGACCCATCTGCCTTCGAGCCTCGGTCACCTGGCAGGAAGCTACGATGCCCAGACCTATGGTTAGCTGTGCAGCGAGGTGTACTGCACGGACAGGTTCCACACACACTTCAAGTAAGAGCGCGGCCTGAGTGGAAAAGTGAGAGTTTGGGCAGCTGTGCAGACAAAGAAAGCGCCCTTTGGCCTGGGCCTAAATGCTTGTGACACTCCACTGGGCCTGCCGGGCTCTGAGGGCCCTGCCCTGGGCCCCCTGCTCCCCTGCCATTTGTTCAGTCACAGCAGAGATGGCCACACCCACTCCCTCAGTGAGGGCAGTGTTCCAACCTCGCTCAGCCCCGCCCCCTCTCCGCAGGTTACCATGGACTACAGAGGCTGCATTCTGAGGCCAGGGCGTTCCGAGAATGCCAAGGGCAGACATGATGACCTTAAATGATTTCCTCTTGTGTCAGGTTTGGTAAACTTTAGGAGCTAGGAAATGGTCCACTTTACAGAAATGTTCAAATTTACTGGCATTTCATATATTCTCTGCTCTAACATTGTCCTGACTGTTTCTGTATATTCTTTATTTATGTTTTTGTTTTCCTTAATCAAAGTGTGTCTTTTAAATCTTTTCAAAGAAGATTCTTTGGACTTAATAAATCACCTGAATTTTATACGTTTTCTGTTGTATTAAATTCTGCTCATATATTTATTTAACTTTTTTCTATGTTTTCAGGGTTTATTGTTTTCATCTTCTGATGTCAATTAAAACACTTGGTTATTCATTTTAATAAATCTTTTTACTTATAAAGATTTGAACTTTTGAAGATTCCAGCTTACTTGTACGTTTCTAAGGGTCAGGTCCTCTCCATTGTTGCTGGCCTGAGGCTTAGTTCACCATATAGCAATGTATATATTGACCTATTTTCCCCTCGACTTTCTGTGATCCCCTACATCTCACCTTTCTTTGCAGACAAGCCATTTGAAATACCCTTAACTTATTTCACAGCCAAAAAGTCTTTGAAATAATGGGTATTTTTTAGAGAAATCTTCTTATATAATTAGGCCGAAAATCTGACCTGCCATAGTTTTCAAAACAGCATAATTTCACTCTTCTCAATGATTAATCTGTTGTATTACACAACCTTTGTGTATTTAGCTTTATCAATGACATGTCCTTTAAAAATGTTTTAGAGATCCTACCAGTCTTTGAAAACATCCTCGTGCCTTGTTTCAGTTCCAGTTTTATGTATATTTTCTGCCTTGCACCCGATTATTCCTACATCTGATGGATGGCCTTGGGAATCTAATTCTGGTATTGATTGTTTTGGCTGATTGTCTCCCCTTGTAGCTGCTTTCTTCATTATTGTGTAAAGTTAGATCATGAGCCCATGTTTAGCTAAACAGCTGACCTTGTAAGAGGCTTAGGTGTGAACGCTCGTAAGTTTCAGCAGAAAGTCGGCCAAGATTTATTTGTGTCCCTCCAATGAGTGGCCCGCAAGGACCCCGTTTTCTACAAGTGTTGGTCCAATACTCCCTCTAGAGGCAGGGGACTCAGACAGGGCTGCTTTGCGGCCCCCGATCTGGGGCAGGGGCAGTGGGCGGCCTGTGGCCCGGGCAGGAGCCTCTCCGCGTGTGTCCCAGGGACCCATCTGCCTGCGAGCCTCGGTCACCTGGCAGGAAGCTACGATGCCCAGACCTATGGTTAGCTGTGCAGCGAGGTGTACTGCGCGGACAGGTTCCACACACACTTCAAGTAAGAGGGCGGCCTGAGTGGAAAGGTGAGAGTTTGGGCAGCTGTGCAGACAAAGAAAGCACCCTTTGGCCTGGGCCTAAATTCTTGTGACACTCCACTGGGCCTGCCAGGCTCTGAGGTCCCTGCGCCTGGCCCCCTGCTCCCCTGCCCATTGTTCAGTCACAGCAGAGATGGCCACACCCACTCCCTCAGTGAGGGCAGTGTTCCAACCTCCCTCAGCCCCGCCCCCTATCCGCAGTTAACCATGGACTACAGAGGCTGCATTCTGAGGCCAGGGCATTCCGAAAATGCCAAGGGCAGACATGAAGACCTTTAATGATTTCCTCTTGTGTCAGTTTTGGTAAACTTTAGGAGCTTGGAAATGGTCCACTTGACAGAAATGTTCAAACTTACTGGCATTTCATATATTCTCTGCTCTAACATTGTCCTGACTCTTTCTGTATATTCTTTACTTATGTTTTTGTTTTCCTTAATCAAAGTGTGTCTTTTAAATCTTTTCAAAGAAGATTCTTTGGACTTACTAAATCACCTGAATTTTATACGTTTTCTGTTGTATTAAGTTCTGCTCATATCTTTATTTAACTTTTTTCTATGTTCTCAGGGTTTATTGTTTTCATCTTCTGATGTCAATTAAAACACTTGGTTATTCATTTTACTAAATCTTTTTACTTATAAAGATTTGAACTTTTGAAGATTCCAGCTTACTTGTACGTTTCTAAGGGTCAGGTCCTCTCCATTGTTGCTGGCCTAAGGCTTAGTTCACCATAGAGCAATGTAAATATTGACCTATTTTCCCCTCGACTTTCTGTGATCCCCTACATCTCACCTTTCTTTGAAGACAAGCCATTTGAAATACCCTTAACTTATTTCACAGCCAATAAGTCATTGAAATAATGGGTATTTTTTAGGGAAATCTTCTTATATAATTAGGCAGAAAATCTGACCTGCCATAGTTTTCAAAACAGCATAATTTCACTCTTCTCAATGATTAATCTGTTGTATTACACAACCTTTGTGTATTTAGCTTTATCAATGACATGATCTTTAAAAATGTTTTAGAGATCCTACCAGTCTTTGAAAACATCCTCGTGCCTTGTTTCAGTTCCAGTTTTATGTATATTTTCTGCCTTGCAACCGATTATTCCTACATCTGATGGATGGCCTTGGGAATGTAATTCTGGTATTGATTGTTTTGGCTGATTGTCTCCCCTTGTAGCTGCTTTCTTCATTATTGTGTAAAGTTAGACCATGAGCTCATGTTTAGCTAAACAGCTGACCTTGTAAGAGGCTTAGGTGTGAACGCTCGTAAGTTTCAGCAGAAAGTCGGCCAAGATTTATTTGTGTCCCTCCAATGAGTGGCCCGCAAGGACCCCGTTTTCTACAAGTGTTGGTCCAATACTCCCTCTAGAGGCAGGGCACTCAGACAGGGCTGCTTTGCGGGCCCCGATCTGGGGCAGGGGCAGTGGGCGGCCTGTGGCCCGGGCAGGAGCCACTCTGCGTGTGTCCCAGGGACCCATCTGCCTGTGAGCCTCGGTCACCAGGCAGGAAGCTACGATGCCCAGAACTATGGTTAGCTGTGCAGCGAGGTGTACTGCGCGTACAGGTTCCACACACACTTCAAGTAAGAGGGCGGCCTGAGTGGAAAGGTGAGAGTTTGGGCAGCTGTGCAGACAAAGAAAGCGCCCTTTGGCCTGGGCCTAAATGCTTGTGACACTCCACTGGGCCTGCCGGGCTCCGAGGGCCCTGCCCTGGGCCCCCTGCTCCCCTGCTCTTTGTTCAGTCACAGCAGAAATGGCCACACCCACTCCCTCAGTGAGGGCAGTGTTCCAACCTCACTCAGCCCCGCCCCCTCTCCGCAGGTTACCATGGACTACAGAGGCTGCATTCTGAGGCCAGGGCGTTCCGAGAATGCCAAGGGCAGACATGATGACCTTAAATGATTTCCTCTTGTGTCAGTTTTGGTAAACTTTAGGAGCTAGGAAATGGTCCACTTGACAGAAATGTTCAAATTTATTGGCATTTCATATATTCTCTGCTCTAACATTGTCCTGACTCTTTCTGTATATTCTTTACTTATGTTTTTGTTTTCCTTAATCAAAGTGTGTCTTTTAAATCTTTTCAAAGAAGATTCTTTGGACTTACTAAATCACCTGAATTTTATACGTTTTCTGTTGTATTAAATTCTGCTCATATCTTCATTTAACTTTTTTCTATGTTCTCAGGGTTTATTGTTTTCATCTTCTGATGTCAATTAAAACACTTGGTTATTCATTTTAATAAATCTTTTTACTTATAAAGATTTTAACTTTTGAAGATTCCAGCTTACTTGTACGTTTCTAAGGGTCAGGTCCTCTCCATTGTTGCTGGCCTAAGACTTAGTTCACCATATACCAATGTATATATTGACCTAATTTCCCCTCGACTTTCTGTGATCCCCTACATCTCACCTTTCTTTGAAGACAAGCCATTTGAAATACCCTTAACTTATTTCACAGCCAATAAGTCTTTGAAATAATGGGTATTCTTTAGAGAAATCTTCTTATATAATTAGGCAGAAAATCTGACCTGCCATAGTTTTCAAAACAGCATAATTTCACTCTTCTCAATGATTAATCTGTTGTATTACACAACCTTTGTGTATTTAGCTTTATCAATGACATGTCCTTTAAAAATGTTTTAGAGATCCTACCAGTCTTTGAAAACATCCTTGTGCCTTGTTTCAGTTCAAGTTTTATGTATATTTTCTGCCTTGCACCCGATTATTCCTACATCTGATGGATGGCCTTGGGAATCTTATTCTGGTATTGATTGTTTTGGCTGATTGTCTCCCCTTGTAGCTGCTTTCTTCATTATTGTGTAAAGTTAGATCATGAGCTCATGTTTAGCTAAACAGCTGACCTTGTAAGAGGCTTAGGTGTGAAAGCTCGTAAGTTTCAGCAGAAAGTCGGCCAAGATTTATTTGTGTCCCTCCAATGAGTGGCCCGCAAGGACCCCGTTTTCTACAAGTGTTGGTCCAATACTCCCTCTAGAGGCAGGGGACTCAGACAGGGCTGCTTTGCGGCCCCCGATGTGGGGCAGGGGCAGTGGGCGGCATGTGGCCCGGGCAGGAGCCTCTCTGCGTGTGTCCCAGGGACCCATCTGCCTGCGAGCCTCGGTCACCTGGCAGGAAGTTACGATGCCCAGACCTATGGTTAGCTGTGCAGCGAGGTGTACTGCGCGGACAGGTTCCACACACACTTCAAGTAAGAGGTCGGCCTCAGTGGAAAGGTGAGAGTTTGGGCAGCTGTGCAGACAAAGGAAGCGCCCTTTGGCCTGGGCCTAAATGCTTGTGACACTCCACTGGGCCTGCCGGGCTCTGAGGGCCCTGCCCTGGGCCCCCTGCTCCCCTGCTCTTTGTTCAGTCACAGCAGAGATGGCCACACCCACTCCCTCAGTGAGGGCAGTGTTCCAACCTCCCTCAGCCCCGCCCCCTCTCCGCAGGTTACCATGGACTACAGAGGCTGCATTCTGAGGCCAGGGCGTTCCGAGAATGCCAAGGGCAGACATGATGACCTTAAATGATTTCCTCTTGTGTCAGTTTTGGTAAACTTTAGGAGCTAGGAAATGGTCCACTTGACAGAAATGTTCAAATTTACTGGCATTTCTTATATTCTCTGCTATAACATTGTCCTGATTCTTTCTGTATATTCTTTACTTATGTTTTTGTTTTCCTTAATCAAAGTGTGTCTTTTAAATCTTTTCAAAGAAGATTCTTTGGACTTACTAAATCACCTGAATTTTATACGTTTTCTGTTGTATTAAATTCTGCTCATATCTCCATTTAACTTTTTTCTGTGTTCTCAGGGTTTATTGTTTTCATCTTCTGATGTCAATTAAAACACTTGGTTATTCATTTTAATAAATCTTTTTACTTATAAAGATTTGAACTTTTGAAGATTCCAGCTTACTTGTACGTTTCTAAGGGTCAGGTCCTCACCATTCTTGCTGGCCTAAGGCTTAGTTCAACATATAGCAATGTATATATTGACCTATTTTCCCCTCGACTTTCTGTGATCCCCTACATCTCACCTTTCTTTGAAGACAAGCCATTTGAAATACCCTTAACTTATTTCACAGCCAATAAGTCTTTGAAATAATGTGTATTTTTTAGAGAAATCTTCTTATATAATTAGGCAGAAAATCTGACCTGCCATAGTTTTCAAAACAGCATAATTTCACTCTTCTCAATGATTAATCTGTTGTATTACACAACCTTTGTGTATTTAGCTTTATCAATGACATGTCCTTTAAAAATGTTTTAGAGATCCTACCAGTCTTTGAAAACATCCTTGTGCCTTGTTTCAGTTCCAGTTTTATGTATATTTTCTGCCTTGCACCCGATTATTCCTACATCTGATGGATGGCCTTGGGAATCTAATTCTGGTATTGATTGTTTTGGTTGATTGTCTCCCCTTGTAGCTGCTTTCTTCATTATTGTGTAAAGTTAGATCATGAGCTCATGTTTAGCTAAACAGCTGACCTTGTAAGAGGCTTAGGTGTGAACGCTCGTAAGTTTCAGCAGAAAGTCGGCCAAGATTTATTTGTGTCCCTCCAATGAGTGGCCCGCAAGGACCCCGTTTTCTACAAGTGTTGGTCCAATACTCCCTCTAGAGGCAGGGGACTCAGACAGGCCTGCTTTGCGGCCCCCGATCTGGGGCAGGGACAGTGGGCGGCCTGTGGCCCGGGCAGGAGCCTCTCCGCGTGTGTCCAAGGGACCCATCTGCCTGTGAGCCTCGGTCACCTGGCAGGAAGCTACGATGCCCAGACCTATGGTTAGCTGTGCAGCGAGGTGTACTGCGCGGACAGGTTCCACACACACTTCAAGTAAGAGGGCGGCCTGAGTGGAAAGGTGAGAGTTTGGGCAGCTGTGCAGACAAAGAAAGCGCCCTTTGGCCTGGGCCTAAATGCTTGTGACACTCCACTGGGCCTGCCGGGCTCTGAGGGCCCTGCCCTGGGCCCCCTGCTCCCCTGCCCTTTGTTCAGTCACAGCAGAGATGGCCACACCCACTCCCTCAATGAGGGCAGTGTCCCAACCTCCCTCAGCCCCGCCCCCTCTCCGCAGGTTACCATGGACTACAGAGGCTGCATTCTGAGGCCAGGGCGTTCTGAGAATACCAAGGGCAGACATGATGACCTTAAATGATTTCCTCTTGTGTCAGTTTTGGTAAACTTTAGGAGCTAGGAAATGGTCCACTTGACAGAAATGTTCAAATTTACTGGCATTTCATATATTCTCTGCTCTAACATTGTCCTGACTCTTTCTGTATATTCTTTACTTATGTTTTTGTTTTCCTTAATCAAAGTGTGTCTTTTAAATCTTTTCAAAGAAGATTCTTTGGACTTACTAAATCACCTGAATTTTATACGTTTTCTGTTGTATTAAGTTCTGCTCATATCTTTATTTAACTTTTTTCTATGTTCTCAGGGTTTATTGTTTTCATCTTCTGATGTCAATTAAAACACTTGGTTATTCATTTTAATAAATCTTTTTACTAATAAAGATTTTAACTTTTGAAGATTCCAGCTTACTTGTACGTTTCTAAGGGTCAGGTCCTCTCCATTGTTGCTGGCCTAAGACTTAGTTCACCATATACCAATGTATATATTGACCTAATTTCCCCTCGTCTTTCTGTGATCCCCTACATCTCACCTTTCTTTGAAGACAAGCCATTTGAAATACCCTTAACTTATTTCACAGCCAATAAGTCTTTGAAATAATGGGTATTCTTTAGAGAAATCTTCTTATATAATTAGGCAGAAAATCTGACCTGCCATAGTTTTCAAAACAGCATAATTTCACTCTTCTCAATGATTAATCTGTTGTATTACACAACCTTTGTGTATTTAGCTTTATCAATGACATCTCCTTTAAAAATGTTTTAGAGATCCTACCAGTCTTTGAAAACATCCTTGTGCCTTGTATCAGTTCCAGTTTTATGTATATTTTCTGCCTTGCACCCGATTATTCCTACATCTGATTGATGGCCTTGGGAATCTAATACTGGTATTGATTGTTTTGGCTGATTGTCTCCCCTTGTAGCTGCTTTCTCATTATTGTGTAAATTTAGATCATGAGCTCATGTTTAGCTAAACAGCTGACCTTGTAAGAGGCTTAGGTGTGAACGCTCGTAAGTTTCAGCAGAAAGTCGGCAAAGATTTATTTGTGTCCCTCCAATGAGTGGCCCGCAAGGACCCCGTTTTCTACAAGTGTTGGTCCAATACTCCCTCTAGTGGCAGGTGACTCAGACAGGGCTGCTTTGTGTCCCCCGATCTGGGGCAGGGGCAGTGGGCGGCCTGTGGCCCTGGCAGGAGCCTCTCCGCGTGTGTCCCAGGGACCCATCTGCCTTCGAGCCTCGGTCACCTGGCAGGAAGCTACGATGCCCAGACCTATGGTTAGTTGTGCAGCGAGGTGTACTACACGGACAGGTTCCACACACACTTCAAGTAAGAGCGCGGCCTGAGTGGAAAAGTGAGAGTTTGGGCAGCTGTGCAGACAAAGAAAGCGCCCTTTGGCCTGGGCCTAAATGCTTGTGACACTCCACTGGGCCTGCCGGGCTCTGAGGGCCCTGCCCTGGGCCCCCTTCTCCCCTGCTCTTTGTTCAGTCACAGCAGAGATGGCCACACCCACTCCCTCAGTGAGGGCAGTGTTCCAACCTCCCTCAGCGCCGCCCCCTCTCAGCAGGTTACCATGGACTACAGAGGCTGCATTCTGAGGCAAGGGCGTTCCGAGAATGCCAAGGGCAGACATGATGACCTTCAATGATTTCCTCTTGTGTCAGTTTTGGTAAACTTTAGGAGCTAGGAAATGGTCCACTTTACAGAAATGTTCAAATTTACTGGCATTTCATATATTCTCTGCTCTAACATTGTCCTGACTCATTCTGTATATTCTTTACTTATGTTTTTGTTTTCCTTAATCAAAGTGTGTCTTTTAAATCTTTTCAAAGAAGATTCTTTGGACTTAATAAATCACCTGAATTTTATACGTTTTCTGTTGTATTAAATTCTGCTGATATATTTATTTAACTTTTTTCTATGTTCTCAGGGTTTATTGTTTTCATCTTCTGATGTCAATTAAAACACTTGGTTATTCATTTTAATAAAACTTTTTACTTATAAAGATTTGAACTTTTGAAGATTCCAGCTTACTTGTACGTTTCTAAGGGTCAGGTCCTCTCCATTGTTGCTGGCCTGAGGCTTAGTTCACCATATAGCAATGTATATATTGACCTATTTTCCCCTAGACTTTCTGTGATCCCCTACATCTCACCTTTATTTGCAGACAAGCCATTTGAAATACACTTAACTTATTTCACAGCCAAAAATCTTTGAAATAATGTGTATTCTTTAGAGAAATCTTCTTATATAATTAGGCAGAAAATCTGACCTGCCATAGTTTTCAAAACAGCATGATTTCACTCTTCTCAATGATTAATCTGTTGTATTACACAACCTTTGTGTATTTAGCTTTATCAATGACATGTCCTTTAAAAATGTTTTAGAGATCCTACCAGTCTTTGAAAACATCCTCGTGCCTTGTTTCAGTTCCAGTTTTATGTATATTTTCTGCCTTGCACCCGATTATTCCTACATCTGATGGATGGTCTTGGGAATCTAATTCTGGTATTCATTGTTTTGGCTGATTGTCTCCCCTTGTAGCTGCTTTCTTCATTATTGTGTAAAGTTAGATCATGAGCTCATGTTTAGCTAAACAGCTGACCTTGTAAGAGGCTTAGGTGTGAACGCTCGTAAGTTTCAGCAGAAAGTCGGCCAAGATTTATTTGTGTCCCTCCAATGAGTGGCCCGCAAGGACCCCGTTCTCTACAAGTGTTGGTCCAATACTCCCTCTAGAGGCAGGGGACTCAGACAGGGCTGCTTTGTGGCCCCCGATCTGGGGCAGGGGCAGTGGGCGGCCTGTGGCCCGGGCAGGAGCCTCTCCGCGTGTGTCCAAGGGACCCATCTGCCTGTGAGCCTCGGTCACCTGGCAGGAAGCTACGATGCCCAGACCTATGCTTAGCTGTGCAGCGAGGTGAACTGCGCGGACAGGTTCCACACACACTTCAAGTAACAGGGCGGCCTGAGTGGAAAGTTGAGAGTTTGGGCAGCTGTGAAGACAAATAAAGCGCCCTTTGGCCTGGGCCTAAATGCTTGTGACACTCCACTGGGCCTGCCGGGCTCTGAGGGCCGTGCCCTGGGCCACCTGCTCCCCTGCCCTTTGTTCTGTCACAGCAGAGATGGCCACACCCACTCCCTCAGTGAGGGCAGTGTCCCAAACTCCCTCAGCCCCGCCCCCTCTCCGCAGGTTACCATGGACAACAGAGGCTGCATTCTGAGGCCAGGGCGTTCCGAGAATGCCAAGGGCAGACATGATGACCTTAAATGATTTCCTCTTGTGTCAGTTTTGGTAAACTTTAGGAGCTAGGAAATGGTCCACTTGACAGAAATGTTCAAATTTATTGGCATTTCATATATTCTCTGCTCTAACATTGTCCTGACTCTTTCTGTATATTCTTTACTTATGTTTTTGTTTTCCTTAATCAAAGTGTGTCTTTTAAATCTTTTCAAAGAAGATTCTTTGGACTTACTAAATCACCTGAATTTTATACGTTTTCTGTTGTATTAAATTCTGCTCATATCCCCATTTAACTTTTTTCTATGTTCTCAGGGTTTATTGTTTTCATCTTCTGATGTCAATTAAAACACTTGGTTATTCATTTTAATAAATCTTTTTACTTATAAAGATTTGAACTTTTGAAGATTCCAGCTTACTTGTACGTTTCTAAGGGTCAGGTCCTCACCATTCTTGCTGGCCTAAGGCTTAGTTCAACATATAGCAATGTATATATTGACCTATTTTCCCCTCGACTTTCTGTGATCCCCTACATCTCACCTTTCTTTGAAGACAAGCCATTTGAAATACCCTTAACTTATTTCACAGCCAATAAGTCTTTGAAATAATGTGTATTTTTTAGAGAAATCTTCTTATATAATTAGGCAGAAAATCTGACCTGCCATAGTTTTCAAAACAGCATAATTTCACTCTTCTCAATGATTAATCTGTTGTATTACACAACCTTTGTGTATTTAGCTTTATCAATGACATGTCCTTTAAAAATGTTTTAGAGATCCTACCAGTCTTTGAAAACATCCTTGTGCCTTGTTTCAGTTCCAGTTTTATGTATATTTTCTGCCTTGCACCCGATTATTCCTACATCTGATGGATGGCCTTGGGAATCTAATTCTGGTATTGATTGTTTTGGTTGATTGTCTCCCCTTGTAGCTGCTTTCTTCATTATTGTGTAAAGTTAGATCATGAGCTCATGTTTAGCTAAACAGCTGACCTTGTAAGAGGCTTAGGTGTGAACGCTCGTAAGTTTCAGCAGAAAGTCGGCCAAGATTTATTTGTGTCCCTCCAATGAGTGGCCCGCAAGGACCCCGTTTTCTACAAGTGTTGGTCCAATACTCCCTCTAGAGGCAGGGGACTCAGACAGGGCTGCTTTGCGGCCCCCGATCTGGGGCAGGGACAGTGGGCGGCCTGTGGCCCGGGCAGGAGCCTCTCCGCGTGTGTCCAAGGGACCCATCTGCCTGTGAGCCTCGGTCACCTGGCAGGAAGCTACGATGCCCAGACCTATGGTTAGCTGTGCAGCGAGGTGTACTGCGCGGACAGGTTCCACACACACTTCAAGTAAGAGGGCGGCCTGAGTGGAAAGGTGAGAGTTTGGGCAGCTGTGCAGACAAAGAAAGCGCCCTTTGGCCTGGGCCTAAATGCTTGTGACACTCCACTGGGCCTGCCGGGCTCTGAGGGCCCTGCCCTGGGCCCCCTGCTCCCCTGCCCTTTGTTCAGTCACAGCAGAGATGGCCACACCCACTCCCTCAATGAGGGCAGTGTCCCAATCTCCCTCAGCCCCGCCCCCTCTCCGCAGGTTACCATGGACTACAGAGGCTGCATTCTGAGGCCAGGGCGTTCTGAGAATACCAAGGGCAGACATGATGACCTTAAATGATTTCCTCTTGTGTCAGTTTTGGTAAACTTTAGGAGCTAGGAAATGGTCCACTTGACAGAAATGTTCAAATTTACTGGCATTTCATATATTCTCTGCTCTAACATTGTCCTGACTCTTTCTGTATATTCTTTACTTATGTTTTTGTTTTCCTTAATCAAAGTGTGTCTTTTAAATCTTTTCAAAGAAGATTCTTTGGACTTACTAAATCACCTGAATTTTATACGTTTTCTGTTGTATTAAGTTCTGCTCATATCTTTATTTAACTTTTTTCTATGTTCTCAGGGTTTATTGTTTTCATCTTCTGATGTCAATTAAAACACTTGGTTATTCATTTTAATAAATCTTTTTACTTATAAAGATTTGAACTTTTGAAGATTCCAGCTTACTTGTACGTTTCTAAGGGTCAGGTCCTCTCCATTGTTGCTGGCCTAAGACTTAGTTCACCATATACCAATGTATATATTGACCTAATTTCCCCTCGACTTTCTGTGATCCCCTACATCTCACCTTTCTTTGAAGACAAGCCATTTGAAATACCCTTAACTTATTTCACAGCCAATAAGTCTTTGAAATAATGGGTATTCTTTAGAGAAATCTTCTTATATAATTAGGCAGAAAATCTGACCTGCCATAGTTTTCAAAACAGCATAATTTCACTCTTCTCAATGATTAATCTGTTGTATTACACAACCTTGGAGTATTTAGCTTTATCAATGACATGTCCTTGAAAAATGTTTTAGAGATCCTACCAGTCTTTGAAAACATCCTTGTGCCTTGTTTCAGTTCAAGTTTTATGTATATTTTCTGCCTTGCACCCGATTATTCCTACATCTGATGGATGGCCTTGGGAATCTTATTCTGGTATTGATTGTTTTGGCTGATTGTCTCCCCTTGTAGCTGCTTTCTTCATTATTGTGTAAAGTTAGATCATGAGCTCATGTTTAGCTAAACAGCTGACCTTGTAAGAGGCTTAGGTGTGAACGCTCGTAAGTTTCAGCAGAAAGTCGGCCAAGATTTATTTGTGTCCCTCCAATGAGTGGCCCGCAAGGACCCCGTTTTCTACAAGTGTTGGTCCAATACTCCCTCTAGAGGCAGGGGACTCAGACAGGGCTGCTTTGCGGCCCCCGATCTGGGGCAGGGGCAGTGGGCGGCATGTGGCCCGGGCAGGAGCCTCTCTGCGTGTGTCCCAGGGACCCATCTGCCTGCGAGCCTCGGTCACCTGGCAGGAAGCTACGATGCCCAGACCTATGGTTAGCTGTGCAGCGAGGTGTACTGCGCGGACAGGTTCCACACACACTTCAAGTAAGTGGTCGGCCTCAGTGGAATGGTGAGAGTTTGGGCAGCTGTGCAGACAAAGGAAGCGCCCTTTGACCTGGGCCTAAATGCTTGTGACACTCCACTGGGCCTGCCGGGCTCTGAGGGCCCTGCCCTGGGCCCCCTGCTCCCCTGCTCTTTGTTCAGTCACAGCAGAGATGGCCACACCCACTCCCTCAGTGAGGGCAGTGTTCCAACCTCCCTCAGCCCCGCCCCCTCTCCGCAGGTTACCATGGACTACAGAGGCTGCATTCTGAGGCCAGGGCGTTCCGAGAATGCCAAGGGCAGACATGATGACCTTAAATGATTTCCTCTTGTGTCAGTTTGGGTAAACTTTAGGAGCTAGGAAATGGTCCACTTGACAGAAATGTTCAAATTTACTGGCATTTCTTATATTCTCTGCTATAACATTGTCCTGATTCTTTCTGTATATTCTTTACTTATGTTTTTGTTTTCCTTAATCAAAGTGTGTCTTTTAAATCTTTTCAAAGAAGATTCTTTGGACTTACTAAATCACCTGAATTTTATACGTTTTCTGTTGTATTAAATTCTGCTCATATCCCCATTTAACTTTTTTCTATGTTCTCAGGGTTTATTGTTTTCATCTTCTGATGTCAATTAAAACACTTGGTTATTCATTTTAATAAATCTTTTTACTTATAAAGATTTGAACTTTTGAAGATTCCAGCTTACTTGTACGTTTCTAAGGGTCAGGTCCTCACCATTCTTGCTGGCCTAAGGCTTAGTTCAACATATAGCAATGTATATATTGACCTATTTTCCCCTCGACTTTCTGTGATCCCCTACATCTCACCTTTCTTTGAAGACAAGCCATTTGAAATACCCTTAACTTATTTCACAGCCAATAAGTCTTTGAAATAATGTGTATTTTTTAGAGAAATCTTCTTATATAATTAGGCAGAAAATCTGACCTGCCATAGTTTTCAAAACAGCATAATTTCACTCTTCTCAATGATTAATCTGTTGTATTACACAACCTTTGTGTATTTAGCTTTATCAATGACATGTCCTTTAAAAATGTTTTAGAGATCCTACCAGTCTTTGAAAACATCCTTGTGCCTTGTTTCAGTTCCAGTTTTATGTATATTTTCTGCCTTGCACCCGATTATTCCTACATCTGATGGATGGCCTTGGGAATCTAATTCTGGTATTGATTGTTTTGGTTGATTGTCTCCCCTTGTAGCTGCTTTCTTCATTATTGTGTAAAGTTAGATCATGAGCTCATGTTTAGCTAAACAGCTGACCTTGTAAGAGGCTTAGGTGTGAACGCTCGTAAGTTTCAGCAGAAAGTCGGCCAAGATTTATTTGTGTCCCTCCAATGAGTGGCCCGCAAGGACCCCGTTTTCTACAAGTGTTGGTCCAATACTCCCTCTAGAGGCAGGGGACTCAGACAGGGCTGCTTTGCGGCCCCCGATCTGGGGCAGGGACAGTGGGCGGCCTGTGGCCCGGGCAGGAGCCTCTCCGCGTGTGTCCAAGGGACCCATCTGCCTGTGAGCCTCGGTCACCTGGCAGGAAGCTACGATGCCCAGACCTATGGTTAGCTGAGCAGCGAGGTGTACTGCGCGGACAGGTTCCACACACACTTCAAGTAAGAGGGCGGCCTGAGTGGAAAGGTGAGAGTTTGGGCAGCTGTGCAGACAAAGAAAGCGCCCTTTGGCCTGGGCCTAAATGCTTGTGACACTCCACTGGGCCTGCCGGGCTCTGAGGGCCCTGCCCTGGGCCCCCTGCTCCCCTGCCCTTTGTTCAGTCACAGCAGAGATGGCCACACCCACTCCCTCAATGAGGGCAGTGTCCCAATCTCCCTCAGCCCCGCCCCCTCTCCGCAGGTTACCATGGACTACAGAGGCTGCATTCTGAGGCCAGGGCGTTCTGAGAATACCAAGGGCAGACATGATGACCTTAAATGATTTCCTCTTGTGTCAGTTTGGGTAAACTTTAGGAGCTAGGAAATGGTCCACTTGACAGAAATGTTCAAATTTACTGGCATTTCATATATTCTCTGCTCTAACATTGTCCTGACTCTTTCTGTATATTCTTTACTTATGTTTTTGTTTTCCTTAATCAAAGTGTGTCTTTTCAATCTTTTCAAAGAAGATTCTTTGGACTTACTAAATCACCTGAATTTTATACGTTTTCTGTTGTATTAAGTTCTGCTCATATCTTTATTTAACTTTTTTCTATGTTCTCAGGGTTTATTGTTTTCATCTTCTGATGTCAATTAAAACACTTGGTTATTCATTTTAATAAATCTTTTTACTTATAAAGATGTGAACTTTTGAAGATTCCAGCTTACTTGTACGTTTCTAAGGGTAAGGTCCTCTCCATTGTTGCTGGCCTAAGACTTAGTTCACCATATACCAATGTATATATTGACCTAATTTCCCCTCGACTTTCTGTGATCCCCTACATCTCACCTTTCTTTGAAGACAAGCCATTTGAAATACCCTTAACTTATTTCACAGCCAATAAGTCTTTGAAATAATGGGTATTCTTTAGAGAAATCTTCTTATATAATTAGGCAGAAAATCTGACCTGCCATAGTTTTCAAAACAGCATAATTTCACTCTTCTCAATGATTAATCTGTTGTATTACACAACCTTGGAGTATTTAGCTTTATCAATGACATGTCCTTTAAAAATGTTTTAGAGATCCTACCAGTCTTTGAAAACATCCTTGTGCCTTGTTTCAGTTCAAGTTTTATGTATATTTTCTGCCTTGCACCCGATTATTCCTACATCTGATGGATGGCCTTGGGAATCTTATTCTGGTATTGATTGTTTTGGCTGATTGTCTCCCCTTGTAGCTGCTTTCTTCATTATTGTGTAAAGTTAGATCATGAGCTCATGTTTAGCTAAACAGCTGACCTTGTAAGAGGCTTAGGTGTGAACGCTCGTAAGTTTCAGCAGAAAGTCGGCCAAGATTTATTTGTGTCCCTCCAATGAGTGGCCCGCAAGGACCCCGTTTTCTACAAGTGTTGGTCCAATACTCCCTCTAGAGGCAGGGGACTCAGACAGGGCTGCTTTGCGGCCCCCGATCTGGGGCAGGGGCAGTGGGCGGCATGTGGCCCGGGCAGGAGCCTCTCTGCGTGTGTCCCAGGGACCCATCTGCCTGCGAGCCTCGGTCACCTGGCAGGAAGCTACGATGCCCAGACCTATGGTTAGCTGTGCAGCGAGGTGTACTGCGCGGACAGGTTCCACACACACTTCAAGTAAGTGGTCGGCCTCAGTGGAATGGTGAGAGTTTGGGCAGCTGTGCAGACAAAGGAAGCGCCCTTTGACCTGGGCCTAAATGCTTGTGACACTCCACTGGGCCTGCCGGGCTCTGAGGGCCCTGCCCTGGGCCCCCTGCTCCCCTGCTCTTTGTTCAGTCACAGCAGAAATGGCCACACCCACTCCCTCAGTGAGGGCAGTGTTCCAACCTCCCTCAGCCCCGCCCCCTCTCCGCAGGTTACCATGGACTACAGAGGCTGCATTCTGAGGCCAGGGCGTTCCGAGAATGCCAAGGGCAGACATGATGACCTTAAATGATTTCCTCTTGTGTCAGTTTGGGTAAACTTTAGGAGCTAGGAAATGGTCCACTTGACAGAAATGTTCAAATTTACTGGCATTTCTTATATTCTCTGCTATAACATTGTCCTGATTCTTTCTGTATATTCTTTACTTATGTTTTTGTTTTCCTTAATCAAAGTGTGTCTTTTAAATCTTTTCAAAGAAGATTCTTTGGACTTACTAAATCACCTGAATTTTATACGTTTTCTGTTGTATTAAATTCTGCTCATATCCCCATTTAACTTTTTTCTATGTTCTCAGGGTTTATTGTTTTCATCTTCTGATGTCAATTAAAACACTTGGTTATTCATTTTAATAAATCTTTTTACTTATAAAGATTTGAACTTTTGAAGATTCCAGCTTACTTGTACGTTTCTAAGGGTCAGGTCCTCACCATTCTTGCTGGCCTAAGGCTTAGTTCAACATATAGCAATGTATATATTGACCTATTTTCCCCTCGACTTTCTGTGATCCCCTACATCTCACCTTTCTTTGAAGACAAGCCATTTGAAATACCCTTAACTTATTTCACAGCCAATAAGTCTTTGAAATAATGTGTATTTTTTAGAGAAATCTTCTTATATAATTAGGCAGAAAATCTGACCTGCCATAGTTTTCAAAACAGCATAATTTCACTCTTCTCAATGATTAATCTGTTGTATTACACAACCTTTGTGTATTTAGCTTTATCAATGACATGTCCTTTAAAAATGTTTTAGAGATCCTACCAGTCTTTGAAAACATCCTTGTGCCTTGTTTCAGTTCCAGTTTTATGTATATTTTCTGCCTTGCACCCGATTATTCCTACATCTGATGGATGGCCTTGGGAATCTTATTCTGGTATTGATTGTTTTGGCTGATTGTCTCCCCTTGTAGCTGCTTTCTTCATTATTGTGTAAAGTTAGATCATGAGCTCATGTTTAGCTAAACAGCTGACCTTGTAAGAGGCTTAGGTGTGAACGCTCGTAAGTTTCAGCAGAAAGTCGGCCAAGATTTATTTGTGTCCCTCCAATGAGTGGCCCGCAAGGACCCCGTTTTCTACAAGTGTTGGTCCAATACTCCCTCTAGAGGCAGGGGACTCAGACAGGGCTGCTTTGCGGCCCCCGATCTGGGGCAGGGACAGTGGGCGGCCTGTGGCCCGGGCAGGAGCCTCTCCGCGTGTGTCCAAGGGACCCATCTGCCTGTGAGCCTCGGTCACCTGGCAGGAAGCTACGATGCCCAGACCTATGGTTAGCTGAGCAGCGAGGTGTACTGCGCGGACAGGTTCCACACACACTTCAAGTAAGAGGGCGGCCTGAGTGGAAAGGTGAGAGTTTGGGCAGCTGTGCAGACAAAGAAAGCGCCCTTTGGCCTGGGCCTAAATGCTTGTGACACTCCACTGGGCCTGCCGGGCTCTGAGGGCCCTGCCCTGGGCCCCCTGCTCCCCTGCCCTTTGTTCAGTCACAGCAGAGATGGCCACACCCACTCCCTCAATGAGGGCAGTGTCCCAATCTCCCTCAGCCCCGCCCCCTCTCCGCAGGTTACCATGGACTACAGAGGCTGCATTCTGAGGCCAGGGCGTTCTGAGAATACCAAGGGCAGACATGATGACCTTAAATGATTTCCTCTTGTGTCAGTTTTGGTAAACTTTAGGAGCTAGGAAATGGTCCACTTGACAGAAATGTTCAAATTTACTGGCATTTCATATATTCTCTGCTCTAACATTGTCCTGACTCTTTCTGTATATTCTTTACTTATGTTTTTGTTTTCCTTAATCAAAGTGTGTCTTTTAAATCTTTTCAAAGAAGATTCTTTGGACTTACTAAATCACCTGAATTTTATACGTTTTCTGTTGTATTAAGTTCTGCTCATATCTTTATTTAACTTTTTTCTATGTTCTCAGGGTTTATTGTTTTCATCTTCTGATGTCAATTAAAACACTTGGTTATTCATTTTAATAAATCTTTTTACTTATAAAGATGTGAACTTTTGAAGATTCCAGCTTACTTGTACGTTTCTAAGGGTCAGGTCCTCTCCATTGTTGCTGGCCTAAGACTTAGTTCACCATATACCAATGTATATATTGACCTAATTTCCCCTCGACTTTCTGTGATCCCCTACATCTCACCTTTCTTTGAAGACAAGCCATTTGAAATACCCTTAACTTATTTCACAGCCAATAAGTCTTTGAAATAATGGGTATTCTTTAGAGAAATCTTCTTATATAATTAGGCAGAAAATCTGACCTGCCATAGTTTTCAAAACAGCATAATTTCACTCTTCTCAATGATTAATCTGTTGTATTACACAACCTTGGAGTATTTAGCTTTATCAATGACATGTCCTTGAAAAATGTTTTAGAGATCCTACCAGTCTTTGAAAACATCCTTGTGCCTTGTTTCAGTTCAAGTTTTATGTATATTTTCTGCCTTGCACCCGATTATTCCTACATCTGATGGATGGCCTTGGGAATCTTATTCTGGTATTGATTGTTTTGGCTGATTGTCTCCCCTTGTAGCTGCTTTCTTCATTATTGTGTAAAGTTAGATCATGAGCTCATGTTTAGCTAAACAGCTGACCTTGTAAGAGGCTTAGGTGTGAACGCTCGTAAGTTTCAGCAGAAAGTCGGCCAAGATTTATTTGTGTCCCTCCAATGAGTGGCCCGCAAGGACCCCGTTTTCTACAAGTGTTGGTCCAATACTCCCTCTAGAGGCAGGGGACTCAGACAGGGCTGCTTTGCGGCCCCCGATCTGGGGCAGGGGCAGTGGGCGGCATGTGGCCCGGGCAGGAGCCTCTCTGCGTGTGTCCCAGGGACCCATCTGCCTGCGAGCCTCGGTCACCTGGCAGGAAGCTACGATGCCCAGACCTATGGTTAGCTGTGCAGCGAGGTGTACTGCGCGGACAGGTTCCACACACACTTCAAGTAAGTGGTCGGCCTCAGTGGAATGGTGAGAGTTTGGGCAGCTGTGCAGACAAAGGAAGCGCCCTTTGACCTGGGCCTAAATGCTTGTGACACTCCACTGGGCCTGCCGGGCTCTGAGGGCCCTGCCCTGGGCCCCCTGCTCCCCTGCTCTTTGTTCAGTCACAGCAGAGATGGCCACACCCACTCCCTCAGTGAGGGCAGTGTTCCAACCTCCCTCAGCCCCGCCCCCTCTCCGCAGGTTACCATGGACTACAGAGGCTGCATTCTGAGGCCACGGCGTTCCAAGAATGCCAAGGGCAGACATGATGACCTTAAATGATTTCCTCTTGTGTCAGTTTGGGTAAACTTTAGGAGCTAGGAAATGGTCCACTTGACAGAAATGTTCAAATTTACTGGCATTTCTTATATTCTCTGCTATAACATTGTCCTGATTCTTTCTGTATATTCTTTACTTATGTTTTTGTTTTCCTTAATCAAAGTGTGTCTTTTAAATCTTTTCAAAGAAGATTCTTTGGACTTACTAAATCACCTGAATTTTATACGTTTTCTGTTGTATTAAATTCTGCTCATATCCCCATTTAACTTTTTTCTATGTTCTCAGGGTTTATTGTTTTCATCTTCTGATGTCAATTAAAACACTTGGTTATTCATTTTAATAAATCTTTTTACTTATAAAGATTTTAACTTTTGAAGATTCCAGCTTACTTGTACGTTTCTAAGGGTCAGGTCCTCACCATTCTTGCTGGCCTAAGGCTTAGTTCAACATATAGCAATGTATATATTGACCTATTTTCCCCTCGACTTTCTGTGATCCCCTACATCTCACCTTTCTTTGAAGACAAGCCATTTGAAATGCCCTTAACTTATTTCACAGCCAATAAGTCTTTGAAATAATGTGTATTTTTTAGAGAAATCTTCTTATATAATTAGGCAGAAAATCTGACCTGCCATAGTTTTCAAAACAGCATAATTTCACTCTTCTCAATGATTAATCTGTTGTATTACACAACCTTTGTGTATTTAGCTTTATCAATGACATGTCCTTTAAAAATGTTTTAGAGATCCTACCAGTCTTTGAAAACATCCTTGTGCCTTGTTTCAGTTCCAGTTTTATGTATATTTTCTGCCTTGCACCCGATTATTCCTACATCTGATGGATGGCCTTGGGAATCTAATTCTGGTATTGATTGTTTTGGTTGATTGTCTCCCCTTGTAGCTGCTGTCTTCATTATTGTGTAAAGTTAGATCATGAGCTCATGTTTAGCTAAACAGCTGACCTTGTAAGAGGCTTAGGTGTGAACGCTCGTAAGTTTCAGCAGAAAGTCGGCCAAGATTTATTTGTGTCCCTCCAATGAGTGGCCCGCAAGGACCCCGTTTTCTACAAGTGTTGGTCCAATACTCCCTCTAGAGGCAGGGGACTCAGACAGGGCTGCTTTGCGGCCCCCGATCTGGGGCAGGGGCAGTGGGCGGCATGTGGCCCGGGCAGGAGCCTCTCTGCGTGTGTCCCAGGGACCCATCTGCCTGCGAGCCTCGGTCACCTGGCAGGAAGCTACGATGCCCAGACCTATGGTTAGCTGTGCAGCGAGGTGTACTGCGCGGACAGGTTCCACACACACTTCAAGTAAGTGGTCGGCCTCAGTGGAATGGTGAGAGTTTGGGCAGCTGTGCAGACAAAGGAAGCGCCCTTTGACCTGGGCCTAAATGCTTGTGACACTCCACTGGGCCTGCCGGGCTCTGAGGGCCCTGCCCTGGGCCCCCTGCTCCCCTGCTCTTTGTTCAGTCACAGCAGAGATGGCCACACCCACTCCCTCAGTGAGGGCAGTGTTCCAACCTCCCTCAGCCCCGCCCCCTCTCCGCAGGTTACCATGGACTACAGAGGCTGCATTCTGAGGCCAGGGCGTTCCAAGAATGCCAAGGGCAGACATGATGACCTTAAATGATTTCCTCTTGTGTCAGTTTGGGTAAACTTTAGGAGCTAGGAAATGGTCCACTTGACAGAAATGTTCAAATTTACTGGCATTTCTTATATTCTCTGCTATAACATTGTCCTGATTCTTTCTGTATATTCTTTACTTATGTTTTTGTTTTCCTTAATCAAAGTGTGTCTTTTAAATCTTTTCAAAGAAGATTCTTTGGACTTACTAAATCACCTGAATTTTATACGTTTTCTGTTGTATTAAATTCTGCTCATATCCCCATTTAACTTTTTTCTATGTTCTCAGGGTTTATTGTTTTCATCTTCTGATGTCAATTAAAACACTTGGTTATTCATTTTAATAAATCTTTTTACTTATAAAGATTTTAACTTTTGAAGATTCCAGCTTACTTGTACGTTTCTAAGGGTCAGGTCCTCACCATTCTTGCTGGCCTAAGGCTTAGTTCAACATATAGCAATGTATATATTGACCTATTTTCCCCTCGACTTTCTGTGATCCCCTACATCTCACCTTTCTTTGAAGACAAGCCATTTGAAATACCCTTAACTTATTTCACAGCCAATAAGTCTTTGAAATAATGTGTATTTTTTAGAGAAATCTTCTTATATAATTAGGCAGAAAATCTGACCTGCCATAGTTTTCAAAACAGCATAATTTCACTCTTCTCAATGATTAATCTGTTGTATTACACAACCTTTGTGTATTTAGCTTTATCAATGACATGTCCTTTAAAAATGTTTTAGAGATCCTACCAGTCTTTGAAAACATCCTTGTGCCTTGTTTCAGTTCCAGTTTTATGTATATTTTCTGCCTTGCACCCGATTATTCCTACATCTGATGGATGGCCTTGGGAATCTAATTCTGGTATTGATTGTTTTGGTTGATTGTCTCCCCTTGTAGCTGCTTTCTTCATTATTGTGTAAAGTTAGATCATGAGCTCATGTTTAGCTAAACAGCTGACCTTGTAAGAGGCTTAGGTGTGAACGCTCGTAAGTTTCAGCAGAAAGTCGGCCAAGATTTATTTGTGTCCCTCCAATGAGTGGCCCGCAAGGACCCCGTTTTCTACAAGTGTTGGTCCAATACTCCCTCTAGAGGCAGGGGACTCAGACAGGGCTGCTTTGCGGCCCCCGATCTGGGGCAGGGACAGTGGGCGGCCTGTGGCCCGGGCAGGAGCCTCTCCGCGTGTGTCCAAGGGACCCATCTGCCTGTGAGCCTCGGTCACCTGGCAGGAAGCTACGATGCCCAGACCTATGGTTAGCTGAGCAGCGAGGTGTACTGCGCGGACAGGTTCCACACGCACTTCAAGTAAGAGGGCGGCCTGAGTGGAAAGGTGAGAGTTTGGGCAGCTGTGCAGACAAAGAAAGCGCCCTTTGGCCTGGGCCTAAATGCTTGTGACACTCCACTGGGCCTGCCGGGCTCTGAGGGCCCTGCCCTGGGCCCCCTGCTCCCCTGCCCTTTGTTCAGTCACAGCAGAGATGGCCACACCCACTCCCTCAATGAGGGCAGTGTCCCAATCTCCCTCAGCCCCGCCCCCTCTCCGCAGGTTACCATGGACTACAGAGGCTGCATTCTGAGGCCAGGGCGTTCTGAGAATACCAAGGGCAGACATGATGACCTTAAATGATTTCCTCTTGTGTCAGTTTTGGTAAACTTTAGGAGCTAGGAAATGGTCCACTTGACAGAAATGTTCAAATTTACTGGCATTTCATATATTCTCTGCTCTAACATTGTCCTGACTCTTTCTGTATATTCTTTACTTATGTTTTTGTTTTCCTTAATCAAAGTGTGTCTTTTAAATCTTTTCAAAGAAGATTCTTTGGACTTACTAAATCACCTGAATTTTATACGTTTTCTGTTGTATTAAGTTCTGCTCATATCTTTATTTAACTTTTTTCTATGTTCTCAGGGTTTATTGTTTTCATCTTCTGATGTCAATTAAAACACTTGGTTATTCATTTTAATAAATCTTTTTACTTATAAAGATGTGAACTTTTGAAGATTCCAGCTTACTTGTACGTTTCTAAGGGTCAGGTCCTCTCCATTGTTGCTGGCCTAAGACTTAGTTCACCATATACCAATGTATATATTGACCTAATTTCCCCTCGACTTTCTGTGATCCCCTACATCTCACCTTTCTTTGAAGACAAGCCATTTGAAATACCCTTAACTTATTTCACAGCCAATAAGTCTTTGAAATAATGGGTATTCTTTAGAGAAATCTTCTTTTTTTTTTTTTTTTTTTTTTTTTTTTTTTGCGGTACGTGGGCCTCTCACTGTTGTGGCCTCTCCCGTTGCGGAGCACAGGCTCCGGACGCGCAGGCTCAGCGGCCATGGCTCATGGGCCCAGGCGCTCCGCGGCATGTGGGATCTTCCTGGACCGGGGCACGGACCCATGTCCCCTGTATCGGCAGGTAGACTCTCAACCACTGCGCCACCAGGGAAGCCCGAGAAATCTTCTTATATAATTAGGCAGAAAATCTGACCTGCCATAGTTTTCAAAACAGCATAATTTCACTCTTCTCAATGATTAATCTGTTGTATTACACAACCTTTGTGTATTTAGCTTTATCAATGACATGTCCTTTAAAAATGTTTTAGAGATCCTACCAGTCTTTGAAAACATCCTTGTGCCTTGTTTCAGTTCAAGTTTTATGTATATTTTCTGCCTTGCACCCGATTATTCCTACATCTGATGGATGGCCTTGGGAATCTTATTCTGGTATTGATTGTTTTGGCTGATTGTCTCCCCTTGTAGCTGCTTTCTTCATTATTGTGTAAAGTTAGATCATGAGCTCATGTTTAGCTAAACAGCTGACCTTGTAAGAGGCTTAGGTGTGAACGCTCGTAAGTTTCAGCAGAAAGTCGGCCAAGATTTATTTGTGTCCCTCCAATGAGTGGCCCGCAAGGACCCCGTTTTCTACAAGTGTTGGTCCAATACTCCCTCTAGAGGCAGGGGACTCAGACAGGGCTGCTTTGCGGCCCCCGATCTGGGGCAGGGGCAGTGGGCGGCATGTGGCCCGGGCAGGAGCCTCTCTGCGTGTGTCCCAGGGACCCATCTGCCAGCGAGCCTCGGTCACCTGGCAGGAAGTTACGATGCCCAGACCTATGGTTAGCTGTGCAGCAAGGTGTACTGCGCGGACAGGTTCCACACACACTTCAAGTAAGAGGGCGGCCTGAGTGGAAAGGTGAGAGTTTGGGCAGCTGTGCAGACAAAGGAAGCGCCCTTTGGCCTGGGCCTAAATGCTTGTGACACTCCACTGGGCCTGCCGGGCTCTGAGGGCCCTGCCCTGGGCCCCCTGCTCCCCTGCTCTTTGTTCAGTCACAGCAGAGATGGCCACACCCACTCCCTCAGTGAGGGCAGTGTTCCAAACTCCCTCAGCCCCGCCCCCTCTCCGCAGGTTACCATGGACTACAGAGGCTGCATTCTGAGGCCAGGGCGTTCCGAGAATGCCAAGGGCAGACATGATGACCTTAAATGATTTCCTCTTGTGTCAGTTTTGGTAAACTTTAGGAGCTAGGAAATGGTCCACTTGACAGAAATGTTCAAATTTACTGGCATTTCTTATATTCTCTGCTATAACATTGTCCTGATTCTTTCTGTATATTCTTTACTTATGTTTTTGTTTTCCTTAATCAAAGTGTGTCTTTTAAATCTTTTCAAAGAAGATTCTTTGGACTTACTAAATCACCTGAATTTTATACGTTTTCTGTTGAATTAAATTCTGCTCATATCTCCATTTAACTTTTTTCTGTGTTCTCAGGGTTTATTGTTTTCATCTTCTGATGTCAATTAAAACACTTGGTTATTCATTTTAATAAATCTTTTTACTTATAAAGATTTTAACTTTTGAAGATTCCAGCTTACTTGTACGTTTCTAAGGGTCAGGTCCTCACCATTCTTGCTGGCCTAAGGCTTAGTTCAACATATAGCAATGTATATATTGACTTATTTTCCCCTCGACTTTCTGTGATCCCCTACATCTCACCTTTCTTTGAAGACAAGCCATTTGAAATACCCTTAACTTATTTCACAGCCAATAAGTCTTTGAAATAATGTGTATTTTTTAGAGAAATCTTCTTATATAATTAGGCAGAAAATCTGACCTGCCATAGTTTTCAAAACAGCATAATTTCACTCTTCTCAATGATTAATCTGTTGTATTACACAACCTTTGTGTATTTAGCTTTATCAATGACATGTCCTTTAAAAATGTTTTAGAGATCCTACCAGTCTTTGAAAACATCCTTGTGCCTTGTTTCAGTTCCAGTTTTATGTATATTTTCTGCCTTGCACCCGATTATTCCTACATCTGATGGATGGCCTTGGGAATCTAATTCTGGTATTGATTGTTTTGGTTGATTGTCTCCCCTTGTAGCTGCTTTCTTCATTATTGTGTAAAGTTAGATCATGAGCTCATGTTTAGCTAAACAGCTGACCTTGTAAGAGGCTTAGGTGTGAACGCTCGTAAGTTTCAGCAGAAAGTCGGCCAAGATTTATTTGTGTCCCTCCAATGAGTGGCCCGCAAGGACCCCGTTTTCTACAAGTGTTGGTCCAATACTCCCTCTAGAGGCAGGGGACTCAGACAGGGCTGCTTTGCGGCCCCCGATCTGGGGCAGGGACAGTGGGCGGCCTGTGGCCCGGGCAGGAGCCTCTCCGCGTGTGTCCAAGGGACCCATCTGCCTGTGAGCCTCGGTCACCTGGCAGGAAGCTACGATGCCCAGACCTATGGTTAGCTGTGCAGCGAGGTGTACTGCGCGGACAGGTTCCACACACACTTCAAGTAAGAGGGCGGCCTGAGTGGAAAGGTGAGAGTTTGGGCAGCTGTGCAGACAAAGAAAGCGCCCTTTGGCCTGGGCCTAAATGCTTGTGACACTCCACTGGGCCTGCCGGGCTCTGAGGGCCCTGCCCTGGGCCCCCTGCTCCCCTGCCCTTTGTTCAGTCACAGCAGAGATGGCCACACCCACTCCCTCAATGAGGGCAGTGTCCCAATCTCCCTCAGCCCCGCCCCCTCTCCGCAGGTTACCATGGACTACAGAGGCTGCATTCTGAGGCCAGGGCGTTCTGAGAATACCAAGGGCAGACATGATGACCTTAAATGATTTCCTCTTGTGTCAGTTTTGGTAAACTTTAGGAGCTAGGAAATGGTCCACTTGACAGAAATGTTCAAATTTACTGGCATTTCATATATTCTCTGCTCTAACATTGTCCTGACTCTTTCTGTATATTCTTTACTTATGTTTTTGTTTTCCTTAATCAAAGTGTGTCTTTTAAATCTTTTCAAAGAAGATTCTTTGGACTTACTAAATCACCTGAATTTTATACGTTTTCTGTTGTATTAAGTTCTGCTCATATCTTTATTTAACTTTTTTCTATGTTCTCAGGGTTTATTGTTTTCATCTTCTGATGTCAATTAAAACACTTGGTTATTCATTTTAATAAATCTTTTTACTTATAAAGATTTGAACTTTTGAAGATTCCAGCTTACTTGTACGTTTCTAAGGGTCAGGTCCTCTCCATTGTTGCTGGCCTAAGACTTAGTTCACCATATACCAATGTATATATTGACCTAATTTCCCCTCGACTTTCTGTGATCCCCTACATCTCACCTTTCTTTGAAGACAAGCCATTTGAAATACCCTTAACTTATTTCACAGCCAATAAGTCTTTGAAATAATGGGTATTCTTTAGAGAAATCTTCTTATATAATTAGGCAGAAAATCTGACCTGCCATAGTTTTCAAAACAGCATAATTTCACTCTTCTCAATGATTAATCTGTTGTATTACACAACCTTTGTGTATTTAGCTTTATCAATGACATGTCCTTTAAAAATGTTTTAGAGATCCTACCAGTCTTTGAAAACATCCTTGTGCCTTGTATCAGTTCCAGTTTTATGTATATTTTCTGCCTTGCACCCGATCATTCCTACATCTGATTGATGGCTTTGGGAATCTAATACTGGTATTGATTGTTTTGGCTGATTGTCTCCCCTTGTAGCTGCTTTCTCATTATTGTGTAAATTTAGATCATGAGCTCATGTTTAGCTAAACAGCTGACCTTGTAAGAGGCTTAGGTGTGAACGCTCGTAAGTTTCAGCAGAAAGTCGGCAAAGATTTATTTGTGTCCCTCCAATGAGTGGCCCGCAAGGACCCCGTTTTCTACAAGTGTTGGTCCAATACTCCCTCTAGTGGCAGGAGACTCAGACAGGGCTGCTTTGTGTCCCCCGATCTGGGGCAGGGGCAGTGGGCGGCCTGTGGCCCTGGCAGGAGCCTCTCCGCGTGTGTCCCAGGGACCCATCTGCCTTCGAGCCTCGGTCACCTGGCAGGAAGCTACGATGCCCAGACCTATGGTTAGTTGTGCAGCGAGGTGTACTGCACAGACAGGTTCCACACACACTTCAAGTAAGAGCGTGGCCTGAGTGGAAAAGTGAGAGTTTGGGCAGCTGTGCAGACAAAGAAAGCGCCCTTTGGCCTGGGCCTAAATGCTTGTGACACTCCACTGGGCCTGCCGGGCTCTGAGGGCCCTGCCCTGGGCCCCCTGCTCCCCTGCTCTTTGTTCAGTCACAGCAGAGATGGCCACACCCACTCCCTCAGTGAGGGCAGTGTTCCAACCTCCCTCAGCCCCGCCCCCTCTCCGCAGGTTACCATGGACTACAGAGGCTGCATTCTGAGGCAAGGGCGTTCCGAGAATGCCAAGGGCAGACATGATGACCTTAAATGATTTCCTCTTGTGTCAGTTTTGGTAAACTTTAGGAGCTAGGAAATGGTCCACTTGACAGAAATGTTCAAATTTACTGGCATTTCATATATTCTCTGCTCTAACATTGTCCTGACTCATTCTGTATATTCTTTACTTATGTTTTTGTTTTCCTTAATCAAAGTGTGTCTTTTAAATCTTTTCAAAGAAGATTCTTTGGACTTAATAAATCACCTGAATTTTATACGTCTTCTGTTGTATTAAATTCTGCTGATATATTTATTTAACTATTTTCTATGTTCTCAGGGTTTATTGTTTTCATCTTCTGATGTCAATTAAAACACTTGGTTATTCATTTTAACAAAACTTTTTACTTATAAAGATTTGAACTTTTGAAGATTCCAGCTTACTTGTACGTTTCTAAGGGTCAGGTCCTCTCCATTGTTGCTGGCCTGAGGCTTAGTTCACCATATAGCAATGTATATATTGACCTATTTTCCCCTAGACTTTCTGTGATCCCCTACATCTCACCTTTATTTGCAGACAAGCCATTTGAAATACACTTAACTTATTTCACAGCCAAAAATCTTTGAAATAATGTGTATTCTTTAGAGAAATCTTCTTATATAATTAGGCAGAAAATCTGACCTGCCATAGTTTTCAAAACAGCATAATTTCACTCTTCTCAATGATTAATCTGTTGTATTACACAACCTTTGTGTATTTAGCTTTATCAATGACATGTCCTTTAAAAATGTTTTAGAGATCCTACCAGTCTTTGAAAACATCCTCGTGCCTTGTTTCAGTTCCAGTTTTATGTATATTTTCTGCCTTGCACCCGATTATTCCTACATCTGATGGATGGTCTTGGGAATCTAATTCTGGTATTGATTGTTTTGGCTGATTGTCTCCCCTTGTAGCTGCTTTCTTCATTATTGTGTAAAGTTAGATCATGAGCTCATGTTTAGCTAAACAGCTGACCTTGTAAGAGGCTTAGGTGTGAACGCTCGTAAGTTTCAGCAGAAAGTCGGCCAAGATTTATTTGTGTCCCTCCAATGAGTGGCCCGCAAGGACCCCGTTCTCTACAAGTGTTGGTCCAATACTCCCTCTAGAGGCAGGGGACTCAGACAGGGCTGCTTTGCGGCCCCCGATCTGGGGCAGGGGCAGTGGGCGGCCTGTGGCCCGGGCAGGAGCCTCTCTGCGTGTGTCCCAGGGACCCATCTGCCTGCGAGCCTCGGTCAACTGGCAGGAAGCTACGATGCCCAGACCTATGCTTAGCTGTGCAGCGAGGTGATCTGCGCGGACAGGTTCCACACACACTTCAAGTAACAGGGCGGCCTGAGTGGAAAGTTGAGAGTTTGGGCAGCTGTGCAGACAAATAATGCGCCCTTTGGCCTGGGCCTAAATGCTTGTGACACTCCACTGGGCCTGCCGTGCTCTGAGGGCCGTGCCCTGGGCCACCTGCTCCCCTGCCCTTTGTTCTGTCACAGCAGAGATGGCCACACCCACTCCCTCAGTGAGGGCAGTGTCCCAACCTCCCTCAGCCCCGCCCCCTCTCTGCAGGTTACCATGGACAACAGAGGCTGCATTCTGAGGCCAGGGCGTTCCGAGAATGCCAAGGGCAGACATGATGACCTTAAATGATTTCCTCTTGTGTCAGTTTTGGTAAACTTTAGGAGCTAGGAAATGGTCCACTTGACAGAAATGTTCAAATTTATTGGCATTTCATATATTCTCTGCTCTAACATTGTCCTGACTCTTTCTGTATATTCTTTACTTATGTTTTTGTTTTCCTTAATCAAAGTGTGTCTTTTAAATCTTTTCAAAGAAGATTCTTTGGACTTACTAAATCACCTGAATTTTATACGTTTTCTGTTGTATTAAATTCTGCTCATATCTTCATTTAACTTTTTTCTATGTTCTCAGGGTTTATTGTTTTCATCTTCTGATGTCAATTAAAACACTTGGTTATTCATTTTAATAAATCTTTTTACTTATAAAGATTTTAACTTTTGAAGATTCCAGCTTACTTGTACGTTTCTAAGGGTCAGGTCCTCACCATTGTTGCTGGCCTAAGGCTTAGCTCAACATATAGCAATGTATATATTGACCTATTTTCCCCTCGACTTTCTGTGATCCCCTACATCTCACCTTTCTTTGAAGACAAGCCATTTGAAATACCCTTAACTTATTTCACAGCCAATAAGTCTTTGAAATAATGGGTATTTTTTAGAGAAATCTTCTTATATAATTAGGCAGAAAATCTGACCTGCCATAGTTTTCAAAACAGCATAATTTCACTCTTCTCAATGATTAATCTGTTGTATTACACAACCTTGGAGTATTTAGCTTTATCAATGACATGTCCTTGAAAAATGTTTTAGAGATCCTACCAGTCTTTGAAAACATCCTTGTGCCTTGTTTCAGTTCAAGTTTTATGTATATTTTCTGCCTTGCACCGATTATTCCTACATCTGATGGATGGCCTTGGGAATCTAATTCTGGTATTGATTGTTTTGGCTGATTGTCTCCCCTTGTAGCTGCTTTCTTCATTATTGTGTAAAGTTAGATCAGGAGCTCATGTTTAGCTAAACAGCTGACCTTGTAAGAGGCTTAGGTGTGAACGCTCGTAAGTTTCAGCAGAAAGTCGGCCAAGATTTATTTGTGTCCCTCCAATGAGTGGCCCGCAAGGACCCCGTTTTCTACAAGTGTTGGTCCAATACTCCCTCTAGAGGCAGGGGACTCAGACAGGGCTGCTTTGCGGCCCCCGATCTGGGGCAGGGGCAGTGGGCGGCATGTGGCCCGGGCAGGAGCCTCTCTGCGTGTGTCCCAGGGACCCATCTGCCTGCGAGCCTCGGTCACCTGGCAGGAAGCTACGATGCCCAGTCCTATGGTTAGCTGTGCAGCGAGGTGTACTGCGCGGACAGGTTCCACACACACTTCAAGTAAGAGGTCGGCCTCAGTGGAAAGGTGAGAGTTTGGGCAGCTGTGCAGACAAAGGAAGCGCCCTTTGACCTGGGCCTAAATGCTTGTGACACTCCACTGGGCCTGCCGGGCTCTGAGGGCCCTGCCCTGGGCCCCCTGCTCCCCTGCTCTTTGTTCAGTCACAGCAGAGATGGCCACACCCACTCCCTCAGTGAGGGCAGTGTTCCAACCTCCCTCAGCCCCGCCCCCTCTCCGCAGGTTACCATGGACTACAGAGGCTGCATTCTGAGGCCAGGGCGTTCCGAGAATGCCAAGGGCAGACATGATGACCTTAAATGATTTCCTCTTGTGTCAGTTTTGGTAAACTTTAGGAGCTAGGAAATGGTCCACTTGACAGAAATGTTCAAATTTACTGGCATTTCTTATATTCTCTGCTATAACATTGTCCTGATTCTTTCTGTATATTCTTTACTTATGTTTTTGTTTTCCTTAATCAAAGTGTGTCTTTTAAATCTTTTCAAAGAAGATTCTTTGGACTTACTAAATCACCTGAATTTTATACGTTTTCTGTTGTATTAAATTCTGCTCATATCTCCATTTAACTTTTTTCTATGTTCTCAGGGTTTATTGTTTTCATCTTCTGATGTCAATTAAAACACTTGGTTATTCATTTTAATAAATCTTTTTACTTATAAAGATTTGAACTTTTGAAGATTCCAGCTTACTTGTACGTTTCTAAGGGTCAGGTCCTCACCATTGTTGCTGGCCTAAGGCTTAGTTCAACATATAGCAATGTATATATTGACCTATTTTCCCCTCGACTTTCTGTGATCCCCTACATCTCACCTTTCTTTGAAGACAAGCCATTTGAAATACCCTTAACTTATTTCACAGCCAATAAGTCTTTGAAATAATGGGTATTTTTTAGAGAAATCTTCTTATATAATTAGGCAGAAAATCTGACCTGCCATAGTTTTCAAAACAGCATAATTTCACTCTTCTCAATGATTAATCTGTTGTATTACACAACCTTTGTGTATTTAGCTTTATCAATGACATGTCCTTTAAAAATGTTTTAGAGATCCTACCAGTCTTTGAAAACATCCTTGTGCCTTGTTTCAGTTCCAGTTTTATGTATATTTTCTGCCTTGCACCCGATTATTCCTACATCTGATGGATGGCCTTGGGAATCTAATTCTGGTATTGATTGTTTTGGTTGATTGTCTCCCCTTGTAGCTGCTTTCTTCATTATTGTGTAAAGTTAGATCATGAGCTCATGTTTAGCTAAACAGCTGACCTTGTAAGAGGCTTAGGTGTGAACGCTCGTAAGTTTCAGCAGAAAGTCGGCCAAGATTTATTTGTGTCCCTCCAATGAGTGGCCCGCAAGGACCCCGTTTTCTACAAGTGTTGGTCCAATACTCCCTCTAGAGGCAGGGGACTCAGACAGGGCTGCTTTGCGGCCCCCGATCTGGGGCAGGGACAGTGGGCGGCCTGTGGCCCGGGCAGGAGCCTCTCCGCGTGTGTCCAAGGGACCCATCTGCCTGTGAGCCTCGGTCACCTGGCAGGAAGCTACGATGCCCAGACCTATGGTTAGCTGAGCAGCGAGGTGTACTGCGCGGACAGGTTCCACACACAGTTCAAGTAAGAGGGCGGCCTGAGTGGAAAGGTGAGAGTTTGGGCAGCTGTGCAGACAAAGAAAGCGCCCTTTGGCCTGGGCCTAAATGCTTGTGACACTCCACTGGGCCTGCCGGGCTCTGAGGGCCCTGCCCTGGGCCCCCTGCTCCCCTGCCCTTTGTTCAGTCACAGCAGAGATGGCCACACCCACTCCCTCAATGAGGGCAGTGTCCCAATCTCCCTCAGCCCCGCCCCCTCTCCGCAGGTTACCATGGACTACAGAGGCTGCATTCTGAGGCCAGGGCGTTCTGAGAATACCAAGGGCAGACATGATAACCTTAAATGATTTCCTCTTGTGTCAGTTTTGGTAAACTTTAGGAGCTAGGAAATGGTCCACTTGACAGAAATGTTCAAATTTACTGGCATTTCATATATTCTCTGCTCTAACATTGTCCTGACTCTTTCTGTATATTCTTTACTTATGTTTTTGTTTTCCTTAATCAAAGTGTGTCTTTTAAATCTTTTCAAAGAAGATTCTTTGGACTTACTAAATCACCTGAATTTTATACGTTTTCTGTTGTATTAAGTTCTGCTCATATCTTTATTTAACTTTTTTCTATGTTCTCAGGGTTTATTGTTTTCATCTTCTGATGTCAATTAAAACACTTGGTTATTCATTTTAATAAATTTTTTTACTTATAAAGATTTTAACTTTTGAAGATTCCAGCTTACTTGTACGTTTCTAAGGGTCAGGTCCTCTCCATTGTTGCTGGCCTAAGACTTAGTTCACCATATACCAATGTATATATTGACCTAATTTCCCCTCGACTTTCTGTGATCCCCTACATCTCACCTTTCTTTGAAGACAAGCCATTTGAAATACCCTTAACTTATTTCACAGCCAATAAGTCTTTGAAATAATGGGTATTCTTTAGAGAAATCTTCTTATATAATTAGGCAGAAAATCTGACCTGCCATAGTTTTCAAAACAGCATAATTTCACTCTTCTCAATGATTAATCTGTTGTATTACACAACCTTTGTGTATTTAGCTTTATCAATGACATGTCCTTTAAAAATGTTTTAGAGATCCTACCAGTCTTTGAAAACATCCTTGTGCCTTGTTTCAGTTCAAGTTTTATGTATATTTTCTGCCTTGCACCCGATTATTCCTACATCTGATGGATGGCCTTGGGAATCTTATTCTGGTATTGATTGTTTTGGCTGATTGTCTCCCCTTGTAGCTGCTTTCTTCATTATTGTGTAAAGTTAGATCATGAGCTCATGTTTAGCTAAACAGCTGACCTTGTAAGAGGCTTAGGTGTGAACGCTCGTAAGTTTCAGCAGAAAGTCGGCCAAGATTTATTTGTGTCCCTCCAATGAGTGGCCCGCAAGGACCCCGTTTTCTACAAGTGTTGGTCCAATACTCCCTCTAGAGGCAGGGGACTCAGACAGGGCTGCTTTGCGGCCCCCGATCTGGGGCAGGGGCAGTGGGCGGCATGTGGCCCGGGCAGGAGCCTCTCTGCGTGTGTCCCAGGGACCCATCTGCCTGCGAGCCTCGGTCACCTGGCAGGAAGTTACGATGCCCAGACCTATGGTTAGCTGTGCAGCGAGGTGTACTGCGCGGACAGGTTCCACACACACTTCAAGTAAGAGGTCGGCCTCAGTGGAAAGGTGAGAGTTTGGGCAGCTGTGCAGACAAAGGAAGCGCCCTTTGGCCTGGGCCTAAATGCTTGTGACACTCCACTGGGCCTGCCGGGCTCTGAGGGCCCTGCCCTGGGCCCCCTGCTCCCCTGCTCTTTGTTCAGTCACAGCAGAGATGGGCACACCCACTCCCTCAGTGAGGGCAGTGTTCCAACCTCCCTCAGCCCCGCCCCCTCTCCGCAGGTTACCATGGACTACAGAGGCTGCATTCTGAGGCCAGGGCGTTCCGAGAATGCCAAGGGCAGACATGATGACCTTAAATGATTTCCTCTTGTGTCAGTTTTGGTAAACTTTAGGAGCTAGGAAATGGTCCACTTGACAGAAATGTTCAAATTTACTGGCATTTCTTATATTCTCTGCTATAACATTGTCCTGATTCTTTCTGTATATTCTTTACTTATGTTTTTGTTTTCCTTAATCAAAGTGTGTCTTTTAAATCTTTTCAAAGAAGATTCTTTGGACTTACTAAATCACCTGAATTTTATACGTTTTCTGTTGTATTAAATTCTGCTCATATCTCCATTTAACTTTTTTCTGTGTTCTCAGGGTTTATTGTTTTCATCTTCTGATGTCAATTAAAACACTTGGTTATTCATTTTAATAAATCTTTTTACTTATAAAGATTTGAACTTTTGAAGATTCCAGCTTACTTGTACGTTTCTAAGGGTCAGGTCCTCACCATTGTTGCTGGCCTAAGGCTTAGTTCAACATATAGCAATGTATATATTGACCTATTTTCCCCTCGACTTTCTGTGATCCCCTACATCTCACCTTTCTTTGAAGACAAGCCATTTGAAATACCCTTAACTTATTTCACAGCCAATAAGTCTTTGAAATAATGTGTATTTTTTAGAGAAATCTTCTTATATAATTAGGCAGAAAATCTGACCTGCCATAGTTTTCAAAACAGCATAATTTCACTCTTCTCAATGATTAATCTGTTGTATTACACAACCTTTGTGTATTTAGCTTTATCAATGACATGTCCTTTAAAAATGTTTTAGAGATCCTACCAGTCTTTGAAAACATCCTTGTGCCTTGTTTCAGTTCCAGTTTTATGTATATTTTCTGCCTTGCACCCGATTATTCCTACATCTGATGGATGGCCTTGGGAATCTAATACTGGTATTGATTGTTTTGGTTGATTGTCTCCCCTTGTAGCTGCTTTCTTCATTATTGTGTAAAGTTAGATCATGAGCTCATGTTTAGCTAAACAGCTGACCTTGTAAGAGGCTTAGGTGTGAACGCTCGTAAGTTTCAGCAGAAAGTCGGCCAAGATTTATTTGTGTCCCTCCAATGAGTGGCCCGCAAGGACCCCGTTTTCTACAAGTGGTGGTCCAATACTCCCTCTAGAGGCAGGGGACTCAGACAGGGCTGCTTTGCGGCCCCCGATCTGGGGCAGGGACAGTGGGCGGCCTGTGGCCCGGGCAGGAGCCTCTCCACGTGTGTCCAAGGGACCCATCTGCCTGTGAGCCTCGGTCACCTGGCAGGAAGCTACGATGCCCAGACCTATGGTTAGCTGTGCAGCGAGGTGTACTGCGCGGACAGGTTCCACACACACTTCAAGTAAGAGGGCGGCCTGAGTGGAAAGGTGAGAGTTTGGGCAGCTGTGCAGACAAAGAAAGCGCCCTTTGGCCTGGGCCTAAATGCTTGTGACACTCCACTGGGCCTGCCGGGCTCTGAGGGCCCTGCCCTGGGCCCCCTGCTCCCCTGCCCTTTGTTCAGTCACAGCAGAGATGGCCACACCCACTCCCTCAATGAGGGCAGTGTCCCAATCTCCCTCAGCCCCGCCCCCTCTCCGCAGGTTACCATGGACTACAGAGGCTGCATTCTGAGGCCAGGGCGTTCTGAGAATACCAAGGGCAGACATGATGACCTTAAATGATTTCCTCTTGTGTCAGTTTTGGTAAACTTTAGGAGCTAGGAAATGGTCCACTTGACAGAAATGTTCAAATTTACTGGCATTTCATATATTCTCTGCTCTAACATTGTCCTGACTCTTTCTGTATATTCTTTACTTATGTTTTTGTTTTCCTTAATCAAAGTGTGTCTTTTAAATCTTTTCAAAGAAGATTCTTTGGACTTACTAAATCACCTGAATTTTGTACGTTTTCTGTTGTATTAAGTTCTGCTCATATCTTTATTTAACTTTTTTCTATGTTCTCAGGGTTTATTGTTTTCATCTTCTGATGTCAATTAAAACACTTGGTTATTCATTTTAATAAATCTTTTTACTTATAAAGATTTTAACTTTTGAAGATTCCAGCTTACTTGTACGTTTCTAAGGGTCAGGTCCTCTCCATTGTTGCTGGCCTAAGACTTAGTTCACCATATACCAATGTATATATTGACCTAATTTCCCCTCGACTTTCTGTGATCCCCTACATCTCACCTTTCTTTGAAGACAAGCCATTTGAAATACCCTTAACTTATTTCACAGCCAATAAGTCTTTGAAATAATGGGTATTCTTTAGAGAAATCTTCTTATATAATTAGGCAGAAAATCTGACCTGCCATAGTTTTCAAAACAGCATAATTTCACTCTTCTCAATGATTAATCTGTTATATTACACAACCTTTGTGTATTTAGCTTTATCAATGACATGTCCTTTAAAAATGTTTTAGAGATCCTACCAGTCTTTGAAAACATCCTTGTGCCTTGTATCAGTTCCAGTTTTATGTATATTTTCTGCCTTGCACCCGATTATTCCTACATCTGATTGATGGCCTTGGGAATCTAATACTGGTATTGATTGTTTTGGCTGATTGTCTCCCCTTGTAGCTGCTTTCTCATTATTGTGTAAATTTAGATCATGAGCTCATGTTTAGCTAAACAGCTGACCTTGTAAGAGGCTTAGGTGTGAACGCTCGTAAGTTTCAGCAGAAAGTCGGCCAAGATTTATTTGTGTCCCTCCAATGAGTGGCCCGCAAGGACCCCGTTTTCTACAAGTGTTGGTCCAATACTCCCTCTAGTGGCAGGAGACTCAGACAGGGCTGCTTTGTGTCCCCCGATCTGGGGCAGGGGCAGTGGGCGGCCTGTGGCCCTGGCAGGAGCCTCTCCGCGTGTGTCCCAGGGACCCATCTGCCTTCGAGCCTCGGTCACCTGGCAGGAAGCTACGATGCCCAGACCTATGGTTAGCTGTGCAGCGAGGTGTACTGCACGGACAGGTTCCACACACACTTCAAGTAAGAGCGCGGCCTGAGTGGAAAAGTGAGAGTTTGGGCAGCTGTGCAGACAAAGAAAGCGCCCTTTGGCCTGGGCCTAAATGCTTGTGACACTCCACTGGGCCTGCCGGGCTCTGAGGGCCCTGCCCTGGGCCCCCTTCTCCCCTGCTCTTTGTTCAGTCACAGCAGAGATGGCCACACCCACTCCCTCAGTGAGGGCAGTGTTCCAACCTCCCTCAGCCCCACCCCCTCTCCGCAGGTTACCATGGACTACAGAGGCTGCATTCTGAGGCAAGGGCGTTCCGAGAATGCCAAGGGCAGACATGATGACCTTAAATGATTTCCTCTTGTGTCAGTTTTGGTAAACTTTAGGAGCTAGGAAATGGTCCACTTGACAGAAATGTTCAAATTTACTGGCATTTCATATATTCTCTGCTCTAACATTGTCCTGACTCATTCTGTATATTCTTTACTTATGTTTTTGTTTTCCTTAATCAAAGTGTGTCTTTTAAATCTTTTCAAAGAAGATTCTTTGGACTTAATAAATCACCTGAATTTTATACGTTTTCTGTTGTATTAAATTCTGCTGATATATTTATTTAACTTTTTTCTATGTTCTCAGGGTTTATTGTTTTCATCTTCTGATGTCAATTAAAACACTTGGTTATTCATTTTACTAAAACTTTTTACTTATAAAGATTTGAACTTTTGAAGATTCCAGCTTACTTGTACGTTTCTAAGGGTCAGGTCCTCTCCATTGTTGCTGGCCTGAGGCTTAGTTCACCATATAGCAATGTATATATTGACCTATTTTCCCCTCGACTTTCTGTGATCCCCTACATCTCACCTTTATTTGCAGACAAGCCATTTGAAATACACTTAACTTATTTCACAGCCAAAAATCTTTGAAATAATGTGTATTCTTTAGAGAAATCTTCTTATATAATTAGGCAGAAAATCTGACCTGCCATAGTTTTCAAAACAGCATAATTTCACTCTTCTCAATGATTAATCTGTTGTATTACACAACCTTTGTGTATTTAGCTTTATCAATGACATGTCCTTTAAAAATGTTTTAGAGATCCTACCAGTCTTTGAAAACATCCTCGTCCCTTGTTTCAGTTCCAGTTTTATGTATATTTTCTGCCTTGCACCCGATTATTCCTACATCTGATGGATGGTCTTGGGAATCTAATTCTGGTATTGATTGTTTTGGCTGATTGTCTCCCCTTGTAGCTGCTTTCTTCATTATTATGTAAAGTTAGATCATGAGCTCATGTTTAGCTAAACAGCTGACCTTGTAAGAGGCTTAGGTGTGAACGCTCGTAAGTTTCAGCAGAAAGTCGGCCAAGATTTATTTGTGTCCCTCCAATGAGTGGCCCGCAAGGACCCCGTTCTCTACAAGTGTTGGTCCAATACTCCCTCTAGAGGCAGGGGACTCAGACAGGGCTGCTTTGCGGCCCCCGATCTGGGGCAGGGGCAGTGGGCGGCCTGTGGCCCGGGCAGGAGCCTCTCTGCGTGTGTCCCAGGGACCCATCTGCCTGCGAGCCTCGGTCAACTGGCAGGAATCTACGATGCCCAGACCTATGCTTAGCTGTGCAGCGAGGTGAACTGCGCGGACAGGTTCCACACACACTTCAAGTAAGAGGGCGGCCTGAGTGGAAAGTTGAGAGTTTGGGCAGCTGTGCAGACAAAGAAAGCGCCCTTTGGCCTGGGCCTAAATGCTTGTGACACTCCACTGGGCCTGCCGGGCTCTGAGGGCCGTGCCCTGGGCCACCTGCTCCCCTGCCCTTTGTTCTGTCACAGCAGAGATGGCCACACCCACTCCCTCAGTGAGGGCAGTGTCCCAACCTCCCTCAGCCCCGCCCCCTCTCCGCAGGTTTCCATGGACAACAGAGGCTGCATTCTGAGGCCAGGGCGTTCCGAGAATGCCAAGGGCAGACATGATGACCTTAAATGATTTCCTCTTCTGTCAGTTTTGGTAAACTTTAGGAGCTAGGAAATGGTCCACTTGACAGAAATGTTCAAATTTATTGGCATTTCATATATTCTCTGCTCTAACATTGTCCTGACTCTTTCTGTATATTCTTTACTTATGTTTTTGTTTTCCTTAATCAAAGTGTGTCTTTTAAATCTTTTCAAAGAAGATTCTTTGGACTTACTAAATCACCTGAATTTTATACGTTTTCTGTTGTATTAAATTCTGCTCATATCTTCATTTAACTTTTTTCTATGTTCTCAGGGTTTATTGTTTTCATCTTCTGATGTCAATTAAAACACTTGGTTATTCATTTTAATAAATCTTTTTACTTATAAAGATTTGAACTTTTGAAGATTCCAGCTTACTTGTACGTTTCTAAGGGTCAGGTCCTCACCATTGTTGCTGGCCTAAGGCTTAGTTCAACATATAGCAATGTATATATTGACCTATTTTTCCCTCGACTTTCTGTGATCCCCTACATCTCACCTTTCTTTGAAGACAAGCCATTTGAAATACCCTTAACTTATTTCACAGCCAATAAGTCTTTGAAATAATGGGTATTTTTTAGAGAAATCTTCTTATATAATTAGGCAGAAAATCTGACCTGCCATAGTTTTCAAAACAGCATAATTTCACTCTTCTCAATGATTAATCTGTTGTATTACACAACCTTGGAGTATTTAGCTTTATCAATGACATGTCCTTGAAAAATGTTTTAGAGATCCTACCAGTCTTTGAAAACATCCTTGTGCCTTGTTTCAGTTCAAGTTTTATGTATATTTTCTGCCTTTCACCCGATTATTCCTACATCTGATGGATGGCCTTGGGAATCTTATTCTGGTATTGATTGTTTTGGCTGATTGTCTCCCCTTGTAGCTGCTTTCTTCATTATTGTGTAAAGTTAGATCATGAGCTCATGTTTAGCTAAACAGCTGACCTTGTAAGAGGCTTAGGTGTGAATGCTCGTAAGTTTCAGCAGAAAGTCGGCCAAGATTTATTTGTGTCCCTCCAATGAGTGGCCCGCAAGGACCCCGTTTTCTACAAGTGTTGGTCCAATACTCCCTCTAGAGGCAGGGGACTCAGACAGGGCTGCTTTGCGGCCCCCGATCTGGGGCAGGGGCAGTGGGCGGCATGTGGCCCGGGCAGGAGCCTCTCTGCGTGTGTCCCAGGGACCCATCTGCCTGCGAGCCTCGGTCACCTGGCAGGAAGCTACGATGCCAAGACCTATGGTTAGCTGTGCAGCGAGGTGTACTGCGCGGACAGGTTCCACACACACTTCAAGTAAGAGGTCGGCCTCAGTGGAAAGGTGAGAGTTTGGGCAGCTGTGCAGACAAAGGAAGCGCCCTTTGACCTGGGCCTAAATGCTTGTGACACTCCACTGGGCCTGCCGGGCTCTGAGGGCCCTGCCCTGGGCCCCCTGCTCCCCTGCTCTTTGTTCAGTCACAGCAGAGATGGCCACACCCACTCCCTCAGTGAGGGCAGTGTTCCAACCTCCCTCAGCCCCGCCCCCTCTCCGCAGGTTACCATGGACTACAGAGGCTGCATTCTGAGGCCAGGGCGTTCCGAGAATGCCAAGGGCAGACATGATGACCTTAAATGATTTCCTCTTGTGTCAGTTTTGGTAAACTTTAGGAGCTAGGAAATGGTCCACTTGACAGAAATGTTCAAATTTACTGGCATTTCTTATATTCTCTGCTATAACATTGTCCTGATTCTTTCTGTATATTCTTTACTTATGTTTTGGTTTTCCTTAATCAAAGTGTGTCTTTTAAATCTTTTCAAAGAAGATTCTTTGGACTTACTAAATCACCTGAATTTTATACGTTTTCTGTTGTATTAAATTCTGCTCATATCTTCATTTAACTTTTTTCTATGTTCTCAGGGTTTATTGTTTTCATCTTCTGATGTCAATTAAAACACTTGGTTATTCATTTTAATAAATCTTTTTACTTATAAGGATTTGAGCTTTTGAAGATTCCAGCTTACTTGTACGTTTCTAAGGGTCAGGTCCTCACCATTGTTGCTGGCCTAAGGCTTAGTTCAACATATAGCAATGTATATATTGACCTATTTTCCCCTCGACTTTCTGTGATCCCCTACATCTCACCTTTCTTTGAAGACAAGCCATTTGAAATACCCTTAACTTATTTCACAGCCAATAAGTCTTTGAAATAATGTGTATTTTTTAGAGAAATCTTCTTATATAATTAGGCAGAAAATCTGACCTGCCATAGTTTTCAAAACAGCATAATTCCACTCTTCTCAATGATTAATCTGTTGTATTACACAACCTTTGTGTATTTAGATTTATCAATGACATGTCCTTTAAAAATGTTTTAGAGATCCTACCAGTCTTTGAAAACATCCTTGTGCCTTGTTTCAGTTCAAGTTTTATGTATATTTTCTGCCTTGCACCCGATTATTCCTACATCTGATGGATGGCCTTGGGAATCTAATTCTGGTATTGATTGTTTTGGTTGATTGTCTCCCCTTGTAGCTGCTTTCTTCATTATTGTGTAAAGTTAGATCATGAGCTCATGTTTAGCTAAACAGCTGACCTTGTAAGAGGCTTAGGTGTGAACGCTCGTAAGTTTCAGCAGAAAGTCGGCCAAGATTTATTTGTGTCCCTCCAATGAGTGGCCCGCAAGGACCCCGTTTTCTACAAGTGTTGGTCCAATACTCCCTCTAGAGGCAGGGGACTCAGACAGGGCTGCTTTGTGGCCCCCGATCTGGGGCAGGGACAGTGGGCGGCCTGTGGCCCGGGCAGGAGCCTCTCCGCGTGTGTCCAAGGGACCCATCTGCCTGCGAGCCTCGGTCACCTGGCAGGAAGCTACGATGCCCAGACCTATGGTTAGCTGTGCAGCGAGGTGTACTGCGCGGACAGGTTCCACACACACTTCAAGTAAGAGGGCGGCCTGAGTGGAAAGGTGAGAGTTTGGGCAGCTGTGCAGACAAAGAAAGCGCCCTTTGGCCTGGGCCTAAATGCTTGTGACACTCCACTGGGCCTGCCGGGCTCTGAGGGCCCTGCCCTGGGCCCCCTTCTCCCCTGCCCTTTGTTCAGTCACAGCAGAGATGGCCACACCCACTCCCTCAGTGAGGGCAGTGTCCCAAACTCCCTCAGCCCCGCCCCCTCTCCGCAGGTTACCATGGACTACAGAGGCTGCATTCTGAGGCCAGGGCGTTCCGAGAATACCAAGGGCAGACATGATGACCTTAAATGATTTCCTCTTGTGTCAGTTTTGGTAAACTTTAGGAGCTAGGAAATGGTCCACTTGACAGAAATGTTCAAATTTACTGGCATTTCATATATTCTCTGCTCTAACATTGTCCTGACTCTTTCTGTATATTCTTTACTTATGTTTTTGTTTTCCTTAATCAAAGTGTGTCTTTTAAATCTTTTCAAAGAAGATTCTTTGGACTTACTAAATCACCTGAATTTTATACGTTTTCTGTTGTATTAAATTCTGCTCATATATTTATTTAACTTTTTTCTATGTTCTCAGGGTTTATTGTTTTCATCTTCTGATGTCAATTAAAACACTTGGTTATTCATTTTAATAAAACTTTTTACTTATAAAGATTTGAACTTTTGAAGATTCCAGCTTACTTGTACGTTTCTAAGGGTCAGGTCCTCTCCATTGTTGCTGGCCTGAGGCTTAGTTCACCATATAGCAATGTATATATTGACCTATTTTCCCCTAGACTTTCTGTGATCCCCTACATCTCACCTTTCTTTGCAGACAAGCCAGTTGAAATACCCTTAACTTATTTCACAGCCAATAAGTCTTTGAAATAATGGGTATTCTTTAGAGAAATCTTCTTATATAATTAGGCAGAAAATCTGACCTGCCATAGTTTTCAAAACAGCATAATTTCACTCTTCTCAATGATTAATCTGTTGTATTACACAACCTTTGTGTATTTAGCTTTATCAATGACATGTCCTTTAAAAATGTTTTAGAGATCCTACCAGTCTTTGAAAACATCCTTGTGCCTTGTATCAGTTCCAGTTTTATGTATATTTTCTGCCTTGCACCCGATTATTCCTACATCTGATGGATGGCCTTGGGAATCTAATACTGGTATTGATTGTTTTGGCTGATTGTCTCCCCTTGTAGCTGCTTTCTCATTATTGTGTAAATTTAGATCATGAGCTCATGTTTAGCTAAACAGCTGACCTTGTAAGAGGCTTAGGTGTGAACGCTCGTAAGTTTCAGCAGAAAGTCGGCAAAGATTTATTTGTGTCCCTCCAATGAGTGGCCCGCAAGGACCCCGTTTTCTACAAGTGTTGGTCCAATACTCCCTCTAGAGGCAGGTGACTCAGACAGGGCTGCTTTGTGTCCCCTGATCTGGGGCAGGGGCAGTGGGCGGCCTGTGGCACTGGCAGGAGCCTCTCCGCGTGTGTCCCAGGGACCCATCTGACTTCGAGCCTCGGTCACCTGGCAGGAAGCTACGAAGCCCAGACCTATGGTTAGCTGTGCAGCGAGGTGTACTGCACGGACAGGTTCCACACACACTTCAAGTAAGAGCGCGGCCTGAGTGGAAAAGTGAGAGTTTGGGCAGCTGTGCAGACAAAGAAAGCGCCCTTTGGCCTGGGCCTAAATGCTTGTGACACTCCACTGGGCCTGCCGGGCTCTGAGGGCCCTGCCCTGGGCCCCCTGCTCCCCTGCTCTTTGTTCAGTCACAGCAGAGATGGCCACACCCACTCCCTCAGTGAGGGCAGTGTTCCAACCTCCCTCAGCGCCGCCCCCTCTCAGCAGGTTACCATGGACTACAGAGGCTGCATTCTGAGGCAAGGGCGTTCCGAGAATGCCAAGGGCAGACATGATGACCTTAAATGATTTCCTCTTGTGTCAGTTTTGGTAAACTTTAGGAGCTAGGAAATGGTCCACTTGACAGAAATGTTCAAATTTACTGGCATTTCATATATTCTCTGCTCTAACATTGTCCTGACTCATTCTGTATATTCTTTACTTATGTTTTTGTTTTCCTTAATCAAAGTGTGTCTTTTAAGTCTTTTCAAAGAAGATTCTTTGGACTTAATAAATCACCTGAATTTTATACGTTTTCTGTTGTATTAAATTCTGCTGATATATTTATTTAACTTTTTTCTATGTTCTCAGGGTTTATTGTTTTCATCTTCTGATGTCAATTAAAACACTTGGTTATTCATTTTAATAAAACTTTTTACTTATAAAGATTTGAACTTTTGAAGATTCCAGCTTACTTGTACGTTTCTAAGGGTCAGGTCCTCTCCATTGTTGCTGGCCTGAGGCTTAGTTCACCATATAGCAATGTATATATTGACCTATTTTCCCCTAGACTTTCTGTGATCCCCTACATCTCACCTTTATTTGCAGACAAGCCATTTGAAATACACTTAACTTATTTCACAGCCAAAAAGTCTTTGAAATAATGTGTATTCTTTAGAGAAATCTTATTATATAATTAGGCAGAAAATCTAACCTGCCATAGTTTTCAAAACAGCATAATTTCACTCTTCTCAATGATTAATCTGTTGTATTACACAACCTTTGTGTATTTAGCTTTATCAATGACATGTCCTTTAAAAATGTTTTAGAGATCCTACCAGTCTTTGAAAACATCCTCGTGCCATGCTTCAGTTCCAGTTTTATGTATATTTTCTGCCTTGCACCCGATTATTCCTACATCTGATGGATGGTCTTGGGAATCTAATTCTGGTATTGATTGTTTTGGCTGATTGTCTCCCCTTGTAGCTGCTTTCTTCATTATTGTGTAAAGTTAGATCATGAGCTCATGTTTAGCTAAACAGCTGACCTTGTAAGAGGCTTAGGTGTGAACGCTCGTATGTTTCAGCAGAAAGTCGGCCAAGATTTATTTGTGTCCCTCCAATGAGTGGCCCGCGAGGACCCCGTTTTCTACAAGTGTTGGTCCAATACTCCCTCCAGAGGCAGGGGACTCAGACAGGGCTGCTTTGCGGCACCCGATCTGGGGCAGGGGCAGTGGGCGGCCTGTGGCCCGGGCAGGAGCCTCTCTGCGTGTGTCCCAGGGACCCATCTGCCTGCGAGCCTCGGTCAACTGGCAGGAAGCTACGATGCCCAGACTTATGCTTAGCTGTGCAGCGAGGTGAACTGCGCGGACAGGTTCCACACACACTTCAAGTAACAGGGCGGCCTGAGTGGAAAGTTGAGAGTTTGGGCAGCTGTGCAGACAAATAAAGCGCCCTTTGGCCTGGGCCTAAATGCTTGTTACACTCCACTGGGCCTGCCGGGCTCTGAGGGCCCTGCCCTGGGCCCCCTGCTCCCCTGCCCTTTGTTCAGTCACAGCAGAGATGGCCACACCCACTCCCTCAATGAGGGCAGTGTCCCAACCTCCCTCAGCCCCGCCCCCTCTCCGCAGGTTACCATGGACTACAGAGGCTGCATTCTGAGGCCAGGGCGTTCTGAGAATACCAAGGGCAGACATGATGACCTTAAATGATTTCCTCTTGTGTCAGTTTTGGTAAACTTTAGGAGCTAGGAAATGGTCCACTTGACAGAAATGTTCAAATTTACTGGCATTTCATATATTCTCTGCTCTAACATTGTCCTGACTCTTTCTGTATATTCTTTACTTATGTTTTTGTTTTCCTTAATCAAAGTGTGTCTTTTAAATCTTTTCAAAGAAGATTCTTTGGGCTTACTAAATCACCTGAATTTTATACGTTTTCTGTTGTATTAAGTTCTGCTCATATCTTTATTTACCTTTTTTCTATGTTCTCAGGGTTTATTGTTTTCATCTTCTGATGTCAATTAAAACACTTGGTTATTCATTTTAATAAATCTTTTTACTTATAAAGATTTTAACTTTTGAAGATTCCAGCTTACTTGTACGTTTCTAAGGGTCAGGTCCTCTCCATTGTTGCTGGCCTAAGACTTAGTTCACCATATACCAATGTATATATTGACCTAATTTCCCCTCGACTTTCTGTGATCCCCTACATCTCACCTTTCTTTGAAGACAAGCCATTTGAAATACCCTTAACTTATTTCACAGCCAATAAGTCTTTGAAATAATGGGTATTCTTTAGAGAAATCTTCTTATATAATTAGGCAGAAAATCTGACCTGCCATAGTTTTCAAAACAGCATAATTTCACTCTTCTCAATGATTAATCTGTTGTATTACACAACCTTTGTGTATTTAGCTTTATCAATGACATGTCCTTTAAAAATGTTTTAGAGATCCTACCAGTCTTTGAAAACATCCTTGTGCCTTGTATCAGTTCCAGTTTTATGTATATTTTCTGCCTTGCACCCGATTATTCCTACATCTGATTGATGGCCTTGGGAATCTAATACTGGTATTGATTGTTTTGGCTGATTGTCTCCCCTTGTATTTGCTTTCTCATTATTGTGTAAATTTAGATCATGAGCTCATGTTTAGCTAAACAGCTGACCTTGTAAGAGGCTTAGGTGTGAACGCTCGTAAGTTTCAGCAGAAAGTCGGCAAAGATTTATTTGTGTCCCTCCAATGAGTGGCCCGCAAGGACCCCGTTTTCTACAAGTGTTGGTCCAATACTCCCTCTAGTGGCAGGAGACTCAGACAGGGCTGCTTTGTGTCCCCCGATCTGGGGCAGGGGCAGTGGGCGGCCTGTGGCCCTGGCAGGAGCCTCTCCGCGTGTGTCCCAGGGACCCATCTGCCTTCGAGCCTCGGTCACCTGGCAGGAAGCTACGATGCCCAGACCTATGGTTAGCTGTGCAGCGAGGTGTACTGCACGGACAGGTTCCACACACACTTCAAGTAAGAGCGCGGCCTGAGTGGAAAAGTGAGAGTTTGGGCAGCTGTGCAGACAAAGAAAGCGCCCTTTGGCCTGGGCCTAAATGCTTGTGACACTCCACTGGGCCTGCCGGGCTCTGAGGGCCCTGCCCTGGGCCCCCTTCTCCCCTGCTCTTTGTTCAGTCACAGCAGAGATGGCCACACCCACTCCCTCAGTGAGGGCAGTGTTCCAACCTCCCTCAGCCCCACCCCCTCTCCGCAGGTTACCATGGACTACAGAGGCTGCATTCTGAGGCAAGGGCGTTCCGAGAATGCCAAGGGCAGACATGATGACCTTAAATTATTTCCTCTTGTGTCAGTTTTGTTAAACTTTAGGAGGTAGGAAATGGTCCACTTTACAGAAATGTTCAAATTTACTGGCATTTCATATATTCTCTGCTCTAACATTGTCCTGACTCATTCTGTATATTCTTTACTTATGTTTTTGTTTTCCTTAATCAAAGTGTGTCTTTTAAATCTTTTCAAAGAAGATTCTTTGGACTTAATAAATCACCTGAATTTTATACGTTTTCTGTTGTATTAAATTCTGCTGATATATTTATTTAACTTTTTTCTATGTTCTCAGGGTTTATTGTTTTCATCTTCTGATGTCAATTAAAACACTTGGTTATTCATTTTAATAAAACTTTTTACTTATAAAGATTTGAACTTTTGAAGATTCCAGCTTACTTGTACGTTTCTAAGGGTCAGGTCCTCTCCATTGTTGCTGGCCTGAGGCTTAGTTCAACATATAGCAATGTATATATTGACCTATTTTCCCCTCGACTTTCTGTGATCCCCTACATCTCACCTTTATTTGCAGACAAGCCATTTGAAATACACTTAACTTATTTCACAGCCAAAAATCTTTGAAATAATGTGTATTCTTTAGAGAAATCTTCTTATATAATTAGGCAGAAAATCTGACCTGCCATAGTTTTCAAAACAGCATAATTTCACTCTTCTCAATGATTAATGTGTTGTATTACACAACCTTTGTGTATTTAGCTTTATCAATGACATGTCCTTTAAAAATGTTTTAGAGATCCTACCAGTCTTTGAAAACATCCTCGTGCCTTGTTTCAGTTCCAGTTTTATGTATATTTTCTGCCTTGCACCCGATTATTCCTACATCTGATGGATGGTCTTGGGAATCTAATTCTGGTATTGATTGTTTTGGCTGATTGTCTCCCCTTGTAGCTGCTTTCTTCATTATTGTGTAAAGTTAGATCATGAGCTCATGTTTAGCTAAACAGCTGACCTTGTAAGAGGCTTAGGTGTGAACACTCGTAAGTTTCAGCAGAAAGTCGGCCAAGATTTATTTGTGTCCCTCCAATGAGTGGCCCGCAAGGACCCCGTTCTCTACAAGTGTTGGTCCAATACTCCCTCTAGAGGCAGGGGACTCAGACAGGGCTGCTTTGCGGCCCCCGATCTGGGGCAGGGGCAGTGGGCGGCCTGTGGCCCGGGCAGGAGCCTCTCTGCGTGTGTCCCAGGGACCCATCAGCCTGCGAGCCTCGGTCAACTGGCAGGAAGCTACGATGCCCAGACCTATGCTTAGCTGTGCAGCGAGGTGAACTGCGCGGACAGGTTCCACACACACTTCAAGTAACAGGGCGGCCTGAGTGGAAAGTTGAGAGTTTGGGCAGCTGTGCAGACAAATAAAGCGCCCTTTGGCCTGGGCCTAAATGCTTGTGACACTCCACTGGGCCTGCCGGGCTCTGAGGGCCGTGCCCTGGGGCACCTGCTCCCCTGCCCTTTGTTCTGTCACAGCAGAGATGGCCACACCCACTCCCTCAGTGAGGGCAGTGTCCCAACCTCCCTCAGCCCCGCCCCCTTTCCGCAGGTTACCATGGACAACAGAGGCTGCATTCTGAGGCCAGGGCGTTCCGAGAATGCCAAGGGCAGACATGATGACCTTAAATGATTTCCTCTTGTGTCAGTTTTGGTAAACTTTAGGAGGTAGGAAATGGTCCACTTTACAGAAATGTTCAAATTTACTGGCATTTCATATATTCTCTGCTCTAACATTGTCCTGACTCATTCTGTATATTCTTTACTTATGTTTTTGTTTTCCTTAATCAAAGTGTGTCTTTTAAATCTTTTCAAAGAAGATTCTTTGGACTTAATAAATCACCTGAATTTTATACGTTTTCTGTTGTATTAAATTCTGCTGATATATTTATTTAACTTTTTTCTATGTTCTCAGGGTTTATTGTTTTCATCTTCTGATGTCAATTAAAACACTTGGTTATTCATTTTAATAAAACTTTTTACTTATAAAGATTTGAACTTTTGAAGATTCCAGCTTACTTGTACGTTTCTAAGGGTCAGGTCCTCTCCATTGTTGCTGGCCTGAGGCTTAGTTCAACATATAGCAATGTATATATTGACCTATTTTCCCCTCGACTTTCTGTGATCCCCTACATCTCACCTTTATTTGCAGACAAGCCATTTGAAATACACTTAACTTATTTCACAGCCAAAAATCTTTGAAATAATGTGTATTCTTTAGAGAAATCTTCTTATATAATTAGGCAGAAAATCTGACCTGCCATAGTTTTCAAAACAGCATAATTTCACTCTTCTCAATGATTAATGTGTTGTATTACACAACCTTTGTGTATTTAGCTTTATCAATGACATGTCCTTTAAAAATGTTTTAGAGATCCTACCAGTCTTTGAAAACATCCTCGTGCCTTGTTTCAGTTCCAGTTTTATGTATATTTTCTGCCTTGCACCCGATTATTCCTACATCTGATGGATGGTCTTGGGAATCTAATTCTGGTATTGATTGTTTTGGCTGATTGTCTCCCCTTGTAGCTGCTTTCTTCATTATTGTGTAAAGTTAGATCATGAGCTCATGTTTAGCTAAACAGCTGACCTTGTAAGAGGCTTAGGTGTGAACACTCGTAAGTTTCAGCAGAAAGTCGGCCAAGATTTATTTGTGTCCCTCCAATGAGTGGCCCGCAAGGACCCCGTTCTCTACAAGTGTTGGTCCAATACTCCCTCTAGAGGCAGGGGACTCAGACAGGGCTGCTTTGCGGCCCCCGATCTGGGGCAGGGGCAGTGGGCGGCCTGTGGCCCGGGCAGGAGCCTCTCTGCGTGTGTCCCAGGGACCCATCAGCCTGCGAGCCTCGGTCAACTGGCAGGAAGCTACGATGCCCAGACCTATGCTTAGCTGTGCAGCGAGGTGAACTGCGCGGACAGGTTCCACACACACTTCAAGTAACAGGGCGGCCTGAGTGGAAAGTTGAGAGTTTGGGCAGCTGTGCAGACAAATAAAGCGCCCTTTGGCCTGGGCCTAAATGCTTGTGACACTCCACTGGGCCTGCCGGGCTCTGAGGGCCGTGCCCTGGGGCACCTGCTCCCCTGCCCTTTGTTCTGTCACAGCAGAGATGGCCACACCCACTCCCTCAGTGAGGGCAGTGTCCCAACCTCCCTCAGCCCCGCCCCCTTTCCGCAGGTTACCATGGACAACAGAGGCTGCATTCTGAGGCCAGGGCGTTCCGAGAATGCCAAGGGCAGACATGATGACCTTAAATGATTTCCTCTTGTGTCAGTTTTGGTAAACTTTAGGAGCTAGGAAATGGTCCACTTGACAGAAATGTTCAAATTTATTGGCATTTCATATATTCTCTGCTCTAACATTGTCCTGACTCTTTCTGTATATTCTTTACTTATGTTTTTGTTTTCCTTAATCAAAGTGTGTCTTTTAAATCTTTTCAAAGAAGATTCTTTGGACTTACTAAATCACCTGAATTTTATACGTTTTCTGTTGTATTAAATTCTGCTCATATCTTCATTTAACTTTTTTCTATGTTCTCAGGGTTTATTGTTTTCATCTTCTGATGTCAATTAAAACACTTGGTTATTCATTTTAATAAATCTTTTTACTTATAAAGATTTTAACTTTTGAAGATTCCAGCTTACTTGTACGTTTCTAAGGGTCAGGTCCTCACCATTGTTGCTGGCCTAAGGCTTAGCTCAACATATAGCAATGTATATATTGACCTATTTTCCCCTCGACTTTCTGTGATCCCCTACATCTCACCTTTCTTTGAAGACAAGCCATTTGAAATACCCTTAACTTATTTCACAGCCAATAAGTCTTTGAAATAATGGGTATTTTTTAGAGAAATCTTCTTATATAATTAGGCAGAAAATCTGACCTGCCATAGTTTTCAAAACAGCATAATTTCACTCTTCTCAATGATTAATCTGTTGTATTACACAACCTTGGAGTATTTAGCTTTATCAATGACATGTCCTTGAAAAATGTTTTAGAGATCCTACCAGTCTTTGAAAACATCCTTGTGCCTTGTTTCAGTTCAAGTTTTATGTATATTTTCTGCCTTGCACCCGATTATTCCTACATCTGATGGATGGCCTTGGGAATCTAATTCTGGTATTGATTGTTTTGGCTGATTGTCTCCCCTTGTAGCTGCTTTCTTCATTATTGTGTAAAGTTAGATCATGAGCTCATGTTTAGCTAAACAGCTGACCTTGTAAGAGGCTTAGGTGTGAACGCTCGTAAGTTTCAGCAGAAAGTCGGCCAAGATTTATTTGTGTCCCTCCAATGAGTGGCCCGCAAGGACCCCGTTTTCTACAAGTGTTGGTCCAATACTCCCTCTAGAGGCAGGGGACTCAGACAGGGCTGCTTTGCGGCCCCCGATCTGGGGCAGGGGCAGTGGGCGGCATGTGGCCCGGGCAGGAGCCTCTCTGCGTGTGTCCCAGGGACCCATCTGCCTGCGAGCCTCGGTCACCTGGCAGGAAGCTACGATGCCCAGTCCTATGGTTAGCTGTGCAGCGAGGTGTACTGCGCGGACAGGTTCCACACACACTTCAAGTAAGAGGTCGGCCTCAGTGGAAAGGTGAGAGTTTGGGCAGCTGTGCAGACAAAGGAAGCGCCCTTTGACCTGGGCCTAAATGCTTGTGACACTCCACTGGGCCTGCCGGGCTCTGAGGGCCCTGCCCTGGGCCCCCTGCTCCCCTGCTCTTTGTTCAGTCACAGCAGAGATGGCCACACCCACTCCCTCAGTGAGGGCAGTGTTCCAACCTCCCTCAGCCCCGCCCCCTCTCCGCAGGTTACCATGGACTACAGAGGCTGCATTCTGAGGCCAGGGCGTTCCGAGAATGCCAAGGGCAGACATGATGACCTTAAATGATTTCCTCTTGTGTCAGTTTTGGTAAACTTTAGGAGCTAGGAAATGGTCCACTTGACAGAAATGTTCAAATTTACTGGCATTTCTTATATTCTCTGCTATAACATTGTCCTGATTCTTTCTGTATATTCTTTACTTATGTTTTTGTTTTCCTTAATCAAAGTGTGTCTTTTAAATCTTTTCAAAGAAGATTCTTTGGACTTACTAAATCACCTGAATTTTATACGTTTTCTGTTGTATTAAATTCTGCTCATATCTCCATTTAACTTTTTTCTATGTTCTCAGGGTTTATTGTTTTCATCTTCTGATGTCAATTAAAACACTTGGTTATTCATTTTAATAAATCTTTTTACTTATAAAGATTTGAACTTTTGAAGATTCCAGCTTACTTGTACGTTTCTAAGGGTCAGGTCCTCACCATTCTTGCTGGCCTAAGGCTTAGTTCAACATATAGCAATGTATATATTGACCTATTTTCCCCTCGACTTTCTGTGATCCCCTACATCTCACCTTTCTTTGAAGACAAGCCATTTGAAATACCCTTAACTTATTTCACAGCCAATAAGTCTTTGAAATAATGGGTATTTTTTAGAGAAATCTTCTTATATAATTAGGCAGAAAATCTGACCTGCCATAGTTTTCAAAACAGCATAATTTCACTCTTCTCAATGATTAATCTGTTGTATTACACAACCTTTGTGTATTTAGCTTTATCAATGACATGTCCTTTAAAAATGTTTTAGAGATCCTACCAGTCTTTGAAAACATCCTTGTGCCTTGTTTCAGTTCCAGTTTTATGTATATTTTCTGCCTTGCACCCGATTATTCCTACATCTGATGGATGGCCTTGGGAATCTAATTCTGGTATTGATTGTTTTGGTTGATTGTCTCCCCTTGTAGCTGCTTTCTTCATTATTGTGTAAAGTTAGATCATGAGCTCATGTTTAGCTAAACAGCTGACCTTGTAAGAGGCTTAGGTGTGAACGCTCGTAAGTTTCAGCAGAAAGTCGGCCAAGATTTATTTGTGTCCCTCCAATGAGTGGCCCGCAAGGACCCCGTTTTCTACAAGTGTTGGTCCAATACTCCCTCTAGAGGCAGGGGACTCAGACAGGGCTGTTTTGCGGCCCCCGATCTGGGGCAGGGACAGTGGGCGGCCTGTGGCCCGGGCAGGAGCCTCTCCGCGTGTGTCCGAGGGACCCATCTGCCTTTGAGCCTCGGTCACCTGGCAGGAAGCTACGATGCCCAGACCTATGGTTAGCTGTGCAGCGAGGTGTACTGCGCGGACAGGTTCCACACACACTTCAAGTAAGAGGGCGGCCTGAGTGGAAAGGTGAGAGTTTGGGCAGCTGTGCAGACAAAGAAAGCGCCCTTTGGCTTGGGCCTAAATGCTTGTGACACTCCACTGGGCCTGCCGGGCTCTGAGGGCCCTGCCCTGGGCCCCCTGCTCCCCTGCCCTTTGTTCAGTCACAGCAGAGATGGCCACACCCACTCCCTCAATGAGGGCAGTGTCCCAATCTCCCTCAGCCCCGCCCCCTCTCCGCAGGTTACCATGGACTACAGAGGCTGCATTCTGAGGCCAGGGCGTTCTGAGAATACCAAGGGCAGACATGATGACCTTAAATGATTTCCTCTTGTGTCAGTTTTGGTAAACTTTAGGAGCTAGGAAATGGTCCACTTGACAGAAATGTTCAAATTTACTGGCATTTCATATATTCTCTGCTCTAACATTGTCCTGACTCTTTCTGTATATTCTTTACTTATGTTTTTGTTTTCCTTAATCAAAGTGTGTCTTTTAAATCTTTTCAAAGAAGATTCTTTGGACTTACTAAATCACCTGAATTTTATACGTTTTCTGTTGTATTAAGTTCTGCTCATATCTTTATTTAACTTTTTTCTATGTTCTCAGGGTTTATTGTTTTCATCTTCTGATGTCAATTAAAACACTTGGTTATTCATTTTAATAAATCTTTTTACTTATAAAGATTTTAACTTTTGAAGATTCCAGCTTACTTGTACGTTTCTAAGGGTCAGGTCCTCTCCATTGTTGCTGGCCTAAGACTTAGTTCACCATATACCAATGTATATATTGACCTAATTTCCCCTCGACTTTCTGTGATCCCCTACATCTCACCTTTCTTTGAAGACAAGCCATTTGAAATACCCTTAACTTATTTCACAGCCAATAAGTCTTTGAAATAATGGGTATTCTTTAGAGAAATCTTCTTATATAATTAGGCAGAAAATCTGACCTGCCATAGTTTTCAAAACAGCATAATTTCACTCTTCTCAATGATTAATCTGTTGTATTACACAACCTTTGTGTATTTAGCTTTATCAATGACATGTCCTTTAAAAATGTTTTAGAGATCCTACCAGTCTTTGAAAACATCCTTGTGCCTTGTATCAGTTCCAGTTTTATGTATATTTTCTGCCTTGCACCCGATTATTCCTACATCTGATTGATGGCTTTGGGAATCTAATACTGGTATTGATTGTTTTGGCTGATTGTCTCCCCTTGTAGCTGCTTTCTCATTATTGTGTAAATTTAGATCATGAGCTCATGTTTAGCTAAACAGCTGACCTTGTAAGAGGCTTAGGTGTGAACGCTCGTAAGTTTCAGCAGAAAGTCGGCAAAGATTTATTTGTGTCCCTCCAATGAGTGGCCCGCAAGGACCCCGTTTTCTACAAGTGTTGGTCCAATACTCCCTCTAGTGGCAGGAGACTCAGACAGGGCTGCTTTGTGTCCCCCGATCTGGGGCAGGGGCAGTGGGCGGCCTGTGGCCCTGGCAGGAGCCTCTCCGCGTGTGTCCCAGGGACCCATCTGCCTTCGAGCCTCGGTCACCTGGCAGGAAGCTACGATGCCCAGACCTATGGTTAGTTGTGCAGCGAGGTGTACTGCACGGACAGGTTCCACACACACTTCAAGTAAGAGCGTGGCCTGAGTGGAAAAGTGAGAGTTTGGGCAGCTGTGCAGACAAAGAAAGCGCCCTTTGGCCTGGGCCTAAATGCTTGTGACACTCCACTGGGCCTGCCGGGCTCTGAGGGCCCTGCCCTGGGCCCCCTGCTCCCCTGCTCTTTGTTCAGTCACAGCAGAGATGGCCACACCCACTCCCTCAGTGAGGGCAGTGTTCCAACCTCCCTCAGCCCCGCCCCCTCTCCGCAGGTTACCATGGACTACAGAGGCTGCATTCTGAGGCAAGGGCGTTCCGAGAATGCCAAGGGCAGACATGATGACCTTAAATGATTTCCTCTTGTGTCAGTTTTGGTAAACTTTAGGAGCTAGGAAATGGTCCACTTGACAGAAATGTTCAAATTTACTGGCATTTCATATATTCTCTGCTCTAACATTGTCCTGACTCATTCTGTATATTCTTTACTTATGTTTTTGTTTTCCTTAATCAAAGTGTGTCTTTTAAATCTTTTCAAAGAAGATTCTTTGGACTTAATAAATCACCTGAATTTTATACGTCTTCTGTTGTATTAAATTCTGCTGATATATTTATTTAACTATTTTCTATGTTCTCAGGGTTTATTGTTTTCATCTTCTGATGTCAATTAAAACACTTGGTTATTCATTTTAACAAAACTTTTTACTTATAAAGATTTGAACTTTTGAAGATTCCAGCTTACTTGTACGTTTCTAAGGGTCAGGTCCTCTCCATTGTTGCTGGCCTGAGGCTTAGTTCACCATATAGCAATGTATATATTGACCTATTTTCCCCTAGACTTTCTGTGATCCCCTACATCTCACCTTTATTTGCAGACAAGCCATTTGAAATACACTTAACTTATTTCACAGCCAAAAATCTTTGAAATAATGTGTATTCTTTAGAGAAATCTTCTTATATAATTAGGCAGAAAATCTGACCTGCCATAGTTTTCAAAACAGCATAATTTCACTCTTCTCAATGATTAATCTGTTGTATTACACAACGTTTGTGTATTTAGCTTTATCAATGACATGTCCTTTAAAAATGTTTTAGAGATCCTACCAGTCTTTGAAAACATCCTCGTGCCTTGTTTCAGTTCCAGTTTTATGTATATTTTCTGCCTTGCACCCGATTATTCCTACATCTGATGGATGGTCTTGGGAATCTAATTCTGGTATTGATTGTTTTGGCTGATTGTCTCCCCTTGTAGCTGCTTTCTTCATTATTGTGTAAAGTTAGATCATGAGCTCATGTTTAGCTAAACAGCTGACCTTGTAAGAGGCTTAGGTGTGAACGCTCGTAAGTTTCAGCAGAAAGTCGGCCAAGATTTATTTGTGTCCCTCCAATGAGTGGCCCGCAAGGACCCCGTTCTCTACAAGTGTTGGTCCAATACTCCCTCTAGAGGCAGGGGACTCAGACAGGGCTGCTTTGCGGCCCCCGATCTGGGGCAGGGGCAGTGGGCGGCCTGTGGCCCGGGCAGGAGCCTCTCTGCGTGTGTCCCAGGGACCCATCTGCCTGCGAGCCTCGGTCAACTGGCAGGAAGCTACGATGCCCAGACCTATGCTTAGCTGTGCAGCGAGGTGATCTGCGCGGACAGGTTCCACACACACTTCAAGTAACAGGGCGGCCTGAGTGGAAAGTTGAGAGTTTGGGCAGCTGTGCAGACAAAGAAAGCGCCCTTTGGCCTGGGCCTAAATGCTTGTGACACTCCACTGGGCCTGCCGTGCTCTGAGGGCCGTGCCCTGGGCCACCTGCTCCCCTGCCCTTTGTTCTGTCACAGCAGAGATGGCCACACCCACTCCCTCAGTGAGGGCAGTGTCCCAACCTCCCTCAGCCCCGCCCCCTCTCTGCAGGTTACCATGGACAACAGAGGCTGCATTCTGAGGCCAGGGCGTTCCGAGAATGCCAAGGGCAGACATGATGACCTTAAATGATTTCCTCTTGTGTCAGTTTTGGTAAACTTTAGGAGCTAGGAAATGGTCCACTTGACAGAAATGTTCAAATTTATTGGCATTTCATATATTCTCTGCTCTAACATTGTCCTGACTCTTTCTGTATATTCTTTACTTATGTTTTTGTTTTCCTTAATCAAAGTGTGTCTTTTAAATCTTTTCAAAGAAGATTCTTTGGACTTACTAAATCACCTGAATTTTATACGTTTTCTGTTGTATTAAATTCTGCTCATATCTTCATTTAACTTTTTTCTATGTTCTCAGGGTTTATTGTTTTCATCTTCTGATGTCAATTAAAACACTTGGTTATTCATTTTAATAAATCTTTTTACTTATAAAGATTTGAACTTTTGAAGATTCCAGCTTACTTGTACGTTTCTAAGGGTCAGGTCCTCACCATTGTTGCTGGCCTAAGGCTTAGTTCAACATATAGCAATGTATATATTGACCTATTTTCCCCTCGACTTTCTGTGATCCCCTACATCTCACCTTTCTTTGAAGACAAGCCATTTGAAATACCCTTAACTTATTTCACAGCCAATAAGTCTTTGAAATAATGGGTATTTTTTAGAGAAATCTTCTTATATAATTAGGCAGAAAATCTGACCTGCCATAGTTTTCAAAACAGCATAATTTCACTCTTCTCAATGATTAATCTGTTGTATTACACAACCTTGGAGTATTTAGCTTTATCAATGACATGTCCTTGAAAAATGTTTTAGAGATCCTACCAGTCTTTGAAAACATCCTTGTGCCTTGTTTCAGTTCAAGTTTTATGTATATTTTCTGCCTTGCACCCGATTATTCCTACATCTGATGGATGGCCTTGGGAATCTTATTCTGGTATTGATTGTTTTGGCTGATTGTCTCCCCTTGTAGCTGCTTTCTTCATTATTGTGTAAAGTTAGATCATGAGCTCATGTTTAGCTAAACAGCTGACCTTGTAAGAGGCTTAGGTGTGAACGCTCGTAAGTTTCAGCAGAAAGTCGGCCAAGATTTATTTGTGTCCCTCCAATGAGTGGCCCGCAAGGACCTCGTTTTCTACAAGTGTTGGTCCAATACTCCCTCTAGAGGCAGGGGACTCAGACAGGGCTGCTTTGCGGCCCCCGATCTGGGGCAGGGGCAGTGGGCGGCATGTGGCCCGGGCAGGAGCCTCTCTGCGTGTGTCCCAGGGACCCATCTGCCTGCGAGCCTCGGTCAACTGGCAGGAAGCTACGATGCCCAGACCTATGGTTAGCTGTGCAGCGAGGTGTACTGCGCGGACAGGTTCCACACACACTTCAAGTAAGAGGTCGGCCTGAGTTGAAAGGTGAGAGTTTGGGCAGCTGTGCAGACAAAGGAAGCGCCCTTTGACCTGGGCCTAAATGCTTGTGACACTCCACTGGGCCTGCCGGGCTCTGAGGGCCCTGCCCTGGGCCCCCTGCTCCCCTGCTCTTTGTTCAGTCACAGCAGAGATGGCCACACCCACTCCCTCAGTGAGGGCAGTGTTCCAACCTCCCTCAGCCCCGCCCCCTCTCCGCAGGTTACCATGGACTACAGAGGCTGCATTCTGAGGCCAGGGCGTTCCGAGAATGCTAAGGGCAGACATGATGACCTTAAATGATTTTCTCTTGTGTCAGTTTTGGTAAACTTTAGGAGCTAGGAAATGGTCCACTTGACAGAAATGTTCAAATTTACTGGCATTTCTTATATTCTCTGCTATAACATTGTCCTGATTCTTTCTGTATATTCTTTACTTATGTTTTTGTTTTCCTTAATCAAAGTGTGTCTTTTAAATATTTTCAAAGAAGATTCTTTGGACTTACTAAATCACCTGAATTTTATACGTTTTCTGTTGTATTAAATTCTGCTCATATCTCCATTTAACTTTTTTCTATGTTCTCAGGTTTTATTGTTTTCATCTTCTGATGTCAATTAAAACACTTGGTTATTCATTTTAATAAATCTTTTTACTTATAAAGATTTGAACTTTTGAAGATTCCAGCTTACTTGTACGTTTCTAAGGGTCAGGTCCTCACCATTGTTGCTGGCCTAAGGCTTAGTTCAACATATAGCAATGTATATATTGACCTATTTTCCCCTCGACTTTCTGTGATCCCCTACATCTCACCTTTCTTTGAAGACAAGCCATTTGAAATACCCTTAACTTATTTCACAGCCAATAAGTCTTTGAAATAATGTGTATTTTTTAGAGAAATCTTCTTATATAATTAGGCAGAAAATCTGACCTGCCATAGTTTTCAAAACAGCATAATTTCACTCTTCTCAATGATTAATCTGTTGTATTACACAACCTTTGTGTATTTAGCTTTATCAATGACATGTCCTTTAAAAATGTTTTAGAGATCCTACCAGTCTTTGAAAACATCCTTGTGCCTTGTTTCAGTTCCAGTTTTATGTATATTTTCTGCCTTGCACCCGATTATTCCTACATCTGATGGATGGCCTTGGGAATCTAATTCTGGTATTGATTGTTTTGGTTGATTGTCTCCCCTTGTAGCTGCTTTCTTCATTATTGTGTAAAGTTAGATCATGAGCTCATGTTTAGCTAAACAGCTGACCTTGTAAGAGGCTTAGGTGTGAACGCTCGTAAGTTTCAGCAGAAAGTCGGCCAAGATTTATTTGTGTCCCTCCAATGAGTGGCCCGCAAGGACCCCGTTTTCTACAAGTGTTTGTCCAATACTCCCTCTAGAGGCAGGGGACTCAGACAGGGCTGCTTTGCGGCCCCCGATCTGGGGCAGGGACAGTGGGCGGCCTGTGGCCCGGGCAGGAGCCTCTCCGCGTGTGTCCAAGGGACCCATCTGCCTGTGAGCCTCGGTCACCTGGCAGGAAGCTACGATGCCCAGACCTATGGTTAGCTGAGCAGCGAGGTGTACTGCGCGGACAGGTTCCACACACAGTTCAAGTAAGAGGGCGGCCTGAGTGGAAAGGTGAGAGTTTGGGCAGCTGTGCAGACAAAGAAAGCGCCCTTTGGCCTGGGCCTAAATGCTTGTGACACTCCACTGGGCCTGCCGGGCTCTGAGGGCCCTGCCCTGGGCCCCCTGCTCCCCTGCCCTTTGTTCAGTCACAGCAGAGATGGCCACACCCACTCCCTCAATGAGGGCAGTGTCCCAATCTCCCTCAGCCCCGCCCCCTCTCCGCAGGTTACCATGGACTACAGAGGCTGCATTCTGAGGCCAGGGCGTTCTGAGAATACCAAGGGCAGACATGATGACCTTAAATGATTTCCTCTTGTGTCAGTTTTGGTAAACTTTAGGAGCTAGGAAATGGTCCACTTGACAGAAATGTTCAAATTTACTGGCATTTCATATATTCTCTGCTCTAACATTGTCCTGACTCTTTCTGTATATTCTTTACTTATGTTTTTGTTTTCCTTAATCAAAGTGTGTCTTTTAAATCTTTTCAAAGAAGATTCTTTGGACTTACTAAATCACCTGAATTTTATACGTTTTCTGTTGTATTAAGTTCTGCTCATATCTTTATTTAACTTTTTTCTATGTTCTCAGGGTTTATTGTTTTCATCTTCTGATGTCAATTAAAACACTTGGTTATTCATTTTAATAAATCTTTTTACTTATAAAGATTTTAACTTTTGAAGATTCCAGCTTACTTGTACGTTTCTAAGGGTCAGGTCCTCTCCATTGTTGCTGGCCTAAGACTTAGTTCACCATATACCAATGTATATATTGACCTAATTTCCCCTCGACTTTCTGTGATCCCCTACATCTCACCTTTCTTTGAAGACAAGCCATTTGAAATACCCTTAACTTATTTCACAGCCAATAAGTCTTTGAAATAATGGGTATTCTTTAGAGAAATCTTCTTATATAATTAGGCAGAAAATCTGACCTGCCATAGTTTTCAAAACAGCATAATTTCACTCTTCTCAATGATTAATCTGTTGTATTACACAACCTTTGTGTATTTAGCTTTATCAATGACATGTCCTTTAAAAATGTTTTAGAGATCCTACCAGTCTTTGAAAACATCCTTGTGCCTTGTTTCAGTTCAAGTTTTATGTATATTTTCTGCCTTGCACCCGATTATTCCTACATCTGATGGATGGCCTTGGGAATCTTATTCTGGTATTGATTGTTTTGGCTGATTGTCTCCCCTTGTAGCTGCTTTCTTCATTATTGTGTAAAGTTAGATCATGAGCTCATGTTTAGCTAAACAGCTGACCTTGTAAGAGGCTTAGGTGTGAACGCTCGTAAGTTTCAGCAGAAAGTCGGCCAAGATTTATTTGTGTCCCTCCAATGAGTGGCCCGCAAGGACCCCGTTTTCTACAAGTGTTGGTCCAATACTCCCTCTAGAGGCAGGGGACTCAGACAGGGCTGCTTTGCGGCCCCCGATCTGGGGCAGGGGCAGTGGGCGGCATGTGGCCCGGGCAGGAGCCTCTCTGCGTGTGTCCCAGGGACCCATCTGCCTGCGAGCCTCGGTCACCTGGCAGGAAGTTACGATGCCCAGACCTATGGTTAGCTGTGCAGCGAGGTGTACTGCGCGGACAGGTTCCACACACACTTCAAGTAAGAGGTCGGCCTCAGTGGAAAGGTGAGAGTTTGGGCAGCTGTGCAGACAAAGGAAGCGCCCTTTGGCCTGGGCCTAAATGCTTGTGACACTCCACTGGGCCTGCCGGGCTCTGAGGGCCCTGCCCTGGGCCCCCTGCTCCCCTGCTCTTTGTTCAGTCACAGCAGAGATGGCCACACCCACTCCCTCAGTGAGGGCAGTGTTCCAACCTCCCTCAGCCCCGCCCCCTCTCCGCAGGTTACCATGGACTACAGAGGCTGCATTCTGAGGCCAGGGCGTTCCGAGAATGCCAAGGGCAGACATGATGACCTTAAATGATTTCCTCTTGTGTCAGTTTTGGTAAACTTTAGGAGCTAGGAAATGGTCCACTTGACAGAAATGTTCAAATTTACTGGCATTTCTTATATTCTCTGCTATAACATTGTCCTGATTCTTTCTGTATATTCTTTACTTATGTTTTTGTTTTCCTTAATCAAAGTGTGTCTTTTAAATCTTTTCAAAGAAGATTCTTTGGACTTACTAAATCACCTGAATTTTATACGTTTTCTGTTGTATTAAATTCTGCTCATATCTCCATTTAACTTTTTTCTGTGTTCTCAGGGTTTATTGTTTTCATCTTCTGATGTCAATTAAAACACTTGGTTATTCATTTTAATAAATCTTTTTACTTATAAAGATTTGAACTTTTGAAGATTCCAGCTTACTTGTACGTTTCTAAGGGTCAGGTCCTCACCATTCTTGCTGGCCTAAGGCTTAGTTCAACATATAGCAATGTATATATTGACCTATTTTCCCCTCGACTTTCTGTGATCCCCTACATCTCACCTTTCTTTGAAGACAAGCCATTTGAAATACCCTTAACTTATTTCACAGCCAATAAGTCTTTGAAATAATGTGTATTTTTTAGAGAAATCTTCTTATATAATTAGGCAGAAAATCTGACCTGCCATAGTTTTCAAAACAGCATAATTTCACTCTTCTCAATGATTAATCTGTTGTATTACACAACCTTTGTGTATTTAGCTTTATCAATGACATGTCCTTTAAAAATGTTTTAGAGATCCTACCAGTCTTTGAAAACATCCTTGTGCCTTGTTTCAGTTCCAGTTTTATGTATATTTTCTGCCTTGCACCCGATTATTCCTACATCTGATGGATGGCCTTGGGAATCTAATACTGGTATTGATTGTTTTGGTTGATTGTCTCCCCTTGTAGCTGCTTTCTTCATTATTGTGTAAAGTTAGATCATGAGCTCATGTTTAGCTAAACAGCTGACCTTGTAAGAGGCTTAGGTGTGAACGCTCGTAAGTTTCAGCAGAAAGTCGGCCAAGATTTATTTGTGTCCCTCCAATGAGTGGCCCGCAAGGACCCCGTTTTCTACAAGTGTTGGTCCAATACTCCCTCTAGAGGCAGGGGACTCAGACAGGGCTGCTTTGCGGCCCCCGATCTGGGGCAGGGACAGTGGGCGGCCTGTGGCCCGGGCAGGAGCCTCTCCGCGTGTGTCCAAGGGACCCATCTGCCTGTGAGCCTCGGTCACCTGGCAGGAAGCTACGATGCCCAGACCTATGGTTAGCTGTGCAGCGAGGTGTACTGCGCGGACAGGTTCCACACACACTTCAAGTAAGAGGGCGGCCTGAGTGGAAAGGTGAGAGTTTGGGCAGCTGTGCAGACAAAGAAAGCGCCCTTTGGCCTGGGCCTAAATGCTTGTGACACTCCACTGGGCCTGCCGGGCTCTGAGGGCCCTGCCCTGGGCCCCCTGCTCCCCTGCCCTTTGTTCAGTCACAGCAGAGATGGCCACACCCACTCCCTCAATGAGGGCAGTGTCCCAATCTCCCTCAGCCCCGCCCCCTCTCCGCAGGTTACCATGGACTACAGAGGCTGCATTCTGAGGCCAGGGCGTTCTGAGAATACCAAGGGCAGACATGATGACCTTAAATGATTTCCTCTTGTGTCAGTTTTGGTAAACTTTAGGAGCTAGGAAATGGTCCACTTGACAGAAATGTTCAAATTTACTGGCATTTCATATATTCTCTGCTCTAACATTGTCCTGACTCTTTCTGTATATTCTTTACTTATGTTTTTGTTTTCCTTAATCAAAGTGTGTCTTTTAAATCTTTTCAAAGAAGATTCTTTGGACTTACTAAATCACCTGAATTTTGTACGTTTTCTGTTGTATTAAGTTCTGCTCATATCTTTATTTAACTTTTTTCTATGTTCTCAGGGTTTATTGTTTTCATCTTCTGATGTCAATTAAAACACTTGGTTATTCATTTTAATAAATCTTTTTACTTATAAAGATTTTAACTTTTGAAGATTCCAGCTTACTTGTACGTTTCTAAGGGTCAGGTCCTCTCCATTGTTGCTGGCCTAAGACTTAGTTCACCATATACCAATGTATATATTGACCTAATTTCCCCTCGACTTTCTGTGATCCCCTACATCTCACCTTTCTTTGAAGACAAGCCATTTGAAATACCCTTAACTTATTTCACAGCCAATAAGTCTTTGAAATAATGGGTATTCTTTAGAGAAATCTTCTTATATAATTAGGCAGAAAATCTGACCTGCCATAGTTTTCAAAACAGCATAATTTCACTCTTCTCAATGATTAATCTGTTGTATTACACAACCTTTGTGTATTTAGCTTTATCAATGACATGTCCTTTAAAAATGTTTTAGAGATCCTACCAGTCTTTGAAAACATCCTTGTGCCTTGTATCAGTTCCAGTTTTATGTATATTTTCTGCCTTGCACCCGATTATTCCTACATCTGATGGATGGCCTTGGGAATCTAATACTGGTATTGATTGTTTTGGCTGATTGTCTCCCCTTGTAGCTGCTTTCTCATTATTGTGTAAATTTAGATCATGAGCTCATGTTTAGCTAAACAGCTGACCTTGTAAGAGGCTTAGGTGTGAACGCTCGTAAGTTTCAGCAGAAAGTCGGCCAAGATTTATTTGTGTCCCTCCAATGAGTGGCCCGCAAGGACCCCGTTTTCTACAAGTGTTGGTCCAATACTCCCTCTAGTGGCAGGAGACTCAGACAGGGCTGCTTTGTGTCCCCCGATCTGGGGCAGGGGCAGTGGGCGGCCTGTGGCCCTGGCAGGAGCCTCTCCGCGTGTGTCCCAGGGACCCATCTGCCTTCGAGCCTCGGTCACCTGGCAGGAAGCTACGATGCCCAGACCTATGGTTAGCTGTGCAGCGAGGTGTACTGCACGGACAGGTTCCACACACACTTCAAGTAAGAGCGCGGCCTGAGTGGAAAAGTGAGAGTTTGGGCAGCTGTGCAGACAAAGAAAGCGCCCTTTGGCCTGGGCCTAAATGCTTGTGACACTCCACTGGGCCTGCCGGGCTCTGAGGGCCCTGCCCTGGGCCCCCTTCTCCCCTGCTCTTTGTTCAGTCACAGCAGAGATGGCCACACCCACTCCCTCAGTGAGGGCAGTGTTCCAACCTCCCTCAGCCCCACCCCCTCTCCGCAGGTTACCATGGACTACAGAGGCTGCATTCTGAGGCAAGGGCGTTCCGAGAATGCCAAGGGCAGACATGATGACCTTAAATGATTTCCTCTTGTGTCAGTTTTGGTAAACTTTAGGAGCTAGGAAATGGTCCACTTGACAGAAATGTTCAAATTTACTGGCATTTCATATATTCTCTGCTCTAACATTGTCCTGACTCATTCTGTATATTCTTTACTTATGTTTTTGTTTTCCTTAATCAAAGTGTGTCTTTTAAATCTTTTCAAAGAAGATTCTTTGGACTTAATAAATCACCTGAATTTTATACGTTTTCTGTTGTATTAAATTCTGCTGATATATTTATTTAACTTTTTTCTATGTTCTCAGGGTTTATTGTTTTCATCTTCTGATGTAAATTAAAACACTTGGTTATTCATTTTACTAAAACTTTTTACTTATAAAGATTTGAACTTTTGAAGATTCCAGCTTACTTGTACGTTTCTAAGGGTCAGGTCCTCTCCATTGTTGCTGGCCTGAGGCTTAGTTCACCATATAGCAATGTATATATTGACCTATTTTCCCCTCGACTTTCTGTGATCCCCTACATCTCACCTTTATTTGCAGACAAGCCATTTGAAATACACTTAACTTATTTCACAGCCAAAAATCTTTGAAATAATGTGTATTCTTTAGAGAAATCTTCTTATATAATTAGGCAGAAAATCTGACCTGCCATAGTTTTCAAAACAGCATAATTTCACTCTTCTCAATGATTAATCTGTTGTATTACACAACCTTTGTGTATTTAGCTTTATCAATGACATGTCCTTTAAAAATGTTTTAGAGATCCTACCAGTCTTTGAAAACATCCTCGTGCCTTGTTTCAGTTCCAGTTTTATGTATATTTTCTGCCTTGCACCCGATTATTCCTACATCTGATGGATGGTCTTGGGAATCTAATTCTGGTATTGATTGTTTTGGCTGATTGTCTCCCCTTGTAGCTGCTTTCTTCATTATTGTGTAAAGTTAGATCATGAGCTCATGTTTAGCTAAACAGCTGACCTTGTAAGAGGCTTAGGTGTGAACGCTCGTAAGTTTCAGCAGAAAGTCGGCCAAGATTTATTTGTGTCCCTCCAATGAGTGGCCCGCAAGGACCCCGTTCTCTACAAGTGTTGGTCCAATACTCCCTCTAGAGGCAGGGGACTCAGACAGGGCTGCTTTGCGGCCCCCGATCTGGGGCAGGGGCAGTGGGCGGCCTGTGGCCCGGGCAGGAGCCTCTCTGCGTGTGTCCCAGGGACCCATCTGCCTGCGAGCCTCGGTCAACTGGCAGGAATCTACGATGCCCAGACCTATGCTTAGCTGTGCAGCGAGGTGAACTGCGTGGACAGGTTCCACACACACTTCAAGTAAGAGGGCGGCCTGAGTGGAAAGTTGAGAGTTTGGGCAGCTGTGCAGACAAAGAAAGCGCCCTTTGGCCTGGGCCTAAATGCTTGTGACACTCCACTGGGCCTGCCGGGCTCTGAGGGCCGTGCCCTGGGCCACCTGCTCCCCTGCCCTTTGTTCTGTCACAGCAGAGATGGCCACACCCACTCCCTCAGTGAGGGCAGTGTCCCAACCTCCCTTAGCCCCGCCCCCTCTCCGCAGGTTTCCATGGACAACAGAGGCTGCATTCTGAGGCCAGGGCGTTCCGAGAATGCCAAGGGCAGACATGATGACCTTAAATGATTTCCTCTTCTGTCAGTTTTGGTAAACTTTAGGAGCTAGGAAATGGTCCACTTGACAGAAATGTTCAAATTTATTGGCATTTCATATATTCTCTGCTCTAACATTGTCCTGACTCTTTCTGTATATTCTTTACTTATGTTTTTGTTTTCCTTAATCAAAGTGTGTCTTTTAAATCTTTTCAAAGAAGATTCTTTGGACTTACTAAATCACCTGAATTTTATACGTTTTCTGTTGTATTAAATTCTGCTCATATCTTCATTTAACTTTTTTCTATGTTCTCAGGGTTTATTGTTTTCATCTTCTGATGTCAATTAAAACACTTGGTTATTCATTTTAATAAATCTTTTTACTTATAAAGATTTGAACTTTTGAAGATTCCAGCTTACTTGTACGTTTCTAAGGGTCAGGTCCTCACCATTGTTGCTGGCCTAAGGCTTAGTTCAACATATAGCAATGTATATATTGACCTATTTTTCCCTCGACTTTCTGTGATCCCCTACATCTCACCTTTCTTTGAAGACAAGCCATTTGAAATACCCTTAACTTATTTCACAGCCAATAAGTCTTTGAAATAATGGGTATTTTTTAGAGAAATCTTCTTATATAATTAGGCAGAAAATCTGACCTGCCATAGTTTTCAAAACAGCATAATTTCACTCTTCTCAATGATTAATCTGTTGTATTACACAACCTTGGAGTATTTAGCTTTATCAATGACATGTCCTTGAAAAATGTTTTAGAGATCCTACCAGTCTTTGAAAACATCCTTGTGCCTTGTTTCAGTTCAAGTTTTATGTATATTTTCTGCCTTTCACCCGATTATTCCTACATCTGATGGATGGCCTTGGGAATCTTATTCTGGTATTGATTGTTTTGGCTGATTGTCTCCCCTTGTAGCTGCTTTCTTCATTATTGTGTAAAGTTAGATCATGAGCTCATGTTTAGCTAAACAGCTGACCTTGTAAGAGGCTTAGGTGTGAACGCTCGTAAGTTTCAGCAGAAAGTCGGCCAAGATTTATTTGTGTCCCTCCAATGAGTGGCCCGCAAGGACCCCGTTTTCTACAAGTGTTGGTCCAATACTCCCTCTAGAGGCAGGGGACTCAGACAGGGCTGCTTTGCGGCCCCCGATCTGGGGCAGGGGCAGTGGGCGGCATGTGGCCCGGGCAGGAGCCTCTCTGCGTGTGTCCCAGGGACCCATCTGCCTGCGAGCCTCGGTCACCTGGCAGGAAGCTACGATGCCAAGACCTATGGTTAGCTGTGCAGCGAGGTGTACTGCGCGGACAGGTTCCACACACACTTCAAGTAAGAGGTCGGCCTCAGTGGAAAGGTGAGAGTTTGGGCAGCTGTGCAGACAAAGGAAGCGCCCTTTGACCTGGGCCTAAATGCTTGTGACACTCCACTGGGCCTGCCGGGCTCTGAGGGCCCTGCCCTGGGCCCCCTGCTCCCCTGCTCTTTGTTCAGTCACAGCAGAGATGGCCACACCCACTCCCTCAGTGAGGGCAGTGTTCCAACCTCCCTCAGCCCCGCCCCCTCTCCGCAGGTTACCATGGACTACAGAGGCTGCATTCTGAGGCCAGGGCGTTCCGAGAATGCCAAGGGCAGACATGATGACCTTAAATGATTTCCTCTTGTGTCAGTTTTGGTAAACTTTAGGAGCTAGGAAATGGTCCAGTTGACAGAAATGTTCAAATTTACTGGCATTTCTTATATTCTCTGCTATAACATTGTCCTGATTCTTTCTGTATATTCTTTACTTATGTTTTGGTTTTCCTTAATCAAAGTGTGTCTTTTAAATCTTTTCAAAGAAGATTCTTTGGACTTACTAAATCACCTGAATTTTATACGTTTTCTGTTGTATTAAATTCTGCTCATATCTTCATTTAACTTTTTTCTATGTTCTCAGGGTTTATTGTTTTCATCTTCTGATGTCAATTAAAACACTTGGTTATTCATTTTAATAAATCTTTTTACTTATAAGGATTTGAGCTTTTGAAGATTCCAGCTTACTTGTACGTTTCTAAGGGTCAGGTCCTCACCATTGTTGCTGGCCTAAGGCTTAGTTCAACATATAGCAATGTATATATTGACCTATTTTCCCCTCGACTTTCTGTGATCCCCTACATCTCACCTTTCTTTGAAGACAAGCCATTTGAAATACCCTTAACTTATTTCACAGCCAATAAGTCTTTGAAATAATGTGTATTTTTTAGAGAAATCTTCTTATATAATTAGGCAGAAAATCTGACCTGCCATAGTTTTCAAAACAGCATAATTCCACTCTTCTCAATGATTAATCTGTTGTATTACACAACCTTTGTGTATTTAGATTTATCAATGACATGTCCTTTAAAAATGTTTTAGAGATCCTACCAGTCTTTGAAAACATCCTTGTGCCTTGTTTCAGTTCAAGTTTTATGTATATTTTCTGCCTTGCACCCGATTATTCCTACATCTGATGGATGGCCTTGGGAATCTAATTCTGGTATTGATTGTTTTGGTTGATTGTCTCCCCTTGTAGCTGCTTTCTTCATTATTGTGTAAAGTTAGATCATGAGCTCATGTTTAGCTAAACAGCTGACCTTGTAAGAGGCTTAGGTGTGAACGCTCGTAAGTTTCAGCAGAAAGTCGGCCAAGATTTATTTGTGTCCCTCCAATGAGTGGCCCGCAAGGACCCCGTTTTCTACAAGTGTTGGTCTAATACTCCCTCTAGAGGCAGGGGACTCAGACAGGGCTGCTTTGTGGCCCCCGATCTGGGGCAGGGACAGTGGGCGGCCTGTGGCCCGGGCAGGAGCCTCTCCGCGTGTGTCCAAGGGACCCATCTGCCTGCGAGCCTCGGTCACCTGGCAGGAAGCTACGATGCCCAGACCTATGGTTAGCTGTGCAGCGAGGTGTACTGCGCGGACAGGTTCCACACACACTTCAAGTAAGAGGGCGGCCTGAGTGGAAAGGTGAGAGTTTGGGCAGCTGTGCAGACAAAGAAAGCGCCCTTTGGCCTGGGCCTAAATGCTTGTGACACTCCACTGGGCCTGCCGGGCTCTGAGGGCCCTGCCCTGGGCCCCCTGCTCCCCTGCCCTTTGTTCAGTCACAGCAGAGATGGCCACACCCACTCCCTCAGTGAGGGCAGTGTCCCAACCTCCCTCAGCCCCGCCCCCTCTCCGCAGGTTACCATGGACTACAGAGGCTGCATTCTGAGGCCAGGGCGTTCCGAGAATACCAAGGGCAGACATGATGACCTTAAATGATTTCCTCTTGTGTCAGTTTTGGTAAACTTTAGGAGCTAGGAAATGGTCCACTTGACAGAAATGTTCAAATTTACTGGCATTTCATATATTCTCTGCTCTAACATTGTCCTGACTCTTTCTGTATATTCTTTACTTATGTTTTTGTTTTCCTTAATCAAAGTGTGTCTTTTAAATCTTTTCAAAGAAGATTCTTTGGACTTACTAAATCACCTGAATTTTATACGTTTTCTGTTGTATTAAATTCTGCTCATATATTTCTTTAACTTTTTTCTATGTTCTCAGGGTTTATTGTTTTCATCTTCTGATGTCAATTAAAACGCTTGGTTATTCATTTTAATAAATCTTTTTACTTATAAAGATTTTAACTTTTGAAGATTCCAGCTTACTTGTACGTTTCTAAGGGTCAGGTCCTCTCCATTGTTGCTGGACTAAGACTTAGTTCACCATATACCAATGTATATATTGACCTAATTTCCCCTCGACTTTCTGTGATCCCCTACATCTCACCTTTCTTTGCAGACAAGCCAGTTGAAATACCCTTAACTTATTTCACAGCCAATAAGTCTTTGAAATAATGGGTATTCTTTAGAGAAATCTTCTTATATAATTAGGCAGAAAATCTGACCTGCCATAGTTTTCAAAACAGCATAATTTCACTCTTCTCAATGATTAATCTGTTGTATTACACAACCTTTGTGTATTTAGCTTTATCAATGACATGTCCTTTAAAAATGTTTTAGAGATCCTACCAGTCTTTGAAAACATCCTTGTGCCTTGTATCAGTTCCAGTTTTATGTATATTTTCTGCCTTGCACCCGATTATTCCTACATCTGATGGATGGCCTTGGGAATCTAATACTGGTATTGATTGTTTTGGCTGATTGTCTCCCCTTGTAGCTGCTTTCTCATTATTGTGTAAATTTAGATCATGAGCTCATGTTTAGCTAAACAGCTGACCTTGTAAGAGGCTTAGGTGTGAACGCTCGTAAGTTTCAGCAGAAAGTCGGCAAAGATTTATTTGTGTCCCTCCAATGAGTGGCCCGCAAGGACCCCGTTTTCTACAAGTGTTGGTCCAATACTCCCTCTAGAGGCAGGTGACTCAGACAGGGCTGCTTTGTGTCCCCTGATCTGGGGCAGGGGCTGTGGGCGGCCTGTGGCACTGGCAGGAGCCTCTCCGCGTGTGTCCCAGGGACCCATCTGCCTTCGAGCCTCGGTCACCTGGCAGGAAGCTACGAAGCCCAGACCTATGGTTAGCTGTGCAGCGAGGTGTACTGCGCGGACAGGTTCCACACACACTTCAAGTAAGAGCGCGGCCTGAGTGGAAAAGTGAGAGTTTGGGCAGCTGTGCAGACAAAGAAAGCGCCCTTTGGCCTGGGCCTAAATGCTTGTGACACTCCACTGGGCCTGCCGGGCTCTGAGGGCCCTGCCCTGGGCCCCCTGCTCCCCTGCTCTTTGTTCAGTCACAGCAGAGATGGCCACACCCACTCCCTCAGTGAGGGCAGTGTTCCAACCTCCCTCAGCGCCGCCCCCTCTCAGCAGGTTACCATGGACTACAGAGGCTGCATTCTGAGGCAAGGGCGTTCCGAGAATGCCAAGGGCAGACATGATGACCTTAAATGATTTCCTCTTGTGTCAGTTTTGGTAAACTTTAGGAGCTAGGAAATGGTCCACTTGACAGAAATGTTCAAATTTACTGGCATTTCATATATTCTCTGCTCTAACATTGTCCTGACTCATTCTGTATATTCTTTACTTATGTTTTTGTTTTCCTTAATCAAAGTGTGTCTTTTAAGTCTTTTCAAAGAAGATTCTTTGGACTTAATAAATCACCTGAATTTTATACGTTTTCTGTTGTATTAAATTCTGCTGATATATTTATTTAACTTTTTTCTATGTTCTCAGGGTTTATTGTTTTCATCTTCTGATGTCAATTAAAACACTTGGTTATTCATTTTAATAAAACTTTTTACTTATAAAGATTTGAACTTTTGAAGATTCCAGCTTACTTGTACGTTTCTAAGGGTCAGGTCCTCTCCATTGTTGCTGGCCTGAGGCTTAGTTCACCATATAGCAATGTATATATTGACCTATTTTCCCCTAGACTTTCTGTGATCCCCTACATCTCACCTTTATTTGCAGACAAGCCATTTGAAATACACTTAACTTATTTCACAGCCAAAAAGTCTTTGAAATAATGTGTATTCTTTAGAGAAATCTTATTATATAATTAGGCAGAAAATCTAACCTGCCATAGTTTTCAAAACAGCATAATTTCACTCTTCTCAATGATTAATCTGTTGTATTACACAACCTTTGTGTATTTAGCTTTATCAATGACATGTCCTTTAAAAATGTTTTAGAGATCCTACCAGTCTTTGAAAACATCCTCGTGCCATGCTTCAGTTCCAGTTTTATGTATATTTTCTGCCTTGCACCCGATTATTCCTACATCTGATGGATGGTCTTGGGAATCTAATTCTGGTATTGATTGTTTTGGCTGATTGTCTCCCCTTGTAGCTGCTTTCTTCATTATTGTGTAAAGTTAGATCATGAGCTCATGTTTAGCTAAACAGCTGACCTTGTAAGAGGCTTAGGTGTGAACGCTCGTATGTTTCAGCAGAAAGTCGGCCAAGTTTTATTTGTGTCCCTCCAATGAGTGGCCCGCGAGGACCCCGTTTTCTACAAGTGTTGGTCCAATACTCCCTCCAGAGGCAGGGGACTCAGACAGGGCTGCTTTGCGGCACCCGATCTGGGGCAGGGGCAGTGGGCGGCCTGTGGCCCGGGCAGGAGCCTCTCTGCGTGTGTCCCAGGGACCCATCTGCCTGCGAGACTCGGTCAACTGGCAGGAAGCTACGATGCCCAGACTTATGCTTAGCTGTGCAGCGAGGTGAACTGCGCGGACAGGTTCCACACACACTTCAAGTAACAGGGCGGCCTGAGTGGAAAGTTGAGAGTTTGGGCAGCTGTGCAGACAAATAAAGCGCCCTTTGGCCTGGGCCTAAATGCTTGTTACACTCCACTGGGCCTGCAGGGCTCTGAGGGCCGTGCCCTGGGCCACCTGCTCCGCTGCCCTTTGTTCTGTCACAGCAGAGATGGCCACACCCACTCCCTCAGTGAGGGCAGTGTCCCAACCTCCCTCAGCCCCGCCACCTCTCCGCAGGTTACCATGGACTACAGAGGCTGCATTCTGAGGCAAGGGCGTTCCGAGAATGCCAAGGGCAGACATGATGACCTTAAATGATTTCCTCTTGTGTCAGTTTTGGTAAACTTTAGGAGCTAGGAAATGGTCCACTTGACAGAAATGTTCAAATTTACTGGCATTTCATATATTCTCTGCTCTAACATTGTCCTGACTCATTCTGTATATTCTTTACTTATGTTTTTGTTTTCCTTAATCAAAGTGTGTCTTTTAAGTCTTTTCAAAGAAGATTCTTTGGACTTACTAAATCACCTGAATTTTATACGTTTTCTGTTGTATTAAATTCTGCTCATATCTTCATTTAACTTTTTTCTATGTTCTCAGGGTTTATTGTTTTCATCTTCTGATGTCAATTAAAACACTTGGTTATTCATTTTAATAAATCTTTTTACTTATAAAGATTTTAACTTTTGAAGATTCCAGCTTACTTGTACGTTTCTAAGGGTCAGGTCCTCACCATTGTTGCTGGCCTAAGGCTTAGTTCAACATATAGCAATGTATATATTGACCTATTTTCCCCTCGACTTTCTGTGATCCCCTACATCTCACCTTTCTTTGAAGACAAGCCATTTGAAATACCCTTAACTTATTTCACAGCCAATAAGTCTTTGAAATAATGGGTATTTTTTAGAGAAATCTTCTTATATAATTAGGCAGAAAATCTGACCTGCCATAGTTTTCAAAACAGCATAATTTCACTCTTCTCAATGATTAATCTGTTGTATTACACAACCTTGGAGTATTTAGCTTTATCAATGACATGTCCTTGAAAAATGTTTTAGAGATCCTACCAGTCTTTGAAAACATCCTTGTGCCTTGTATCAGTTCCAGTTTTATGTATATTTTCTGCCTTGCACCCGATTATTCCTACATCTGATGGATGGCCTTGGGAATCTAATACTGGTATTGATTGTTTTGGCTGATTGTCTCCCCTTGTAGCTGCTTTCTCATTATTGTGTAAATTTAGATCATGAGCTCATGTTTAGCTAAACAGCTGACCTTGTAAGAGGCTTAGGTGTGAACGCTCGTAAGTTTCAGCAGAAAGTCGGCAAAGATTTTTTGTGTCCCTCCAATGAGTGGCCCGCAAGGACCCCGTTTTCTACAAGTGTTGGTCCAATACTCCCTCTAGAGGCAGGAGACTCAGACAGGGCTGCTTTGCGGCCCCTGATCTGGGGCAGGGGCAGTGGGCGGCCTGTGGCCCGGGCAGGAGCCACTCCGCGTGTGTCCCAGGGACCCATCTGCCTGCGAGCCTCGGTCACCTGGCAGGAAGCTACGATGCCCAGACCTATGGTTAGCTGTGCAGCGAGGTGTACTGCGCGGACAGGTTCCACACACACTTCAAGTAAGAGGGCGGCCTGAGTGGAAAGGTGAGAGTTTGGGCAGCTGTGCAGACAAAGAAAGCGCCCTTTGGCCTAGGCCTAAATGCTTGTGACACTCCACTGGGCCTGCCGGGCTCTGAGGGCCCTGCCCTGGGCCCGCTGCTCCCCTGCTCTTTGTTCAGTCACAGCAGAGATAGCCACACCCACTCCCTCAGTGAGGGCAGTGTTCCAACCTCCCTCAGCCCCGCCCCCTTTCCGCAGGTTACCATGGACTACAGAGGCTGCATTCTGAGGCAAGGGCATTCCGAGAATGCCAAGGGCAGACATGATGACCTTAAATGATTTCCTCTTGTGTCAGTTTTGGTAAACTTTAGGAGCTAGGAAATGGTCCACTTGACAGAAATGTTCAAATTTACTGGCATTTCATATATTCTCTGCTCTAACATTGTCCTGACTCTTTCTGTATATTCTTTACTTATGTTTTTGTTTTCCTTAATCAAAGTGTGTCTTTTAAATCTTTTCAAAGAAGATTCTTTGGACTTAATAAATCACCTGAATTTTATACGTTTTCTGTTGTATTAAATTCTGCTCATATATTTATTTAACTTTTTTCTATGTTCTCAGGGTTTATTGTTTTCATCTTCTGATGTCAATTAAAACACTTGGTTATTCATTTTAATAAATCTTTTTACTTATAAAGATTTTAACTTTTGAAGATTCCAGCTTACTTGTACGTTTCTAAGGGTCAGGTCCTCTCCATTGTTGCTGGCCTGAGGCTTAGTTCACCATATAGCAATGTATATATTGACCTATTTTCCCCTAGACTTTCTGTGATCGCCTACATCTCACCTTTCTTTGCAGACAAGCCATTTGAAATACCCTTAACTTATTTCACAGCCAAGAAGTCTTTGAAATAATGTGTATTTTTTAGAGAAATCTTCTTATATAATTAGGCAGAAAATCTGACCTGCCATAGTTTTCAAAACAGCATAATTTCACTCTTCTCAATGATTAATCTGTTGTATTACACAACCTTTGTGTATTTAGCTTTATCAATGACATGTCCTTTAAAAATGTTTTAGAGATCCTACCAGTCTTTGAAAACATCCTCGTGCCTTGTTTCAGTTCCAGTTTTATGTATATTTTCTGCCTTGCACCCGATTATTCCTACATCTGATGGATGGTCTTGGGAATCTAATTCTGGTATTGATTGTTTTGGCTGATTGTCTCCCCTTGTAGCTGCTTTCTTCATTATTGTGTAAAGTTAGATCATGAGCTCATGTTTAGCTAAACAGCTGACCTTGTAAGAGGCTTAGGTGTGAACGCTCGTAAGTTTCAGCAGAAAGTCGGCCAAGATTTATTTGTGTCCCTCCAATGAGTGGCCCGCGAGGACCCCGTTTTCTACAAGTGTTGGTCCAATACTCCCTCCAGAGGCAGGGGACTCAGACAGGGCTGCTTTGCGGCACCCGATCTGGGGCAGGGGCAGTGGGCGGCCTGTGGCCCGGGCAGGAGCCTCTCTGCGTGTGTCCCAGGGACCCATCTGCCTGCGAGCCTCGGTCAACTGGCAGGAAGCTACGATGCCCAGACTTATGCTTAGCTGTGCAGCGAGGTGAACTGCGCGGACAGGTTCCACACACACTTCAAGTAACAGGGCGGCCTGAGTGGAAAGTTGAGAGTTTGGGCAGCTGTGCAGACAAAGAAAGCGCCCTTTGGCCTGGGCCTAAATGCTTGTTACACTCCACTGGGCCTGCAGGGCTCTGAGGGCCGTGCCCTGGGCCACCTGCTCCCCTGCCCTTTGTTCTGTCACAGCAGAGATGGCCACACCCACTCCCTCAGTGAGGGCAGTGTCCCAACCTCCCTCAGCCCCGCCCCCACTCCGCAGGTTACCATGGACTACAGAGGCTGCATTCTGAGGCAAGGGCGTTCCGAGAATGCCAAGGGCAGACATGATGACCTTAAATGATTTCCTCTTGTGTCAGTTTTGGTAAACTTTAGGAGCTAGGAAATGGTCCACTTGACAGAAATGTTCAAATTTACTGGCATTTCATATATTCTCTGCTCTAACATTGTCCTGACTCATTCTGTATATTCTTTACTTATGTTTTTGTTTTCCTTAATCAAAGTGTGTCTTTTAAGTCTTTTCAAAGAAGATTCTTTGGACTTACTAAATCACCTGAATTTTATACGTTTTCTGTTGTATTAAATTCTGCTCATATCTTCATTTAACTTTTTTCTATGTTCTCAGGGTTTATTGTTTTCATCTTCTGATGTCAATTAAAACACTTGGTTATTCATTTTAATAAATCTTTTTACTTATAAAGATTTGAACTTTTGAAGATTCCAGCTTACTTGTACGTTTCTAAGGGTCAGGTCCTCACCATTGTTGCTGGCCTAAGGCTTAGTTCAACATATAGCAATGTATATATTGACCTATTTTCCCCTCGACTTTCTGTGATCCCCTACATCTCACCTTTCTTTGAAGACAAGCCATTTGAAATACCCTTAACTTATTTCACAGCCAATAAGTCTTTGAAATAATGGGTATTTTTTAGAGAAATCTTCTTATATAATTAGGCAGAAAATCTGACCTGCCATAGTTTTCAAAACAGCATAATTTCACTCTTCTCAATGATTAATCTGTTGTATTACACAACCTTGGAGTATTTAGCTTTATCAATGACATGTCCTTGAAAAATGTTTTAGAGATCCTACCAGTCTTTGAAAACATCCTTGTGCCTTGTATCAGTTCCAGTTTTATGTATATTTTCTGCCTTGCACCCGATTATTCCTACATCTGATGGATGGCCTTGGGAATCTAATTCTGGTATTGATTGTTTTGGCTGATTGTCTCCCCTTGTAGCTGCTTTCTTCATTATTGTGTAAAGTTAGATCATGAGCTCATGTTTAGCTAAACAGCTGACCTTGTAAGAGGCTTAGGTGTGAACGCTCGTAAGTTTCAGCAGAAAGTCGGCCAAGATTTATTTGTGTCCCTCCAATGAGTGGCCCGCAAGGACCCCGTTTTCTACAAGTGTTGGTCCAATACTCCCTCTAGAGGCAGGAGACTCAGACAGGGCTGCTTTGCGGCCCCTGATCTGGGGCAGGGGCAGTGGGCGGCCTGTGGCCCGGGCAGGAGCCACTCCGCGTGTGTCCCAGGGACCCATCTGCCTGCGAGCCTCGGTCACCTGGCAGGAAGCTACGATGCCCAGACCTATGGTTAGCTGTGCAGCGAGGTGTACTGCGCGGACAGGTTCCACACACACTTCAAGTAAGAGGGCGGCCTGAGTGGAAAGGTGAGAGTTTGGGCAGCTGTGCAGACAAAGAAAGCGCCCTTTGGCCTGGGCCTAAATGCTTGTGACACTCCACTGGGCCTGCCGGGCTCTGAGGGCCCTGCCCTGGGCCCGCTGCTCCCCTGCTCTTTGTTCAGTCACAGCAGAGATAGCCACACCCACTCCCTCAGTGAGGGCAGTGTTCCAACCTCCCTCAGCCCCGCCCACTTTCCGCAGGTTACCATGGACTACAGAGGCTGCATTCTGAGGCAAGGGCATTCCGAGAATGCCAAGGGCAGACATGATGACCTTAAATGATTTCCTCTTGTGTCAGTTTTGGTAAACTTTAGGAGCTAGGAAATGGTCCACTTGACAGAAATGTTCATATTTACTGGCATTTCATATATTCTCTGCTCTAACATTGTCCTGACTCTTTCTGTATATTCTTTACTTATGTTTTTGTTTTCCTTAATCAAAGTGTGTCTTTTAAATCTTTTCAAAGAAGATTCTTTGGACTTAATAAATCACCTGAATTTTATACGTTTTCTGTTGTATTAAATTCTGCTCATATATTTATTTAACTTTTTTCTATGTTCTCAGGGTTTATTGTTTTCATCTTCTGATGTCAATTAAAACACTTGGTTATTCATTTTAATAAATCTTTTTACTTATAAAGATTTTAACTTTTGAAGATTCCAGCTTACTTGTACGTTTCTAAGGGTCAGGTCCTCACCATTGTTGCTGGCCTGAGGCTTAGTTCACCATATAGCAATGTATATATTGACCTATTTTCCCCTAGACTTTCTGTGATCGCCTACATCTCACCTTTCTTTGCAGACAAGCCATTTGAAATACCCTTAACTTATTTCACAGCCAAAAAGTATTTGAAATAATGTGTATTCTTTAGAGAAATCTTCTTATATAATTAGGCAGAAAATCTCACCTGCCATAGTTTTCAAAACAGCATAATTTCACTCTTCTCAATGATTAATCTGTTGTATTACACAACCTTTGTGTATTTAGCTTTATCAATGACATGTCCTTTAAAAATGTTTTAGAGATCCTACCAGTCTTTGAAAACATCCTCGTGCCTTGTTTCAGTTCCAGTTTTATGTATATTTTCTGCCTTGCACCCGATTATTCCTACATCTGATGGATGGTCTTGGGAATCTAATTCTGGTATTGATTGTTTTGGCTGATTGTCTCCCCTTGTAGCTGCTTTCTTCATTTTTGTGTAAAGTTAGATCATGAGCTCATGTTTAGCTAAACAGCTGACCTTGTAAGAGGCTTAGGTGTGAACGCTCGTAAGTTTCAGCAGAAAGTCGGCCAAGATTTATTTGTGTCCCTCCAATGAGTGGCCCGCGAGGACCCCGTTTTCTACAAGTGTTGGTCCAATACTCCCTCCAGAGGCAGGGGACTCAGACAGGGCTGCTTTGCGGCACCCGATCTGGGGCAGGGGCAGTGGGCGGCCTGTGGCCCGGGCAGGAGCCTCTCTGCGTGTGTCCCAGGGACCCATCTGCCTGCGAGCCTCGGTCACCTGGCAGGAAGCTACGATGCCCAGACTTATGCTTAGCTGTGCAGCGAGGTGAACTGCGCGGACAGGTTCCACACACACTTCAAGTAACAGGGCGGCCTGAGTGGAAAGTTGAGAGTTTGGGCAGCTGTGCAGACAAATAAAGCGCCCTTTGGCCTGGGCCTAAATGCTTGTTACACTCCACTGGGCCTGCAGGGCTCTGAGGGCCGTGCCATGGGCCACCTGCTCCCCTGCCCTTTGTTCTGTCACAGCAGAGATGGCCACACCCACTCCCTCAGTGAGGGCAGTGTCCCAACCTCCCTCAGCCCCGCCCCCTCTCCGCAGGTTACCATGGACTACAGAGGCTGCATTCTGAGGCCAGGGCGTTCCGAGAATGCCAAGGGCAGACATGATGACCTTAAATGATTTCCTCTTGTGTCAGTTTTGGTAAACTTTAGGAGCTAGGAAATGGTCCACTTGACAGAAATGTTCAAATTTACTGGCATTTCATATATTCTCTGCTCTAACATTGTCCTGACTCATTCTGTATATTCTTTACTTATGTTTTTGTTTTCCTTAATCAAAGTGTGTCTTTTAAGTCTTTTCAAAGAAGATTCTTTGGACTTACTAAATCACCTGAATTTTATACGTTTTCTGTTGTATTAAATTCTGCTCATATCTTCATTTAACTTTTTTCTATGTTCTCAGGGTTTATTGTTTTCATCTTCTGATGTCAATTAAAACACTTGGTTATTCATTTTAATAAATCTTTTTACTTATAAAGATTTTAACTTTTGAAGATTCCAGCTTACTTGTACGTTTCTAAGGGTCAGGTCCTCACCATTGTTGCTGGCCTAAGGCTTAGTTCAACATATAGCAATGTATATATTGACCTATTTTCCCCTCGACTTTCTGTGATCCCCTACATCTCACCTTTCTTTGAAGACAAGCCATTTGAAATACCCTTAACTTATTTCACAGCCAATAAGTCTTTGAAATAATGGGTATTTTTTAGAGAAATCTTCTTATATAATTAGGCAGAAAATCTGACCTGCCATAGTTTTCAAAACAGCATAATTTCACTCTTCTCAATGATTAATCTGTTGTATTACACAACCTTGGAGTATTTAGCTTTATCAATGACATGTCCTTGAAAAATGTTTTAGAGATCCTACCAGTCTTTGAAAACATCCTTGTGCCTTGTATCAGTTCCAGTTTTATGTATATTTTCTGCCTTGCACCCGATTATTCCTACATCTGATGGATGGCCTTGGGAATCTAATACTGGTATTGATTGTTTTGGCTGATTGTCTCCCCTTGTAGCTGCTTTCTCATTATTGTGTAAATTTAGATCATGAGCTCATGTTTAGCTAAACAGCTGACCTTGTAAGAGGCTTAGGTGTGAACGCTCGTAAGTTTCAGCAGAAAGTCGGCAAAGATTTTTTGTGTCCCTCCAATGAGTGGCCCGCAAGGACCCCGTTTTCTACAAGTGTTGGTCCAATACTCCCTCTAGAGGCAGGAGACTCAGACAGGGCTGCTTTGCGGCCCCTGATCTGGGGCAGGGGCAGTGGGCGGCCTGTGGCCCGGGCAGGAGCCACTCCGCGTGTGTCCCAGGGACCCATCTGCCTGCGAGCCTCGGTCACCTGGCAGGAAGCTACGATGCCCAGACTTATGCTTAGCTGTGCAGCGAGGTGAACTGCGCGGACAGGTTCCACACACACTTCAAGTAACAGGGCGGCCTGAGTGGAAAGTTGAGAGTTTGGGCAGCTGTGCAGACAAATAAAGCGCCCTTTGGCCTGGGCCTAAATGCTTGTTACACTCCACTGGGCCTGCAGGGCTCTGAGGGCCGTGCCCTGGGCCACCTGCTCCCCTGCCCTTTGTTCTGTCACAGCAGAGATGGCCACACCCACTCCCTCAGTGAGGGCAGTGTCCCAGCCTCCCTCAGCCCCGCCCCCTCTCCGCAGGTTACCATGGACTACAGAGGCTGCATTCTGAGGCAAGGGCGTTCCGAGAATGCCAAGGGCAGACATGATGACCTTAAATGATTTCCTCTTGTGTCAGTTTTGGTAAACTTTAGGAGCTAGGAAATGGTCCACTTGACAGAAATGTTCAAATTTACTGGCATTTCATATATTCTCTGCTCTAACATTGTCCTGACTCATTCTGTATATTCTTTACTTATGTTTTTGTTTTCCTTAATCAAAGTGTGTCTTTTAAGTCTTTTCAAAGAAGATTCTTTGGACTTACTAAATCACCTGAATTTTATACGTTTTCTGTTGTATTAAATTCTGCTCATATCTTCATTTAACTTTTTTCTATGTTCTCAGGGTTTATTGTTTTCATCTTCTGATGTCAATTAAAACACTTGGTTATTCATTTTAATAAATCTTTTTACTTATAAAGATTTTAACTTTTGAAGATTCCAGCTTACTTGTACGTTTCTAAGGGTCAGGTCCTCACCATTGTTGCTGGCCTAAGGCTTATTTCAACATATAGCAATGTATATATTGACCTATTTTCCCCTCGACTTTCTGTGATCCCCTACATCTCACCTTTCTTTGAAGACAAGCCATTTGAAATACCCTTAACTTATTTCACAGCCAATAAGTCTTTGAAATAATGGGTATTTTTTAGAGAAATCTTCTTATATAATTAGGCAGAAAATCTGACCTGCCATAGTTTTCAAAACAGCATAATTTCACTCTTCTCAATGATTAATCTGTTGTATTACACAACCTTGGAGTATTTAGCTTTATCAATGACATGTCCTTGAAAAATGTTTTAGAGATCCTACCAGTCTTTGAAAACATCCTTGTGCCTTGTATCAGTTCCAGTTTTATGTATATTTTCTGCCTTGCACCCGATTATTCCTACATCTGATGGATGGCCTTGGGAATCTAATACTGGTATTGATTGTTTTGGCTGATTGTCTCCCCTTGTAGCTGCTTTCTCATTATTGTGTAAATTTAGATCATGAGCTCATGTTTAGCTAAACAGCTGACCTTGTAAGAGGCTTAGGTGTGAACGCTCGTAAGTTTCAGCAGAAAGTCGGCAAAGATTTTTTGTGTCCCTCCAATGAGTGGCCCGCAAGGACCCCGTTTTCTACAAGTGTTGGTCCAATACTCCCTCTAGAGGCAGGAGACTCAGACAGGGCTGCTTTGCGGCCCCTGATCTGGGGCAGGGGCAGTGGGCGGCCTGTGGCCCGGGCAGGAGCCACTCCGCGTGTGTCCCAGGGACCCATCTGCCTGCGAGCCTCGGTCACCTGGCAGGAAGCTACGATGCCCAGACCTATGGTTAGCTGTGCAGCGAGGTGTACTGCGCGGACAGGTTCCACACACACTTCAAGTAAGAGGGCGGCCTGAGTGGAAAGGTGAGAGTTTGGGCAGCTGTGCAGACAAAGAAAGCGCCCTTTGGCCTGGGCCTAAATGCTTGTGACACTCCACTGGGCCTGCCGGGCTCTGAGGGCCCTGCCCTGGGACCGCTGCTCCCCTGCTCTTTGTTCAGTCACAGCAGAGATAGCCACACCCACTCCCTCAGTGAGGGCAGTGTTCCAACCTCCCTCAGCCCCGCCCCCTTTCCGCAGGTTACCATGGACTACAGAGGCTGCATTCTGAGGCAAGGGCATTCCGAGAATGCCAAGGGCAGACATGATGACCTTAAATGATTTCCTCTTGTGTCAGTTTTGGTAAACTTTAGGAGCTAGGAAATGGTCCACTTGACAGAAATGTTCATATTTACTGGCATTTCATATATTCTCTGCTCTAACATTGTCCTGACTCTTTCTGTATATTCTTTACTTATGTTTTTGTTTTCCTTAATCAAAGTGTGTCTTTTAAATCTTTTCAAAGAAGATTCTTTGGACTTAATAAATCACCTGAATTTTATACGTTTTCTGTTGTATTAAATTCTGCTCATATATTTATTTAACTTTTTTCTATGTTCTCAGGGTTTATTGTTTTCATCTTCTGATGTCAATTAAAACACTTGGTTATTCATTTTAATAAATCTTTTTTCTTATAAAGATTTTAACTTTTGAAGATTCCAGCTTACTTGTACGTTTCTAAGGGTCAGGTCCTCACCATTGTTGCTGGCCTGAGGCTTAGTTCACCATATAGCAATGTATATATTGACCTATTTTCCCCTAGACTTTCTGTGATCGCCTACATCTCACCTTTCTTTGCAGACAAGCCATTTGAAATACCCTTAACTTATTTCACACCCAAAAAGTATTTGAAATAATGTGTATTCTTTAGAGAAATCTTCTTATATAATTAGGCAGAAAATCTCACCTGCCATAGTTTTCAAAACAGCATAATTTCACTCTTCTCAATGATTAATCTGTTGTATTACACAACCTTTGTGTATTTAGCTTTATCAATGACATGTCCTTTAAAAATATTTTAGAGATCCTACCAGTCTTTGAAAACATCCTTGTGCCTTGTTTCAGTTCCAGTTTTATGTATATTTTCTGCCTTGCACCCGATTATTCCTACATCTGATGGATGGCCTTGGGAATCTAATTCTGGTATTGATTGTTTTGGTTGATTGTCTCCACTTGTAGCTGCTTTCTTCATTATTGTGTAAAGTTAGATCATGAGCTCATGTTTAGCTAAACAGCTGACCTTGTAAGAGGCTTAGGTGTGAACGCTCGTAAGTTTCAGCAGAAAGTCGGCCAAGATTTATTTGTGTCCATCCAATGAGTGGCCCGCAAGGACCCCATTTTCTACAAGTGTTGGTCCAATACTCCCTCTAGAGGCAGGGGACTCAGACAGGGCTGCTTTGCGGCCCCCGATCTGGGGCAGGGGCAGTGGGCGCCCTGTGGCCCGGGCAGGAGCCTCTCCGCGTGTGTCCCAGGGACCCATCTGCCTGCAAGCCTCGGTCACCTGGCAGGAAGCTACGATGCCGAGACCTATGGTTAGCTGTGCAGCGAGGTGTACTGTGCGGACAGTTTCCACACACACTTCAAGTAAGAGGGCGGCCTGAGTGGAAAGGTGAGAGTTTCGGCAGCTGTGCAGACAAAGAAAGCGCCCTTTGGCCTGGGCCTAAATGCTTGTGACACTCCACTGGGCCTGCCGGGCTCTGAGGGCCCTGCCCTGGGCCCCCTGCTCCCCTGCCCTTTGTTCAGTCACAGCAGAGATGGCCACACCCACTCCCTCAGTGAGGGCAGTGTCCCAACCTCCCTCAGCCCCGCCCCCTCTCCGCAGGTTACCATGGACTACAGATGCTGCATTCTGAGGCCAGGGCGTACCGAGAATGCCAAGGGCAGACATGATGACCTTAAATGATTTCCTCTTGTGTCAGTTTTGGTAAACTTTAGGAGCTAGGAAATGGTCCACTTGACAGAAATGTTCAAATTTACTGGCATTTCATATATTCTCTGCTCTAACATTGTCCTGACTCTTTCTGTATATTCTTTACTTATGTTTTTGTTTTCCTTAATCAAAGTGTGTCTTTTAAATCTTTTCAAAGAAGATTCTTTGGACTTACTAAATCACCTGAATTTTATACGTTTTCTGTCGTATTAAATTCTGCTCATAACTTTATTTAACTTTTTTCTATGTTCTCAGGGTTTATTGTTTTCATCTTCTGATGTCAATTAAAACACTTGGTTATTCATTTTAATAAAACTTTTTACTTATAAAGATTTGAACTTTTGAAGATTCCAGCTTACTTGTACGTTTCTAAGGGTCAGGTCCTCTCCATTGTTGCTGGCCTAAGGCTTAGTTCACCATATAGCAATGTATATATTGACCTATTTTCCCCTCGACTTTCTGTGATCCCCTACATCTCACCTTTCTTTGAAGACAAGCCATTTGAAATACCCTTAACTTATTTCACAGCCAAAAAGTCTTTGAAATAATGTGTATTCTTTAGAGAAATCTTCTTATATAATTAGGCAGAAAATCTGACCTGCCATAGTTTTCAAAACAGCATAATTTCACTCTTCTCAATGATTAATCTGTTGTATTACACAACCTTTGTGTATTTAGCTTTATCAATGACATGTCCTTTAAAAATGTTTTAGAGATCCTACCAGTCTTTGAAAACATCCTTGTGCCTTGTTTCAGTTCCAGTTTTATGTATATTTTCTGCCTTGCACCCGATTATTCCTACATCTGATGGATGGCCTTGGGAATCTAATTCTGGTATTGATTGTTTTGGCTGATTGTCTCCCCTTGTAGCTGCTTTCTTCATTATTGTGTAAAGTTAGATCATGAGCTCATGTTTAGCTAAACAGCTGACCTTGTAAGAGGCTTAGGTGTGAACGCTCGTAAGTTTCAGCAGAAAGTCGGCCAAGATTTATTTGTGTCCCTCCAATGAGTGGCCCGCAAGGACCCCGTTTTCTACAAGTGTTGGTCCAATACTCCCTCTAGAGGCAGGAGACTCAGACAGGGCTGCTTTGCGCCCCGCGTTCTGGGGCCGGGGCAGTGGGGGGCCTGTGGCCCGGGCAGGAGCCTCTCCGCGTGTGTCCCAGGGACCCATCTGCCTGTGAGCCTCGGTCAACTGGCAGGAAGCTACGATGCCCAGACCTATGGTTAGCTGTGCAGCGAGGTGTACTGCGCGGACAGGTTCCACACACACTTCAAGTAAGAGGGCGGCCTGAGTGGAAAGGTTAGAGTTTGGGCAGCTGTGCAGACAAAGAAAGCGCCCTTTGGCCTGGGCCTAAATGCTTGTGACACTCCACTGGGCCTGCCGGTCTCTGAGGGCCCTGCCCTGGGCCCCCTGCTCCCCTGCCCTTTGTTCAGTCACAGCAGAGATGGCCACACCCACTCCCTCAGTGAGGGCAGTGTTCCAACCTCCCTCAGCTCCGCCCCCTTTCCACAGTTTACCATGGATTACAGAGGCTGCATTCTGAGGCCAGGGCGTTCCGAGGATGCCAAGGGCTGACATGAAGACCTTAAATGATTTCCTCTTGTGTCAGTTTTGTTAAACTTTAGGAGCTAGGAAATGGTCCACTTGACAGAAATGTTCAAACTTACTGGCATTTCATATATTCTCTGCTCTAACATTGTCCTGACTCTTTCTGTATATTCTTTACTTATGTTTTTGTTTTCCTTAATCAAAGTGTGTCTTTTAAATCTTTTCAAAGAAGATTCTTTGGACTTACTAAATCACCTGAATTTTATACGTTTTCTGTTGTATTAAGTTCTGCTCATATCTTTATTTAACTTTTTTCTATGTTCTCAGGGTTTATTGTTTTCATCTTCTGATGTCAATTAAAACACTTGGTTATTCATTTTAATAAATCTTTTTACTTATAAAGATTTGAACTTTTGAAGATTCCAGCTTACTTGTACGTTTCTAAGGGTCAGGTCCTCTCCATTGTTGCTGGCCTAAGGCTTAGTTCACCATATAACAATGTATATATTGACCTATTTTCCCCTCGACTTTCTGTGATCCCCTACATCTCACCTTTCTTTGCAGACAAGCCATTTGAAAAACCCTTAACTTATTTCACAGTCAATAAGGCTTTGAAATAATGTGTATTTTTTAGAGAAATCTTCTATATAATTAGGCAGAAAATCTGACCTGCCATAGTTTTCAAAACAGCATAATTTCACTCTTCTCAATGATTAATCTGTTGTATTACACAACCTTTGTGTATTTAGCTTTATCAATGTCATGTCCTTTAAAAATGTTTTAGAGATCCTACCAGTCTTTGAAAACATCCTCGTGCCTTGTTTCAATTCCAGTTTTATGTATATTTTCTGCCTTGCACCCGATTATACCTACATCTGATGGATGGCCTTGGGAATCTAATTCTGGTATTGATTATTTTGGCTGATTGTCTCCTCTTGTAGCTGCTTTCTTCATTCTTGTGTAAATTTAGATCATGAGCTCATGTTTAGCTAAACAGCTGACCTTGTAAGAGGCTTACCTGTGAACGCTCGTAAGTTTCAGCATAAAGTCGGCAAAGATTTATTTGTGTCCCTCCAATGCGTGGGCCGCAAGGACCCCGTTTCCTACAAGTGTTGGTCCAATACTCCCTCTAGAGGCAGGGGACTCAGACAGGGCTGCTTTGCGGCCCCCGATCTGGTGTAGGGGCAGTGGGCGGCCTGTGGCCCGGCAGGAGCCTCTCCGCGTGTGTCCCAGGGACCCATCTGCCTGCGAGCCTCGGTCACCTGGCAGGAAGCTACGATGCCCAGACCTATGGTTAGCTGTGCAGCGAGGTGTACTGCGCGGACAGGTTCCACACACACTTCAAGTAAGAGGGCGGCCTGAGTGGAAAGGTTAGAGTTTGGGCAGCTGTGCAGACAAAGAAAGCGCCCTTTGGCCTGGGCCTAAATGCTTGTGACAGTCCACTGGGCCTGCCGGGCTCTGAGGGCCCTGCCCTGGGCCCCCTGCTCCCCTGCCCTTTGTTCAGTCACAGCAGAGATGGCCACACCCACTCCCTCAGTGAGGGCAGTGTTCCAACGTCCCTCAGCCCCGCCCCCTCTCCGCAGGTTACTATGGACTACAGAGGCTTCATTCTGAGGCAACGGCGTTCCGAGAATGCCAAGGGCAGACATGGTGACCTTCAATGATTTCCTCTTGTGTCAGTTTTGGTAAACTTTAGGAGCTAGGAAATGGTCCACTTGACAGAAATGTTCAAATTTACTGGCATTTCATATATTCTCTTCTCTAACATTGTCCTGACTCTTTCTGTATACTCTTTACTTATGTTTTTGTTTTCCTTTATTAAAGTGTGTCTTTTAAATCTTTTCAAAGAAGATTCTTTGGACTTACTATATCACCTGGATTTTATACGTTTTCTGTTGTATTAAGTTCTGCTCATATCTTTATTTAACTTTTTTCTATGTTCTCAGGGTTTATTGTTTTCATCTACTGATGTCAATTAAAACACTTGGTTATTCATTTTAATAAATCTTTTTACTTATAAAGATTTGAACTTTTGAAGATTCCAGCTTACTTGTACGTTTCTAAGGGTCAGGTCCTCTCCATTGTTGCTGGCCTAAGGCTTAGTTCACCATATAGCAATGTATATATTGACCTATTTTCCCCTCGACTTTTTGTGATCCCCTACATCTCACGTTTCTTTGAAGACAAGCCATTTGAAATACCCTTAACTTATTTCACAGCCAATAAGTCTTTGAAATAATGGGTATTTTTTAGAGAAATCTTCTTATATAATTAGGCAGAAAATCTGACCTGCCATAGTTTTCAAAACAGCATAATTTCACTCTTCTCAATGATTAATCTGTTGTATTACACAACCATTGTGTATTTAGCTTTATCAATGACATGTCCTTTAAAAATGTTTTAGAGATCCTACCAGTCTTTGAAAACATCCTCGTGCCTTGTTCCAGTTCCAGTTTTATGTATATTTTCTGCCTTGCACCCGATTATTCCTACATCTGATGGATGGCCTTGGGAATGTAATTCTGGTATTGATTGTTTTGGCTGATTGTCTCCCCTTGTAGCTGCTTTCTTCATTATTGTGTAAAGTTAGACCATGAGCTCATGTTTAGCTAAACAGCTGACCTTGTAAGAGGCTTAGGTGTGAACGCTCGTAAGTTTCAGCAGAAAATCGGGCAAGATTTATTTGTGTCCCTCCAATGAGTGGCCCACAGGGACCCCATTATCTACAAGTGTTGGTCCAATACTCCCTCTAGAGGCAGGGGACTCAGACAGGGCTGCTTTGTGGCCCCCGATCTGGGGCAGGGGCAGTGGGCGGCCTGTGGCCCGGGCAGGAGCCTCTCTGCGTGTGTCCCAGGGACCCATCTGCCTGCGAGCCTCGGTCACCTGGCAGGAAGCTACGATGCCCAGACCTATGGTTAGCTGTGCAGCGAGGTGTACTGCGCGTACAGGTTCCACAAACACTTCAAGTAAGAGGGCGGCCTGAGTGGAAAGGTAAGAGTTTGGGCAGCTGTGCAGACAAAGAAAGCGCCCTTTGGCCTGGGCCTAAATGCTCGTGACACTCCACTGGGCCTGCCGGGCTCTGAGGGCCCTGCCCTGGGCCCCCTGCTCCCCGGCTCTTTGTTCAGTCACAGCAGAGATGGCCACACCCACTCCCTCAGTGAGGGCAGTGTTCAAACCTCCCTCAGCCCCGCCCCCTCTCCGCAGGTTACCATGGACTACAGAGGCTGCATTCTGAGGGAAGGGCGTTCCGAGAATGCCAAGGGCAGACATGATGACCTTAAATGATTTCCTCTTGTGTCAGTTTTGGTAAACTTTAGGAGCTAGGAAATGGTCCACTTGACAGAAATGTTCAAATTTACTGGCATTTCATATATTCTCTGCTCTAACATTGTCCTGACTCTTTCTGTATATTCTTTATTTATGTTTTTGTTTTCCTTAATCAAAGTGTGTCTTTTAAATCTTTTCAAAGAAGATTCTTTGGACTTAATAAATCACCTGAATTTTATACGTTTTCTGTTGTATTAAATTCTGCTCATATATTTCTTTAACTTTTTTCTAGGTTCTCAGGGTTTATTGTTTTCATCTTCTGATGTCAATTAAAACACTTGGTTATTCATTTTAATAAATCTTTTTACTTATAAAGATTTGAACTTTTGAAGATTCCAGCTTACTTGTACGTTTCTAAGGGTCAGGTCCTCTCCATTGTTGCTGGCCTGAGGCTTAGTTCACCATATAGCAATGAATATATTGACCTATTTTCCCCTCGACTTTCTGTGATCCCCTACATCTCACCTTTCTTTGCAGACAAGCCATTGGAAATACCCTTAACTTATTTCACAGCCAAGAAGTCTTTGAAATAATGGGTATTTTTTAGAGAAATCTTCTTATATAATTAGGCAGAAAATCTGACCTGCCATAGTTTTCAAAACAGCATAATTTCACTCTTCTCAATGATTAATCTGTTGTATTACACAACCTTTGTGTATTTAGCTTTATCAATGACATGTCCTTTAAAAATGTTTTAGAGATCCTACCAGTCTTTGAAAACATCCTCGTGCCTTGTTTCAGTTCCAGTTTTATGTATATTTTCTGCCTTGCACCCGATTATTCCTACATCTGATGGATGGCCTTGGGAATCTAATTCTGGTATTGATTGTTTTGGCTGATTGTCTCCCCTTGTAGCTGCTTTCTTCATTATTGTGTAAAGTTAGATCATGAGCCCATGTTTAGCTAAACAGCTGACCTTGTAAGAGGCTTAGGTGTGAACGCTCGTAAGTTTCAGCAGAATGTCGGCCAAGATTTATTTGTGTCCCTCCAATGAGTGGCCCGCAAGGACCCCGTTTTCTACAAGTGTTGGTCCAATACTCCCTCTAGAGGCAGGGGACTCAGACAGGGCTGCTTTGCGGCCCGCGATCTGGGGCAGGGGCAGTGGGCGGCCTGTGGCCCGGGCAGGAGCCTCTCCGCGTGTGTCCCAGGGACCCATCTGCCTGCGAGCCTCGGTCACCTGGCAGGAAGCTACGATGCCCAGACCTATGGTTAGCTGTGCAGCGAGGTGTACTGCGCGGACAGGTTCCACACACACTTCAAGTAAGAGGGCGGCCTGAGTGGAAAGGTGAGAGTTTGGGCAGCTGTGCAGACAAAGAAAGCACCCTTTGGCCTGGGCCTAAATTCTTGTGACACTCCACTGGGCCTGCCAGGCTCTGAGGTCCCTGCGCCTGGCCCCCTGCTCCCCTGCCCGTTGTTCAGTCACAGCAGAGATAGCCACACCCACTCCCTCAGTGAGGGCAGTGTTCCAACCTCCCTCAGCCCCGCCCCCTTTCCGCGGTTAACCATGGACTACAGAGGCTGCATTCTAAGGCAAGGGCGTTCCGAGAATGCCAAGGGCAGACATGATGACCTTCAATGATTTCCTCTTGTGTCAGTTTTGGTAAACTTTAGGAGCTAGGAAATGGTCCACTTGACAGAAATGTTCAAATTTACTGGCATTTCATATATTCTCTGCTCTAACATTGTCCTGACTCTTTCTGTATATTCTTTATTTATGTTTTTGTTTTCCTTAATCAAAGTGTGTCTTTTAAATCTTTTCAAAGAAGATTCTTTGGACTTACTAAATCACCTGAATTTTATACGTTTTCTGTTGTATTAAGTTCTGTTCATATATTTATTTAACTTTTTTCTATGTTCTCAGGGTTTATTGTTTTCATCTTCTGATGTCAATTAAAACACTTGGTTATTCATTTTAATAAATCTTTTTACTTATAAAGGTTTGAACTTTTGAAGATTCCAGCTTACTTGTACGTTTCTAAGGGTCAGGTCCTCTCCATTGTTGCTGGCCTAAGGCTTAGTTCACCATATAGCAATGTATATATTGACCTATTTTCCCCTCGACTTTCTGTGACCCCACATCTCACCTTTCTTTGAAGACAAGCCATTTGAAATACCCTTAACTTATTTCACAGCAAATAAGTCTTTGAAATAATGGGTATTTTTTAGAGAAATCTTCTTATATAATTAGGTAGAAAATCTGACCTGCCATAGATTTCAAAACAGCATAATTTCACTCTTCTCAATGATTAATCTGTTGTATTACACAACCTTTGTGTATTTAGCTTTATCAATGACATGTCCTTTAAAAATGTTTTAGAGATCCTACCAGTCTTTGAAAACATCCTTGTGCCTTGTTTCAGTTCCAGTTTTATGTATATTTTCTGCCTTGCACCCGATTATTCCTACATCTGATGGATGGCCTTGGGAATCTAATTCTGGTATTGATTGTTTTGGCTGATTGTCTCCCCTTGTAGCTGCTTTCTTCATTATTGTGTAAAGTTAGATCATGAGCTCATGTTTAGCTAAACAGCTGACCTTGTAAGAGGCTTAGGTGTGAACGCTCGTAAGTTTCAGCAGAAAGTCGGCCAAGATTTATTTGTGTCCCTCCAATGAGTGGCCCGCAAGGACCCCGTTTTCTACAAGTGTTGGTCCAATACTCCCTCTAGAGGCAGGGGACTCAGACAGGGCTGCTTTGCGGCCCCCGATCTGGGGCAGGCGCAGTGGGCGGCATGTGGCCCGGGCAGGAGCCTCTCTGCGTGTGTCCCAGGGACCCATCTGCCTGCGAGCCTCGGTCACCTGGCAGGAAGCTACGAAGCCCAGACCTATGGTTAGCTGTGCAGCGAGGTGTACTGCGCGGACAGGTTCCACACACACTTCAAGTAAGAGGGCGGCCTGAGTGGAAAGGTGAGAGTTTGGGCAGCTGTGCAGACAAAGAAAGCGCCCTTTGGCCTGGGCCTAAATGCTTGTGACACTCCACTGGGCCTGCCGGGCTCTGAGGGCCCTGCCCTGGGCCCCCTGCTCCCCTGCCCTTTGTTCAGTCACAGCAGAGATGGCCACACCCACTCCCTCAATGAGGGCAGTGTCCCAATCTCCCTCAGCCCCGCCCCCTCTCCGCAGGTTACCATGGACTACAGAGGCTGCATTCTGAGGCCAGGGCGTTCCGAGAATACCAAGGGCAGACATGATGACCTTAAATGATTTCCTCTTGTGTCAGTTTTGGTAAACTTTAGGAGCTAGGAAATGGTCCACTTGACAGAAATGTTCAAATTTACTGGCATTTCATATATTCTCTGCTCTAACATTGTCCTGACTCTTTCTGTATATTCTTTACTTATGTTTTTGTTTTCCTTAATCAAAGTGTGTCTTTTAAATCTTTTCAAAGAAGATTCTTTGGACTTACTAAATCACCTGAATTTTATACGTTTTCTGTTGTATTAAGTTCTGCTCATATCTTTATTTAACTTTTTTCTATGTTCTCAGGGTTTATTGTTTTCATCTTCTGATGTCAATTAAAACACTTGGTTATTCATTTTAATAAATCTTTTTACTTATAAAGATTTTAACTTTTGAAGATTCCAGCTTACTTGTACGTTTCTAAGGGTCAGGTCCTCTCCATTGTTGCTGGCCTAAGACTTAGTTCACCATATACCAATGTATATATTGACCTAATTTCCCCTCGACTTTCTGTGATCCCCTACATCTCACCTTTCTTTGAAGACAAGCCATTTGAAATACCCTTAACTTATTTCACAGCCAATAAGTCTTTGAAATAATGGGTATTCTTTAGAGAAATCTTCTTATATAATTAGGCAGAAAATCTGACCTGCCATAGTTTTCAAAACAGCATAAATTCACTCTTCTCAATGATTAATCTGTTGTATTACACAACCTTTGTGTATTTAGCTTTATCAATGACATGTCCTTTAAAAATGTTTTAGAGATCCTACCAGTCTTTGAAAACATCCTTGTGCCTTGTATCAGTTCCAGTTTTATGTATATTTTCTGCCTTGCACCCGATTATTCCTACACCTGATGGATCGCCTTGGGAATCTAATACTGGTATTGATTGTTTTGGCTGATTGTCTCCCCTTGTAGCTGCTTTCTCATTATTGTGTAAATTTAGATCATGAGCTCATGTTTAGCTAAACAGCTGACCTTGTAAGAGGCTTAGGTGTGAACGCTCGTAAGTTTCAGCAGAAAGTCGGCGAAGATTTATTTGTGTCCCTCCAATGAGTGGCCCGCAAGGACCCCGTTTTCTACAAGTGTTGGTCCAATACTCCCTCTAGAGGCAGGAGACTCAGACAGGGCTGCTTTGTGTCCCCCGATCTTGGGCAGGGGCAGTGGGCGGCCTGTGGCCCTGGCAGGAGCCTCTCCGCGTGTGTCCCAGGGACACATCTGCCTTCGAGCCTCGGTCACCTGGCAGGAAGCTACGATGCCCAGACCTATGGTTAGCTGTGCAGCGAGGTGTACTGCACGGACAGGTTCCACACACACTTCAAGTAAGAGCGCGGCCTGAGTGGAAAAGTGAGAGTTTGGGCAGATGTGCAGACAAAGAAAGCGCCCTTTGGCCTGGGCCTAAATGCTTGTGACACTCCACTGGGCCTGCCGGGCTCTGAGGGCCCTGCCCTGGGCCCCCTGCTCCCCTGCTCTTTGTTCAGTCACAGCAGAGATGGCCACACCCACTCCCTCAGTGAGGGCAGTGTTCCAACCTCCCTAAGCCCCGCCCCCTCTCCGCAGGTTACCATGGACTACAGAGGCTGCATTCTGAGGCAAGGGTGTTCCGAGAATGCCAAGGGCAGACATGATGACCTTAAATGATTTCCTCTTGTGTCAGTTTTGGTAAACTTTAGGAGCTAGGAAATGGTCCACTTTACAGAAATGTTCAAATTTACTGGCATTTCATATATTCTCTGCTCTAACATTGTCCTGACTCTTTCTGTATATTCTTTACTTATGTTTTTGTTTTCCTTAATCAAAGTGTGTCTTTTAAATCTTTTCAAAGAAGATTCTTTGGACTTACTAAATCACCTGAATTTTATACGTTTTCTGTTGTATTAAGTTCTGCTCATATCTTTATTTAACTTTTTTCTATGTTCTCAGGGTTTATTGTTTTCATCTTCTGATGTCAATTAAAACACTTGGTTATTCATTTTAATAAATCTTTTTACTTATAAAGATTTTAACTTTTGAAGATTCCAGCTTACTTGTACGTTTCTAAGGGTCAGGTCCTCTCCATTGTTGCTGGCCTAAGACTTAGTTCACCATATACCAATGTATATATTGACCTAATTTCCCCTCGACTTTCTGTGATCCCCTACATCTCACCTTTCTTTGCAGACAAGCCATTTGAAATACCCTTAACTTATTTCACAGCCAATAAGTCTTTGAAATAATGGGTATTCTTTAGAGAAATCTTCTTATATAATTAGGCAGAAAATCTAACCTGCCATAGTTTTCAAAACAGCATAATTTCACTCTTCTCAATGATTAATCTGTTGTATTACACAACCTTTGTGTATTTAGCTTTATCAATGACATGTCCTTGAAAAATGTTTTAGAGATCCTACCAGTCTTTGAAAACATCCTTGTGCCTTGTATCAGTTCCAGTTTTATGTATATTTTCTGCCTTGCACCCGATTATTCCTACATCTGATGGATGGCCTTGGGAATCTAATACTGGTATTGATTGTTTTGGCTGATTGTCTCCCCTTGTAGCTGCTTTCTCATTATTGTGTAAATTTAGATCATGAGCTCATGTTTAGCTAAACAGCTGACCTTGTAAGAGGCTTAGGTGTGAACGCTCGTAAGTTTCAGCAGAAAGTCGGCAAAGATTTTTTGTGTCCCTCCAATGAGTGGCCCGCAAGGACCCCGTTTTCTACAAGTGTTGGTCCAATACTCCCTCTAGAGACAGGAGACTCAGACAGGGCTGCTTTGCGGCCCCTGATCTGGGGCAGGGGCAGTGGGCGGTCTGTGGCCCGGGCAGGAGCCTCTCCGCGTGTGTCCCAGGGACCCATCTGCCTGCGAGCCTTGGTCACCTGGCAGGAAGCTACGATGCCCAGACCTATGGTTAGCTGTGCAGCGAGGTGTACTGCGCGGACAGGTTCCACACACACTTCAAGTAAGAGGGCGGCCTGAGTGGAAAGGTGAGAGTTTGGGCAGCTGTGCAGACAAAGAAAGCGCCCTTTGGCCTGGGCCTAAATGCTTGTGACACTCCACTGGGCCTGCCGGGCTCTGAGGGCCCTGCCCTGGGCCCGCTGCTCCCCTGCTCTTTGTTCAGTCACAGCAGAGATAGCCACACCCACTCCCTCAGTGAGGGCAGTGTTCCAACCTCCCTCAGCCCCGCCCCCTTTCCGCAGGTTACCATGGACTACAGAGGCTGCATTCTGAGGCAAGGGCATTCCGAGAATGCCAAGGGCAGACATGATGACCTTAAATGATTTCCTCTTGTGTCAGTTTTGGTAAACTTTAGGAGCTAGGAAATGGTCCACTTGACAGAAATGTTCAAATTTACTGGCATTTCATATATTCTCTGCTCTAACATTGTCCTGACTCTTTCTGTATATTCTTTACTTATGTTTTTGTTTTCCTTAATCAAAGTGTGTCTTTTAAATCTTTTCAAAGAAGATTCTTTGGACTTAATAAATCACCTGAATTTTATACGTTTTCTGTTGTATTAAATTCTGCTCATATATTTATTTAACTTTTTTCTATGTTCTCAGGGTTTATTGTTTTCATCTTCTGATGTCAATTAAAACACTTGGTTATTCATTTTAATAAATCTTTTTACTTATAAAGATTTTAACTTTTGAAGATTCCAGCTTACTTGTACGTTTCTAAGGGTCAGGTCCTCTCCATTGTTGCTGGCCTGAGGCTTAGTTCACCATATAGCAATGTATATATTGACCTATTTTCCCCTAGACTTTCTATGATCGCCTACATCTCACCTTTCTTTGCAGACAAGCCATTTGAAATACCCTTAACTTATTTCACAGCCAAAAAGTATTTGAAATAATGTGTATTCTTTAGAGAAATCTTCTTATATAATTAGGCAGAAAATCTCACCTGCCATAGTTTTCAAAACAGCATAATTTCACTCTTCTCAATGATTAATCTGTTGTATTACACAACCTTTGTGTATTTAGCTTTATCAATGACATGTCCTTTAAAAATGTTTTAGAAATCCTACCAGTCTTTGAAAACATCCTTGTGCCTTGTTTCAGTTCCAGTTTTATGTATATTTTCTGCCTTGCACCCGATTATTCCTACATCTGATGGATGGCCTTGGGAATCTAATTCTGGTATTGATTGTTTTGGCTGATTGTCTCCCCTTGTAGCTGCTTTCTTCATTATTGTGTAAAGTTAGATCATGAGCTCATGTTTAGCTAAACAGCTGACCTTGTAAGAGGCTTAGGTGTGAACGCTCGTAAGTTTCAGCAGAAAGTCGGCCAAGATTTATTTGTGTCCCTCCAATGAGTGGCCCGCAAGGACCCCATTTTCTACAAGTGTTGGTCCAATACTCCCTCTAGTGGCAGGGGACTCAGACAGGGCTGCTTTGTGGCCCCCGATCTGGGGCAGGGGCAGTGGGCGCCTTGTGGCCCGGGCAGGAGCCTCTCCGCGTGTGTCCCAGGGACCCATCTGCCTGTGAGCCTCGGTCAACTGGCAGGAAGCTACGATGCCCAGACCTATGGTTAGCTGTGCAGCGAGGTGTACTGCGCGGACAGGTTCCACACACACTTCAAGTAAGAGCGCGGCCTGAGTGGAAAGGTTAGAGTTTGGGCAGCTGTGCAGACAAAGAAAGCGCCCTTTGGCCTGGGCCTAAATGCTTGTGACACTCCACTGGGCCTGCCGGGCTCTGAGGGCCCTGCCCTGGGCCCCCTGCTCCCCTGCCCTTTGTTCAGTCACAGCAGAGATGGCCACACCCACTCCCTCAGTGAGGGCAGTGTTCCAACCTCCCTCAGCTCCGCCCCCTTTCCACAGGTTACCATGGACTACAGAGGCTGCATTCTGAGGCCAGGGCGTTCCGAGAATGCCAAGGGCTGACATGAAGACCTTAAATGATTTCCTCTTGTGTCAGTTTTGTTAAACTTTAGGAGCTAGGAAATGGTACACTTGACAGAAATGTTCAAACTTACTGGCATTTCATATATTCTCTGCTCTAACATTGTCCTGACTCTTTCTGTATATTCTTTACTTATGTTTTTGTTTTCCTTAATCAAAGTGTGTCTTTTAAATCTTTTCAAAGAAGATTCTTTGGACTTACTAAATCACCTGAATTTTATACGTTTTCTGTTGTATTAAGTTCTGCTCATATCTTTATTTAACTTTTTTCTATGTTCTCAGGGTTTATTGTTTTCATCTTCTGATGTCAATTAAAACACTTGGTTATTCATTTTAATAAATCTTTTTACTTATAAAGATTTGAACTTTTGAAGATTCCAGCTTACTTGTACGTTTCTAAGGGTCAGGTCCTCTCCATTGTTGCTGGCCTAAGGCATAGTTCACCATATAACTATGTATATATTGACCTATTTTCCCCTCGACTTTCTGTGATCCCCTACATCTCACCTTTCTTTGCAGACAAGCCTTTTGAAAAACCCTTAACTTATTTCACAGTCAATAAGGCTTTGAAATAATGTGTATTTTTTAGAGAAATATTCTTATATAATTAGGCAGAAAATCTGACCTGCCATAGTTTTCAAAACAGCATAATTTCACTCTTCTCAATGATTAATCTGTTGTATTACACAACCTTTGTGTATTTAGCTTTATCAATGACATGTCCTTTAAAAATGTTTTAGAGATCCTACCAGTCTTTGAAAACATCCTTGTGCCTTGTTTCAGTTCAAGTTTTATGTATATTTTCTGCCTTGCACCCGATTATTCCTACATCTGATGGATGGCCTTGGGAATCTTATTCTGGTATTGATTGTTTTGGCTGATTGTCTCCCCTTGTAGCTGCTTTCTTCATTATTGTGTAAAGTTAGATCATGAGCTCATGTTTAGCTAAACAGCTGACCTTGTAAGAGGCTTAGGTGTGAACGCTCGTAAGTTTCAGCAGAAAGTCGGCCAAGATTTATTTGTGTCCCTCCAATGAGTGGCCCGCAAGGACCCCGTTTTCTACAAGTGTTGGTCCAATACTCCCTCTAGAGGCAGGGGACTCAGACAGGGCTGCTTTGCGGCCCCCGATCTGGGGCAGGGGCAGTGGGCGGCATGTGGCCCGGGCAGGAGCCTCTCTGCGTGTGTCCCAGGGACCCATCTGCCTGCGAGCCTCGGTCACCTGGCAGGAAGTTACGATGCCCAGACCTATGGTTAGCTGTGCAGCGAGGTGTACTGCGCGGACAGGTTCCACACACACTTCAAGTAAGAGGTCGGCCTCAGTGGAAAGGTGAGAGTTTGGGCAGCTGTGCAGACAAAGGAAGCGCCCTTTGGCCTGGGCCTAAATGCTTGTGACACTCCACTGGGCCTGCCGGGCTCTGAGGGCCCTGCCCTGGGCCCCCTGCTCCCCTGCTCTTTGTTCAGTCACAGCAGAGATGGCCACACCCACTCCCTCAGTGAGGGCAGTGTTCCAACCTCCCTCAGCCCCGCCCCCTCTCCGCAGGTTACCATGGACTACAGAGGCTGCATTCTGAGGCCAGGGCGTTCCGAGAATGCCAAGGGCAGACATGATGACCTTAAATGATTTCCTCTTGTGTCAGTTTTGGTAAACTTTAGGAGCTAGGAAATGGTCCACTTGACAGAAATGTTCAAATTTACTGGCATTTCTTATATTCTCTGCTATAACATTGTCCTGATTCTTTCTGTATATTCTTTACTTATGTTTTTGTTTTCCTTAATCAAAGTGTGTCTTTTAAATCTTTTCAAAGAAGATTCTTTGGACTTACTAAATCACCTGAATTTTATACGTTTTCTGTTGTATTAAATTCTGCTCATATCTCCATTTAACTTTTTTCTGTGTTCTCAGGGTTTATTGTTTTCATCTTCTGATGTCAATTAAAACACTTGGTTATTCATTTTAATAAATCTTTTTACTTATAAAGATTTGAACTTTTGAAGATTCCAGCTTACTTGTACGTTTCTAAGGGTCAGGTCCTCACCATTCTTGCTGGCCTAAGGCTTAGTTCAACATATAGCAATGTATATATTGACCTATTTTCCCCTCGACTTTCTGTGATCCCCTACATCTCACCTTTCTTTGAAGACAAGCCATTTGAAATACCCTTAACTTATTTCACAGCCAATAAGTCTTTGAAATAATGTGTATTTTTTAGAGAAATCTTCTTATATAATTAGGCAGAAAATCTGACCTGCCATAGTTTTCAAAACAGCATAATTTCACTCTTCTCAATGATTAATCTGTTGTATTACACAACCTTTGTGTATTTAGCTTTATCAATGACATGTCCTTTAAAAATGTTTTAGAGATCCTACCAGTCTTTGAAAACATCCTTGTGCCTTGTTTCAGTTCCAGTTTTATGTATATTTTCTGCCTTGCACCCGATTATTCCTACATCTGATGGATGGCCTTGGGAATCTAATACTGGTATTGATTGTTTTGGTTGATTGTCTCCCCTTGTAGCTGCTTTCTTCATTATTGTGTAAAGTTAGATCATGAGCTCATGTTTAGCTAAACAGCTGACCTTGTAAGAGGCTTAGGTGTGAACGCTCGTAAGTTTCAGCAGAAAGTCGGCCAAGATTTATTTGTGTCCCTCCAATGAGTGGCCCGCAAGGACCCCGTTTTCTACAAGTGTTGGTCCAATACTCCCTCTAGAGGCAGGGGACTCAGACAGGGCTGCTTTGCGGCCCCCGATCTGGGGCAGGGACAGTGGGCGGCCTGTGGCCCGGGCAGGAGCCTCTCCGCGTGTGTCCAAGGGACCCATCTGCCTGTGAGCCTCGGTCACCTGGCAGGAAGCTACGATGCCCAGACCTATGGTTAGCTGTGCAGCGAGGTGTACTGCGCGGACAGGTTCCACACACACTTCAAGTAAGAGGGCGGCCTGAGTGGAAAGGTGAGAGTTTGGGCAGCTGTGCAGACAAAGAAAGCGCCCTTTGGCCTGGGCCTAAATGCTTGTGACACTCCACTGGGCCTGCCGGGCTCTGAGGGCCCTGCCCTGGGCCCCCTGCTCCCCTGCCCTTTGTTCAGTCACAGCAGAGATGGCCACACCCACTCCCTCAATGAGGGCAGTGTCCCAATCTCCCTCAGCCCCGCCCCCTCTCCGCAGGTTACCATGGACTACAGAGGCTGCATTCTGAGGCCAGGGCGTTCTGAGAATACCAAGGGCAGACATGATGACCTTAAATGATTTCCTCTTGTGTCAGTTTTGGTAAACTTTAGGAGCTAGGAAATGGTCCACTTGACAGAAATGTTCAAATTTACTGGCATTTCATATATTCTCTGCTCTAACATTGTCCTGACTCTTTCTGTATATTCTTTACTTATGTTTTTGTTTTCCTTAATCAAAGTGTGTCTTTTAAATCTTTTCAAAGAATATTCTTTGGACTTACTAAATCACCTGAATTTTGTACGTTTTCTGTTGTATTAAGTTCTGCTCATATCTTTATTTAACTTTTTTCTATGTTCTCAGGGTTTATTGTTTTCATCTTCTGATGTCAATTAAAACACTTGGTTATTCATTTTAATAAATCTTTTTACTTATAAAGATTTTAACTTTTGAAGATTCCAGCTTACTTGTACGTTTCTAAGGGTCAGGTCCTCTCCATTGTTGCTGGCCTAAGACTTAGTTCACCATATACCAATGTATATATTGACCTAATTTCCCCTCGACTTTCTGTGATCCCCTACATCTCACCTTTCTTTGAAGACAAGCCATTTGAAATACCCTTAACTTATTTCACAGCCAATAAGTCTTTGAAATAATGGGTATTCTTTAGAGAAATCTTCTTATATAATTAGGCAGAAAATCTGACCTGCCATAGTTTTCAAAACAGCATAATTTCACTCTTCTCAATGATTAATCTGTTGTATTACACAACCTTTGTGTATTTAGCTTTATCAATGACATGTCCTTTAAAAATGTTTTAGAGATCCTACCAGTCTTTGAAAACATCCTTGTGCCTTGTATCAGTTCCAGTTTTATGTATATTTTCTGCCTTGCACCCGATTATTCCTACATCTGATGGATGGCCTTGGGAATCTAATACTGGTATTGATTGTTTTGGCTGATTGTCTCCCCTTGTAGCTGCTTTCTCATTATTGTGTAAATTTAGATCATGAGCTCATGTTTAGCTAAACAGCTGACCTTGTAAGAGGCTTAGGTGTGAACGCTCGTAAGTTTCAGCAGAAAGTCGGCCAAGATTTATTTGTGTCCCTCCAATGAGTGGCCCGCAAGGACCCCGTTTTCTACAAGTGTTGGTCCAATACTCCCTCTAGTGGCAGGAGACTCAGACAGGGCTGCTTTGTGTCCCCCGATCTGGGGCAGGGGCAGTGGGCGGCCTGTGGCCCTGGCAGGAGCCTCTCCGCGTGTGTCCCAGGGACCCATCTGCCTTCGAGCCTCGGTCACCTGGCAGGAAGCTACGATGCCCAGACCTATGGTTAGCTGTGCAGCGAGGTGTACTGCACGGACAGGTTCCACACACACTTCAAGTAAGAGCGCGGCCTGAGTGGAAAAGTGAGAGTTTGGGCAGCTGTGCAGACAAAGAAAGCGCCCTTTGGCCTGGGCCTAAATGCTTGTGACACTCCACTGGGCCTGCCGGGCTCTGAGGGCCCTGCCCTGGGCCCCCTTCTCCCCTGCTCTTTGTTCAGTCACAGCAGAGATGGCCACACCCACTCCCTCAGTGAGGGCAGTGTTCCAACCTCCCTCAGCCCCACCCCCTCTCCGCAGGTTACCATGGACTACAGAGGCTGCATTCTGAGGCAAGGGCGTTCCGAGAATGCCAAGGGCAGACATGATGACCTTAAATGATTTCCTCTTGTGTCAGTTTTGGTAAACTTTAGGAGCTAGGAAATGGTCCACTTGACAGAAATGTTCAAATTTACTGGCATTTCATATATTCTCTGCTCTAACATTGTCCTGACTCATTCTGTATATTCTTTACTTATGTTTTTGTTTTCCTTAATCAAAGTGTGTCTTTTAAATCTTTTCAAAGAAGATTCTTTGGACTTAATAAATCACCTGAATTTTATACGTTTTCTGTTGTATTAAATTCTGCTGATATATTTATTTAACTTTTTTCTATGTTCTCAGGGTTTATTGTTTTCATCTTCTGATGTCAATTAAAACACTTGGTTATTCATTTTACTAAAACTTTTTACTTATAAAGATTTGAACTTTTGAAGATTCCAGCTTACTTGTACGTTTCTAAGGGTCAGGTCCTCTCCATTGTTGCTGGCCTGAGGCTTAGTTCACCATATAGCAATGTATATATTGACCTATTTTCCCCTCGACTTTCTGTGATCCCCTACATCTCACCTTTATTTGCAGACAAGCCATTTGAAATACACTTAACTTATTTCACAGCCAAAAATCTTTGAAATAATGTGTATTCTTTAGAGAAATCTTCTTATATAATTAGGCAGAAAATCTGACCTGCCATAGTTTTCAAAACAGCATAATTTCACTCTTCTCAATGATTAATCTGTTGTATTACACAACCTTTGTGTATTTAGCTTTATCAATGACATGTCCTTTAAAAATGTTTTAGAGATCCTACCAGTCTTTGAAAACATCCTCGTGCCTTGTTTCAGTTCCAGTTTTATGTATATTTTCTGCCTTGCACCCGATTATTCCTACATCTGATGGATGGTCTTGGGAATCTAATTCTGGTATTGATTGTTTTGGCTGATTGTCTCCCCTTGTAGCTGCTTTCTTCATTATTGTGTAAAGTTAGATCATGAGCTCATGTTTAGCTAAACAGCTGACCTTGTAAGAGGCTTAGGTGTGAACGCTCGTAAGTTTCAGCAGAAAGTCGGCCAAGATTTATTTGTGTCCCTCCAATGAGTGGCCCGCAAGGACCCCGTTCTCTACAAGTGTTGGTCCAATACTCCCTCTAGAGGCAGGGGACTCAGACAGGGCTGCTTTGCGGCCCCCGATCTGGGGCAGGGGCAGTGGGCGGCCTGTGGCCCGGGCAGGAGCCTCTCTGCGTGTGTCCCAGGGACCCATCTGCCTGCGAGCCTCGGTCAACTGGCAGGAATCTACGATGCCCAGACCTATGCTTAGCTGTGCAGCGAGGTGAACTGCGTGGACAGGTTCCACACACACTTCAAGTAAGAGGGCGGCCTGAGTGGAAAGTTGAGAGTTTGGGCAGCTGTGCAGACAAAGAAAGCGCCCTTTGGCCTGGGCCTAAATGCTTGTGACACTCCACTGGGCCTGCCGGGCTCTGAGGGCCGTGCCCTGGGCCACCTGCTCCCCTGCCCTTTGTTCTGTCACAGCAGAGATGGCCACACCCACTCCCTCAGTGAGGGCAGTGTCCCAACCTCCCTTAGCCCCGCCCCCTCTCCGCAGGTTTCCATGGACAACAGAGGCTGCATTCTGAGGCCAGGGCGTTCCGAGAATGCCAAGGGCAGACATGATGACCTTAAATGATTTCCTCTTCTGTCAGTTTTGGTAAACTTTAGGAGCTAGGAAATGGTCCACTTGACAGAAATGTTCAAATTTATTGGCATTTCATATATTCTCTGCTCTAACATTGTCCTGACTCTTTCTGTATATTCTTTACTTATGTTTTTGTTTTCCTTAATCAAAGTGTGTCTTTTAAATCTTTTCAAAGAAGATTCTTTGGACTTACTAAATCACCTGAATTTTATACGTTTTCTGTTGTATTAAATTCTGCTCATATCTTCATTTAACTTTTTTCTATGTTCTCAGGGTTTATTGTTTTCATCTTCTGATGTCAATTAAAACACTTGGTTATTCATTTTAATAAATCTTTTTACTTATAAAGATTTGAACTTTTGAAGATTCCAGCTTACTTGTACGTTTCTAAGGGTCAGGTCCTCACCATTGTTGCTGGCCTAAGGCTTAGTTCAACATATAGCAATGTATATATTGACCTATTTTTCCCTCGACTTTCTGTGATCCCCTACATCTCACCTTTCTTTGAAGACAAGCCATTTGAAATACCCTTAACTTATTTCACAGCCAATAAGTCTTTGAAATAATGGGTATTTTTTAGAGAAATCTTCTTATATAATTAGGCAGAAAATCTGACCTGCCATAGTTTTCAAAACAGCATAATTTCACTCTTCTCAATGATTAATCTGTTGTATTACACAACCTTGGAGTATTTAGCTTTATCAATGACATGTCCTTGAAAAATGTTTTAGAGATCCTACCAGTCTTTGAAAACATCCTTGTGCCTTGTTTCAGTTCAAGTTTTATGTATATTTTCTGCCTTTCACCCGATTATTCCTACATCTGATGGATGGCCTTGGGAATCTTATTCTGGTATTGATTGTTTTGGCTGATTGTCTCCCCTTGTAGCTGCTTTCTTCATTATTGTGTAAAGTTAGATCATGAGCTCATGTTTAGCTAAACAGCTGACCTTGTAAGAGGCTTAGGTGTGAACGCTCGTAAGTTTCAGCAGAAAGTCGGCCAAGATTTATTTGTGTCCCTCCAATGAGTGGCCCGCAAGGACCCCGTTTTCTACAAGTGTTGGTCCAATACTCCCTCTAGAGGCAGGGGACTCAGACAGGGCTGCTTTGCGGCCCCCGATCTGGGGCAGGGGCAGTGGGCGGCATGTGGCCCGGGCAGGAGCCTCTCTGCGTGTGTCCCAGGGACCCATCTGCCTGCGAGCCTCGGTCACCTGGCAGGAAGCTACGATGCCAAGACCTATGGTTAGCTGTGCAGCGAGGTGTACTGCGCGGACAGGTTCCACACACACTTCAAGTAAGAGGTCGGCCTCAGTGGAAAGGTGAGAGTTTGGGCAGCTGTGCAGACAAAGGAAGCGCCCTTTGACCTGGGCCTAAATGCTTGTGACACTCCACTGGGCCTGCCGGGCTCTGAGGGCCCTGCCCTGGGCCCCCTGCTCCCCTGCTCTTTGTTCAGTCACAGCAGAGATGGCCACACCCACTCCCTCAGTGAGGGCAGTGTTCCAACCTCCCTCAGCCCCGCCCCCTCTCCGCAGGTTACCATGGACTACAGAGGCTGCATTCTGAGGCCAGGGCGTTCCGAGAATGCCAAGGGCAGACATGATGACCTTAAATGATTTCCTCTTGTGTCAGTTTTGGTAAACTTTAGGAGCTAGGAAATGGTCCAGTTGACAGAAATGTTCAAATTTACTGGCATTTCTTATATTCTCTGCTATAACATTGTCCTGATTCTTTCTGTATATTCTTTACTTATGTTTTGGTTTTCCTTAATCAAAGTGTGTCTTTTAAATCTTTTCAAAGAAGATTCTTTGGACTTACTAAATCACCTGAATTTTATACGTTTTCTGTTGTATTAAATTCTGCTCATATCTTCATTTAACTTTTTTCTATGTTCTCAGGGTTTATTGTTTTCATCTTCTGATGTCAATTAAAACACTTGGTTATTCATTTTAATAAATCTTTTTACTTATAAGGATTTGAGCTTTTGAAGATTCCAGCTTACTTGTACGTTTCTAAGGGTCAGGTCCTCACCATTGTTGCTGGCCTAAGGCTTAGTTCAACATATAGCAATGTATATATTGACCTATTTTCCCCTCGACTTTCTGTGATCCCCTACATCTCACCTTTCTTTGAAGACAAGCCATTTGAAATACCCTTAACTTATTTCACAGCCAATAAGTCTTTGAAATAATGTGTATTTTTTAGAGAAATCTTCTTATATAATTAGGCAGAAAATCTGACCTGCCATAGTTTTCAAAACAGCATAATTCCACTCTTCTCAATGATTAATCTGTTGTATTACACAACCTTTGTGTATTTAGATTTATCAATGACATGTCCTTTAAAAATGTTTTAGAGATCCTACCAGTCTTTGAAAACATCCTTGTGCCTTGTTTCAGTTCAAGTTTTATGTATATTTTCTGCCTTGCACCCGATTATTCCTACATCTGATGGATGGCCTTGGGAATCTAATTCTGGTATTGATTGTTTTGGTTGATTGTCTCCCCTTGTAGCTGCTTTCTTCATTATTGTGTAAAGTTAGATCATGAGCTCATGTTTAGCTAAACAGCTGACCTTGTAAGAGGCTTAGGTGTGAACGCTCGTAAGTTTCAGCAGAAAGTCGGCCAAGATTTATTTGTGTCCCTCCAATGAGTGGCCCGCAAGGACCCCGTTTTCTACAAGTGTTGGTCTAATACTCCCTCTAGAGGCAGGGGACTCAGACAGGGCTGCTTTGTGGCCCCCGATCTGGGGCAGGGACAGTGGGCGGCCTGTGGCCCGGGCAGGAGCCTCTCCGCGTGTGTCCAAGGGACCCATCTGCCTGCGAGCCTCGGTCACCTGGCAGGAAGCTACGATGCCCAGACCTATGGTTAGCTGTGCAGCGAGGTGTACTGCGCGGACAGGTTCCACACACACTTCAAGTAAGAGGGCGGCCTGAGTGGAAAGGTGAGAGTTTGGGCAGCTGTGCAGACAAAGAAAGCGCCCTTTGGCCTGGGCCTAAATGCTTGTGACACTCCACTGGGCCTGCCGGGCTCTGAGGGCCCTGCCCTGGGCCCCCTGCTCCCCTGCCCTTTGTTCAGTCACAGCAGAGATGGCCACACCCACTCCCTCAGTGAGGGCAGTGTCCCAACCTCCCTCAGCCCCGCCCCCTCTCCGCAGGTTACCATGGACTACAGAGGCTGCATTCTGAGGCCAGGGCGTTCCGAGAATACCAAGGGCAGACATGATGACCTTAAATGATTTCCTCTTGTGTCAGTTTTGGTAAACTTTAGGAGCTAGGAAATGGTCCACTTGACAGAAATGTTCAAATTTACTGGCATTTCATATATTCTCTGCTCTAACATTGTCCTGACTCTTTCTGTATATTCTTTACTTATGTTTTTGTTTTCCTTAATCAAAGTGTGTCTTTTAAATCTTTTCAAAGAAGATTCTTTGGACTTACTAAATCACCTGAATTTTATACGTTTTCTGTTGTATTAAATTCTGCTCATATATTTCTTTAACTTTTTTCTATGTTCTCAGGGTTTATTGTTTTCATCTTCTGATGTCAATTAAAACGCTTGGTTATTCATTTTAATAAATCTTTTTACTTATAAAGATTTTAACTTTTGAAGATTCCAGCTTACTTGTACGTTTCTAAGGGTCAGGTCCTCTCCATTGTTGCTGGACTAAGACTTAGTTCACCATATACCAATGTATATATTGACCTAATTTCCCCTCGACTTTCTGTGATCCCCTACATCTCACCTTTCTTTGCAGACAAGCCAGTTGAAATACCCTTAACTTATTTCACAGCCAATAAGTCTTTGAAATAATGGGTATTCTTTAGAGAAATCTTCTTATATAATTAGGCAGAAAATCTGACCTGCCATAGTTTTCAAAACAGCATAATTTCACTCTTCTCAATGATTAATCTGTTGTATTACACAACCTTTGTGTATTTAGCTTTATCAATGACATGTCCTTTAAAAATGTTTTAGAGATCCTACCAGTCTTTGAAAACATCCTTGTGCCTTGTATCAGTTCCAGTTTTATGTATATTTTCTGCCTTGCACCCGATTATTCCTACATCTGATGGATGGCCTTGGGAATCTAATACTGGTATTGATTGTTTTGGCTGATTGTCTCCCCTTGTAGCTGCTTTCTCATTATTGTGTAAATTTAGATCATGAGCTCATGTTTAGCTAAACAGCTGACCTTGTAAGAGGCTTAGGTGTGAACGCTCGTAAGTTTCAGCAGAAAGTCGGCAAAGATTTATTTGTGTCCCTCCAATGAGTGGCCCGCAAGGACCCCGTTTTCTACAAGTGTTGGTCCAATACTCCCTCTAGAGGCAGGTGACTCAGACAGGGCTGCTTTGTGTCCCCTGATCTGGGGCAGGGGCTGTGGGCGGCCTGTGGCACTGTCAGGAGCCTCTCCGCGTGTGTCCCAGGGACCCATCTGCCTTCGAGCCTCGGTCACCTGGCAGGAAGCTACGAAGCCCAGACCTATGGTTAGCTGTGCAGCGAGGTGTACTGCGCGGACAGGTTCCACACACACTTCAAGTAAGAGCGCGGCCTGAGTGGAAAAGTGAGAGTTTGGGCAGCTGTGCAGACAAAGAAAGCGCCCTTTGGCCTGGGCCTAAATGCTTGTGACACTCCACTGGGCCTGCCGGGCTCTGAGGGCCCTGCCCTGGGCCCCCTGCTCCCCTGCTCTTTGTTCAGTCACAGCAGAGATGGCCACACCCACTCCCTCAGTGAGGGCAGTGTTCCAACCTCCCTCAGCGCCGCCCCCTCTCAGCAGGTTACCATGGACTACAGAGGCTGCATTCTGAGGCAAGGGCGTTCCGAGAATGCCAAGGGCAGACATGATGACCTTAAATGATTTCCTCTTGTGTCAGTTTTGGTAAACTTTAGGAGCTAGGAAATGGTCCACTTGACAGAAATGTTCAAATTTACTGGCATTTCATATATTCTCTGCTCTAACATTGTCCTGACTCATTCTGTATATTCTTTACTTATGTTTTTGTTTTCCTTAATCAAAGTGTGTCTTTTAAGTCTTTTCAAAGAAGATTCTTTGGACTTAATAAATCACCTGAATTTTATACGTTTTCTGTTGTATTAAATTCTGCTGATATATTTATTTAACTTTTTTCTATGTTCTCAGGGTTTATTGTTTTCATCTTCTGATGTCAATTAAAACACTTGGTTATTCATTTTAATAAAACTTTTTACTTATAAAGATTTGAACTTTTGAAGATTCCAGCTTACTTGTACGTTTCTAAGGGTCAGGTCCTCTCCATTGTTGCTGGCCTGAGGCTTAGTTCACCATATAGCAATGTATATATTGACCTATTTTCCCCTAGACTTTCTGTGATCCCCTACATCTCACCTTTATTTGCAGACAAGCCATTTGAAATACACTTAACTTATTTCACAGCCAAAAAGTCTTTGAAATAATGTGTATTCTTTAGAGAAATCTTATTATATAATTAGGCCGAAAATCTAACCTGCCATAGTTTTCAAAACAGCATAATTTCACTCTTCTCAATGATTAATCTGTTGTATTACACAACCTTTGTGTATTTAGCTTTATCAATGACATGTCCTTTAAAAATGTTTTAGAGATCCTACCAGTCTTTGAAAACATCCTCGTGCCATGCTTCAGTTCCAGTTTTATGTATATTTTCTGCCTTGCACCCGATTATTCCTACATCTGATGGATGGTCTTGGGAATCTAATTCTGGTATTGATTGTTTTGGCTGATTGTCTCCCCTTGTAGCTGCTTTCTTCATTATTGTGTAAAGTTAGATCATGAGCTCATGTTTAGCTAAACAGCTGACCTTGTAAGAGGCTTAGGTGTGAACGCTCGTATGTTTCAGCAGAAAGTCGGCCAAGATTTATTTGTGTCCCTCCAATGAGTGGCCCGCGAGGACCCCGTTTTCTACAAGTGTTGGTCCAATACTCCCTCCAGAGGCAGGGGACTCAGACAGGGCTGCTTTGCGGCACCCGATCTGGGGCAGGGGCAGTGGGCGGCCTGTGGCCCGGGCAGGAGCCTCTCTGCGTGTGTCCCAGGGACCCATCTGCCTGCGAGACTCGGTCAACTGGCAGGAAGCTACGATGCCCAGACTTATGCTTAGCTGTGCAGCGAGGTGAACTGCGCGGACAGGTTCCACACACACTTCAAGTAACAGGGCGGCCTGAGTGGAAAGTTGAGAGTTTGGGCAGCTGTGCAGACAAATAAAGCGCCCTTTGGCCTGGGCCTAAATGCTTGTTACACTCCACTGGGCCTGCAGGGCTCTGAGGGCCGTGCCCTGGGCCACCTGCTCCGCTGCCCTTTGTTCTGTCACAGCAGAGATGGCCACACCCACTCCCTCAGTGAGGGCAGTGTCCCAACCTCCCTCAGCCCCGCCACCTCTCCGCAGGTTACCATGGACTACAGAGGCTGCATTCTGAGGCAAGGGCGTTCCGAGAATGCCAAGGGCAGACATGATGACCTTAAATGATTTCCTCTTGTGTCAGTTTTGGTAAACTTTAGGAGCTAGGAAATGGTCCACTTGACAGAAATGTTCAAATTTACTGGCATTTCATATATTCTCTGCTCTAACATTGTCCTGACTCATTCTGTATATTCTTTACTTATGTTTTTGTTTTCCTTAATCAAAGTGTGTCTTTTAAGTCTTTTCAAAGAAGATTCTTTGGACTTACTAAATCACCTGAATTTTATACGTTTTCTGTTGTATTAAATTCTGCTCATATCTTCATTTAACTTTTTTCTATGTTCTCAGGGTTTATTGTTTTCATCTTCTGATGTCAATTAAAACACTTGGTTATTCATTTTAATAAATCTTTTTACTTATAAAGATTTTAACTTTTGAAGATTCCAGCTTACTTGTACGTTTCTAAGGGTCAGGTCCTCACCATTGTTGCTGGCCTAAGGCTTAGTTCAACATATAGCAATGTATATATTGACCTATTTTCCCCTCGACTTTCTGTGATCCCCTACATCTCACCTTTCTTTGAAGACAAGCCATTTGAAATACCCTTAACTTATTTCACAGCCAATAAGTCTTTGAAATAATGGGTATTTTTTAGAGAAATCTTCTTATATAATTAGGCAGAAAATCTGACCTGCCATAGTTTTCAAAACAGCATAATTTCACTCTTCTCAATGATTAATCTGTTGTATTACACAACCTTGGAGTATTTAGCTTTATCAATGACATGTCCTTGAAAAATGTTTTAGAGATCCTACCAGTCTTTGAAAACATCCTTGTGCCTTGTATCAGTTCCAGTTTTATGTATATTTTCTGCCTTGCACCCGATTATTCCTACATCTGATGGATGGCCTTGGGAATCTAATACTGGTATTGATTGTTTTGGCTGATTGTCTCCCCTTGTAGCTGCTTTCTCATTATTGTGTAAATTTAGATCATGAGCTCATGTTTAGCTAAACAGCTGACCTTGTAAGAGGCTTAGGTGTGAACGCTCGTAAGTTTCAGCAGAAAGTCGGCAAAGATTTTTTGTGTCCCTCCAATGAGTGGCCCGCAAGGACCCCGTTTTCTACAAGTGTTGGTCCAATACTCCCTCTAGAGGCAGGAGACTCAGACAGGGCTGCTTTGCGGCCCCTGATCTGGGGCAGGGGCAGTGGGCGGCCTGTGGCCCGGGCAGGAGCCACTCCGCGTGTGTCCCAGGGACCCATCTGCCTGCGAGCCTCGGTCACCTGGCAGGAAGCTACGATGCCCAGACTTATGCTTAGCTGTGCAGCGAGGTGAACTGCGCGGACAGGTTCCACACACACTTCAAGTAACAGGGCGGCCTGAGTGGAAAGTTGAGAGTTTGGGCAGCTGTGCAGACAAATAAAGCGCCCTTTGGCCTGGGCCTAAATGCTTGTTACACTCCACTGGGCCTGCAGGGCTCTGAGGGCCGTGCCCTGGGCCACCTGCTCCCCTGCCCTTTGTTCTGTCACAGCAGAGATGGCCACACCCACTCCCTCAGTGAGGGCAGTGTCCCAACCTCCCTCAGCCCCGCCCCCTCTCCGCAGGTTACCATGGACTACAGAGGCTGCATTCTGAGGCAAGGGCGTTCCGAGAATGCCAAGGGCAGACATGATGACCTTAAATGATTTCCTCTTGTGTCAGTTTTGGTAAACTTTAGGAGCTAGGAAATGGTCCACTTGACAGAAATGTTCAAATTTACTGGCATTTCATATATTCTCTGCTCTAACATTGTCCTGACTCATTCTGTATATTCTTTACTTATGTTTTTGTTTTCCTTAATCAAAGTGTGTCTTTTAAGTCTTTTCAAAGAAGATTCTTTGGACTTACTAAATCACCTGAATTTTATACGTTTTCTGTTGTATTAAATTCTGCTCATATCTTCATTTAACTTTTTTCTATGTTCTCAGGGTTTATTGTTTTCATCTTCTGATGTCAATTAAAACACTTGGTTATTCATTTTAATAAATCTTTTTACTTATAAAGATTTTAACTTTTGAAGATTCCAGCTTACTTGTACGTTTCTAAGGGTCAGGTCCTCACCATTGTTGCTGGCCTAAGGCTTATTTCAACATATAGCAATGTATATATTGACCTATTTTCCCCTCGACTTTCTGTGATCCCCTACATCTCACCTTTCTTTGAAGACAAGCCATTTGAAATACCCTTAACTTATTTCACAGCCAATAAGTCTTTGAAATAATGGGTATTTTTTAGAGAAATCTTCTTATATAATTAGGCAGAAAATCTGACCTGCCATAGTTTTCAAAACAGCATAATTTCACTCTTCTCAATGATTAATCTGTTGTATTACACAACCTTGGAGTATTTAGCTTTATCAATGACATGTCCTTGAAAAATGTTTTAGAGATCCTACCAGTCTTTGAAAACATCCTTGTGCCTTGTATCAGTTCCAGTTTTATGTATATTTTCTGCCTTGCACCCGATTATTCCTACATCTGATGGATGGCCTTGGGAATCTAATACTGGTATTGATTGTTTTGGCTGATTGTCTCCCCTTGTAGCTGCTTTCTCATTATTGTGTAAATTTAGATCATGAGCTCATGTTTAGCTAAACAGCTGACCTTGTAAGAGGCTTAGGTGTGAACGCTCGTAAGTTTCAGCAGAAAGTCGGCAAAGATTTTTTGTGTCCCTCCAATGAGTGGCCCGCAAGGACCCCGTTTTCTACAAGTGTTGGTCCAATACTCCCTCTAGAGGCAGGAGACTCAGACAGGGCTGCTTTGCGGCCCCTGATCTGGGGCAGGGGCAGTGGGCGGCCTGTGGCCCGGGCAGGAGCCACTCCGCGTGTGTCCCAGGGACCCATCTGCCTGCGAGCCTCGGTCACCTGGCAGGAAGCTACGATGCCCAGACCTATGGTTAGCTGTGCAGCGAGGTGTACTGCGCGGACAGGTTCCACACACACTTCAAGTAAGAGGGCGGCCTGAGTGGAAAGGTGAGAGTTTGGGCAGCTGTGCAGACAAAGAAAGCGCCCTTTGGCCTGGGCCTAAATGCTTGTGACACTCCACTGGGCCTGCCGGGCTCTGAGGGCCCTGCCCTGGGACCGCTGCTCCCCTGCTCTTTGTTCAGTCACAGCAGAGATAGCCACACCCACTCCCTCAGTGAGGGCAGTGTTCCAACCTCCCTCAGCCCCGCCCCCTTTCCGCAGGTTACCATGGACTACAGAGGCTGCATTCTGAGGCAAGGGCATTCCGAGAATGCCAAGGGCAGACATGATGACCTTAAATGATTTCCTCTTGTGTCAGTTTTGGTAAACTTTAGGAGCTAGGAAATGGTCCACTTGACAGAAATGTTCATATTTACTGGCATTTCATATATTCTCTGCTCTAACATTGTCCTGACTCTTTCTGTATATTCTTTACTTATGTTTTTGTTTTCCTTAATCAAAGTGTGTCTTTTAAATCTTTTCAAAGAAGATTCTTTGGACTTAATAAATCACCTGAATTTTATACGTTTTCTGTTGTATTAAATTCTGCTCATATATTTATTTAACTTTTTTCTATGTTCTCAGGGTTTATTGTTTTCATCTTCTGATGTCAATTAAAACACTTGGTTATTCATTTTAATAAATCTTTTTTCTTATAAAGATTTTAACTTTTGAAGATTCCAGCTTACTTGTACGTTTCTAAGGGTCAGGTCCTCACCATTGTTGCTGGCCTGAGGCTTAGTTCACCATATAGCAATGTATATATTGACCTATTTTCCCCTAGACTTTCTGTGATCGCCTACATCTCACCTTTCTTTGCAGACAAGCCATTTGAAATACCCTTAACTTATTTCACACCCAAAAAGTATTTGAAATAATGTGTATTCTTTAGAGAAATCTTCTTATATAATTAGGCAGAAAATCTCACCTGCCATAGTTTTCAAAACAGCATAATTTCACTCTTCTCAATGATTAATCTGTTGTATTACACAACCTTTGTGTATTTAGCTTTATCAATGACATGTCCTTTAAAAATATTTTAGAGATCCTACCAGTCTTTGAAAACATCCTTGTGCCTTGTTTCAGTTCCAGTTTTATGTATATTTTCTGCCTTGCACCCGATTATTCCTACATCTGATGGATGGCCTTGGGAATCTAATTCTGGTATTGATTGTTTTGGTTGATTGTCTCCACTTGTAGCTGCTTTCTTCATTATTGTGTAAATTTAGATCATGAGCTCATGTTTAGCTAAACAGCTGACCTTGTAAGAGGCTTAGGTGTGAACGCTCGTAAGTTTCAGCAGAAAGTCGGCCAAGATTTATTTGTGTCCATCCAATGAGTGGCCCGCAAGGACCCCATTTTCTACAAGTGTTGGTCCAATACTCCCTCTAGAGGCAGGGGACTCAGACAGGGCTGCTTTGCGGCCCCCGATCTGGGGCAGGGGCAGTGGGCGCCCTGTGGCCCGGGCAGGAGCCTCTCCGCGTGTGTCCCAGGGACCCATCTGCCTGCAAGCCTCGGTCACCTGGCAGGAAGCTACGATGCCGAGACCTATGGTTAGCTGTGCAGCGAGGTGTACTGTGCGGACAGTTTCCACACACACTTCAAGTAAGAGGGCGGCCTGAGTGGAAAGGTGAGAGTTTCGGCAGCTGTGCAGACAAAGAAAGCGCCCTTTGGCCTGGGCCTAAATGCTTGTGACACTCCACTGGGCCTGCCGGGCTCTGAGGGCCCTGCCCTGGGCCCCCTGCTCCCCTGCCCTTTGTTCAGTCACAGCAGAGATGGCCACACCCACTCCCTCAGTGAGGGCAGTGTCCCAACCTCCCTCAGCCCCGCCCCCTCTCCGCAGGTTACCATGGACTACAGATGCTGCATTCTGAGGCCAGGGCGTACCGAGAATGCCAAGGGCAGACATGATGACCTTAAATGATTTCCTCTTGTGTCAGTTTTGGTAAACTTTAGGAGCTAGGAAATGGTCCACTTGACAGAAATGTTCAAATTTACTGGCATTTCATATATTCTCTGCTCTAACATTGTCCTGACTCTTTCTGTATATTCTTTACTTATGTTTTTGTTTTCCTTAATCAAAGTGTGTCTTTTAAATCTTTTCAAAGAAGATTCTTTGGACTTACTAAATCACCTGAATTTTATACGTTTTCTGTCGTATTAAATTCTGCTCATAACTTTATTTAACTTTTTTCTATGTTCTCAGGGTTTATTGTTTTCATCTTCTGATGTCAATTAAAACACTTGGTTATTCATTTTAATAAAACTTTTTACTTATAAAGATTTGAACTTTTGAAGATTCCAGCTTACTTGTACGTTTCTAAGGGTCAGGTCCTCTCCATTGTTGCTGGCCTAAGGCTTAGTTCACCATATAGCAATGTATATATTGACCTATTTTCCCCTCGACTTTCTGTGATCCCCTACATCTCACCTTTCTTTGAAGACAAGCCATTTGAAATACCCTTAACTTATTTCACAGCCAAAAAGTCTTTGAAATAATGTGTATTCTTTAGAGAAATCTTCTTATATAATTAGGCAGAAAATCTGACCTGCCATAGTTTTCAAAACAGCATAATTTCACTCTTCTCAATGATTAATCTGTTGTATTACACAACCTTTGTGTATTTAGCTTTATCAATGACATGTCCTTTAAAAATGTTTTAGAGATCCTACCAGTCTTTGAAAACATCCTTGTGCCTTGTTTCAGTTCCAGTTTTATGTATATTTTCTGCCTTGCACCCGATTATTCCTACATCTGATGGATGGCCTTGGGAATCTAATTCTGGTATTGATTGTTTTGGCTGATTGTCTCCCCTTGTAGCTGCTTTCTTCATTATTGTGTAAAGTTAGATCATGAGCTCATGTTTAGCTAAACGGCTGACCTTGTAAGAGGCTTAGGTGTGAACGCTCGTAAGTTTCAGCAGAAAGTCGGCCAAGATTTATTTGTGTCCCTCCAATGAGTGGCCCGCAAGGACCCCGTTTTCTACAAGTGTTGGTCCAATACTCCCTCTAGAGGCAGGAGACTCAGACAGGGCTGCTTTGCGCCCCGCGTTCTGGGGCCGGGGCAGTGGGGGGCCTGTGGCCCGGGCAGGAGCCTCTCCGCGTGTGTCCCAGGGACCCATCTGCCTGTGAGCCTCGGTCAACTGGCAGGAAGCTACGATGCCCAGACCTATGGTTAGCTGTGCAGCGAGGTGTACTGCGCGGACAGGTTCCACACACACTTCAAGTAAGAGGGCGGCCTGAGTGGAAAGGTTAGAGTTTGGGCAGCTGTGCAGACAAAGAAAGCGCCCTTTGGCCTGGGCCTAAATGCTTGTGACACTCCACTGGGCCTGCCGGTCTCTGAGGGCCCTGCCCTGGGCCCCCTGCTCCCCTGCCCTTTGTTCAGTCACAGCAGAGATGGCCACACCCACTCCCTCAGTGAGGGCAGTGTTCCAACCTCCCTCAGCTCCGCCCCCTTTCCACAGTTTACCATGGATTACAGAGGCTGCATTCTGAGGCCAGGGCGTTCCGAGGATGCCAAGGGCTGACATGAAGACCTTAAATGATTTCCTCTTGTGTCAGTTTTGTTAAACTTTAGGAGCTAGGAAATGGTCCACTTGACAGAAATGTTCAAACTTACTGGCATTTCATATATTCTCTGCTCTAACATTGTCCTGACTCTTTCTGTATATTCTTTACTTATGTTTTTGTTTTCCTTAATCAAAGTGTGTCTTTTAAATCTTTTCAAAGAAGATTCTTTGGACTTACTAAATCACCTGAATTTTATACGTTTTCTGTCGTATTAAATTCTGCTCATAACTTTATTTAACTTTTTTCTATGTTCTCAGGGTTTATTGTTTTCATCTTCTGATGTCAATTAAAACACTTGGTTATTCATTTTAATAAAACTTTTTACTTATAAAGATTTGAACTTTTGAAGATTCCAGCTTACTTGTACGTTTCTAAGGGTCAGGTCCTCTCCATTGTTGCTGGCCTGAGGCTTAGTTCACCATATAGCAATGTATATATTGACCTATTTTCCCCTAGACTTTCTGTGATCCCCTACATCTCACCTTTCTTTGAAGACAAGCCATTTGAAATACCCTTAACTTATTTCACAGCCAAAAAGTCTTTGAAATAATGTGTATTCTTTAGAGAAATCTTCTTATATAATTAGGCAGAAAATCTGACCTGCCATAGTTTTCAAAACAGCATAATTTCACTCTTCTCAATGATTAATCTGTTGTATTACACAACCTTTGTGTATTTAGCTTTATCAATGACATGTCCTTTAAAAATGTTTTAGAGATCCTACCAGTCTTTGAAAACATCCTTGTGCCTTGTTTCAGTTCCAGTTTTATGTATATTTTCTGCCTTGCACCCGATTATTCCTACATCTGATGGATGGCCTTGGGAATCTAATTCTGGTATTGATTGTTTTGGCTGATTGTCTCCCCTTGTAGCTGCTTTCTTCATTATTGTGTAAAGTTAGATCATGAGCTCATGTTTAGCTAAACAGCTGACCTTGTAAGAGGCTTAGGTGTGAACGCTCGTAAGTTTCAGCAGAAAGTCGGCCAAGATTTATTTGTGTCCCTCCAATGAGTGGCCCGCAAGGACCCCGTTTTCTACAAGTGTTGGTCCAATACTCCCTCTAGAGGCAGGAGACTCAGACAGGGCTGCTTTGCGCCCCGCGTTCTGGGGCCGGGGCAGTGGGGGGCCTGTGGCCCGGGCAGGAGCCTCTCCGCGTGTGTCCCAGGGACCCATCTGCCTGTGAGCCTCGGTCAACTGGCAGGAAGCTACGATGCCCAGACCTATGGTTAGCTGTGCAGCGAGGTGTACTGCGCGGACAGGTTCCACACACACTTCAAGTAAGAGGGCGGCCTGAGTGGAAAGGTTAGAGTTTGGGCAGCTGTGCAGACAAAGAAAGCGCCCTTTGGCCTGGGCCTAAATGCTTGTGACACTCCACTGGGCCTGCCGGTCTCTGAGGGCCCTGCCCTGGGCCCCCTGCTCCCCTGCCCTTTGTTCAGTCACAGCAGAGATGGCCACACCCACTCCCTCAGTGAGGGCAGTGTTCCAACCTCCCTCAGCTCCGCCCCCTTTCCACAGTTTACCATGGATTACAGAGGCTGCATTCTGAGGCCAGGGCGTTCCGAGGATGCCAAGGGCTGACATGAAGACCTTAAATGATTTCCTCTTGTGTCAGTTTTGTTAAACTTTAGGAGCTAGGAAATGGTCCACTTGACAGAAATGTTCAAACTTACTGGCATTTCATATATTCTCTGCTCTAACATTGTCCTGACTCTTTCTGTATATTCTTTACTTATGTTTTTGTTTTCCTTAATCAAAGTGTGTCTTTTAAATCTTTTCAAAGAAGATTCTTTGGACTTACTAAATCACCTGAATTTTATACGTTTTCTGTTGTATTAAGTTCTGCTCATATCTTTATTTAACTTTTTTCTATGTTCTCAGGGTTTATTGTTTTCATCTTCTGATGTCAATTAAAACACTTGGTTATTCATTTTAATAAATCTTTTTACTTATAAAGATTTGAACTTTTGAAGATTCCAGCTTACTTGTACGTTTCTAAGGGTCAGGTCCTCTCCATTGTTGCTGGCCTAAGGCTTAGTTCACCATATAACAATGTATATATTGACCTATTTTCCCCTCGACTTTCTGTGATCCCCTACATCTCACCTTTCTTTGCAGACAAGCCATTTGAAAAACCCTTAACTTATTTCACAGTCAATAAGGCTTTGAAATAATGTGTATTTTTTAGAGAAATCTTCTATATAATTAGGCAGAAAATCTGACCTGCCATAGTTTTCAAAACAGCATAATTTCACTCTTCTCAATGATTAATCTGTTGTATTACACAACCTTTGTGTATTTAGCTTTATCAATGTCATGTCCTTTAAAAATGTTTTAGAGATCCTACCAGTCTTTGAAAACATCCTCGTGCCTTGTTTCAATTCCAGTTTTATGTATATTTTCTGCCTTGCACCCGATTATACCTACATCTGATGGATGGCCTTGGGAATCTAATTCTGGTATTGATTATTTTGGCTGATTGTCTCCTCTTGTAGCTGCTTTCTTCATTCTTGTGTAAATTTAGATCATGAGCTCATGTTTAGCTAAACAGCTGACCTTGTAAGAGGCTTACCTGTGAACGCTCGTAAGTTTCAGCATAAAGTCGGCAAAGATTTATTTGTGTCCCTCCAATGCGTGGGCCGCAAGGACCCCGTTTCCTACAAGTGTTGGTCCAATACTCCCTCTAGAGGCAGGGGACTCAGACAGGGCTGCTTTGCGGCCCCCGATCTGGTGTAGGGGCAGTGGGCGGCCTGTGGCCCGGCAGGAGCCTCTCCGCGTGTGTCCTAGGGACCCATCTGCCTGCGAGCCTCGGTCACCTGGCAGGAAGCTACGATGCCCAGACCTATGGTTAGCTGTGCAGCGAGGTGTACTGCGCGGACAGGTTCCACACACACTTCAAGTAAGAGGGCGGCCTGAGTGGAAAGGTGAGAGTTTGGGCAGCTGTGCAGACAAAGAAAGCGCCCTTTGGCCTGGGCCTAAATGCTTGTGACAGTCCACTGGGCCTGCCGGGCTCTGAGGGCCCTGCCCTGGGCCCCCTGCTCCCCTGCCCTTTGTTCAGTCACAGCAGAGATGGCCACACCCACTCCCTCAGTGAGGGCAGTGTTCCAACGTCCCTCAGCCCCTCCCCCTCTCCGCAGGTTACTATGGACTACAGAGGCTTCATTCTGAGGCAACGGCGTTCCGAGAATGCCAAGGGCAGACATGGTGACCTTCAATGATTTCCTCTTGTGTCAGTTTTGGTAAACTTTAGGAGCTAGGAAATGGTCCACTTGACAGAAATGTTCAAATTTACTGGCATTTCATATATTCTCTTCTCTAACATTGTCCTGACTCTTTCTGTATACTCTTTACTTATGTTTTTGTTTTCCTTTATTAAAGTGTGTCTTTTAAATCTTTTCAAAGAAGATTCTTTGGACTTACTATATCACCTGGATTTTATACGTTTTCTGTTGTATTAAGTTCTGCTCATATCTTTATTTAACTTTTTTCTATGTTCTCAGGGTTTATTGTTTTCATCTACTGATGTCAATTAAAACACTTGGTTATTCATTTTAATAAATCTTTTTACTTATAAAGATTTGAACTTTTGAAGATTCCAGCTTACTTGTACGTTTCTAAGGGTCAGGTCCTCTCCATTGTTGCTGGCCTAAGGCTTAGTTCACCATATAGCAATGTATATATTGACCTATTTTCCCCTCGACTTTTTGTGATCCCCTACATCTCACGTTTCTTTGAAGACAAGCCATTTGAAATACCCTTAACTTATTTCACAGCCAATAAGTCTTTGAAATAATGGGTATTTTTTAGAGAAATCTTCTTATATAATTAGGCAGAAAATCTGACCTGCCATAGTTTTCAAAACAGCATAATTTCACTCTTCTCAATGATTAATCTGTTGTATTACACAACCATTGTGTATTTAGCTTTATCAATGACATGTCCTTTAAAAATGTTTTAGAGATCCTACCAGTCTTTGAAAACATCCTCGTGCCTTGTTCCAGTTCCAGTTTTATGTATATTTTCTGCCTTGCACCCGATTATTCCTACATCTGATGGATGGCCTTGGGAATGTAATTCTGGTATTGATTGTTTTGGCTGATTGTCTCCCCTTGTAGCTGCTTTCTTCATTATTGTGTAAAGTTAGACCATGAGCTCATGTTTAGCTAAACAGCTGACCTTGTAAGAGGCTTAGGTGTGAACGCTCGTAAGTTTCAGCAGAAAATCGGGCAAGATTTATTTGTGTCCCTCCAATGAGTGGCCCACAGGGACCCCATTATCTACAAGTGTTGGTCCAATACTCCCTCTAGAGGCAGGGGACTCAGACAGGGCTGCTTTGTGGCCCCCGATCTGGGGCAGGGGCAGTGGGCGGCCTGTGGCCCGGGCAGGAGCCTCTCTGCGTGTGTCCCAGGGACCCATCTGCCTGCGAGCCTCGGTCACCTGGCAGGAAGCTACGATGCCCAGACCTATGGTTAGCTGTGCAGCGAGGTGTACTGCGCGTACAGGTTCCACAAACACTTCAAGTAAGAGGGCGGCCTGAGTGGAAAGGTGAGAGTTTGGGCAGCTGTGCAGACAAAGAAAGCGCCCTTTGGCCTGGGCCTAAATGCTCGTGACACTCCACTGGGCCTGCCGGGCTCTGAGGGCCCTGCCCTGGGCCCCCTGCTCCCCGGCTCTTTGTTCAGTCACAGCAGAGATGGCCACACCCACTCCCTCAGTGAGGGCAGTGTTCAAACCTCCCTCAGCCCCGCCCCCTCTCCGCAGGTTACCATGGACTACAGAGGCTGCATTCTGAGGGAAGGGCGTTCCGAGAATGCCAAGGGCAGACATGATGACCTTAAATGATTTCCTCTTGTGTCAGTTTTGGTAAACTTTAGGAGCTAGGAAATGGTCCACTTGACAGAAATGTTCAAATTTACTGGCATTTCATATATTCTCTGCTCTAACATTGTCCTGACTCTTTCTGTATATTCTTTATTTATGTTTTTGTTTTCCTTAATCAAAGTGTGTCTTTTAAATCTTTTCAAAGAAGATTCTTTGGACTTAATAAATCACCTGAATTTTATACGTTTTCTGTTGTATTAAATTCTGCTCATATATTTCTTTAACTTTTTTCTAGGTTCTCAGGGTTTATTGTTTTCATCTTCTGATGTCAATTAAAACACTTGGTTATTCATTTTAATAAATCTTTTTACTTATAAAGATTTGAACTTTTGAAGATTCCAGCTTACTTGTACGTTTCTAAGGGTCAGGTCCTCTCCATTGTTGCTGGCCTGAGGCTTAGTTCACCATATAGCAATGAATATATTGACCTATTTTCCCCTCGACTTTCTGTGATCCCCTACATCTCACCTTTCTTTGCAGACAAGCCATTGGAAATACCCTTAACTTATTTCACAGCCAAGAAGTCTTTGAAATAATGGGTATTTTTTAGAGAAATCTTCTTATATAATTAGGCAGAAAATCTGACCTGCCATAGTTTTCAAAACAGCATAATTTCACTCTTCTCAATGATTAATCTGTTGTATTACACAACCTTTGTGTATTTAGCTTTATCAATGACATGTCCTTTAAAAATGTTTTAGAGATCCTACCAGTCTTTGAAAACATCCTCGTGCCTTGTTTCAGTTCCAGTTTTATGTATATTTTCTGCCTTGCACCCGATTATTCCTACATCTGATGGATGGCCTTGGGAATCTAATTCTGGTATTGATTGTTTTGGCTGATTGTCTCCCCTTGTAGCTGCTTTCTTCATTATTGTGTAAAGTTAGATCATGAGCCCATGTTTAGCTAAACAGCTGACCTTGTAAGAGGCTTAGGTGTGAACGCTCGTAAGTTTCAGCAGAATGTCGGCCAAGATTTATTTGTGTCCCTCCAATGAGTGGCCCGCAAGGACCCCGTTTTCTACAAGTGTTGGTCCAATACTCCCTCTAGAGGCAGGGGACTCAGACAGGGCTGCTTTGCGGCCCGCGATCTGGGGCAGGGGCAGTGGGCGGCCTGTGGCCCGGGCAGGAGCCTCTCCGCGTGTGTCCCAGGGACCCATCTGCCTGCGAGCCTCGGTCACCTGGCAGGAAGCTACGATGCCCAGACCTATGGTTAGCTGTGCAGCGAGGTGTACTGCGCGGACAGGTTCCACACACACTTCAAGTAAGAGGGCGGCCTGAGTGGAAAGGTGAGAGTTTGGGCAGCTGTGCAGACAAAGAAAGCACCCTTTGGCCTGGGCCTAAATTCTTGTGACACTCCACTGGGCCTGCCAGGCTCTGAGGTCCCTGCGCCTGGCCCCCTGCTCCCCTGCCCGTTGTTCAGTCACAGCAGAGATAGCCACACCCACTCCCTCAGTGAGGGCAGTGTTCCAACCTCCCTCAGCCCCGCCCCCTTTCCGCGGTTAACCATGGACTACAGAGGCTGCATTCTAAGGCAAGGGCGTTCCGAGAATGCCAAGGGCAGACATGATGACCTTCAATGATTTCCTCTTGTGTCAGTTTTGGTAAACTTTAGGAGCTAGGAAATGGTCCACTTGACAGAAATGTTCAAATTTACTGGCATTTCATATATTCTCTGCTCTAACATTGTCCTGACTCTTTCTGTATATTCTTTATTTATGTTTTTGTTTTCCTTAATCAAAGTGTGTCTTTTAAATCTTTTCAAAGAAGATTCTTTGGACTTACTAAATCACCTGAATTTTATACGTTTTCTGTTGTATTAAGTTCTGTTCATATATTTATTTAACTTTTTTCTATGTTCTCAGGGTTTATTGTTTTCATCTTCTGATGTCAATTAAAACACTTGGTTATTCATTTTAATAAATCTTTTTACTTATAAAGGTTTGAACTTTTGAAGATTCCAGCTTACTTGTACGTTTCTAAGGGTCAGGTCCTCTCCATTGTTGCTGGCCTAAGGCTTAGTTCACCATATAGCAATGTATATATTGACCTATTTTCCCCTCGACTTTCTGTGACCCCACATCTCACCTTTCTTTGAAGACAAGCCATTTGAAATACCCTTAACTTATTTCACAGCAAATAAGTCTTTGAAATAATGGGTATTTTTTAGAGAAATCTTCTTATATAATTAGGTAGAAAATCTGACCTGCCATAGATTTCAAAACAGCATAATTTCACTCTTCTCAATGATTAATCTGTTGTATTACACAACCTTTGTGTATTTAGCTTTATCAATGACATGTCCTTTAAAAATGTTTTAGAGATCCTACCAGTCTTTGAAAACATCCTTGTGCCTTGTTTCAGTTCCAGTTTTATGTATATTTTCTGCCTTGCACCCGATTATTCCTACATCTGATGGATGGCCTTGGGAATCTAATTCTGGTATTGATTGTTTTGGCTGATTGTCTCCCCTTGTAGCTGCTTTCTTCATTATTGTGTAAAGTTAGATCATGAGCTCATGTTTAGCTAAACAGCTGACCTTGTAAGAGGCTTAGGTGTGAACGCTCGTAAGTTTCAGCAGAAAGTCGGCCAAGATTTATTTGTGTCCCTCCAATGAGTGGCCCGCAAGGACCCCGTTTTCTACAAGTGTTGGTCCAATACTCCCTCTAGAGGCAGGGGACTCAGACAGGGCTGCTTTGCGGCCCCCGATCTGGGGCAGGCGCAGTGGGCGGCATGTGGCCCGGGCAGGAGCCTCTCTGCGTGTGTCCCAGGGACCCATCTGCCTGCGAGCCTCGGTCACCTGGCAGGAAGCTACGAAGCCCAGACCTATGGTTAGCTGTGCAGCGAGGTGTACTGCGCGGACAGGTTCCACACACACTTCAAGTAAGAGGGCGGCCTGAGTGGAAAGGTGAGAGTTTGGGCAGCTGTGCAGACAAAGAAAGCGCCCTTTGCCCTGGGCCTAAATGCTTGTGACACTCCACTGGGCCTGCCGGGCTCTGAGGGCCCTGCCCTGGGCCCCCTGCTCCCCTGCCCTTTGTTCAGTCACAGCAGAGATGGCCACACCCACTCCCTCAATGAGGGCAGTGTCCCAATCTCCCTCAGCCCCGCCCCCTCTCCGCAGGTTACCATGGACTACAGAGGCTGCATTCTGAGGCCAGGGCGTTCCGAGAATACCAAGGGCAGACATGATGACCTTAAATGATTTCCTCTTGTGTCAGTTTTGGTAAACTTTAGGAGCTAGGAAATGGTCCACTTGACAGAAATGTTCAAATTTACTGGCATTTCATATATTCTCTGCTCTAACATTGTCCTGACTCTTTCTGTATATTCTTTACTTATGTTTTTGTTTTCCTTAATCAAAGTGTGTCTTTTAAATCTTTTCAAAGAAGATTCTTTGGACTTACTAAATCACCTGAATTTTATACGTTTTCTGTTGTATTAAGTTCTGCTCATATCTTTATTTAACTTTTTTCTATGTTCTCAGGGTTTATTGTTTTCATCTTCTGATGTCAATTAAAACACTTGGTTATTCATTTTAATAAATCTTTTTACTTATAAAGATTTTAACTTTTGAAGATTCCAGCTTACTTGTACGTTTCTAAGGGTCAGGTCCTCTCCATTGTTGCTGGCCTAAGACTTAGTTCACCATATACCAATGTATATATTGACCTAATTTCCCCTCGACTTTCTGTGATCCCCTACATCTCACCTTTCTTTGAAGACAAGCCATTTGAAATACCCTTAACTTATTTCACAGCCAATAAGTCTTTGAAATAATGGGTATTCTTTAGAGAAATCTTCTTATATAATTAGGCAGAAAATCTGACCTGCCATAGTTTTCAAAACAGCATAAATTCACTCTTCTCAATGATTAATCTGTTGTATTACACAACCTTTGTGTATTTAGCTTTATCAATGACATGTCCTTTAAAAATGTTTTAGAGATCCTACCAGTCTTTGAAAACATCCTTGTGCCTTGTATCAGTTCCAGTTTTATGTATATTTTCTGCCTTGCACCCGATTATTCCTACACCTGATGGATCGCCTTGGGAATCTAATACTGGTATTGATTGTTTTGGCTGATTGTCTCCCCTTGTAGCTGCTTTCTCATTATTGTGTAAATTTAGATCATGAGCTCATGTTTAGCTAAACAGCTGACCTTGTAAGAGGCTTAGGTGTGAACGCTCGTAAGTTTCAGCAGAAAGTCGGCGAAGATTTATTTGTGTCCCTCCAATGAGTGGCCCGCAAGGACCCCGTTTTCTACAAGTGTTGGTCCAATACTCCCTCTAGAGGCAGGAGACTCAGACAGGGCTGCTTTGTGTCCCCCGATCTTGGGCAGGGGCAGTGGGCGGCCTGTGGCCCTGGCAGGAGCCTCTCCGCGTGTGTCCCAGGGACCCATCTGCCTTCGAGCCTCGGTCACCTGGCAGGAAGCTACGATGCCCAGACCTATGGTTAGCTGTGCAGCGAGGTGTACTGCACGGACAGGTTCCACACACACTTCAAGTAAGAGCGCGGCCTGAGTGGAAAAGTGAGAGTTTGGGCAGATGTGCAGACAAAGAAAGCGCCCTTTGGCCTGGGCCTAAATGCTTGTGACACTCCACTGGGCCTGCCGGGCTCTGAGGGCCCTGCCCTGGGCCCCCTGCTCCCCTGCTCTTTGTTCAGTCACAGCAGAGATGGCCACACCCACTCCCTCAGTGAGGGCAGTGTTCCAACCTCCCTAAGCCCCGCCCCCTCTCCGCAGGTTACCATGGACTACAGAGGCTGCATTCTGAGGCAAGGGTGTTCCGAGAATGCCAAGGGCAGACATGATGACCTTAAATGATTTCCTCTTGTGTCAGTTTTGGTAAACTTTAGGAGCTAGGAAATGGTCCACTTTACAGAAATGTTCAAATTTACTGGCATTTCATATATTCTCTGCTCTAACATTGTCCTGACTCTTTCTGTATATTCTTTACTTATGTTTTTGTTTTCCTTAATCAAAGTGTGTCTTTTAAATCTTTTCAAAGAAGATTCTTTGGACTTACTAAATCACCTGAATTTTATACGTTTTCTGTTGTATTAAGTTCTGCTCATATCTTTATTTAACTTTTTTCTATGTTCTCAGGGTTTATTGTTTTCATCTTCTGATGTCAATTAAAACACTTGGTTATTCATTTTAATAAATCTTTTTACTTATAAAGATTTTAACTTTTGAAGATTCCAGCTTACTTGTACGTTTCTAAGGGTCAGGTCCTCTCCATTGTTGCTGGCCTAAGACTTAGTTCACCATATACCAATGTATATATTGACCTAATTTCCCCTCGACTTTCTGTGATCCCCTACATCTCACCTTTCTTTGCAGACAAGCCATTTGAAATACCCTTAACTTATTTCACAGCCAATAAGTCTTTGAAATAATGGGTATTCTTTAGAGAAATCTTCTTATATAATTAGGCAGAAAATCTAACCTGCCATAGTTTTCAAAACAGCATAATTTCACTCTTCTCAATGATTAATCTGTTGTATTACACAACCTTTGTGTATTTAGCTTTATCAATGACATGTCCTTGAAAAATGTTTTAGAGATCCTACCAGTCTTTGAAAACATCCTTGTGCCTTGTATCAGTTCCAGTTTTATGTATATTTTCTGCCTTGCACCCGATTATTCCTACATCTGATGGATGGCCTTGGGAATCTAATACTGGTATTGATTGTTTTGGCTGATTGTCTCCCCTTGTAGCTGCTTTCTCATTATTGTGTAAATTTAGATCATGAGCTCATGTTTAGCTAAACAGCTGACCTTGTAAGAGGCTTAGGTGTGAACGCTCGTAAGTTTCAGCAGAAAGTCGGCAAAGATTTTTTGTGTCCCTCCAATGAGTGGCCCGCAAGGACCCCGTTTTCTACAAGTGTTGGTCCAATACTCCCTCTAGAGACAGGAGACTCAGACAGGGCTGCTTTGCGGCCCCTGATCTGGGGCAGGGGCAGTGGGCGGCCTGTGGCCCGGGCAGGAGCCTCTCCGCGTGTGTCCCAGGGACCCATCTGCCTGCGAGCCTTGGTCACCTGGCAGGAAGCTACGATGCCCAGACCTATGGTTAGCTGTGCAGCGAGGTGTACTGCGCGGACAGGTTCCACACACACTTCAAGTAAGAGGGCGGCCTGAGTGGAAAGGTGAGAGTTTGGGCAGCTGTGCAGACAAAGAAAGCGCCCTTTGGCCTGGGCCTAAATGCTTGTGACACTCCACTGGGCCTGCCGGGCTCTGAGGGCCCTGCCCTGGGCCCGCTGCTCCCCTGCTCTTTGTTCAGTCACAGCAGAGATAGCCACACCCACTCCCTCAGTGAGGGCAGTGTTCCAACCTCCCTCAGCCCCGCCCCCTTTCCGCAGGTTACCATGGACTACAGAGGCTGCATTCTGAGGCAAGGGCATTCCGAGAATGCCAAGGGCAGACATGATGACCTTAAATGATTTCCTCTTGTGTCAGTTTTGGTAAACTTTAGGAGCTAGGAAATGGTCCACTTGACAGAAATGTTCAAATTTACTGGCATTTCATATATTCTCTGCTCTAACATTGTCCTGACTCTTTCTGTATATTCTTTACTTATGTTTTTGTTTTCCTTAATCAAAGTGTGTCTTTTAAATCTTTTCAAAGAAGATTCTTTGGACTTAATAAATCACCTGAATTTTATACGTTTTCTGTTGTATTAAATTCTGCTCATATATTTATTTAACTTTTTTCTATGTTCTCAGGGTTTATTGTTTTCATCTTCTGATGTCAATTAAAACACTTGGTTATTCATTTTAATAAATCTTTTTACTTATAAAGATTTTAACTTTTGAAGATTCCAGCTTACTTGTACGTTTCTAAGGGTCAGGTCCTCTCCATTGTTGCTGGCCTGAGGCTTAGTTCACCATATAGCAATGTATATATTGACCTATTTTCCCCTAGACTTTCTATGATCGCCTACATCTCACCTTTCTTTGAAGACAAGCCATTTGAAATACCCTTAACTTATTTCACAGCCAAAAAGTATTTGAAATAATGTGTATTCTTTAGAGAAATCTTCTTATATAATTAGGCAGAAAATCTCACCTGCCATAGTTTTCAAAACAGCATAATTTCACTCTTCTCAATGATTAATCTGTTGTATTACACAACCTTTGTGTATTTAGCTTTATCAATGACATGTCCTTTAAAAATGTTTTAGAAATCCTACCAGTCTTTGAAAACATCCTTGTGCCTTGTTTCAGTTCCAGTTTTATGTATATTTTCTGCCTTGCACCCGATTATTCCTACATCTGATGGATGGCCTTGGGAATCTAATTCTGGTATTGATTGTTTTGGCTGATTGTCTCCCCTTGTAGCTGCTTTCTTCATTATTGTGTAAAGTTAGATCATGAGCTCATGTTTAGCTAAACAGCTGACCTTGTAAGAGGCTTAGGTGTGAACGCTCGTAAGTTTCAGCAGAAAGTCGGCCAAGATTTATTTGTGTCCCTCCAATGAGTGGCCCGCAAGGACCCCATTTTCTACAAGTGTTGGTCCAATACTCCCTCTAGTGGCAGGGGACTCAGACAGGGCTGCTTTGTGGCCCCCGATCTGGGGCAGGGGCAGTGGGCGCCTTGTGGCCCGGGCAGGAGCCTCTCCGCGTGTGTCCCAGGGACCCATCTGCCTGTGAGCCTCGGTCAACTGGCAGGAAGCTACGATGCCCAGACCTATGGTTAGCTGTGCAGCGAGGTGTACTGCGCGGACAGGTTCCACACACACTTCAAGTAAGAGGGCGGCCTGAGTGGAAAGGTTAGAGTTTGGGCAGCTGTGCAGACAAAGAAAGCGCCCTTTGGCCTGGGCCTAAATGCTTGTGACACTCCACTGGGCCTGCCGGGCTCTGAGGGCCCTGCCCTGGGCCCCCTGCTCCCCTGCCCTTTGTTCAGTCACAGCAGAGATGGCCACACCCACTCCCTCAGTGAGGGCAGTGTTCCAACCTCCCTCAGCTCCGCCCCCTTTCCACAGGTTACCATGGACTACAGAGGCTGCATTCTGAGGCCAGGGCGTTCCGAGAATGCCAAGGGCTGACATGAAGACCTTAAATGATTTCCTCTTGTGTCAGTTTTGTTAAACTTTAGGAGCTAGGAAATGGTACACTTGACAGAAATGTTCAAACTTACTGGCATTTCATATATTCTCTGCTCTAACATTGTCCTGACTCTTTCTGTATATTCTTTACTTATGTTTTTGTTTTCCTTAATCAAAGTGTGTCTTTTAAATCTTTTCAAAGAAGATTCTTTGGACTTACTAAATCACCTGAATTTTATACGTTTTCTGTTGTATTAAGTTCTGCTCATATCTTTATTTAACTTTTTTCTATGTTCTCAGGGTTTATTGTTTTCATCTTCTGATGTCAATTAAAACACTTGGTTATTCATTTTAATAAATCTTTTTACTTATAAAGATTTGAACTTTTGAAGATTCCAGCTTACTTGTACGTTTCTAAGGGTCAGGTCCTCTCCATTGTTGCTGGCCTAAGGCATAGTTCACCATATAACTATGTATATATTGACCTATTTTCCCCTCGACTTTCTGTGATCCCCTACATCTCACCTTTCTTTGCAGACAAGCCTTTTGAAAAACCCTTAACTTATTTCACAGTCAATAAGGCTTTGAAATAATGTGTATTTTTTAGAGAAATATTCTTATATAATTAGGCAGAAAATCTGACCTGCCATAGTTTTCAAAACAGCATAATTTCACTCTTCTCAATGATTAATCTGTTGTATTACACAACCTTTGTGTATTTAGCTTTATCAATGTCATGTCCTTTAAAAATGTTTTAGAGATCCTACCAGTCTTTGAAAACATCCTCGTGCCTTGTTTCAATTCCAGTTTTATGTATATTTTCTGCCTTGCACCCGATTATACCTACATCTGATGGATGGCCTTGGGAATCTAATTCTGGTATTGATGGTTTTGGCTGATTGTCTCCCCTTGTAGCTGCTTTCTTCATTATTGTGTAAAGTTAGATCATGAGCCCATGTTTAGCTAAACAGCTGACCTTGTAAGAGGCTTAGGTGTGAACGCTCGTAAGTTTCAGCAGAAAGTCGGCCAAGATTTATTTGTGTCCCTCCAATGAGTGGCCCGCAAGGACCCCGTTTTCTACAAGTGTTGGTCCAATACTCCCTCTAGAGGCAGGGGACTCAGACAGGGCTGCTTTGCGGCCCCCGATCTGGGGCAGGGGCAGTGGGCGGCCTGTGGCCCCGTCAGGAGCCTCTCCGCGTGTGTCCCAGGGACCCATCTGCCTGCGAGCCTCGGTCACCTGGCAGGAAGCTACGATGCCCAGACCTATGGTTAGCTGTGCAGCGAGGTGTACTGCGCGGACAGGTTCCACACACACTTCAAGTAAGAGGGCGGCCTGAGTGGAAAGGTGAGAGTTTGGGCAGCTGTGCAGACAAAGAAAGCACCCTTTGGCCTGGGCCTAAATTCTTGTGACACTCCACTGGGCCTGCCAGGCTCTGAGGTCCCTGCGCCTGGCCCCCTGCTCCCCTGCCCATTGTTCAGTCACAGCAGAGATGGCCACACCCACTCCCTCAGTGAGGGCAGTGTTCCAACCTCCCTCAGCCCCGCCCCCTATCCGCAGTTAACCATGGACTACAGAGGCTGCATTCTGAGGCCAGGGCATTCCGAAAATGCCAAGGGCAGACATGAAGACCTTTAATGATTTCCTCTTGTGTCAGTTTTGGTAAACTTTAGGAGCTTGGAAATGGTCCACTTGACAGAAATGTTCAAACTTACTGGCATTTCATATATTCTCTGCTCTAACATTGTCCTGACTCTTTCTGTATATTCTTTACTTATGTTTTTGTTTTCCTTAATCAAAGTGTGTCTTTTAAATCTTTTCAAAGAAGATTCTTTGGACTTACTAAATCACCTGAATTTTATACGTTTTCTGTTGTATTAAGTTCTGCTCATATCTTTATTTAACTTTTTTCTATGTTCTCAGGGTTTATTGTTTTCATCTTCTGATGTCAATTAAAACACTTGGTTATTCATTTTACTAAATCTTTTTACTTATAAAGATTTGAACTTTTGAAGATTCCAGCTTACTTGTACGTTTCTAAGGGTCAGGTCCTCTCCATTGTTGCTGGCCTAAGGCTTAGTTCACCATAGAGCAATGTAAATATTGACCTATTTTCCCCTCGACTTTCTGTGATCCCCTACATCTCACCTTTCTTTGAAGACAAGCCATTTGAAATACCCTTAACTTATTTCACAGCCAATAAGTCATTGAAATAATGGGTATTTTTTAGGGAAATCTTCTTATATAATTAGGCAGAAAATCTGACCTGCCATAGTTTTCAAAACAGCATAATTTCACTCTTCTCAATGATTAATCTGTTGTATTACACAACCTTTGTGTATTTAGCTTTATCAATGACATGATCTTTAAAAATGTTTTAGAGATCCTACCAGTCTTTGAAAACATCCTCGTGCCTTGTTTCAGTTCCAGTTTTATGTATATTTTCTGCCTTGCAACCGATTATTCCTACATCTGATGGATGGCCTTGGGAATGTAATTCTGGTATTGATTGTTTTGGCTGAATGTCTCCCCTTGTAGCTGCTTTCTTCATTATTGTGTAAAGTTAGACCATGAGCTCATGTTTAGCTAAACAGCTGACCTTGTAAGAGGCTTAGGTGTGAACGCTCGTAAGTTTCAGCAGAAAGTCGGCCAAGATTTATTTGTGTCCCTCCAATGAGTGGCCGGCAAGGACCCCGTTTTCTACAAGTGTTGGTCCAATACTCCCTCTAGAGGCAGGGCACTCAGACAGGGCTGCTTTGCGGGCCCCGATCTGGGGCAGGGGCAGTGGGCGGCCTGTGGCCCGGGCAGGAGCCACTCTGCGTGTGTCCCAGGGACCCATCTGCCTGTGAGCCTCGGTCACCAGGCAGGAAGCTACGATGCCCAGACCTATGGTTAGCTGTGCAGCGAGGTGTACTGCGCGTACAGGTTCCACACACACTTCAAGTAAGAGGGCGGCCTGAGTGGAAAGGTGAGAGTTTGGGCAGCTGTGCAGACAAAGAAAGCGCCCTTTGACCTGGGCCTAAATGCTTGTGACACTCCACTGGGCCTGCCGGGCTCCGAGGGCCCTGCCCTGGGACCCTGCTCCCCTGCTCTTTGTTCAGTCACAGCAGAAATGGCCACACCCACTCCCTCAGTGAGGGCAGTGTTCCAACCTCACTCAGCCCCGCCCCCTCTCCGCAGGTTACCATGGACTACAGAGGCTGCATTCTGAGGCAAGGGCGTTCCGAGAATGCCAAGGGCAGACATGATGACCTTAAATGATTTCCTCTTGTGTCAATTTTGGTAAACTTTAGGAGCTAGGAAATGGTCCACTTTACAGAAATGTTCAAATTTACTGGCATTTCATATATTCTCTGCTCTAACATTGTCCTGACTCTTTCTGTATATTCTTTATTTATGTTTTTGTTTTCCTTAATCAAAGTGTGTCTTTTAAATCTTTTCAAAGAAGATTCTTTGGACTTAATAAATCACCTGAATTTTATACGTTTTCTGTTGTATTAAATTCTGCTCATATATTTATTTAACTTTTTTCTATGTTCTCAGGGTTTATTGTTTTCATCTTCTGATGTCAATTAAAACACTTGGTTATTCATTTTAATAAATCTTTTTACTTATAAAGATTTGAACTTTTGAAGATTCCAGCTTACTTGTACGTTTCTAAGGGTCAGGTCCTCTCCATTGTTGCTGGCCTGAGGCTTAGTTCACCATATAGCAATGTATATATTGACCTATTTTCCCCTCGACTTTCTGTGATCCCCTACATCTCACCTTTCTTTGCAGACAAGCCATTTGAAATACCCTTAACTTATTTCACAGCCAAAAAGTCTTTGAAATAATGGGTATTTTTTAGAGAAATCTTCTTATATAATTAGGCCGAAAATCTGACCTGCCATAGTTTTCAAAACAGCATAATTTCACTCTTCTCAATGATTAATCTGTTGTATTACACAACCTTTGTGTATTTAGCTTTATCAATGACATGTCCTTTAAAAATGTTTTAGAGATCCTACCAGTCTTTGAAAACATCCTCGTGCCTTGTTTCAGTTCCAGTTTTATGTATATTTTCTGCCTTGCACCCGATTATTCCTACATCTGATGGATGGCCTTGGGAATCTAATTCTGGTATTGATTGTTTTGGCTGATTGTCTCCCCTTGTAGCTGCTTTCTTCATTATTGTGTAAAGTTAGATCATGAGCCCATGTTTAGCTAAACAGCTGACCTTGTAAGAGGCTTAGGTGTGAACGCTCGTAAGTTTCAGCAGAAAGTCGGCCAAGATTTATTTGTGTCCCTCCAATGAGTGGCCCGCAAGGACCCCGTTTTCTACAAGTGGTGGTCCAATACTCCCTCTAGAGGCAGGGGACTCAGACAGGGCTGCTTTGCGGCCCCCGATCTGGGGCAGGGACAGTGGGCGGCCTGTGGCCCGGGCAGGAGCCTCTCCGCGTGTGTCCAAGGGACCCATCTGCCTGTGAGCCTCGGTCACCTGGCAGGAAGCTACGATGCCCAGACCTATGGTTAGCTGTGCAGCGAGGTGTACTGCGCGGACAGGTTCCACACACACTTCAAGTAAGAGGGCGGCCTGAGTGGAAAGGTGAGAGTTTGGGCAGCTGTGCAGACAAAGAAAGCGCCCTTTGGCCTGGGCCTAAATGCTTGTGACACTCCACTGGGCCTGCCGGGCTCTGAGGGCCCTGCCCTGGGCCCCCTGCTCCCCTGCCCTTTGTTCAGTCACAGCAGAGATGGCCACACCCACTCCCTCAGTGAGGGCAGTGTCCCAACCTCCCTCAGCTCCGCCCCCTTTCCACAGGTTACCATGGACTACAGAGGCTGCATTCTGAGGCCAGGGCGTTCCGAGAATGCCAAGGGCTGACATGAAGACCTTAAATGATTTCCTCTTGTGTCAGTTTTGTTAAACTTTAGGAGCTAGGAAATGGTACACTTGACAGAAATGTTCAAACTTACTGGCATTTCATATATTCTCTGCTCTAACATTGTCCTGACTCTTTCTGTATATTCTTTACTTATGTTTTTGTTTTCCTTAATCAAAGTGTGTCTTTTAAATCTTTTCAAAGAAGATTCTTTGGACTTACTAAATCACCTGAATTTTATACGTTTTCTGTTGTATTAAGTTCTGCTCATATCTTTATTTAACTTTTTTCTATGTTCTCAGGGTTTATTGTTTTCATCTTCTGATGTCAATTAAAACACTTAGTTATTCATTTTAATAAATCTTTTTACTTATAAAGATTTGAACTTTTGAAGATTCCAGCTTACTTGTACGTTTCTAAGGGTCAGGTCCTCTCCATTGTTGCTGGCCTAAGGCTTAGTTCACCATATAACTATGTATATATTGACCTATTTTCCCCTCGACTTTCTGTGATCCCCTACATCTCACCTTTCTTTGCAGACAAGCCTTTTGAAAAACCCTTAACTTATTTCACAGTCAATAAGGCTTTGAAATAATGTGTATTTTTTAGAGAAATATTCTTATATAATTAGGCAGAAAATCTGACCTGCCATAGTTTTCAAAACAGCATAATTTCACTCTTCTCAATGATTAATCTGTTGTATTACACAACCTTTGTGTATTTAGCTTTATCAATGTCATGTCCTTTAAAAATGTTTTAGAGATCCTACCAGTCTTTGAAAACATCCTCGTGCCTTGTTTCAATTCCAGTTTTATGTATATTTTCTGCCTTGCACCCGATTATACCTACATCTGATGGATGGCCTTGGGAATCTAATTCTGGTATTGATGGTTTTGGCTGATTGTCTCCCCTTGTAGCTGCTTTCTTCATTATTGTGTAAAGTTAGATCATGAGCCCATGTTTAGCTAAACAGCTGACCTTGTAAGAGGCTTAGGTGTGAACGCTCGTAAGTTTCAGCAGAAAGTCGGCCAAGATTTATTTGTGTCCCTCCAATGAGTGGCCCGCAAGGACCCCGTTTTCTACAAGTGTTGGTCCAATACTCCCTCTAGAGGCAGGGGACTCAGACAGGGCTGCTTTGCGGCCCCCGATCTGGGGCAGGGGCAGTGGGCGGCCTGTGGCCCCGTCAGGAGCCTCTCCGCGTGTGTCCCAGGGACCCATCTGCCTGCGAGCCTCGGTCACCTGGCAGGAAGCTACGATGCCCAGACCTATGGTTAGCTGTGCAGCGAGGTGTACTGCGCGGACAGGTTCCACACACACTTCAAGTAAGAGGGCGGCCTGAGTGGAAAGGTGAGAGTTTGGGCAGCTGTGCAGACAAAGAAAGCACCCTTTGGCCTGGGCCTAAATTCTTGTGACACTCCACTGGGCCTGCCAGGCTCTGAGGTCCCTGCGCCTGGCCCCCTGCTCCCCTGCCCATTGTTCAGTCACAGCAGAGATGGCCACACCCACTCCCTCAGTGAGGGCAGTGTTCCAACCTCCCTCAGCCCCGCCCCCTATCCGCAGTTAACCATGGACTACAGAGGCTGCATTCTGAGGCCAGGGCATTCCGAAAATGCCAAGGGCAGACATGAAGACCTTTAATGATTTCCTCTTGTGTCAGTTTTGGTAAACTTTAGGAGCTTGGAAATGGTCCACTTGACAGAAATGTTCAAACTTACTGGCATTTCATATATTCTCTGCTCTAACATTGTCCTGACTCTTTCTGTATATTCTTTACTTATGTTTTTGTTTTCCTTAATCAAAGTGTGTCTTTTAAATCTTTTCAAAGAAGATTCTTTGGACTTACTAAATCACCTGAATTTTATACGTTTTCTGTTGTATTAAGTTCTGCTCATATCTTTATTTAACTTTTTTCTATGTTCTCAGGGTTTATTGTTTTCATCTTCTGATGTCAATTAAAACACTTGGTTATTCATTTTACTAAATCTTTTTACTTATAAAGATTTGAACTTTTGAAGATTCCAGCTTACTTGTACGTTTCTAAGGGTCAGGTCCTCTCCATTGTTGCTGGCCTAAGGCTTAGTTCACCATAGAGCAATGTAAATATTGACCTATTTTCCCCTCGACTTTCTGTGATCCCCTACATCTCACCTTTCTTTGAAGACAAGCCATTTGAAATACCCTTAACTTATTTCACAGCCAATAAGTCATTGAAATAATGGGTATTTTTTAGGGAAATCTTCTTATATAATTAGGCAGAAAATCTGACCTGCCATAGTTTTCAAAACAGCATAATTTCACTCTTCTCAATGATTAATCTGTTGTATTACACAACCTTTGTGTATTTAGCTTTATCAATGACATGATCTTTAAAAATGTTTTAGAGATCCTACCAGTCTTTGAAAACATCCTCGTGCCTTGTTTCAGTTCCAGTTTTATGTATATTTTCTGCCTTGCAACCGATTATTCCTACATCTGATGGATGGCCTTGGGAATGTAATTCTGGTATTGATTGTTTTGGCTGAATGTCTCCCCTTGTAGCTGCTTTTTCATTATTGTGTAAAGTTAGACCATGAGCTCATGTTTAGCTAAACAGCTGACCTTGTAAGAGGCTTAGGTGTGAACGCTCGTAAGTTTCAGCAGAAAGTCGGCCAAGATTTATTTGTGTCCCTCCAATGAGTGGCCCGCAAGGACCCCGTTTTCTACAAGTGTTGGTCCAATACTCCCTCTAGAGGCAGGGCACTCAGACAGGGCTGCTTTGCGGGCCCCGATCTGGGGCAGGGGCAGTGGGCGGCCTGTGGCCCGGGCAGGAGCCACTCTGCGTGTGTCCCAGGGACCCATCTGCCTGTGAGCCTCGGTCACCAGGCAGGAAGCTACGATGCCCAGACCTATGGTTAGCTGTGCAGCGAGGTGTACTGCGCGTACAGGTTCCACACACACTTCAAGTAAGAGGGCGGCCTGAGTGGAAAGGTGAGAGTTTGGGCAGCTGTGCAGACAAAGAAAGCGCCCTTTGGCCTGGGCCTAAATGCTTGTGACACTCCACTGGGCCTGCCGGGCTCCGAGGGCCCTGCCCTGGGCCCCCTGCTCCCCTGCTCTTTGTTCAGTCACAGCAGAAATGGCCACACCCACTCCCTCAGTGAGGGCAGTGTTCCAACCTCACTCAGCCCCGCCCCCTCTCCGCAGGTTACCATGGACTACAGAGGCTGCATTCTGAGGCAAGGGCGTTCCGAGAATGCCAAGGGCAGACATGATGACCTTAAATGATTTCCTCTTGTGTCAATTTTGGTAAACTTTAGGAGCTAGGAAATGGTCCACTTTACAGAAATGTTCAAATTTACTGGCATTTCATATATTCTCTGCTCTAACATTGTCCTGACTCTTTCTGTATATTCTTTATTTATGTTTTTGTTTTCCTTAATCAAAGTGTGTCTTTTAAATCTTTTCAAAGAAGATTCTTTGGACTTAATAAATCACCTGAATTTTATACGTTTTCTGTTGTATTAAATTCTGCTCATATATTTATTTAACTTTTTTCTATGTTCTCAGGGTTTATTGTTTTCATCTTCTGATGTCAATTAAAACACTTGGATATTCATTTTAATAAATCTTTTTACTTATAAAGATGTGAACTTTTGAAGATTCCAGCTTACTTGTACGTTTCTAAGGGTCAGGTCCTCTCCATTGTTGCTGGCCTGAGGCTTAGTTCACCATATAGCAATGTATATATTGACCTATTTTCCCCTCGACTTTCTGTGATCCCCTACATCTCACCTTTCTTTGCAGACAAGCCATTTGAAATACCCTTAACTTATTTCACAGCCAAAAAGTCTTTGAAATAATGGGTATTTTTTAGAGAAATCTTCTTATATAATTAGGCCGAAAATCTGACCTGCCATAGTTTTCAAAACAGCATAATTTCACTCTTCTCAATGATTAATCTGTTGTATTACACAACCTTTGTGTATTTAGCTTTATCAATGACATGTCCTTTAAAAATGTTTTAGAGATCCTACCAGTCTTTGAAAACATCCTCGTGCCTTGTTTCAGTTCCAGTTTTATGTATATTTTCTGCCTTGCACCCGATTATTCCTACATCTGATGGATGGCCTTGGGAATCTAATTCTGGTATTGATTGTTTTGGCTGATTGTCTCCCCTTGTAGCTGCTTTCTTCATTATTGTGTAAAGTTAGATCATGAGCCCATGTTTAGCTAAACAGCTGACCTTGTAAGAGGCTTAGGTGTGAACGCTCGTAAGTTTCAGCAGAAAGTCGGCCAAGATTTATTTGTGTCCCTCCAATGAGTGGCCCGCAAGGACCCCGTTTTCTACAAGTGTTGGTCCAATACTCCCTCTAGAGGCAGGGGACTCAGACAGGGCTGCTTTGCGGCCCCCGATCTGGGGCAGGGGCAGTGGGCAGCCTGTGGCCCGGGCAGGAGCCTCTCCGCGTGTGTCCCAGGGACCCATCTGCCTGCGAGCCTCGGTCACCTGGCAGGAAGCTACGATGCCCAGACCTATGGTTAGCTGTGCAGCGAGGTGTACTGCGCGGACAGGTTCCACACACACTTCAAGTAAGAGGGCGGCCTGAGTGGAAAGGTGAGAGTTTGGGCAGCTGTGCAGACAAAGAAAGCGCCCTTTGGCCTAGGCCTAAATGCTTGTGACACTCCACTGGGCCTGCCGGGCTCTGAGGGCCCTGCCCTGGGCCCCCTGCTCCCCTGCCCTTTGTTCAGTCACAGCAGAGATGGCCACACCCACTCCCTCAATGAGGGCAGTGTCCCAACCTCCCTCAGCCCCGCCCCCTCTCCGCAGGTTACCATGGACTACAGAGGCTGCATTCTGAGGCCAGGGCTTTCGGAGAATGCCAAGGGCAGACATGATGACCTTAAATGATTTCCACTTGTGTCAGTTTTGGTAAACTTTAGGAGCTAGGAAATGGTCCACTTTACAGAAATGTTCAAATTTACTGGCATTTCATATATTCTCTGCTCTAACATTGTCCTGACTCTTTCTGTATATTCTTTACTTATGTTTTTGTTTTCCTTAATCAAAGTGTGTCTTTTAAATCTTTTCAAAGAAGATTCTTTGGACTTACTAAATCACCTGAATTTTATACGTTTTCTGCTGTATTAAGTTCTGCTCATATCTTTATTTAACTTTTTTCTATGTTCTCAGGGTTTATTGTTTTCATCTTCTGATGTCAATTAAAACACTTGGTTATTCATTTTACTAAAACTTTTTACTTATAAAGATTTGAACTTTTGAAGATTCCAGCTTACTTGTACGTTTCTAAGGGTCAGGTCCTCTCCATTGTTGCTGGCCTAAGGCTTAGTTCACCATAGAGCAATGTATATATTGAACTATTTTCCCCTCGACTTTCTGTGATCCCCTACATCTCACCTTTCTTTGAAGACAAGACATTTGAAATAACCTTAACTTATTTCACAGCCAATAAGTCTTTGAAATAATGGGTATTTTTTAGAGAAATCTTCTTATATAATTAGGCAGAAAATCTGACCTGCCATAGTTTTCAAAACAGCATAATTTCACTCTTCTCAATGATTAATCTGTTGTATTACACAACCTTTGTGTATTTAGCTTTATCAATGACATGTCCTTTAAAAATGTTTTAGAGATCCTACCAGTCTTTGAAAACATCCTTGTGCCTTGTATCAGTTCCAGTTTTATGTATATTTTCTGCCTTGCACCCGATTATTCCTACATCTGATGGATGGCCTTGGGAATCTAATACTGGTATTGATTGTTTTGGCTGATTGTCTCCCCTTGTAGCTGCTTTCTCATTATTGTGTAAATTTAGATCATGAGCTCATGTTTAGCTAAACAGCTGACCTTCTAAGAGGCTTAGGTGTGAACGCTCGTAAGTTTCAGCAGAAAGTCGGCCAAGATTTATTTGTGTCCCTCCAATGAGTGGCCCGCAAGGACCCCGTTTTCTACAAGTGTTGGTCCAATACTCCCTCTAGAGGCAGGAGACTCAGACAGGGCTGCTTTTTGTCCCCCGATCTGGGGCAGGGGCAGTGGGCGGCCTGTGGCCCTGGCAGGAGCCTCTCCGCGTGTGTCCCAGGGACCCATCTGCCTTCGAGCCTCGGTCACCTGGCAGGAAGCTACGATGCCCAGACCTATGGTTAGCTGTGCAGCGAGGTGTACTGCACGGACAGGTTCCACACACACTTCAAGTAAGAGCGCGGCCTGAGTGGAAAAGTGAGAGTTTGGGCAGCTGTGCAGACAAAGAAAGCGCCCTTTGGCCTGGGCCTAAATGCTTGTGACACTCCACTGGGCCTGCCGGGCTCTGAGGGCCCTGCCCTGGGCCCCCTGCTCCCCTGCCATTTGTTCAGTCACAGCAGAGATGGCCACACCCACTCCCTCAGTGAGGGCAGTGTTCCAACCTCGCTCAGCCCCGCCCCCTCTCCGCAGGTTACCATGGACTACAGAGGCTGCATTCTGAGGCCAGGGCGTTCCGAGAATGCCAAGGGCAGACATGATGACCTTAAATGATTTCCTCTTGTGTCAGGTTTGGTAAACTTTAGGAGCTAGGAAATGGTCCACTTTACAGAAATGTTCAAATTTACTGGCATTTCATATATTCTCTGCTCTAACATTGTCCTGACTGTTTCTGTATATTCTTTATTTATGTTTTTGTTTTCCTTAATCAAAGTGTGTCTTTTAAATCTTTTCAAAGAAGATTCTTTGGACTTAATAAATCACCTGAATTTTATACGTTTTCTGTTGTATTAAATTCTGCTCATATATTTATTTAACTTTTTTCTATGTTTTCAGGGTTTATTGTTTTCATCTTCTGATGTCAATTAAAACACTTGGTTATTCATTTTAATAAATCTTTTTACTTATAAAGATTTGAACTTTTGAAGATTCCAGCTTACTTGTACGTTTCTAAGGGTCAGGTCCTCTCCATTGTTGCTGGCCTGAGGCTTAGTTCACCATATAGCAATGTATATATTGACCTATTTTCCCCTCGACTTTCTGTGATCCCCTACATCTCACCTTTCTTTGCAGACAAGCCATTTGAAATACCCTTAACTTATTTCACAGCCAAAAAGTCTTTGAAATAATGGGTATTTTTTAGAGAAATCTTCTTATATAATTAGGCCGAAAATCTGACCTGCCATAGTTTTCAAAACAGCATAATTTCACTCTTCTCAATGATTAATCTGTTGTATTACACAACCTTTGTGTATTTAGCTTTATCAATGACATGTCCTTTAAAAATGTTTTAGAGATCCTACCAGTCTTTGAAAACATCCTCGTGCCTTGTTTCAGTTCCAGTTTTATGTATATTTTCTGCCTTGCACCCGATTATTCCTACATCTGATGGATGGCCTTGGGAATCTAATTCTGGTATTGATTGTTTTGGCTGATTGTCTCCCCTTGTAGCTGCTTTCTTCATTATTGTGTAAAGTTAGATCATGAGCCCATGTTTAGCTAAACAGCTGACCTTGTAAGAGGCTTAGGTGTGAACGCTCGTAAGTTTCAGCAGAAAGTCGGCCAAGATTTATTTGTGTCCCTCCAATGAGTGGCCCGCAAGGACCCCGTTTTCTACAAGTGTTGGTCCAATACTCCCTCTAGAGGCAGGGGACTCAGACAGGGCTGCTTTGCGGCCCCCGATCTGGGGCAGGGGCAGTGGGCGGCCTGTGGCCCGGGCAGGAGCCTCTCCGCGTGTGTCCCAGGGACCCATCTGCCTGCGAGCCTCGGTCACCTGGCAGGAAGCTACGATGCCCAGACCTATGGTTAGCTGTGCAGCGAGGTGTACTGCGCGGACAGGTTCCACACACACTTCAAGTAAGAGGGCGGCCTGAGTGGAAAGGTGAGAGTTTGGGCAGCTGTGCAGACAAAGAAAGCACCCTTTGGCCTGGGCCTAAATTCTTGTGACACTCCACTGGGCCTGCCAGGCTCTGAGGTCCCTGCGCCTGGCCCCCTGCTCCCCTGCCCATTGTTCAGTCACAGCAGAGATGGCCACACCCACTCCCTCAGTGAGGGCAGTGTTCCAACCTCCCTCAGCCCCGCCCCCTATCCGCAGTTAACCATGGACTACAGAGGCTGCATTCTGAGGCCAGGGCATTCCGAAAATGCCAAGGGCAGACATGAAGACCTTTAATGATTTCCTCTTGTGTCAGTTTTGGTAAACTTTAGGAGCTTGGAAATGGTCCACTTGACAGAAATGTTCAAACTTACTGGCATTTCATATATTCTCTGCTCTAACATTGTCCTGACTCTTTCTGTATATTCTTTACTTATGTTTTTGTTTTCCTTAATCAAAGTGTGTCTTTTAAATCTTTTCAAAGAAGATTCTTTGGACTTACTAAATCACCTGAATTTTATACGTTTTCTGTTGTATTAAGTTCTGCTCATATCTTTATTTAACTTTTTTCTATGTTCTCAGGGTTTATTGTTTTCATCTTCTGATGTCAATTAAAACACTTGGTTATTCATTTTACTAAATCTTTTTACTTATAAAGATTTGAACTTTTGAAGATTCCAGCTTACTTGTACGTTTCTAAGGGTCAGGTCCTCTCCATTGTTGCTGGCCTAAGGCTTAGTTCACCATAGAGCAATGTAAATATTGACCTATTTTCCCCTCGACTTTCTGTGATCCCCTACATCTCACCTTTCTTTGAAGACAAGCCATTTGAAATACCCTTAACTTATTTCACAGCCAATAAGTCATTGAAATAATGGGTATTTTTTAGGGAAATCTTCTTATATAATTAGGCAGAAAATCTGACCTGCCATAGTTTTCAAAACAGCATAATTTCACTCTTCTCAATGATTAATCTGTTGTATTACACAACCTTTGTGTATTTAGCTTTATCAATGACATGATCTTTAAAAATGTTTTAGAGATCCTACCAGTCTTTGAAAACATCCTCGTGCCTTGTTTCAGTTCCAGTTTTATGTATATTTTCTGCCTTGCAACCGATTATTCCTACATCTGATGGATGGCCTTGGGAATGTAATTCTGGTATTGATTGTTTTGGCTGATTGTCTCCCCTTGTAGCTGCTTTCTTCATTATTGTGTAAAGTTAGACCATGAGCTCATGTTTAGCTAAACAGCTGACCTTGTAAGAGGCTTAGGTGTGAACGCTCGTAAGTTTCAGCAGAAAGTCGGCCAAGATTTATTTGTGTCCCTCCAATGAGTGGCCCGCAAGGACCCCGTTTTCTACAAGTGTTGGTCCAATACTCCCTCTAGAGGCAGGGCACTCAGACAGGGCTGCTTTGCGGGCCCCGATCTGGGGCAGGGGCAGTGGGCGGCCTGTGGCCCGGGCAGGAGCCACTCTGCGTGTGTCCCAGGGACCCATCTGCCTGTGAGCCTCGGTCACCAGGCAGGAAGCTACGATGCCCAGAACTATGGTTAGCTGTGCAGCGAGGTGTACTGCGCGTACAGGTTCCACACACACTTCAAGTAAGAGGGCGGCCTGAGTGGAAAGGTGAGAGTTTGGGCAGCTGTGCAGACAAAGAAAGCGCCCTTTGGCCTGGGCCTAAATGCTTGTGACACTCCACTGGGCCTGCCGGGCTCCGAGGGCCCTGCCCTGGGCCCCCTGCTCCCCTGCTCTTTGTTCAGTCACAGCAGAAATGGCCACACCCACTCCCTCAGTGAGGGCAGTGTTCCAACCTCACTCAGCCCCGCCCCCTCTCCGCAGGTTACCATGGACTACAGAGGCTGCATTCTGAGGCAAGGGCGTTCCGAGAATGCCAAGGGCAGACATGATGACCTTAAATGATTTCCTCTTGTGTCAATTTTGGTAAACTTTAGGAGCTAGGAAATGGTCCACTTTACAGAAATGTTCAAATTTACTGGCATTTCATATATTCTCTGCTCTAACATTGTCCTGACTCTTTCTGTATATTCTTTATTTATGTTTTTGTTTTCCTTAATCAAAGTGTGTCTTTTAAATCTTTTCAAAGAAGATTCTTTGGACTTAATAAATCACCTGAATTTTATACGTTTTCTGTTGTATTAAATTCTGCTCATATATTTATTTAACTTTTTTCTATGTTCTCAGGGTTTATTGTTTTCATCTTCTGATGTCAATTAAAACACTTGGTTATTCATTTTAATAAATCTTTTTACTTATAAAGATTTGAACTTTTGAAGATTCCAGCTTACTTGTACGTTTCTAAGGGTCAGGTCCTCTCCATTGTTGCTGGCCTAAGGCTTAGTTCACCATATAGCAATGTATATATTGACCTATTTTCCCCTCGACTTTCTGTGATCCCCTACATCTCACCTTTCTTTGCAGACAAGCCATTTGAAATACCCTTAACTTATTTCACAGCCAAAAAGTCTTTGAAATAATGGGTATTTTTTAGAGAAATCTTCTTATATAATTAGGCCGAAAATCTGACCTGCCATAGTTTTCAAAACAGCATAATTTCACTCTTCTCAATGATTAATCTGTTGTATTACACAACCTTTGTGTATTTAGCTTTATCAATGACATGTCCTTTAAAAATGTTTTAGAGATCCTACCAGTCTTTGAAAACATCCTCGTGCCTTGTTTCAGTTCCAGTTTTATGTATATTTTCTGCCTTGCACCCGATTATTCCTACATCTGATGGATGGCCTTGGGAATCTAATTCTGGTATTGATTGTTTTGGCTGATTGTCTCCCCTTGTAGCTGCTTTCTTCATTATTGTGTAAAGTTAGATCATGAGCCCATGTTTAGCTAAACAGCTGACCTTGTAAGAGGCTTAGGTGTGAACGCTCGTAAGTTTCAGCAGAAAGTCGGCCAAGATTTATTTGTGTCCCTCCAATGAGTGGCCCGCAAGGACCCCGTTTCCTACAAGTGTTGGTCCAATACTCCCTCTAGAGGCAGGGGACTCAGACAGGGCTGCTTTGCGGCCCCCGATCTGGGGCAGGGGCAGTGGGCAGCCTGTGGCCCGGGCAGGAGCCTCTCCGCGTGTGTCCCAGGGACCCATCTGCCTGCGAGCCTCGGTCACCTGGCAGGAAGCTACGATGCCCAGACCTATGGTTAGCTGTGCAGCGAGGTGTACTGCGCGGACAGGTTCCACACACACTTCAAGTAAGAGGGCGGCCTGAGTGGAAAGGTGAGAGTTTGGGCAGCTGTGCAGACAAAGAAAGCGCCCTTTGGCCTAGGCCTAAATGCTTGTGACACTCCACTGGGCCTGCCGGGCTCTGAGGGCCCTGCCCTGGGCCCCCTGCTCCCCTGCCCTTTGTTCAGTCACAGCAGAGATGGCCACACCCACTCCCTCAATGAGGGCAGTGTCCCAACCTCCCTCAGCCCCGCCCCCTCTCCGCAGGTTACCATGGACTACAGAGGCTGCATTCTGAGGCCAGGGCTTTCGGAGAATGCCAAGGGCAGACATGATGACCTTAAATGATTTCCACTTGTGTCAGTTTTGGTAAACTTTAGGAGCTAGGAAATGGTCCACTTTACAGAAATGTTCAAATTTACTGGCATTTCATATATTCTCTGCTCTAACATTGTCCTGACTCTTTCTGTATATTCTTTACTTATGTTTTTGTTTTCCTTAATCAAAGTGTGTCTTTTAAATCTTTTCAAAGAAGATTCTTTGGACTTACTAAATCACCTGAATTTTATACGTTTTCTGCTGTATTAAGTTCTGCTCATATCTTTATTTAACTTTTTTCTATGTTCTCAGGGTTTATTGTTTTCATCTTCTGATGTCAATTAAAACACTTGGTTATTCATTTTACTAAAACTTTTTACTTATAAAGATTTGAACTTTTGAAGATTCCAGCTTACTTGTACGTTTCTAAGGGTCAGGTCCTCTCCATTGTTGCTGGCCTAAGGCTTAGTTCACCATAGAGCAATGTATATATTGAACTATTTTCCCCTCGACTTTCTGTGATCCCCTACATCTCACCTTTCTTTGAAGACAAGACATTTGAAATACCCTTAACTTATTTCACAGCCAATAAGTCTTTGAAATAATGGGTATTTTTTAGAAAAATCTTCTTATATAATTAGGCAGAAAATCTGACCTGCCATAGTTTTCAAAACAGCATAATTTCACTCTTCTCAATGATTAATCTGTTGTATTACACAACCTTTGTGTATTTAGCTTTATCAATGACATGTCCTTTAAAAATGTTTTAGAGATCCTACCAGTCTTTGAAAACATCCTTGTGCCTTGTATCAGTTCCAGTTTTATGTATATTTTCTGCCTTGCACCCGATTATTCCTACATCTGATGGATGGCCTTGGGAATCTAATACTGGTATTGATTGTTTTGGCTGATTGTCTCCCCTTGTAGCTGCTTTCTCATTATTGTGTAAATTTAGATCATGAGCTCATGTTTAGCTAAACAGCTGACCTTCTAAGAGGCTTAGGTGTGAACGCTCGTAAGTTTCAGCAGAAAGTCGGCCAAGATTTATTTGTGTCCCTCCAATGAGTGGCCCGCAAGGACCCCGTTTTCTACAAGTGTTGGTCCAATACTCCCTCTAGAGGCAGGAGACTCAGACAGGGCTGCTTTTTGTCCCCAGATCTGGGGCAGGGGCAGTGGGCGGCCTGTGGCCCTGGCAGGAGCCTCTCCGCGTGTGTCCCAGGGACCCATCTGCCTTCGAGCCTCGGTCACCTGGCAGGAAGCTACGATGCCCAGACCTATGGTTAGCTGTGCAGCGAGGTGTACTGCACGGACAGGTTCCACACACACTTCAAGTAAGAGCGCGGCCTGAGTGGAAAAGTGAGAGTTTGGGCAGCTGTGCAGACAAAGAAAGCGCCCTTTGGCCTGGGCCTAAATGCTTGTGACACTCCACTGGGCCTGCAGGGCTCTGAGAGCCCTGCCCTGGGCCCGCTGCTCCCCTGCTCTTTGTTCAGTCACAGCAGAGATGGCCACACCCACTCCCTCAGTGAGGGCAGTGTTCCAACCTCGCTCAGCCCCGCCCCCTCTCCGCAGGTTACCATGGACTACAGAGGCTGCATTCTGAGGCCAGGGCGTTCCGAGAATGCCAAGGGCAGACATGATGACCTTAAATGATTTCCTCTTGTGTCAGGTTTGGTAAACTTTAGGAGCTAGGAAATGGTCCACTTTACAGAAATGTTCAAATTTACTGGCATTTCATATATTCTCTGCTCTAACATTGTCCTGACTGTTTCTGTATATTCTTTATTTATGTTTTTGTTTTCCTTAATCAAAGTGTGTCTTTTAAATCTTTTCAAAGAAGATTCTTTGGACTTAATAAATCACCTGAATTTTATACGTTTTCTGTTGTATTAAATTCTGCTCATATATTTATTTAACTTTTTTCTATGTTCTCAGGGTTTATTGTTTTCATCTTCTGATGTCAATTAAAACACTTGGTTATTCATTTTAATAAATCTTTTTACTTATAAAGATTTGAACTTTTGAAGATTCCAGCTTACTTGTACGTTTCTAAGGGTCAGGTCCTCTCCATTGTTGCTGGCCTGAGGCTTAGTTCACCATATAGCAATGTATATATTGACCTATTTTCCCCTCGACTTTCTGTGATCCCCTACATCTCACCTTTCTTTGCAGACAAGCCATTTGAAATACCCTTAACTTATTTCACAGCCAAAAAGTCTTTGAAATAATGGGTATTTTTTAGAGAAATCTTCTTATATAATTAGGCCGAAAATCTGACCTGCCATAGTTTTCAAAACAGCATAATTTCACTCTTCTCAATGATTAATCTGTTGTATTACACAACCTTTGTGTATTTAGCTTTATCAATGACATGTCCTTTAAAAATGTTTTAGAGATCCTACCAGTCTTTGAAAACATCCTCGTGCCTTGTTTCAGTTCCAGTTTTATGTATATTTTCTGCCTTGCACCCGATTATTCCTACATCTGATGGATGGCCTTGGGAATCTAATTCTTGTATTGATTGTTTTGGCTGATTGTCTCCCCTTGTAGCTGCTTTCTTTATTATTGTGTAAAGTTAGATCATGAGCTCATGTTTAGCTAAACAGCTGACCTTGTAAGAGGCTTAGGTGTGAACGCTCATAAGTTTCAGCAGAAAGTCGGCCAAGATTTATTTGTGTCCCTCCAATGAGTGGCCCGCAAGGACCCCATTTTCTACAAGTGTTGGTCCAATACTCCCTCTAGAGGCAGGGGACTCAGACAGGGCTGCTTTGCGGCCCCCGATCAGGGGCAGGGGCAGTGGGCGGCCTGTGGCCGGGGCAGGAGCCTCTCCGCGTGTGTCCCAGGGACCCATCTGCCTGCGAGCCTCGGTCACCTGGCAGGAAGCTACGATGCCCAGACCTATGGTTAGCTGTGCAGCGAGGTGTACTGCGCGGACAGGTTCCACACACACTTCAAGTAAGAGGGCGGCCTGAGTGGAAAGGTGAGAGTTTGGGCAGCTGTGCAGACAAAGAAAGCACCCTTTGGCCTGGGCCTAAATTCTTGTGACACTCCACTGGGCCTGCCAGGCTCTGAGGTCCCTGCGCCTGGCCCCCTGCACCCCTGCCCGTTGTTCAGTCACAGCAGAGATGGCCACACCCACTCCCTCAGGGAGGGCAGTGTTCCAAACTCCCTCAGCCCCGCCCCCTCTCCGCAGTTAACCATGGACTACAGAGGCTGCATTCTGAGGCCAGGGCGTTCCGAAAATGCCAAGGGCAGACATGAAGACCTTTAAGGATTTCCTCTTGTGTCAGTTTTGGTAAACTTTAGGAGCTTGGAAATGGTCCTCTTGACAGAAATGTTCAAACTTACTGGCATTTCATATATTCTCTGCTCTAACATTGTCCTGACTCATTCTGTATATTCTTTACTTATGTTTTTGTTTTCCTTAATCAAAGTGTGTCTTTTCAATCTTTTCAAAGAAGATTCTTTGGACTTAATAAATCACCTGAATTTTATACGTTTTCTGTTGTATTAAATTCTGCTGATATATTTATTTAACTTTTTTCTATGTTCTCAGGGTTTATTGTTTTCATCTTCTGATGTCAATTAAAACACTTGGTTATTCATTTTAATAAAACTTTTTACTTATAAAGATTTGAACTTTTGAAGATTCCAGCTTACTTGTACGTTTCTAAGGGTCAGGTCCTCTCCATTGTTGCTGGCCTGAGGCTTAGTTCACCATATAGCAATGTATATATTGACCTATTTTCCCCTAGACTTTCTGTGATCCCCTACATCTCACCTTTCTTTGAAGACAAGCCATTTGAAATACCCTTAACTTATTTCACAGCCAATAAGTCTTTGAAATAATGGGTATTTTTTAGAGAAATCTTCTTATATAATTAGGCAGAAAATCTGACCTGCCATAGTTTTCAAAACAGCATAATTTCACTCTTCTCAATGATTAATCTGTTGTATTACACAACCTTTGTGTATTTAGCTTTATCAATGACATGTCCTTTAAAAATGTTTTAGAGATGCTACCAGTCTTTGAAAACATCCTTGTGCCTTGTTTCAGTTCCAGTTTTATGTATATTTTCTGCCTTGCACCCGATTATTCCTACATCTGATGGATGGCCTTGGGAATCTAATTCTGGTATTGATTGTTTTGGCTGATTGTCTCCCCTTGTAGCTGCTTTCTTCATTATTGTGTAAAGTTAGATCATGAGCTCATGTTTAGCTAAACAGCTGACCTTGTAAGAGGCTTAGGTGTGAACGCTCGTAAGTTTCAGCAGAAAGTCGGCCAAGATTTATTTGTGTCCCTCCAATGAGTGGCCCGCAAGGACCCCGTTTTCTACAAGTGTTGGTCCAATACTCCCTCTAGAAGCAGGGGATTCAGACAGGGCTGCTTTGCGGCCCCCGATCTGGGGCAGGGGCAGTGGGCGGCCTGTGGCCCGGGCAGGAGCCTCTCTGCGTGTGTCCCAGGGACCCATCTGCCTGCGAGCCTCGGTCACCTGGCAGGAAGTTACGATGCCCAGACCTATGGTTAGCTGTGCAGCGACGTGTACTGCGCGGACAGGTTCCACACACACTTCAAGTAAGAGGGCGGCCTGAGTGGAAAGGTGAGAGTTTGGGCAGCTGTGCAGACAAAGAAAGCGCCCTTTGGCCTGGGCCTAAATGCTTGTGACACTCCACTGGGCCTGCCGGGCTCTGAGGGCCCTGCCCTGGGCCCCCTGCTCCCCTGCCCTTTGTTCAGTCACAGCAGAGATGGCCACACCCACTCCCTCAGTGAGGGCAGTGTCCCAACCTCCCTCAGCCCCGCCCCCTCTCCGCAGGTTACCATGGACTACAGAGGCTGCATTCTGAGGCCAGGGCGTTCCGAGAATGCCAAGGGCAGACATGATGACCTTAAATGATTTCCTCTTGTGTCAGTTTTGGTAAACTTTAGGAGCTAGGAAATGGTCCACTTTACAGAAATGTTCAAATTTACTGGCATTTCATATATTCTCTGCTCTAACATTGTCCTGACTGTTTCTGTATATTCTTTATTTATGTTTTTGTTTTCCTTAATCAAAGTGTGTCTTTTCAATCTTTTCAAAGAAGATTCTTTGGACTTAATAAATCACCTGAATTTTATACGTTTTCTGTTGTATTAAGTTCTGCTCATATCTTTATTTAACTTTTTTCTATGTTCTCAGGGTTTATTGTTTTCATCTTCTGATGTCAATTAAAACACTTGGTTATTCATTTTAATAAATCTTTTTACTTATAAAGGTTTGAACTTTTGAAGATTCCAGCTTACTTATACGTTTCTAAGGGTCAGGTCCTCTCCATTGTTGCTGGCCTAAGACTTAGTTCACCATATACCAATGTATATATTGACTTAATTTCCCCTCGACTTTCTGTGATCCCCTACATCTCACCTTTCTTTGCAGACAAGCCATTTGAAATACCCTTAACTTATTTCACAGCCAATAAGTCTTTGAAATAATGGGTATTCTTTAGAGAAATCTTCTTATATAATTAGGCAGAAAATCTGACCTGCCATAGTTTTCAAAACAGCATAATTTCACTCTTCTCAATGATTAATCTGTTGTATTACACAACCTTTGTGTATTTAGCTTTATCAATGACATGTCCTTTAAAAATGTTTTAGAGATCCTACCAGTCTTTGAAAACATCCTTGTGCCTTGTATCAGTTCCAGTTTTATGTATATTTTCTGCCTTGCACCCGATTATTCCTACATCTGATGGATGGCCTTGGGAATCTAATACTGGTATTGATTGTTTTGGCTGATTGTCTCCCCTTGTAGCTGCTTTCTCATTATTGTGTAAATTTAGATCATGAGCTCATGTTTAGCTAAACAGCTGACCTTGTAAGAGGCTTAGGTGTGAACGCTCGTAAGTTTCAGCAGAAAGTCGGCCAAGATTTATTTGTGTCCCTCCAATGAGTGGCCCGCAAGGACCCCGTTTTCTACAAGTGTTGGTCCAATACTCCCTCTAGAGGCAGGAGACTCAGACAGGGCTGCTTTGTGTCCCCCAATCTGGGGCAGGGGCAGTGGGCGGCCTGTGGCCCTGGCAGGAGCCTCTCCGCGTGTGTCCCAGGGACCCATCTGCCTTCGAGCCTCGGTCACCTGGCAGGAAGCTACGATGCCCAGACCTATGGTTAGCTGTGCAGCGAGGTGTACTGCACGGACAGGTTCCACACAAACTTCAAGTAAGAGCGCGGCCTGAGTGGAAAAGTGAGAGTTTGGGCAGCTGTGCAGACAAAGAAAGCGCCCTTTGGCCTGGGCCTAAATGCTTGTGACACTCCACTGGGCCTGCCGGGCTCTGAGGGCCCTGCCCTGGGCCCCCTGCTCCCCTGCTCTTTGTTCAGTCACAGCAGAGATGGCCACACCCACTCCCTCAGTGAGGGCAGTGTTCCAACCTCCCTCAGCCCCGCCCCCTCTCCGCAGGTTACCATGGACTACAGAGGCTGCATTCTGAGGCAAGGGCGTTCCGAGAATGCCAAGGGCAGACATGATGACCTTAAATGATTTCCTCTTGTGTCAGTTTTGGTAAACTTTAGGATCTAGGAAATGGTCCACTTGACAGAAATGTTCAAATTTACTGGCATTTCATATATTCTCTGCTTTAACATTGTCCTGACTCATTCTGTATATTCTTTACTTATGTTTTTGTTTTCCTTAATCAAAGTGTGTCTTTTAAATCTTTTCAAAGAAGATTCTTTGGACTTAATAAATCACCTGAATTTTATACGTTTTCTGTTGTATTAAATTCTGCTGATATATTTATTTAACTTTTTTCTATGTTCTCAGGGTTTATTGTTTTCATCTTCTGATGTCAATTAAAACACTTGGTTATTCATTTTAATAAAACTTTTTACTTATAAAGATTTGAACTTTTGAAGATTCCAGCTTACTTGTACGTTTCTAAGGGTCAGGTCCTCTCCATTGTTGCTGGCCTGAGGCTTAGTTCACCATATAGCAATGTATATATTGACCTATTTTCCCCTAGACTTTCTGTGATCCCCTACATCTCACCTTTATTTGCAGACAAGCCATTTGAAATACACTTAACTTATTTCACAGCCAAAAAGTCTTTGAAATAATGTGTATTCTTTAGAGAAATCTTCTTATATAATTAGGCAGAAAATCTAACCTGCCATAGTTTTCAAAACAGCATAATTTCACTCTTCTCAATGATTAATCTGTTGTATTACACAACCTTTGTGTATTTAGCTTTATCAATGACATGTCCTTTAAAAATGTTTTAGAGATCCTACCAGTCTTTGAAAACATCCTCGTGCCTTGTTTCAGTTCCAGTTTTATGTATATTTTCTGCCTTGCACCCGATTATTCCTACATCTGATGGATGGCCTTGGGAATCTAATTCTGGTATTGATTGTTTTGGCTGATTGTCTCCCCTTGTAGCTGCTTTCTTCATTATTGTGTAAAGTTAGATCATGAGCTCATGTTTAGCTAAACAGCTGACCTTGTAAGAGGCTTAGGTGTGAACGCTCGTAAGTTTCAGCAGAAAGTCGGCCAAGATTTATTTGTGTCCCGCCAATGAGTGGCCCGCAAGGACCCCGTTTTCTACAAGTGTTGGTCCAATACTCCCTCTAGAGGCAGGGGACTCAGACAGGGCTGCTTTGCGGCCCCCGATCTGGGGCAGGGGCAGTGGGCGGCCTGTGGCCCGGGCAGGAGCCTCTCTGCGTGTGTCCCAGGGACACATCTGCCTGCGAGACTCGGTCAACTGGCAGGAAGCTACGATGCCCAGACCTATGCTTAGCTGTGCAGCGAGGTGAACTGCGCGGACAGGTTCCACACACACTTCAAGTAACAGGGCGGCCTGAGTGGAAAGTTGGGAGTTTGGGCAGCTGTGCAGACAAATAAAGCGCCCTTTGGCCTGGGCCTAAATGCTTGTGACACTCCACTGGGCCTGCCGGGCTCTGAGGGCCCGGCCCTGGGCCCCCTGCTCCCCTGCCCTTTGTTCAGTCACAGCAGAGATGGCCACACCCACTCCCTCAGTGAGGGCAGTGTCCCAACCTCCCTCAGCCCCGCCCCCTCTCCGCAGGTTACCATGGACTACAGATGCTGCATTCTGAGGCCAGGGCGTTCCGAGAATGACAAGGGCAGACATGATGACCTTAAATGATTTCCTCTTGTGTCAGTTTTGGTAAACTTTAGGAGCTAGGAAATGGTCCACTTGACAGAAATGTTCAAATTTACTGGCATTTCATATATTCTCTGCTCTAACATTGTCCTGACTCTTTCTGTATATTCTTTACTTATGTTTTTGTTTTCCTTAATCAAAGTGTGTCTTTTAAATCTTTTCAAAGAAGATTCCTTGGACTGACTAAATCACCTGAATTTTATACGTTTTCTGTTTTATTAAGTTCTGCTCATATCTTTATTTAACTTTTTGTATGTTCTCAGGGTTTATTGTTTTCATCTTCTAATGTCAATTAAAACACTTGGTTATTCATTTTAATAAATCTTTTTACTTATAAAGATTTGAACTTTTGAAGATTCCAGCTTACTTGTACGTTTCTAAGGGTCAGGTCCTCTCCATTGTTGCTGGCCTAAGGCTTAGTTCACCATATAGCAATGTATATATTGACCTATTTTCCCCTCGACTTTCTGTGATCCCCTACATCTCACCTTTCTTTGAAGACAAGCCATTTGAAATACCCTTAACTTATTTCACAGCCAATAAGTCTTTGAAATAATGGGTATTTTTTAGAGAAATCTTCTTATATAATTAGGCAGAAAATCTGAACTGCCATAGTTTTCAAAACAGCATAATTTCACTCTTCTCAATGATTAATCTGTTGTATTACACAACCTTTGTGTATTTAGCTTTATCAATGACATGTCCTTTAAAAATGTTTTAGAGATCCTACCAGTCTTTTACAACATCCTTGTGCCTTGTTTCAGTTCCAGTTTTATGTATATTTTCTGCCTTGCACCCGATTATTCCTACATCTGATGGATGGCCTTGGGAATCTTATTCTGGTATTGATTGTTTTGGCTGATTGTCTCCCCTTGTAGCTGCTTTCTTCATTATTGTGTAAAGTTAGATCATGAGCTCATGTTTAGCTAAACAGCTGACCTTGTAAGAGGCTTACGTGTGAACGCTCGTAAGTTTCAGCAGAAAGTCGGCCAAGATTTATTTGTGTCCCTCCAATGAGTGGCCCGCAAGGACCCCGTTTTCTACAAGTGTTGGTCCAATACACCCTCTAGAGGCAGGGGACTCAGACAGGGCTGCTTTGCGGCACCAGATCTGGGGCAGGGGCAGTGGGCGGCCTGTGGCCCGGGCAGGAGCCTCTCCGCGTGTGTCCCAGGGACCCATCTGCCTGCGAGCCTCGGTCACCTGGCAGGAAGCTACGATGCCCAGGCCTATGGTTAGCTGTGCAGCAAGGTGTACTGCGCGGACAGGTTCCACACACACTTCAAGTAAGAGGGCGGCCTGAGTGGAAAGGTGAGAGTTTGGGCAGCTGTGCAGACAAAGAAAGCGCCCTTTGGCCTGGGCCTAAATGCTTGTGACACTCCACTGGGCCTGCCGGGCTCTGAGGGCCCGGCCCTGGGCCCCCTGCTCCCCTGCCCTTTGTTCAGTCACAGCAGAGATGGCCACACCCACTCCCTCAATGAGGGCAGTGTCCCAACCTCCCTCAGCCCCGCCCCCTCTCCGCAGGTTACCATGGACTACAGAGGCTGCATTCTGAGGCCAGGGCGTTCCGAGAATGCCAAGGGCAGACATGATGACCTTAAATGATTTCCTCTTGTGTCAGTTTTGGTAAACTTTAGGAGCTAGGAAATGGTCCACTTGACAGAAATGTTCAAATTTACTGGCATTTCATATATTCTCTGCTCTAACATTGTCCTGACTCTTTCTCTATATTCTTTACTTATGTTTTTGTTTTCCTTAATCAAAGTGTGTCTTTTAAATCTTTTCAAAGAAGATTCCTTGGACTTACTAAATCACCTGAATTTTATACGTTTTCTGTTGTATTAAGTTCTGCTCATATCTTTATTTAACTTTTTCTATGTTCTCAGTGTTATTGTTTTCATCTTCTGATGTCAATTAAAACACTTGGTTATTCATTTTAATAAATCTTTTTACTTATAAAGATTTGAACTTTTGAAGATTCCAGCTTACTTGTACGTTTCTAAGGGTCAGGTCCTCTCCATTGTTGCTGGCCTAAGGCTTAGTTCACCATATAGCAATGTATATATTGACTTATTTTCCCCTCGACTTTCTGTGATCCCCTACATCTCACCTTTCTTTGAAGACAAGCCATTTGAAATACCCTTAACTTATTTCACAGCCAATAAGTCTTTGAAATAATGTGTATTTTTTAGAGAAATCTTCTTATATAATTAGGCAGAAAATCTGACCTGCCATAGTTTTCAAAACAGCATAATTTCACTCTTCTCAATGATTAATCTGTTGTATTACACAACCTTTGTGTATTTAGCTTTATCAATGACATGTCCTTTAAAAATGTTTTAGAGATCCTACCAGTCTTTGACAACATCCTTGTGCCTTGTTTCAGTTCCAGTTTTATGTATATTTTCTGCCTTGCACCCGATTATTCCTACATCTGATGGTTGGCCTTGGGAATCTTATTCTGGTACTGATTGTTTTGGCTGATTGTCTCCCCTTGTAGCTGCTTTCTTCATTATTGTGTAAAGTTAGATCATGAGCTCATGTTTAGCTAAAGAGCTGACCTTGTAAGAGGTTTAGGTGTGAACGCTCGTAAGTTTCAGCAGAATGTCGGCCAAGATTTATTAGTGTCCCTCCAATGAGTGGCCCGCAAGGACCCCGTTTTCTACAAGTATTGGTCCAATATTCCCTCTAGAGGCAGGGGATTCAGACAGGGCTGCTTTGCGGCCCCCGATCTGGGGCAGGGGCAGTGGGCGGCCTGTGGCCCGGGCAGGAGCCTCTCCGCATGTGTCCCAGGGACCCATCTGCCTGCGAGCCTCGGTCACCTGGCAGGAAGCTACGATGCCCAGACCTATGGTTAGCTGTGCAGCGAGGTGTACTGCGCGGACAGGTTCCACACACACTTCAAGTAAGAGGGCGGCCTGAGTGGAAAGGTGAGAGTTTGGGCAGCTGTGCAGACAAAGAAAGCGCCCTTTGGCCTGGGCCTAAATGCTTGTGACACTCCACTGGGCCTGCCGGGCTCTGAGGGCCCTGCCCTGGGCCACCTGCTCCCCTGCCCTTTGTTCAGTCACAGCAGAGATGGCCACACCCACTCCCTCAGTGAGGGCAGTGTCCCAAACTCCCTCAGCCCCGCCCCCTCTCCGCAGGTTACCATGGACTACAGAGGCTGCTTTCTGAGGCCAGGGCGTACCGAGAATGCCAAGGGCAGACATGATGACCTTAAATGATTTCCTCTTGTGTCAGTTTTGGTAAACTTTAGGAGCTAGGAAATGGTCCACTTGACAGAAATGTTCAAATTTACTGGCATTTCATATATTCTCTGCTCTAACATTGTCCTGACTCTTTCTCTATATTCTTTACTTATGTTTTTGTTTTCCTTAATCAAAGTGTGTCTTTTAAATCTTTTCAAAGAAGATTCCTTGGACTTACTAAATCACCTGAATTTTATACGTTTTCTATTGTATTAAGTTCTGCTCATATCTTTATTTAACTTTTTCTATGTTCTCAGTGTTATTGTTTTCATCTTCTGATGTCAATTAAAACACTTGGTTATTCATTTTAATAAATCTTTTTACTTATAAAGATTTGAACTTTTGAAGATTCCAGCTTACTTGTACGTTTCTAAGGGTCAGGTCCTCTCCATTGTTGCTGGCCTAAGGCTTAGTTCACCATATAGCAATGTATATATTGACCTATTTTCCCCTCGACTTTCTGTGATCCCCTACATCTCACCTTTCTTTGAAGACAAGCCATTTGAAATACCCTTAACTTATATCACAGCCAATAAGTCTTTGAAATAATGTGTATTTTTTAGAGAAATCTTCTTATATAATTAGGCAGAAAATCTGACCTGCCATAGTTTTCAAAACAGCATAATTTCACTCTTCTCAATGATTAATCTGTTGTATTACACAACCTTTGTGTATTTAGCTTTATCAATGACATGTCCTTTAAAAATGTTTTAGAGATCCTACCAGTCTTTGACAACATCCTTGTGCCTTGTTTCAGTTCCAGTTTTATGTATATTTTCTGCCTTGCACCCGATTATTCCTACATCTGATGGATGGCCTTGGGAATCTTATTCTGGTATTGATTGTTTTGGCTGATTGTCTCCCCTTGTAGCTGCTTTCTTCATTATTGTGTAAAGTTAGATCATGAGCTCATGTTTAGCTAAACAGCTGACCTTGTAAGAGGCTTAGGTGTGAACGCTCGTAAGTTTCAGCAGAATGTCGGCCAAGATTTATTTGTGTCCCTCCAATGAGTGGCCCGCAAGGACCCCTTTTTCTACAAGTGTAGGTCCAATATTCCCTCTAGGGGCAGGGGACTCAGACAGGGCTGCTTTGCGGGCCCCGATCTGGGGCAGGGGCTGTGGGCGGCCTGTGGCCCGGACAGGAGCCTCTCCGCGTGTGTCCCAGGGACCCATCTGCCTGCGAGCCTCGGTCACCTGGCAGGAAGCTACGATGCCCAGACCTATGCTTAGCTGTGCAGCGAGGTGTACTGCGCGGACAGGTTCCACACACACTTCAAGTAAGAGGGCGGCCTGAGTGGAAAGGTGAGAGTTTGGGCAGCTGTGCAGACAAAGAAAGCGCCCTTTGGCCTGGGCCTAAATGCTTGTGACACTCCACTGGGCCTGCCGGGCTCTGAGGGCCCTGCCCTGGGCCCCCTGATCCCCTGCCCTTTGTTCAGTCACAGCAGAGATGGCCACACCCACTCCCTCAGTGAGGGCAGTGTCCCAACCTCCCTCAGCCCCGCCCCCTCTCCGCAGGTTACCATGGACTACAGATGCTGCATTCTGAGGCCAGGGCGTTCCGAGAATGCCAAGGGCAGACATGATGACCTTAAATGATTTCCTCTTGTGTCAGTTTTGGTAAACTTTAGGAGCTAGGAAATGGTCCACTTGACAGAAATGTTCAAATTTACTGGCATTTCATATATTCTCTGCTCTAACATTGTCCTGACTCATTCTGTATATTCTTTACTTATGTTTTTGTTTTCCTTAATCAAAGTGTGTCTTTTAAATCTTTTCAAAGAAGATTCCTTGGACTTACTAAATCACCTGAATTTTATACGTTTTCTGTTGTATTAAGTTCTGCTCATATCTTTATTTAACTTTTTCTATGTTCTCAGGGTTTATTGTTTTCATCTTCTGATGTCAATTAAAACACTTGGTTATTCATTTTAATAAATCTTTTTACTTATAAAGATTTGAACTTTTGAAGATTCCAGCTTACTTGTACGTTTCTAAGGGTCAGGTCCTCTCCATTGTTGCTGGCCTAAGGCTTAGTTCACCATATAGCAATGTATATATTGACCTATTTTCCCCTCGACTTTCTGTGATCCCCTACATCTCACCTTTCTTTGAAGACAAGCCATTTGAAATACCCTTAACTTATTTCACAGCCAATAAGTCTTTGAAATAATGGGTATTTTTTAGAGAAATCTTCTTATATAATTAGGCAGAAAATCTGACCTGCCATAGTTTTCAAAACAGCATAATTTCACTCTTCTCAATGATTAATCTGTTGTATTACACAACCTTTGTGTATTTAGCTTTATCAATGACATGTCCTTTAAAAATGTTTTAGAGATCCTACCAGTCTTTGACAACATCCTTGTGCCTTGTTTCAGTTCCAGTTTGATGTATATTTTCTGCCTTGCACCCGATTATTCCTACATCTGATGGATGGCCTTGGGAATCTTATTCTGGTATTGATTGTTTTGGCTGATTGTCTCCCCTTGTAGCTGCTTTCTTCATTATTGTGTAAAGTTAGATCATGAGCTCATGTTTAGCTAAACAGCTGACCTTGTAAGAGGCTTAGGTGTGAACGCTCGTAAGTTTCAGCAGAAAGTCGGCCAAGATTTATTTGTGTCCCTCCAATGAGTGGCCCGCAAGGACCCCATTTTCTACAAGTGTTGGTCCAATACTCCCTCTAGTGGCAGGGGACTCAGACAGGGCTGCTTTGCGGCCCCCGATCTGGGGCAGGGGCCGTGGGCGCCCTGTGGCCCGGGCAGGAGCCTCTCCGCGTGTGTCCCAGGGACCCATCTGCCTGCAAGCCTCGGTCACCTGGCAGGAAGCTACGATGCCCAGACCTATGGTTAGCTGTGCAGCGAGGTGTACTGCGCGGACAGGTTCCACACACACTTCAAGTAAGAGGGCGGCCTGAGTGGAAAGGTGAGAGTTTGGGCAGCTGTGCAGACAAAGAAAGCGCCCTTTGGCCTGGGCCTAAATGCTTGTGACACTCCACTGGGCCTGCCGGGCTCTGAGGGCCCTGCCCTGGGCCCCCTGCTCCCCTGCCCTTTGTTCAGTCACAGCAGAGATGGCCACACCCACTCCCTCAGTGAGGGCAGTGTCCCAACCTCCCTCAGCCCCGCCCCCTCTCCGCAGGTTACCATGGACTACAGAGGCTGCATTCTGAGGCCAGGGCGTTCCGAGAATGCCAAGGGCAGACATGATGACCTTAAATGATTTCCTCTTGTGTCAGTTTTGGTAAACTTTAGGAGCTAGGAAATGGTCCACTTGACAGAAATGTTCAAATTTACTGGCATTTCATATATTCTCTGCTCTAACATTGTCCTGACTCTTTCTGTATATTCTTTACTTATGTTTTTGTTTTCCTTAGTCAAAGTGTGTCTTTTAAATCTTTTCAAAGAAGATTCTTCGGATGTACTAAGTCACCTGAGTTTTATACGTTTTCTGTTGTATTAAGTTCTGCTCATATCTTTATTTAACTTTTTTCTATGTTCTCAGGGTTTATTGTTTTCATCTTCTGATGTCAATTAAAACACTTGGTTATTCATTTTAATAAATCTTTTTACATATAAAGATTTGAACTTTTGAAGATTCCAGCTTACTTGTACGTTTCTAAGGGTCAGGTCCTCTCCATTGTTGCTGGCCTAAGGCTTAGTTCACCATATAGCAATGTATATATTGACCTATTTTCCCCTCGACTTTCTGTGATCCCCTACATCTCACCTTTCTTTGCAGACAAGCCATTTGAAATACCCTTAACTTATTTCACAGCCAATAAGTCTTTGAAATAATGTGTATTTTTTAGAGAAATCTTCTTATATAATTAGGCAGAAAATCTGACCTGCCATAGTTTTCAAAACAGCATAATTTCACTCTTCTCAATGATTAATCTGTTGTATTACACAACCTTTGTGTATTTAGCTTTATCAATCACATGTCCTTTAAAAATGTTTTAGAGATCCTACCAGTCTTTGAAAACATCCTTGTGCCTTGTTTCAGTGACAGTTTTATGTATATTTTCTGCCTTGCACCCGATTATTCCTACATCTGATGGATGGCCTTGGGAATCTAATTCTGGTATTGATTGTTTTGGCTGATTGTCCCCCCTTGTAGCTGCTTTCTTCATTATTGTGTAAATTTAGATCATGAGCTCATCTTTAGCTAAACAGCTGACCTTGTAAGAGGCTTAGGTGTGAACGCTCGTAAGTTTCAGCAGAAAGTCGGCCAAGATTTATTTGTGTCCCTCCAATGAGTGGCCCGCAAGGACCCCGTTTTCTACAAGTGTTGGTCCAATACTCCCTCTAGAGGCAGGAGACACAGACAGGGCTGCTTTGCGGCCCGCGTTCTGGGGCAGGGGCAGTGGGGGGACTGTGGCCCGGGCAGGAGCCTCTCCGCGTGTGACCCACGGACCCATCTGCCTGTGAGCCTCGGTCAACTGGCAGGAAGCTACGATGCCCAGACCTATGGTTAGCTGTGCAGCGAGGTGTACTGCGCGGACAGGTTCCACACACACTTCAAGTAAGAGGGCGGCCTGAGTGGAAAGGTGAGAGTTTGGGCAGCTGTGCAGACAAAGAAAGCGCCCTTTGGCCTGGGCCTAAATGCTTGTGACACTCCACTGGGCCTGCCGGGCTCTGAGGGCCCTGCCCTGGGCCCCCTGCTCCCCTGCCCTTTGTTCAGTCACAGCAGAGATGGCCACACCCACTCCCTCAGTGAGGGCATTGTTCCAACCTCCCTCAGCTCCGCCCCCTTTCCACAGGTTACCATGGACTACAGAGGCTGCATTCTGAGGCCAGGGCGTTCCGAGAATGCCAAGGGCTGACATGAAGACCTTAAATGATTTCCTCTTGTGTCAGTTTTGTTAAACTTTAGGAGCTAGGAAATGGTCCACTTGACAGAAATGTTCAAACTTACTGGCATTTCATATATTCTCTGCTCTAACATTGTCCTGACTCTTTCTGTATATTCTTTACTTATGTTTTTGTTTTCCTTAATCAAAGTGTGTCTTTTAAATCTTTTCAAAGAAGATTCTTTGGACTTACTAAATCACCTGAATTTTATACGTTTTCTGTTGTATTAAGTTCTGCTCATATCTTTATTTAACTTTTTTCTATGTTCTCAGGGTTTATTGTTTTCATCTTCTGATGTCAATTAAAACACTTGGTTATTCATTTTAATAAATCTTTTTACTTATAAAGATTTGAACTTTTGAAGATTCCAGCTTACTTGTACGTTTCTAAGGGTCAGGTCCTCTCCATTGTTGCTGGCCTAAGGCTTAGTTCACCATATAGCAATGTATATATTGACCTATTTTCCCCTTGACTTTCTGTGATCCCCTACATCTCACCTTTCTTTGCAGGCAAGCCATTTGAAATACCCGTAACTTATTTCACAGCCAATAAGTCTTTGAAATAATGTGTATTCTGTAGAGAAATCTTCTTATATAATTAGGCAGAAAATCTGACCTGCCATAGTTTTCAAAACAGCATAATTTCACTCTTCTCAATGATTAATCTGTTGTATTACACAACCTTTGTGTATTTAGCTTTATCAATGACATGTCCTTTAAAAATGTTTTAGAGATCCTACCAGTCTTTGAAAACATCCTTGTGCCTTGTTTCAGTTCCAGTTTTATGTATATTTTCTGCCTTGCACCCGATTATTCCTACATCTGATGGATGGCCTTGGGAATCTAATTCTGGTATTGATTGTTTTGGCTGATTGTCTCCCCTTGTAGCTGCTTTCTTCATTATTGTGTAAAGTTAGATCATGAGCTCATGTTTAGCTAAGCAGCTGACCTTGTAAGAGGCTTAGGTGTGAACGCTCGTAAGTTTCAGCAGAAAGTCGGCCAAGATTTATATGTGTCCCTCCAATGAGTGGCCCGCAAGGACCCCATTTTCTACAAGTGGTGGTCCAATACTCCCTCTAGTGGCAGGGGACTCAGACAGAGCTGCTTTGTGGCCCCCGATCTGGGGCAGGGGCCGTGGGCGCCCTGTGGCCCGGGCAGGAGCCTCTCCGCGTGTGTCCCAGGGACCCATCTGCCTGCAAGCCTCGGTCACCTGGCAGGAAGCTACGATGCCCAGACCTATGGTTAGCTGTGCAGCGAGGTGTACTGCGCGGACAGGTTCCACACACACTTCAAGTAAGAGGGCGGCCTGAGTGGAAAGGTGAGTGTTTGGGCAGCTGTGCAGACAAAGAAAGCGCCCTTTGGCCTGGGCCTAAATGCTTGTGACACTCCACTGGGCCTGCCGGGCTCTGAGGGCCCTGCCCTGGGCCCCCTGCTCCCCTGCCCTTTATTCAGTCACAGCAGAGATGGCCACACCCACTCCCTCAGTGAGGGCAGTGTCCCAACCTCCCTCAGCCCCGCCCCCTCTCCGCAGGTTACCATGGACTACAGATGCTGCATTCTGAGGCCAGGGCGTTCCGAGAATGCCAAGGGCAGACATGATGACCTTAAATGATTTCCTCTTGTGTCAGTTTTGGTAAACTTTAGGAGCTAGGAAATGGTCCACTTGACAGAAATGTTCAAATTTACTGGCATTTCATATATTCTCTGCTCTAACATTGTCCTGACTCATTCTGTATATTCTTTACTTATGTTTTTGTTTTCCTTAATCAAAGTGTGTCTTTTAAATCTTTTCAAAGAAGATTCCTTGGACTTACTAAATCACCTGAATTTTATACGTTTTCTGTTGTATTAAGTTCTGCTCATATCTTTATTTAACTTTTTCTATGTTCTCAGGGTTTATTGTTTTCATCTTCTGATGTCAATTAAAACACTTGGTTATTCATTTTAATAAATCTTTTTACTTATAAAGATTTGAACTTCTGAAGATTCCAGCTTACTTGTACGTTTCTAAGGGTCAGGTCCTCTCCATTGTTGCTGGCCTAAGGCTTAGTTCACCATATAGCAATGTATATATTGACCTATTTTCCCCTCGACTTTCTGTGATCCCCTACATCTCACCTTCCTTTGAAGACAAGCCATTTGAAATACCCTTAACTTATTTCACAGCCAATAAGTCTTTGAAATAATGGGTATTTTTTAGAGAAATCTTCTTATATAATTAGGCAGAAAATCTGACCTGCCATAGTTTTCAAAACAGCATAATTTCACTCTTCTCAATGATTAATCTGTTGTATTACACAACCTTTGTGTATTTAGCTTTATCAATGACATGATCTTTAAAAATGTTTTAGAGATCCTACCAGTCTTTGACAACATCCTTGTGCCTTGTTTCAGTTCCAGTTTTATGTATATTTTCTGCCTTGCACCCGATTATTCCTACATCTGATGGATGGCCTTGGGAATCTTATTCTGGTATTGATTGTTTTGGCTGATTGTCTCCCCTTGTAGCTGCTTTCTTCATTATTGTGTAAAGTTAGATCATGAGCTCATGTTTAGCTAAACAGCTGACCTTGTAAGAGGCTTAGGTGTGAACGCTCGTAAGTTTCAGCAGAATGTCGGCCAAGATTTATTTGTGTCCCTCCAATGAGTGGCCCGCAAGGACCCCGTTTTCTACAAGTGTAGGTCCAATATTCCCTCTAGGGGCAGGGGACTCAGACTGGGCTGCTTTGCGGGCCCCGATCTGGGGCAGGGGCTGTGGGCGGCCTGTGGCCCGGGCAGGAGCCTCTCCGCGTGTGTCCCAGGGACCCATCTGCCTGCGAGCCTCGGTCACCTGGCAGGAAGCTACGATGCCCAGAGCTATGGTTAGCTGTGCAGCGAGGTGTACTGCGCGGACAGGTTCCACACACACTTCAAGTAAGAGGGCGGCCTGAGTGGAAAGGTGAGAGTTTGGGCAGCTGTGCAGACAAAGAAAGCGCCCTTTGGCCTGGGCCTAAATGCTTGTGACACTCCACTGGGCCTGCCGGGCTCTGAGGGCCCTGCCCTGGGACCCCTGCTCCCCTGCCCTTTGTTCAGTCACAGCAGAGATGGCCACACCCACTCCCTCAGTGAGGGCAGTGTCCCAACCTCCCTCAGCCCCGCCCCCTCTCCGCAGGTTACCATGGACTACAGAGGCTGCATTCTGAGGCCAGGGCGTTCCGAGAATGCCAAGGGCAGACATGATGACCTTCAATGATTTCCTCTTGTGTCAGTTTTGGTAAACTTTAGGAGCTAGGAAATGGTCAACTTTACAGAAATGTTCAAATTTACTGGCATTTCATATATTCTCTGCTCTAACATTGTCCTGACTCATTCTGTATATTCTTTACTTATGTTTTTGTTTTCCTTAATCAAAGTGTGTCTTTTAAATCTTTTCAAAGAAGATTCTTTGGACTTACTAAATCACCTGAATTTTATACGTTTTCTGTTGTATTAAGTTCTGCTCATATCTTTATTTAACTTTTTTCTCTGTTCTCAGGGTTTATTGTTTTCATCTTCTGATGTCAATTAAAACACTTGGTTATTCATTTTAATAAATCTTTTTACATATAAAGATTTGAACTTTTGAAGATTCCAGCTTACTTATACGTTTCTAAGGGTCAGGTCCTCTCCATTGTTGCTGGCCTAAGGCTTAGTTCACCATATAGCAATGTATATATTGACCTATTTTCCTCTCGACTTTCTGTGATCCCCTACATCTCACCTTTCTTTGCAGACAAGCCATTTGAAATACCCTTAACTTATATCACAGCCAATAAGTCTTTGAAATAATGTGTATTTTTTAGAGAAATCTTCTTATATAATTAGGCAGAAAATCTGACCTGCCATAGTTTTCAAAACAGCATAATTTCACTCTTCTCAATGATTAATCTGTTGTATTACACAACCTTTGTGTATTTAGCTTTATCAATGACATGTCCTTTAAAAATGTTTTAGAGATCCTACCTGTCGTTGAAAACATCCTTGTGCCTTGTTTCAGTGCCAGTTTTATGTATATTTTCTGCCTTGCACCCGATTATTCCTACATCTGATGGATGGCCTTGGGAATCTAATTCTGGTATTGATTGTTTTGGCTGATTGTCTCCCCTTGTAGCTGCTTTCTTCATTATTGTGTAAATTTAGATCATGAGCTCATGTTTAGCTAAACAGCTGACCTTGTAAGAGGCTTAGGTGTGAACGCTCGTAAGTTTCAGCAGAAAGTCGGCCAAGATTTATTTGTGTCCCTCCAATGAGTGGCCCGCAAGTACCCCGTTTTCTACAAGTGTTGGTCCAATACTCCCTCTAGAGGCAGGAGAATCAGACAGGGCTGCTTTGCGGCCCCCGTTCTGGGGCAGGGGCAGTGGGGGGACTGTGGCCCGGGCAGGAGCCTCTCCGCGTGTGTCCCAGGGACCCATCTGCCTGCGAGCCTCGGTCACCTGGCAGGAAGCTACGATGCCCAGACCTATGGTTAGCTGTGCAGCGAGGTGTATTGCGCCGACAGGTTCCACACACACTTCAAGTAAGAGGGCGGCCTGAGTGGAAAGGTGAGAGTTTCGGCAGCTGTGCAGACAAAGAAAGCGCCCTATGGCCTGGGCCTAAATGCTTGTGACACTCCACTGGGCCTGCCGGGCTCTGTGGGCCCTGCCTTGGACCCCCTGCTCCCCTGCCCTTTGTTCAGTCACAGCAGAGATGGCCACACCCACTCCCTCAGTGAGGGCAGTGTTCCAACCTCACTCAGCCCCGCCCCCTCTCCGCAGGTTACCATGGACTACAGAGGCTGCATTCTGAGGCCAGTGTGTTCCGAGAATGCCAAGGGCAGACATGATGACCTTAAATGATTTCCTCTTGTGTCAGTTTTGGTAAACTTTAGGAGCTAGGAAATGGTCCACTTTACAGAAATGTTCAAATTTACTGGCATTTCATATATTCTCTGCTCTAACATTGTCCTGACTCTTTCTGTATATTCTTTACTTATGTTTTTGTTTTCCTTAATCAAAGTGTGTCTTTTAAATCTTTTCAAAGAAGATTCTTCGGATTTACTAAGTCACCTGAGTTTTACACGTTTTCTGTTGTATTAAGTTCTGCTCATATCTTTATTTAACTTTTTTCTATGTTCTCAGGGTATATTGTTTTCATCTTCTGATGTCAATTAAAACACTTGGTTATTCATTTTAATAAATCTTTTTACATATAAAGATTTGAACTTTTGAAGATTCCAGCTTACTTGTACGTTTCTAAGGGTCAGGTCCTCTCCATTGTTGCTGACCTAAGGCTTAGTTCACCATATAGCAATGTATATATTGACCTATTTTCCTCTCGACTTTCTGTGATCCCCTACATCTCACCTTTCTTTGCAGACAAGCCATTTGAAATACCCTTAACTTATATCACAGCCAATAAGTCTTTGAAATAATGTGTATTTTTTAGAGAAATCTTCTTATATAATTAGGCAGAAAATCTGACCTGCCATAGTTTTCAAAACAGCATAATTTCACTCTTCTCAATGATTAATCTGTTGTATTACACAACCTTTGTGTATTTAGCTTTATCAATGACATGTCCTTTAAAAATGTTTTAGAGATCCTACCAGTCGTTGAAAACATCCTTGTGCCTTGTTTCAGTGCCAGTTTTATGTATATTTTCTGCCTTGCACCCGATTATTCCTACATCTGATGGATGGCCTTGGGAATCTAATTCTGGTATTGATTGTTTTGGCTGATTGTCTCCCCTTGTAGCTGCTTTCTTCATTATTGTGTAAATTTAGATCATGAGCTCATGTTTAGCTAAACAGCTGACCTTGTAAGAGACTTAGGTGTGAACGCTCGTAAGTTTCAGCAGAAAGTCGGCCAAGATTTATTTGTGTCCCTCCAATGAGTGGCCCGCAAGTACCCCGTTTTCTACAAGTGTTGGTCCAATACTCCCTCTAGAGGCAGGAGAATCAGACAGGGCTGCTTTGCGGCCCCCGTTCTGGGGCAGGGGCAGTGGGGGGACTGTGGCCCGGGCAGGAGCCTCTCCGCGTGTGTCCCAGGGACCCATCTGCCTGCGAGGCTCGGTCACCTGGCAGGAAGCTACGATGCCCATACCTATGGTTAGCTGTGCAGCGAGGTGTATTGCGCGGACAGGTTCCACACACACTTCAAGTAAGAGGGCGGCCTGAGTGGAAAGGTGAGAGTTTCGGCAGCTGTGCAGACAAAGAAAGCGCCCTATGGCCTGGGCCTAAATGCTTGTGACACTCCACTGGGCCTGCCGGGCTCTGTGGGCCCTGCCTTGGACCCCCTGCTCCCCTGCCCTTTGTTCAGTCACAGCAGAGATGGCCACACCCACTCCCTCAGTGAGGGCAGTGTTCCAACCTCACTCAGCCCCGCCCCCTCTCCGCAGGTTACCATGGACTACAGAGGCTGCATTCTGAGGCCAGGGTGTTCCGAGAATGCCAAGGGCAGACATGATGACCTTAAATGATTTCCTCTTGTGTCAGTTTTGGTAAACTTTAGGAGCTAGGAAATGGTCCACTTTACAGAAATGTTCAAATTTACTGGCATTTCATATATTCTCTGCTCTAACATTGTCCTGACTCTTTCTCTATATTCTTTACTTATGTTTTTGTTTTCCTTAGTCAAAGTGTGTCTTTTAAATCTTTTCAAAGAAGATTCTTCGGATTTACTAAGTCACCTGAGTTTTACACGTTTTCTGTTGTATTAAGTTCTGCTCATATCTTTATTTAACTTTTTTCTATGTTCTCAGGGTATATTGTTTTCATCTTCTGATGTCAATTAAAACACTTGGTTATTCATTTTAATAAATCTTTTTACATATAAAGATTTGAACTTTTGAAGATTCCAGCTTACTTGTACGTTTCTAAGGGTCAGGGCCTCTCCATTGTTGCTGACCTAAGGCTTAGTTCACCATATAGCAATGTATATATTGACCTATTTTCCTCTCGACTTTCTGTGATCCCCTACATCTCACCTTTCTTTGCAGACAAGCCATTTGAAATACCCTTAACTTATATCACAGCCAATAAGTCTTTGAAATAATGTGTATTTTTTAGAGAAATCTTCTTATATAATTAGGCAGAAAATCTGACCTGCCATAGTTTTCAAAACAGCATAATTTCACTCTTCTCAATGATTAATCTGTTGTATTACACAACCTTTGTGTATTTAGCTTTATCAATGACATGTCCTTTAAAAATGTTTTAGAGATCCTACCAGTCGTTGAAAACATCCTTGTGCCTTGTTTCAGTGCCAGTTTTATGTATATTTTCTGCCTTGCACCCGATTATTCCTACATCTGATGGATGGCCTTGGGAATCTAATTCTGGTATTGATTGTTTTGGCTGATTGTCTCCCCTTGTAGCTGCTTTCTTCATTATTGTGTAAATTTAGATCATGAGCTCATGTTTAGCTAAACAGCTGACCTTGTAAGAGACTTAGGTGTGAACGCTCGTAAGTTTCAGCAGAAAGTCGGCCAAGATTTATTTGTGTCCCTCCAATGAGTGGCCCGCAAGTACCCCGTTTTCTACAAGTGTTGGTCCAATACTCCCTCTAGAGGCAGGAGAATCAGACAGGGCTGCTTTGCGGCCCCCGTTCTGGGGCAGGGGCAGTGGGGGGACTGTGGCCCGGGCAGGAGCCTCTCCGCGTGTGTCCCAGGGACCCATCTGCCTGCGAGGCTCGGTCACCTGGCAGGAAGCTACGATGCCCATACCTATGGTTAGCTGTGCAGCGAGGTGTATTGCGCGGACAGGTTCCACACACACTTCAAGTAAGAGGGCGGCCTGAGTGGAAAGGTGAGAGTTTCCGCAGCTGTGCAGACAAAGAAAGCGCCCTATGGCCTGGGCCTAAATGCTTGTGACACTCCACTGGGCCTGCCGGGCTCTGTGGGCCCTGCCCTGGACCCCCTGCTCCCCTGCCCTTTGTTCAGTCACAGCAGAGATGGCCACACCCACTCCCTCAGTGAGGGCAGTGTTCCAACCTCCCTCAGCCCCGCCCCCTCTCCGCAGTTAACCATGGACTAGAGAGGCTGCATTCTGAGGCCAGGGCGTTCCGAGAATGCCAAGGGCAGACATGAAGACCTTTAATGATTTCCTCTTGTGTCAGTTTTGGTAAACTTTAGGAGCTTGGAAATGGTCCACTTGACAGAAATGTTCAAACTTACTGGCATTTCATATATTCTCTGCTCTAACATTGTCCTGACTCTTTCTGTATATTCTTTACTTATGTTTTTGTTTTCCTTAATCAAAGTGTGTCTTTTAAATCTTTTCAAAGAAGATTCTTTGGACTTACTAAATCACCTGAATTTTATACGTTTTCTGTTGTATTAAGTTCTGCTCATATCTTTATTTATCTTTTTTCTATGTTCTCAGGGTTTATTGTTTTCATCTTCTGATGTCAATTAAAACACTTGGTTATTCATTTTACTAAATCTTTTTACTTATAAAGATTTGAACTTTTGAAGATTCCAGCTTACTTGTACGTTTCTAAGGGTCAGGTCCTCTCCATTGTTGCTGGCCTAAGGCTTAGTTTACCATAGAGCAATGTATATATTGACCTATTTTCCCCTCGACTTTCTGTGATCCCCTACATCTCACCTTTCTTTGAAGACAAGCCATTTGAAATACCCTTAACTTATTTCACAGCCAATAAGTCATTGAAATAATGGGTATTTTTTAGAGAAATCTTCTTATATAATTAGGCAGAAAATCTGACCTGCCATAGTTTTCAAAACAGCATAATTTCACTCTTCTCAGTGATTAATCTGTTGTATTACACAACCTTTGTGTATTTAGCTTTATCAATCACATGTCCTTTAAAAATGTTTTAGAGATCCTACCAGTCTTTGAAAACAACCTTGTGCCTTGTTTCAGTGCCAGTTTTATGTATATTTTCTGCCTTGCACCCGATTATTCCTACATCTGATGGATGGCCTTGGGAATCTAATTCTGGTATTGATTGTTTTGGCTGATTGTCTCCCCTTGTAGCTGCTTTCTTCATTATTGTGTAAATTTAGATCATGAGCTCATGTTTAGCTAAACAGCTGACCTTGTAAGAGGCTTAGGTGTGAACGCTCGTAAGTTTCAGCAGAAAGTCGGCAAAGATTTATTTGTGTCCCTCCAATGCGTGGGCCGCAAGGACCCCGTTTTCTACAAGTGTTGGTCCAATACTCCCTCTAGAGGCAGGAGACTCAGACAGGGCTGCTTTGCGGCCCCCGTTCTGGGGCAGGGGCAGTGGGCGACCTGTGGCCCGGGCAGGAGCCTCTCCGCGTGTGTCCCAGGGTCCCATCTGCCTGCGAGCCTCGGTCACCTGGCAGGAAGCAACGATGCCCAGACCTATGGTTAGCTGTGCAGCGAGGTGTACTGCGCGGACAGGTTCCACACACACTTCAAGTAAGAGGGCGGCCTGAGTGGAAAGGTGAGAGTTTCGGCAGCTGTGCAGACAAAGAAAGCGCCCTATGGCCTGGGCCTAAATGCTTGTGACACTCCACTGGGCCTGCCGGGCTCTGAGGGCCCTGCCCTGGGCCCCCTGCTCCCCTGCCCTTTGTTCAGTCACAGCAGAGATGGCCACACACACTCCCTCAGTGAGGGCAGTGTTCCAACCTCGCTCAGCCCCGCCCCCTCTCCGCAGGTTACCATGGACTACAGAGGCTGCATTCTGAGTCCAGGGCGTTCCGAGAATGCCAAGGGCAGACATGATGACCTTAAATGATTTTCTCTTGTGTCAGGTTTGGTAAACTTTAGGAGATAGGAAATGGTCCACTTGACAGAAATGTTCAAATTTACTGGCATTTCATATATTCTCTGCTCTAACATTGTCCTGACTCTTTCTGTATATTCTTTACTTATGTTTTTGTTTTCCTTAATCAAAGTGTGTCTTTTAAATCTTTTCAAAGAAGATTCTTTGGACTTACTGAATCACCTGAATTTTATACGTTTTCTGTTGTATTAAATTCTGCTCATATCTTCATTTAACTTTTTTCTATGTTCTCAGGGTTTATTGTTTTCATCTTCTGATGTCAATTAAAACACTTGGTTATTCATTTTAATAAATCTTTTTACTTATAAAGATTTGAACTTTTGAAGATTCCAGCTTACTTGTACGTTTCTAAGGGTCAGGTCCTCTCCATTGTTGCTGGCCTGAGGCTTAGTTCACCATAGAGCAATGTATATATTGACCTATTTTCCCCTCGACTTTCTGTGATCCCCTACATCTCACCTTTCTTTGCAGACAAGCCATTTGAAATACCCTTAACTTATTTCACAGCCAAAAAGTCTTTGAAATAATGGGTATTTTTTAGAGAAATCTTCTTATATAATTAGGCAGAAAATCTGACCTGCCATAGTTTTCAAAACAGCATAATTTCACTCTTCTCAATGATTAATCTGTTGTATTACACAACCTTTGTGTATTTAGCTTTATCAATGACATGTCCTTTAAAAATGTTTTAGAGATCCTACCAGTCTTTGAAAACATCCTCGTGCCTTGTTTCAGTTCCAGTTTTATGTATATTTTCTGCCTTGCACCCGATTATTCCTACATCTGATGGATGGCCTTGGGAATCTAATTCTGGTATTGATTGTTTTGGCTGATTGTCTCCCCTTCTAGCTGCTTTCTTCATTATTGTGTAAAGTTAGATCATGAGCTCATGTTTAGCTAAACAGCTGACCTTGTAAGAGGCTTAGGTGTGAACGCTCGTAAGTTTCAGCAGAAAGTCGGCAAAGATTTATTTGTGTCCCTCCAATGCGTGGGCCGCAAGGACCCCGTTTTCTACAAGTGTTGGTCCAATACTCCCTCTAGAGGCAGGAGACTCAGACAGGGCTGCTTTGCGGCCACCGTTCTGGGGCAGGGGCAATGGGCGGCCTGTGGCCCGGGCAGGAGCCTCTCCGCGTGTGTCACAGGGTCCCATCTGCCTGCGAGCCTCGGTCACCTGGCAGGAAGCAACGATGCCCAGACCTATGGTTAGCTGTGCAGCGAGGTGTACTGCGCGGACAGGTTCCACACACACTTCAAGTAAGAGGGCGGCCTGAGTGGAAAGGTGAGAGTTTCGGCAGCTGTGCAGACAAAGAAAGCGCCCTATGGCCTGGGCCTAAATGCTTGTGACACTCCACTGGGCCTGCCGGGCTCTGAGGGCCCTGCCCTGGGCCCCCTGCTCCCCTGCCCTTTGTTCAGTCACAGCAGAGATGGCCACACCCACTCCCTCAGTGAGGGCAGTGTTCCAACCTCGCTCAGCCCCGCCCCCTCTCCGCAGGTTACCATGGACTACAGAGGCTGCATTCTGAGGCCAGGGCGTTCCGAGAATGCCAAGGGCAGACATGATGACCTTAAATGATTTCCTCTTGTGTCAGGTTTGGTAAACTTTAGGAGCTAGGAAATGGTCCACTTTACAGAAATGTTCAAATTTACTGGCATTTCATATATTCTCTGCTCTAACATTGTCCTGACTCTTTCTGTATATTCTTTACTTATGTTTTTGTTTTCCTTAGTCAAAGTGTGTCTTTTAAATCTTTTCAAAGAAGATTCTTCGGATTTAGTAAGTCACCTGAGTTTTATACGTTTTCTGTTGTATTAAGTTCTGCTCATATATTTATTTAACTTTTTTCTATGTTCTCAGGGTTTATTGTTTTCATCTTCTGATGTCAATTAAAACACTTGGTTATTCATTTTAATAAATCTTTTTACTTATAAAGATTTGAACTTTTGAAGATTCCAGCTTACTTGTACGTTTCTAAGGGTCAGGTCCTCTCCATTGTTGCTGGCCTAAGTCTTAGTTCACCATATAGCAATGTATATATTGACCTATTTTCCCCTCGACTTTCTGTGATCCCCTACATCTCACCTTTCTTTGAAGACAAGCCATTTGAAATACCCTTAACTTATTTCACAGCCAATAAGTCTTTGAAATAATGGGTATTCTTTAGAGAAATCTTCTTATATAATTAGGCAGAAAATCTGACCTGCCATAGTTTTCAAAACAGCATAATTTCACTCTTCTCAATGATTAATCTGTTGTATTACACAACCTTTGTGTATTTAGCTTTATCAATGACATGTCCTTTAAAAATGTTTTAGAGATCCTACCAGTCTTTGAAAACATCCTCGTGCCTTGTTTCAGTTCCAGTTTTATGTATATTTTCTGCCTTGCACCCGATTATTCCTACATCTGATGGATGGTCTTGGGAATCTAATTCTGGTATTGATTGTTTTGGCTGATTGTCTCCCCTTGTAGCTGCTTTCTTCATTATTGTGTAAAGTTAGATCATGAGCTCATGTGTAGCTAAACAGCTGACCTTGTAAGAGGCTTAGGTGTGAACGCTCGTAAGTTTCAGCAGAAAGTCGGCCAAGATTTATTTGTGTCCCTCCAATGAGTGGCCCGCAAGGACCCCGTTTTCTACAAGTGTTGGTCCAATACTCCCTCTAGAGGCAGGGGACTCAGACAGGGCTGCTTTGCGGCCCCCGATCTGGGGCAGGGGCAGTGGGCGGCCTGTGGCCCGGGCAGGAGCCTCTCTGCGTGTGTCCCAGGGACCCATCTGCCTGCGAGCCTCGGTCAACTGGCAGGAAGCTACGATGCCCAGACCTATGCTTAGCTGTGCAGCGAGGTGAACTGCGCGGACAGGTTCCACACACACTTCAAGTAACAGGGCGGCCTGAGTGGAAAGTTGAGAGTTTGGGCAGCTGTGCAGACAAATAAAGCGCCCTTTGGCCTGGGCCTAAATGCTTGTGACACTCCACTGGGCCTGCCGGGCTCTGAGGGCCGTGCCCTGGGCCACCTGCTCCCCTGCCCTTTGTTCTGTCACAGCAGAGATGGCCACACCCACTCCCTCAGTGAGGGCAGTGTCCCAACCTCCCTCAGCCCCGCCCCCTCTCCGCAGGTTACCATGGACAACAGAGGCTGCATTCTGAGGCCAGGGCGTTCCGAGAATGCCAAGGGCAGACATGATGACCTTAAATGATTTCCTCTTGTGTCAGTTTTGGTAAACTTTAGGAGCTAGGAAATGGTCCACTTGACAGAAATGTTCAAATTTATTGGCATTTCATATATTCTCTGCTCTAACATTGTCCTGACTCTTTCTGTATATTCTTTACTTATGTTTTTGTTTTCCTTAATCAAAGTGTGTCTTTTAAATCTTTTCAAAGAAGATTCTTTGGACTTACTGAATCACCTGAATTTTATACGTTTTCTGTTGTATTAAATTCTGCTCATATCTTCATTTAACTTTTTTCTATGTTCTCAGGGTTTATTGTTTTCATCTTCTGATGTCAATTAAAACACTTGGTTATTCATTTTAATAAATCTTTTTACTTATAAAGATTTGAACTTTTGAAGATTCCAGCTTACTTGTACGTTTCTAAGGGTCAGGTCCTCTCCATTGTTGCTGGCCTGAGGCTTAGTTCACCATAGAGCAATGTATATATTGACCTATTTTCCCCTCGACTTTCTGTGATCCCCTACATCTCACCTTTCTTTGCAGACAAGCCATTTGAAATACCCTTAACTTATTTCACAGCCAAAAAGTCTTTGAAATAATGGGTATTTTTTAGAGAAATCTTCTTATACAATTAGGCAGAAAATCTGACCTGCCATAGTTTTCAAAACAGCATAATTTCACTCTTCTCAATGATTAATCTGTTGTATTACACAACCTTTGTGTATTTAGCTTTATCAATGACATGTCCTTTAAAAATGTTTTAGAGATCCTACCAGTCTTTGAAAACATCCTCGTGCCTTGTTTCAGTTCCAGTTTTATGTATATTTTCTGCCTTGCACCCGATTATTCCTACATCTGATGGATGGCCTTGGGAATCTAATTCTGGTATTGATTGTTTTGGCTGATTGTCTCCCCTTCTAGCTGCTTTCTTCATTATTGTGTAAAGTTAGATCATGAGCTCATGTTTAGCTAAACAGCTGACCTTGTAAGAGGCTTAGGTGTGAACGCTCGTAAGTTTCAGCAGAAAGTCGGCAAAGATTTATTTGTGTCCCTCCAATGCGTGGGCCGCAAGGACCCCGTTTTCTACAAGTGTTGGTCCAATACTCCCTCTAGAGGCAGGAGACTCAGACAGGGCTGCTTTGCGGCCCCCGTTCTGGGGCAGGGGCAATGGGCGGCCTGTGGCCCGGGCAGGAGCCTCTCCGCGTGTGTCACAGGGTCCCATCTGCCTGCGAGCCTCGGTCACCTGGCAGGAAGCAACGATGCCCAGACCTATGGTTAGCTGTGCAGCGAGGTGTACTGCGCGGACAGGTTCCACACACACTTCAAGTAAGAGGGCGGCCTGAGTGGAAAGGTGAGAGTTTCGGCAGCTGTGCAGACAAAGAAAGCGCCCTATGGCCTGGGCCTAAATGCTTGTGACACTCCACTGGGCCTGCCGGGCTCTGAGGGCCCTGCCCTGGGCCCCCTGCTCCCCTGCCCTTTGTTCAGTCACAGCAGAGATGGCCACACCCACTCCCTCAGTGAGGGCAGTGTTCCAACCTCGCTCAGCCCCGCCCCCTCTCCGCAGGTTACCATGGACTACAGAGGCTGCATTCTGAGGCCAGGGCGTTCCGAGAATGCCAAGGGCAGACATGATGACCTTAAATGATTTCCTCTTGTGTCAGGTTTGGTAAACTTTAGGAGCTAGGAAATGGTCCACTTTACAGAAATGTTCAAATTTACTGGCATTTCATATATTCTCTGCTCTAACATTGTCCTGACTCTTTCTGTATATTCTTTACTTATGTTTTTGTTTTCCTTAGTCAAAGTGTGTCTTTTAAATCTTTTCAAAGAAGATTCTTCGGATTTAGTAAGTCACCTGAGTTTTATACGTTTTCTGTTGTATTAAGTTCTGCTCATATATTTATTTAACTTTTTTCTATGTTCTCAGGGTTTATTGTTTTCATCTTCTGATGTCAATTAAAACACTTGGTTATTCATTTTAATAAATCTTTTTACTTATAAAGATTTGAACTTTTGAAGATTCCAGCTTACTTGTACGTTTCTAAGGGTCAGGTCCTCTCCATTGTTGCTGGCCTAAGTCTTAGTTCACCATATAGCAATGTATATATTGACCTATTTTCCCCTCGACTTTCTGTGATCCCCTACATCTCACCTTTCTTTGAAGACAAGCCATTTGAAATACCCTTAACTTATTTCACAGCCAATAAGTCTTTGAAATAATGGGTATTCTTTAGAGAAATCTTCTTATATAATTAGGCAGAAAATCTGACCTGCCATAGTTTTCAAAACAGCATAATTTCACTCTTCTCAATGATTAATCTGTTGTATTACACAACCTTTGTGTATTTAGCTTTATCAATGACATGTCCTTTAAAAATGTTTTAGAGATCCTACCAGTCTTTGAAAACATCCTCGTGCCTTGTTTCAGTTCCAGTTTTATGTATATTTTCTGCCTTGCACCCGATTATTCCTACATCTGATGGATGGTCTTGGGAATCTAATTCTGGTATTGATTGTTTTGGCTGATTGTCTCCCCTTGTAGCTGCTTTCTTCATTATTGTGTAAAGTTAGATCATGAGCTCATGTGTAGCTAAACAGCTGACCTTGTAAGAGGCTTAGGTGTGAACGCTCGTAAGTTTCAGCAGAAAGTCGGCCAAGATATATTTGTGTCCCTCCAATGAGTGGCCCGCAAGGACCCCGTTTTCTAAAACTGTTGGTCCAATACTCCCTCTAGAGGCAGGGGACTCAGACAGGGCTGCTTTGCGGCCCCCGATCTGGGGCAGGGGCAGTGGGCGGCCTGTGGCCCGGGCAGGAGCCTCTCTGCGTGTGTCCCAGGGACCCATCTGCCTGCGAGCCTCGGTCAACTGGCAGGAAGCTACGATGCCCAGACCTATGCTTAGCTGTGCAGCGAGGTGAACTGCGCGGACAGGTTCCACACACACTTCAAGTAACAGGGCGGCCTGAGTGGAAAGTTGAGAGTTTGGGCAGCTGTGCAGACAAATAAAGCGCCCTTTGGCCTGGGCCTAAATGCTTGTGACACTCCACTGGGCCTGCCGGGCTCTGAGGGCCGTGCCCTGGGCCACCTGCTCCCCTGCCCTTTGTTCTGTCACAGCAGAGATGGCCACACCCACTCCCTCAGTGAGGGCAGTGTCCCAACCTCCCTCAGCCCCGCCCCCTCTCCGCAGGTTACCATGGACAACAGAGGCTGCATTCTGAGGCCAGGGCGTTCCGAGAATGCCAAGGGCAGACATGATGACCTTAAATGATTTCCTCTTGTGTCAGTTTTGGTAAACTTTAGGAGCTAGGAAATGGTCCACTTGACAGAAATGTTCAAATTTATTGGCATTTCATATATTCTCTGCTCTAACATTGTCCTGACTCTTTCTGTATATTCTTTACTTATGTTTTTGTTTTCCTTAATCAAAGTGTGTCTTTTAAATCTTTTCAAAGAAGATTCTTTGGACTTACTAAATCACCTGAATTTTATACGTTTTCTGTTGTATTAAATTCTGCTCATATCTTCATTTAACTTTTTTCTATGTTCTCAGGGTTTATTATTTTCATCTTCTGATGTCAATTAAAACACTTGGTTATTCATTTTAATAAATCTTTTTACTTATAAAGATTTGAACTTTTGAAGATTCCAGCTTACTTGTACGTTTCTAAGGGTCAGGTCCTCTCCATTGTTGCTGGCCTGAGGCTTAGTTCACCATAGAGCAATGTATATATTGACCTATTTTCCCCTCGACTTTCTGTGATCCCCTACATCTCACCTTTCTTTGCAGACAAGCCATTTGAAATACCCTTAACTTATTTCACAGCCAAAAAGTCTTTGAAATAATGGGTATTTTTTAGAGAAATCTTCTTATATAATTAGGCAGAAAATCTGACCTGCCATAGTTTTCAAAACAGCATAATTTCACTCTTCTCAATGATTAATCTGTTGTATTACACAACCTTTGTGTATTTAGCTTTATCAATGACATGTCCTTTAAAAATGTTTTAGAGATCCTACCAGTCTTTGAAAACATCCTCGTGCCTTGTTTCAGTTCCAGTTTTATGTATATTTTCTGCCTTGCACCCGATTATTCCTACATCTGATGGATGGCCTTGGGAATCTAATTCTGGTATTGATTGTTTTGGCTGATTGTCTCCCCTTCTAGCTGCTTTCTTCATTATTGTGTAAAGTTAGATCATGAGCTCATGTTTAGCTAAACAGCTGACCTTGTAAGAGGCTTAGGTGTGAACGCTCGTAAGTTTCAGCAGAAAGTCGGCAAAGATTTATTTGTGTCCCTCCAATGCGTGGGCCGCAAGGACCCCGTTTTCTACAAGTGTTGGTCCAATACTCCCTCTAGAGGCAGGAGACTCAGACAGGGCTGCTTTGCGGCCCCCGTTCTGGGGCAGGGGCAATGGGCGGCCTGTGGCCCGGGCAGGAGCCTCTCCGCGTGTGTCACAGGGTCCCATCTGCCTGCGAGCCTCGGTCACCTGGCAGGAAGCAACGATGCCCAGACCTATGGTTAGCTGTGCAGCGAGGTGTACTGCGCGGACAGGTTCCACACACACTTCAAGTAAGAGGGCGGCCTGAGTGGAAAGGTGAGAGTTTCGGCAGCTGTGCAGACAAAGAAAGTGCCCTATGGCCTGGGCCTAAATGCTTGTGACACTCCACTGGGCCTGCCGGGCTCTGAGGGCCCTGCCCTGGGCCCCCTGCTCCCCTGCTCTTTGTTCAGTCACAGCAGAGATGGCCACACCCACTCCCTCAGTGAGGGCAGTGTTCCACCCTCCCTCAGCCCCGCCCCCTCTCCGCAGGTTACCATGGACTACAGAGGCTGCATTCTGAGGCAAGGGCGTTCCAAGAATGCCAAGGGCAGACATGATGACCTTAAATGATTTCCTCTTGTGTCAGGTTTGGTAAACTTTAGGAGCTTGGAAATGGTCCACTTTACAGAAATGTTCAAATTTACTGGCATTTCATATATTCTCTGCTCTAACATTGTCCTGACTCTTTCTGTATATTCTTTACTTATGTTTTTGTTTTCCTTAATCAAAGTGTGTCTTTTAAATCTTTTCAAAGAAGATTCTTTGGACTTAATAAATCACCTGAATTTTATACGTTTTCTGTTGTATTCAATTCTGCTCATATATTTATTTAACTTTTTTCTATGTTCTCAGGGTTTATTGTTTTCATCTTCTGATGTCAATTAAAACACTTGGTTATTCATTTTAATAAATCTTTTTACTTATAAAGATTTGAACTTTTGAAGATTCCAGCTTACTTGTACGTTTCTAAAGGTCAGGTCCTCTCCATTGTTGCTGGCCTGAGGCTTAGATCACCATATAGCAATGTATATATTGACCTATTTTCCCCTCGACTTTCTGTGATCCCCTACATCTCACCTTTCTTTGCAGACAAGCCATTTGAAATACCCTTAACTTATTTCAAAGCCAATAAGGCTTTGAAATAATGTTTATTTTTTAGAGAAATCTTCTTATATAATTAGGCAGAAAATCTGACCTGCCATAGTTTTCAAAACAGCATAATTTCACTCTTCTCAATGATTAATCTGTTGTATTACACAACCTTTGTGTATTTAGCTTTATCAATCACATGTCCTTTAAAAATGTTTTAGAGATCCTACCAGTCTTTGAAAACAACCTTGTGCCTTGTTTCAGTGCCAGTTTTATGTATATTTTCTGCCTTGCACCCGATTATTCCTACATCTGATGGATGGCCTTGGGAATCTAATTCTGGTATTGATTGTTTTGGCTGAATGTCACCCCTTGTAGATGCTTTCTTCATTATTGTGTAAATTTAGATCATGAGCTCATGTTTAGCTAAACAGCTGACCTTGTAAGAGGCTTAGGTGTGAACGCTCGTAAGTTTCAGCAGAAAGTCGGCCAAGATTTATTTGTGTCCCTCCAATGCGTGGGCCGCAAGGACCCCGTTTTCTACAAGTGTTGGTCCAATACTCCCTCTAGAGGCAGGAGACTCAGACAGGGCTGCTTTGTGGCCCCCGATCTGGGGCAGGGGCAGTGGGCGGCCTGTGGCCCGGGCAGGAGCCTCTCCGCGTGTGTCCCAGGGTCCCATCTGCCTGCGAGCCTCGGTCACCTGGCAGGAAGCAACGATGCCCAGACCTATGGTTAGCTGTGCAGCGAGGTGTACTGCGCGGACAGGTTCCACACACACTTCAAGTAAGAGTGCGGCCTGAGTGGAAAGGTGAGAGTTTCGGCAGCTGTGCAGACAAAGAAAGCGCCCTATGGCCTGGGCCTAAATGCTTGTGACACTCCACTGGGCCTGCCGGGCTCTGAGGGCCCTGCCCTGGGCCCCCTGCTCCCCTGCCCTTTGTTCAGTCACAGCAGAGATGGCCACACCAACTCCCTCAGTGAGGGCATTGTTCCAACCTCGCTCAGCCCCGCCCCCTCTCCGCAGGTTACCATGGACTACAGAGGCTGCATTCTGAGTCCAGGGCGTTCCGAGAATGCCAAGGGCAGACATGATGACCTTAAATGATTTTCTCTTGTGTCAGGTTTGGTAAACTTTAGGAGCTAGGAAATGGTCCACTTGACAGAAATGTTCAAATTTACTGGCATTTCATATATTCTCTGCTCTAACATTGTCCTGACTCTTTCTGTATATTCTTTATTTATGTTTTTGTTTTCCTTAATCAAAGTGTGTCTTTTAAATCTTTTCAAAGAAGATTCTTTGGACTTAATAAATCACCTGAATTTTATACGTTTTCTGTTGTATTAAATTCTGCTCATATCTTCATTTAACTTTTTTCTATGTTCTCAGGGTTTATTGTTTTCATCTTCTGATGTCAATTAAAACACTTGGTTATTCATTTTAATAAATCTTTTTACTTATAAAGATTTGAACTTTTGAAGATTCCAGCTTACTTGTACGTTTCTAAGGGTCAGGTCCTCTCCATTGTTGCTGGCCTGAGGCTTAGTTCACCATATAGCAATGTATATATTGACCTATTTTCCCCTCGACTTTGTGTGATCCCCTACATCTCACCTTTCTTTGCAGACAAGCCATTTGAAATACCCTTAACTTATTTCACAGCCAAAAAGTCTTTGAAATAATGGGTATTTTTTAGAGAAATCTTCTTATATAATTAGGCAGAAAATCTGACCTGCCATAGTTTTCAAAACAGCATAATTTCACTCTTCTCAATGATTAATCTGTTGTATTACACAACCTTTGTGTATTTAGCTTTATCAATGACATGTCCTTTAAAAATGTTTTAGAGATCCTACCAGTCTTTGAAAACATCCTCGTGCCTTGTTTCAGTTCCAGTTTTATGTATATTTTCTGCCTTGCACCCGATTATTCCTACATCTGATGGATGGCCTTGGGAATCTAATTCTGGTATTGATTGTTTTGGCTGATTGTCTCCCCTTCTAGCTGCTTTCTTCATTATTGTGTAAAGTTAGATCATGAGCTCATGTTTAGCTAAACAGCTGACCTTGTAAGAGGCTTAGGTGTGAACGCTCGTAAGTTTCAGCAGAAAGTCGGCAAAGATTTATTTGTGTCCCTCCAATGCGTGGGCCGCAAGGACCCCGTTTTCTACAAGTGTTGGTCCAATACTCCCTCTAGAGGCAGGAGACTCAGACAGGGCTGCTTTGCGGCCCCCGTTCTGGGGCAGGGGCAATGGGCGGCCTGTGGCCCGGGCAGGAGCCTCTCCGCGTGTGTCACAGGGTCCCATCTGCCTGCGACCCTCGGTCACCTGGCAGGAAGCAACGATGCCCAGACCTATGGTTAGCTGTGCAGCGAGGTGTACTGCGCGGACAGGTTCCACACACACTTCAAGTAAGAGGGCGGCCTGAGTGGAAAGGTGAGAGTTTCGGCAGCTGTGCAGACAAAGAGAGCGCCCTATGGCCTGGGCCTAAATGCTTGTGACACTCCACTGGGCCTGCCGGGCTCTGAGGGCCCTGCCCTGGGCCCCCTGCTCCCCTGCCCTTTGTTCAGTCACAGCAGAGATGGCCACACCCACTCCCTCAGTGAGGGCAGTGTTCCAACCTCGCTCAGCCCCGCCCCCTCTCCGCAGGTTACCATGGACTACAGAGGCTGCATTCTGAGGCCAGGGCGTTCCGAGAATGCCAAGGGCAGACATGATGACCTTAAATGATTTCCTCTTGTGTCAGGTTTGGTAAACTTTAGGAGCTAGGAAATGGTCCACTTTACAGAAATGTTCAAATTTACTGGCATTTCATATATTCTCTGCTCTAACATTGTCCTGACTCTTTCTGTATATTCTTTACTTATGTTTTTGTTTTCCTTAGTCAAAGTGTGTCTTTTAAATCTTTTCAAAGAAGATTCTTTGGACTTACTGAATCACCTGAATTTTATACGTTTTCTGTTGTATTAAATTCTGCTCATATCTTCATTTAACTTTTTTCTATGTTCTCAGGGTTTATTGTTTTCATCTTCTGATGTCAATTAAAACACTTGGTTATTCATTTTAATAAATCTTTTTACTTATAAAGATTTGAACTTTTGAAGATTCCAGCTTACTTGTACGTTTCTAAGGGTCAGGTCCTCACCATTGTTGCTGGCCTAAGGCTTAGTTCAACATATAGCAATGTATATATTGACCTATTTTCCCCTCGACTTTCTGTGATCCCCTACATCTCACCTTTCTTTGAAGACAAGCCATTTGAAATACCCTTAACTTATTTCACAGCCAATAAGTCTTTGAAATAATGGGTATTTTTTAGAGAAATCTTCTTATATAATTAGGCAGAAAATCTGACCTGCCATAGTTTTCAAAACAGCATAATTTCACTCTTCTCAATGATTAATCTGTTGTATTACACAACGTTGGAGTATTTAGCTTTATCAATGACATGTCCTTGAAAAATGTTTTAGAGATCCTACCAGTCTTTGAAAACATCCTTGTGCCTTGTTTCAGTTCAAGTTTTATGTATATTTTCTGCCTTGCACCCGATTATTCCTACATCTGATGGATGGCCTTGGGAATCTTATTCTGGTATAGATTGTTTTGGCTGATTGTCTCCCCTTGTAGCTGCTTTCTTCATTATTGTGTAAAGTTAGATCATGAGCTCATGTTTAGCTAAACAGCTGACCTTGTAAGAGGCTTAGGTGTGAACGCTCGTAAGTTTCAGCAGAAAGTCGGCCAAGATTTATTTGTGTCCCTCCAATGAGTGGCCCGCAAGGACCCCGTTTTCTACAAGTGTTGGTCCAATACTCCCTCTAGAGGCAGGGGACTCAGACAGGGCTGCTTTGCGGCCCCCGATCTGGGGCAGGGACAGTGGGCGGCCTGTGGCCCGGGCAGGATCCTCTCCGCCTGTGTACAAGGGACCCATCTGCCTGTGAGCCTCGGTCACCTGGCAGGAAGCTACGATGCCCAGACCTATGGTTAGCTGTGCAGCGAGGTGTACTGCGCCGACAGGTTCCACACACACTTCAAGTAAGAGTGCGGCCTGAGTGGAAAGGTGAGAGTTTGGGCAGCTGTGCAGACAAAGAAAGCGCCCTTTGGCCTGGGCCTAAATGCTTGTGACACTCCACTGGGCCTGCCGGGCTCTGAGGGCCCTGCCCTGGGCCCCCTGCTCCCCTGCCCTTTGTTCAGTCACAGCAGAGATGGCCACACCCACTCCCTCAATGAGGGCAGTGTCCCAATCTCCCTCAGCCCCGCCCCCTCTCCGCAGGTTACCATGGACTACAGAGGCTGCATTCTGAGGCCAGGGCGTTCTGAGAATACCAAGGGCAGACATGATGACCTTAAATGATTTCCTCTTGTGTCAGTTTTGGTAAACTTTAGGAGCTAGGAAATGGTCCACTTGACAGAAATGTTCAAATTTACTGGCATTTCATATATTCTCTGCTCTAACATTGTCCTGACTCTTTCTGTATATTCTTTACTTATGTTTTTGTTTTCCTTAATCAAAGTGTGTCTTTTAAATCTTTTCAAAGAAGATTCTTTGGACTTACTAAATCACCTGAATTTTATACGTTTTCTGTTGTATTAAGTTCTGCTCATATCTTTATTTAACTTTTTTCTATGTTCTCAGGGTTTATTGTTTTCATCTTCTGATGTCAATTAAAACACTTGGTTATTCATTTTAATAAATCTTTTTACTTATAAAGATTTGAACTTTTGAAGATTCCAGCTTACTTGTACGTTTCTAAGGGTCAGGTCCTCTCCATTGTTGCTGGCCTAAGACTTAGTTCTCCATATACCAATGTATATATTGACCTAATTTCCCCTCGACTTTCTGTGATCCCCTACATCTCACCTTTCTTTGAAGACAAGCCATTTGAAATACCCTTAACTTATTTCACAGCCAATAAGTCTTTGAAATAATGGGTATTCTTTAGAGAAATCTTCTTATATAATTAGGCAGAAAATCTGACCTGCCATAGTTTTCAAAACAGCATAATTTCACTCTTCTCAATGATTAATCTGTTGTATTACACAACCTTTGTGTATTTAGCTTTATCAATGACATGTCCTTTAAAAATGTTTTAGAGATCCTACCAGTCTTTGAAAACATCCTCGTGCCTTGTTTCAGTTCCAGTTTTATGTATATTTTCTGCCTTGCACCCGATTATTCCTACATCTGATGGATGGCCTTGGGAATCTTATTCTGGTATTGATTGTTTTGGCTGATTGTCTCCCCTTGTAGCTGCTTTCTTCATTATTGTGTAAAGTTAGATCAGGAGCTCATGTTTAGCTAAACAGCTGACCTTGTAAGAGGCTTAGGTGTGAACGCTCGTAAGTTTCAGCAGAAAGTCGGCCAAGATTTATTTGTGTCCCTCCAATGAGTGGCCCGCAAGGACCCCGTTTTCTACAAGTGTTGGTCCAATACTCCCTCTAGAGGCAGGGGACTCAGACAGGGCTGCTTTGCGGCCCCCGATCTGGGGCAAGGGCAGTGGGCGGCATGTGGCCCGGGCAGGAGCCTCTCTGCGTGTGTCCCAGGGACCCATCTGCCTGTGAGCCTCGGTCACCTGGCAGGAAGTTACGATGCCCAGACCTATGGTTAGCTGTGCAGCGAAGTGTACTGCGCGGACAGGTTCCACACACACTTCAAGTAAGAGGTCGGCCTCAGTGGAAAGGTGAGAGTTTGGGCAGCTGTGCAGACAAAGGAAGCGCCCTTTGGCCTGGGCCTAAATGCTTGTGACACTCCACTGGGCCTGCCGGGCTCTGAGGGCCCTGCCCTGGGCCCCCTGCTCCCCTGCTCTTTGTTCAGTCACAGCAGAGATGGCCACACCCACTCCATCAGTGAGGGCAGTGTTCCAACCTCCCTCAGCCCCGCCCCCTCTCCGCAGGTTAACATGGACTACAGAGGCTGCATTCTGAGGCCAGGGCGTTCCGAGAATGCCAAGGGCAGACATGATGACCTTAAATGATTTCCTCTTGTGTCAGTTTTGGTAAACTTTAGGAGCTAGGAAATGGTCCACTTGACAGAAATGTTCAAATTTACTGGCATTTCTTATATTCTCTGCTATAACATTGTCCTGATTCTTTCTGTATATTCTTTACTTATGTTTTTGTTTTCCTTAATCAAAGTGTGTCTTTTAAATCTTTTCAAAGAAGATTCTTTGGACTTACTAAATCACCTGAATTTTATACGTTTTCTGTTGTATTAAATTCTGCTCATATCTCCATTTAACTTTTTTCTATGTTCTCAGGGTTTATTGTTTTCATCTTCTGATGTCAATTAAAACACTTGGTTATTCATTTTAATAAATCTTTTTACTTATAAAGATTTGAACTTTTGAAGATTCCAGCTTACTTGTACGTTTCTAAGGGTCAGGTCCTCACCATTCTTGCTGGCCTAAGGCTTAGTTCAACATATAGCAATGTATATATTGACCTATTTTCCCCTCGACTTTCTGTGATCCCCTACATCTCACCTTTCTTTGAAGAGAAGCCATTTGAAATACCCTTAACTTATTTCACAGCCAATAAGTCTTTGAAATAATGTGTATTTTTTAGAGAAATCTTCTTATATAATTAGGCAGAAAATCTGACCTGCCATAGTTTTCAAAACAGCATAATTTCACTCTTCTCAATGATTAATCTGTTGTATTACACAACCTTTGTGTATTTAGCTTTATCAATGACATGTCCTTTAAAAATGTTTTAGAGATCCTACCAGTCTTTGAAAACATCCTTGTGCCTTGTTTCAGTTCCAGTTTTATGTATATTTTCTGCCTTGCACCCGATTATTCCTACATCTGATGGATGGCCTTGGGAATCTAATTCTGGTATTGATTGTTTTGGTTGATTGTCTCCCCTTGTAGCTGCTTTCTTCATTATTGTGTAAAGTTAGATCATGAGCTCATGTTTAGCTAAACAGCTGACCTTGTAAGAGGCTTAGGTGTGAACGCTCGTAAGTTTCAGCAGAAAGTCGGCCAAGATTTATTTGTGTCCCTCCAATGAGTGGCCCGCAAGGACCCCGTTTTCTACAAGTGTTGGTCCAATACTCCCTCTAGAGGCAGGGGACTCAGACAGGGCTGCTTTGCGGCCCCCGATCTGGGGCAGGGACAGTGGGCGGCCTGTGGCCCGGGCAGGAGCCTCTCCGCGTGTGTCCAAGGGACCCATCTGCCTGTGAGCCTCGGTCACCTGGCAGGAAGCTACGATGCCCAGACCTATGGTTAGCTGTGCAGCGAGGTGTACTGCGCGGACAGGTTCCACACACACTTCAAGTAAGAGGGCGGCCTGAGTGGAAAGGTGAGAGTTTGGGCAGCTGTGCAGACAAAGAAAGCGCCCTTTGGCCTGGGCCTAAATGCTTGTGACACCCCACTGGGCCTGCCGGGCTCTGAGGGCCCTGCCCTGGGCCCCCTGCTCCCCTGCCCTTTGTTCAGTCACAGCAGAGATGGCCACACCCACTCCCTCAATGAGGGCAGTGTCCCAACCTCCCTCAGCCCCGCCCCCTCTCCGCAGGTTACCATGGACTACAGAGGCTGCATTCTGAGGCCAGGGCGTTCCGAGAATACCAAGGGCAGACATGATGACCTTAAATGATTTCCTCTTGTGTCAGTTTTGGTAAACTTTAGGAGCTAGGAAATGGTCCACTTGACAGAAATGTTCAAATTTACTGGCATTTCATATATTCTCTGCTCTAACATTGTCCTGACTCTTTCTGTATATTCTTTACTTATGTTTTTGTTTTCCTTAATCAAAGTGTGTCTTTTAAATCTTTTCAAAGCAGATTCTTTGGACTTACTAAATCACCTGAATTTTATACGTTTTCTGTTGTATTAAGTTCTGCTCATATCTTTATTTAACTTTTTTCTATGTTCTCAGGGTTTATTGTTTTCATCTTCTGATGTCAATTAAAATACTTGGTTATTCATTTTAATAAATCTTTTTACTTATAAAGATTTTAACTTTTGAAGATTCCAGCTTACTTGTACGTTTCTAAGGGTCAGGTCCTCTCCATTGTTGCTGGCCTAAGACTTAGTTCACCATATACCAATGTATATATTGACCTAATTTCCCCTCGACTTTCTGTGATCCCCTACATCTCACCTTTCTTTGAAGACAAGCCATTTGAAATACCCTTAACTTATTTCACAGCCAATAAGTCTTTGAAATAATGGGTATTCTTTAGAGAAATCTTCTTATATAATTAGGCAGAAAATCTGACCTGCCATAGTTTTCAAAACAGCATAATTTCACTCTTCTCAATGATTAATCTGTTGTATTACACAACCTTTGTGTATTTAGCTTTATCAATGACATGTCCTTTAAAAATGTTTTAGAGATCCTACCAGTCTTTGAAAACATCCTTGTGCCTTGTATCAGTTCCAGTTTTATGTATATTTTCTGCCTTGCACCCGATTATTCCTACATCTGATTGATGGCCTTGGGAATCTAATACTGGTATTGATTGTTTTGGCTGATTGTCTCCCCTTGTAGCTGCTTTCTCATTATTGTGTAAATTTAGATCATGAGCTCATGTTTAGCTAAACAGCTGACCTTGTAAGAGGCTTAGGTGTGAACGCTCGTAAGTTTCAGCAGAAAGTCGGCAAAGATTTATTTGTGTCCCTCCAATGAGTGGCCCGCAAGGACCCCGTTTTCTACAAGTGTTGGTCCAATACTCCCTCTAGTGGCAGGAGACTCAGACAGGGCTGCTTTGTGTCCCCCGATCTGGGGCAGGGGCAGTGGGCGGCCTGTGGCCCTGGCAGGAGCCTCTCCGCGTGTGTCCCAGGGACCCATCTGCCTTCGAGCCTCGGTCACCTGGCAGGAAGCTACGATGCCCAGACCTATGGTTAGCTGTGCAGCGAGGTGTACTGCACGGACAGGTTCCACACACACTTCAAGTAAGAGCGCGGCCTGAGTGGAAAAGTGAGAGTTTGGGCAGCTGTGCAGACAAAGAAAGCGCCCTTTGGCCTGGGCCTAAATGCTTGTGACACTCCACTGGGCCTGCCGGGCTCTGAGGGCCCTGCCCTGGGCCCCCTGCTCCCCTGCTCTTTGTTCAGTCACAGCAGAGATGGCCACACCCACTCCCTCAGTGAGGGCAGTGTTCCAACCTCCCTCAGCCCCGCCCCCTCTCCGCAGGTTACCATGGACTACAGAGGCTGCATTCTGAGGCAAGGGCGTTCCGAGAATGCCAAGGGCAGACATGATGACCTTAAATGATTTCCTCTTGTGTCAGTTTTGGTAAACTTTAGGAGCTAGGAAATGGTCCACTTTACAGAAATGTTCAAATTTACTGGCATTTCATATATTCTCTGCTCTAACATTGTCCTGACTCATTCTGTATATTCTTTACTTATGTTTTTGTTTTCCTTAATCAAAGTGTGTCTTTTAAATCTTTTCAAAGAAGATTCTTTGGACTTACTAAATCACCTGAATTTTATACGTTTTCTGTTGTATTAAATTCTGCTCATATCTTCATTTAACTTTTTTCTATGTTCTCAGGGTTTATTGTTTTCACCTTCTGATGTCAATTAAAACACTTGGTTATTCATTTTAATAAATCTTTTTACTTATAAAGATTTTAACTTTTGAAGATTCCAGCTTACTTGTACGTTTCTAAGGGTCAGGTCCTCACCATTGTTGCTGGCTTAAGGCTTAGTTCAACATATAGCAATGTATATATTGACCTATTTTCCCCTCGACTTTCTGTGATCCCCTACATCTCACCTTTCTTTGAAGACAAGCCATTTGAAATACCCTTAACTTATTTCACAGCCAATAAGTCTTTGAAATAATGGGTATTTTTTAGAGAAATCTTCTTATATAATTAGGCAGAAAATCTGACCTGCCATAGTTTTCAAAACAGCATAATTTCACTCTTCTCAATGATTAATCTGTTGTATTACACAACCTTGGAGTATTTAGCTTTATCAATGACATGTCCTTGAAAAATGTTTTAGAGATCCTACCAGTCTTTGAAAACATCCTTGTGCCTTGTTTCAGTTCAAGTTTTATGTATATTTTCTGCCTTGCACCCGATTATTCCTACATCTGATGGATGGCCTTGGGAATCTTATTCTGGTATTGATTGTTTTGGCTGATTGTCTCCCCTTGTAGCTGCTTTCTTCATTATTGTGTAAAGTTAGATCATGAGCTCATGTTTAGCTAAACAGCTGACCTTGTAAGAGGCTTAGGTGTGAACGCTCGTAAGTTTCAGCAGAAAGTCGGCCAAGATTTATTTGTGTCCCTCCAATGAGTGGCCCGCAAGGACCCCGTTTTCTACAAGTGTTGGTCCAATACTCCCTCTAGAGGCAGGGGACTCAGACAGGGCTGCTTTGCGGCCCCCGATCTGGGGCAGGCGCAGTGGGCGGCATGTGGCCCGGGCAGGAGCCTCTCTGCGTGTGTCCCAGGGACCCATCTGCCTGCGAGCCTCGGTCACCTGGCAGGAAGCTACGATGCCCAGACCTATGGTTAGCTGTGCAGCGAGGTGTACTGCGCGGACAGGTTCCACACACACTTCAAGTAAGAGGTCGGCCTGAGTGGAAAGGTGAGAGTTTGGGCAGCTGTGCAGACAAAGGAAGCGCCCTTTGACCTGGGCCTAAATGCTTGTGACACTCCACTGGGCCTGCCGGGCTCTGAGGGCCCTGCCCTGGGCCCCCTGCTCCCCTGCTCTTTGTTCAGTCACAGCAGAGATGGCCACACCCACTCCCTCAGTGAGGGCAGTGTTCCAACCTCCCTCAGCCCCGCCCCCTCTCCGCAGGTTACCATGGACTACAGAGGCTGCATTCTGAGGCAAGGGCGTTCCGAGAATGCCAAGGGCAGACATGATGACCTTAAATGATTTCCTCTTGTGTCAGTTTTGGTAAACTTTAGGAGCTAGGAAATGGTCCACTTGACAGAAATGTTCAAATTTACTGGCATTTCTTATATTCTCTGCTATAACATTGTCCTGATTCTTTCTGTATATTCTTTACTTATGTTTTTGTTTTCCTTAATCAAAGTGTGTCTTTTAAATCTTTTCAAAGAAGATTCTTTGGACTTACTAAATCACCTGAATTTTATACGTTTTCTGTTGTATTAAATTCTGCTCATATCTTCATTTAACTTTTCTCTATGTTCTCAGGGTTTATTGTTTTCATCTTCTGATGTCAATTAAAACACTTGGTTATTCATTTTAATAAATCTTTTTACTTATAAGGATTTGAGCTTTTGAAGATTCCAGCTTACTTGTACGTTTCTAAGGGTCAGGTCCTCACCATTGTTGCTGGCCTGAGGCTTAGATCACCATATAGCAATGTATATATTGACCTATTTTCCCCTCGACTTTCTGTGATCCCCTACATCTCACCTTTCTTTGCAGACAAGCCATTTGAAATACCCTTAACTTATTTCAAAGCCAATAAGGCTTTGAAATAATGTTTATTTTTTAGAGAAATCTTCTTATATAATTAGGCAGAAAATCTGACCTGCCATAGTTTTCAAAACAGCATAATTTCACTCTTCTCAATGATTAATCTGTTGTATTACACAACCTTTGTGTATTTAGCTTTATCAATCACATGTCCTTTAAAAATGTTTTAGAGATCCTACCAGTCTTTGAAAACAACCTTGTGCCTTGTTTCAGTGCCAGTTTTATGTATATTTTCTGCCTTGCACCCGATTATTCCTACATCTGATGGATGGCCTTGGGAATCTAATTCTGGTATTGATTGTTTTGGCTGAATGTCACCCCTTGTAGATGCTTTCTTCATTATTGTGTAAATTTAGATCATGAGCTCATGTTTAGCTAAACAGCTGACCTTGTAAGAGGCTTAGGTGTGAACGCTCGTAAGTTTCAGCAGAAAGTCGGCCAAGATTTATTTGTGTCCCTCCAATGCGTGGGCCGCAAGGACCCCGTTTTCTACAAGTGTTGGTCCAATACTCCCTCTAGAGGCAGGAGACTCAGACAGGGCTGCTTTGTGGCCCCCGATCTGGGGCAGGGGCAGTGGGCGGCCTGTGGCCCGGGCAGGAGCCTCTCCGCGTGTGTCCCAGGGTCCCATCTGCCTGCGAGCCTCGGTCACCTGGCAGGAAGCAACGATGCCCAGACCTATGGTTAGCTGTGCAGCGAGGTGTACTGCGCGGACAGGTTCCACACACACTTCAAGTAAGAGTGCGGCCTGAGTGGAAAGGTGAGAGTTTCGGCAGCTGTGCAGACAAAGAAAGCGCCCTATGGCCTGGGCCTAAATGCTTGTGACACTCCACTGGGCCTGCCGGGCTCTGAGGGCCCTGCCCTGGGCCCCCTGCTCCCCTGCCCTTTGTTCAGTCACAGCAGAGATGGCCACACCAACTCCCTCAGTGAGGGCATTGTTCCAACCTCGCTCAGCCCCGCCCCCTCTCCGCAGGTTACCATGGACTACAGAGGCTGCATTCTGAGTCCAGGGCGTTCCGAGAATGCCAAGGGCAGACATGATGACCTTAAATGATTTTCTCTTGTGTCAGGTTTGGTAAACTTTAGGAGCTAGGAAATGGTCCACTTGACAGAAATGTTCAAATTTACTGGCATTTCATATATTCTCTGCTCTAACATTGTCCTGACTCTTTCTGTATATTCTTTATTTATGTTTTTGTTTTCCTTAATCAAAGTGTGTCTTTTAAATCTTTTCAAAGAAGATTCTTTGGACTTAATAAATCACCTGAATTTTATACGTTTTCTGTTGTATTAAATTCTGCTCATATCTTCATTTAACTTTTTTCTATGTTCTCAGGGTTTATTGTTTTCATCTTCTGATGTCAATTAAAACACTTGGTTATTCATTTTAATAAATCTTTTTACTTATAAAGATTTGAACTTTTGAAGATTCCAGCTTACTTGTACGTTTCTAAGGGTCAGGTCCTCTCCATTGTTGCTGGCCTGAGGCTTAGTTCACCATATAGCAATGTATATATTGACCTATTTTCCCCTCGACTTTGTGTGATCCCCTACATCTCACCTTTCTTTGCAGACAAGCCATTTGAAATACCCTTAACTTATTTCACAGCCAAAAAGTCTTTGAAATAATGGGTATTTTTTAGAGAAATCTTCTTATATAATTAGGCAGAAAATCTGACCTGCCATAGTTTTCAAAACAGCATAATTTCACTCTTCTCAATGATTAATCTGTTGTATTACACAACCTTTGTGTATTTAGCTTTATCAATGACATGTCCTTTAAAAATGTTTTAGAGATCCTACCAGTCTTTGAAAACATCCTCGTGCCTTGTTTCAGTTCCAGTTTTATGTATATTTTCTGCCTTGCACCCGATTATTCCTACATCTGATGGATGGCCTTGGGAATCTAATTCTGGTATTGATTGTTTTGGCTGATTGTCTCCCCTTCTAGCTGCTTTCTTCATTATTGTGTAAAGTTAGATCATGAGCTCATGTTTAGCTAAACAGCTGACCTTGTAAGAGGCTTAGGTGTGAACGCTCGTAAGTTTCAGCAGAAAGTCGGCAAAGATTTATTTGTGTCCCTCCAATGCGTGGGCCGCAAGGACCCCGTTTTCTACAAGTGTTGGTCCAATACTCCCTCTAGAGGCAGGAGACTCAGACAGGGCTGCTTTGCGGCCCCCGTTCTGGGGCAGGGGCAATGGGCGGCCTGTGGCCCGGGCAGGAGCCTCTCCGCGTGTGTCACAGGGTCCCATCTGCCTGCGAGCCTCGGTCACCTGGCAGGAAGCAACGATGCCCAGACCTATGGTTAGCTGTGCAGCGAGGTGTACTGCGCGGACAGGTTCCACACACACTTCAAGTAAGAGGGCGGCCTGAGTGGAAAGGTGAGAGTTTCGGCAGCTGTGCAGACAAAGAGAGCGCCCTATGGCCTGGGCCTAAATGCTTGTGACACTCCACTGGGCCTGCCGGGCTCTGAGGGCCCTGCCCTGGGCCCCCTGCTCCCCTGCCCTTTGTTCAGTCACAGCAGAGATGGCCACACCCACTCCCTCAGTGAGGGCAGTGTTCCAACCTCGCTCAGCCCCGCCCCCTCTCCGCAGGTTACCATGGACTACAGAGGCTGCATTCTGAGGCCAGGGCGTTCCGAGAATGCCAAGGGCAGACATGATGACCTTAAATGATTTCCTCTTGTGTCAGGTTTGGTAAACTTTAGGAGCTAGGAAATGGTCCACTTTACAGAAATGTTCAAATTTACTGGCATTTCATATATTCTCTGCTCTAACATTGTCCTGACTCTTTCTGTATATTCTTTACTTATGTTTTTGTTTTCCTTAGTCAAAGTGTGTCTTTTAAATCTTTTCAAAGAAGATTCTTTGGACTTACTGAATCACCTGAATTTTATACGTTTTCTGTTGTATTAAATTCTGCTCATATCTTCATTTAACTTTTTTCTATGTTCTCAGGGTTTATTGTTTTCATCTTCTGATGTCAATTAAAACACTTGGTTATTCATTTTAATAAATCTTTTTACTTATAAAGATTTGAACTTTTGAAGATTCCAGCTTACTTGTACGTTTCTAAGGGTCAGGTCCTCACCATTGTTGCTGGCCTAAGGCTTAGTTCAACATATAGCAATGTATATATTGACCTATTTTCCCCTCGACTTTCTGTGATCCCCTACATCTCACCTTTCTTTGAAGACAAGCCATTTGAAATACCCTTAACTTATTTCACAGCCAATAAGTCTTTGAAATAATGGGTATTTTTTAGAGAAATCTTCTTATATAATTAGGCAGAAAATCTGACCTGCCATAGTTTTCAAAACAGCATAATTTCACTCTTCTCAATGATTAATCTGTTGTATTACACAACGTTGGAGTATTTAGCTTTATCAATGACATGTCCTTGAAAAATGTTTTAGAGATCCTACCAGTCTTTGAAAACATCCTTGTGCCTTGTTTCAGTTCAAGTTTTATGTATATTTTCTGCCTTGCACCCGATTATTCCTACATCTGATGGATGGCCTTGGGAATCTTATTCTGGTATAGATTGTTTTGGCTGATTGTCTCCCCTTGTAGCTGCTTTCTTCATTATTGTGTAAAGTTAGATCATGAGCTCATGTTTAGCTAAACAGCTGACCTTGTAAGAGGCTTAGGTGTGAACGCTCGTAAGTTTCAGCAGAAAGTCGGCCAAGATTTATTTGTGTCCCTCCAATGAGTGGCCCGCAAGGACCCCGTTTTCTACAAGTGTTGGTCCAATACTCCCTCTAGAGGCAGGGGACTCAGACAGGGCTGCTTTGCGGCCCCCGATCTGGGGCAGGGACAGTGGGCGGCCTGTGGCCCGGGCAGGATCCTCTCCGCCTGTGTACAAGGGACCCATCTGCCTGTGAGCCTCGGTCACCTGGCAGGAAGCTACGATGCCCAGACCTATGGTTAGCTGTGCAGCGAGGTGTACTGCGCCGACAGGTTCCACACACACTTCAAGTAAGAGTGCGGCCTGAGTGGAAAGGTGAGAGTTTGGGCAGCTGTGCAGACAAAGAAAGCGCCCTTTGGCCTGGGCCTAAATGCTTGTGACACTCCACTGGGCCTGCCGGGCTCTGAGGGCCCTGCCCTGGGCCCCCTGCTCCCCTGCCCTTTGTTCAGTCACAGCAGAGATGGCCACACCCACTCCCTCAATGAGGGCAGTGTCCCAATCTCCCTCAGCCCCGCCCCCTCTCCGCAGGTTACCATGGACTACAGAGGCTGCATTCTGAGGCCAGGGCGTTCTGAGAATACCAAGGGCAGACATGATGACCTTAAATGATTTCCTCTTGTGTCAGTTTTGGTAAACTTTAGGAGCTAGGAAATGGTCCACTTGACAGAAATGTTCAAATTTACTGGCATTTCATATATTCTCTGCTCTAACATTGTCCTGACTCTTTCTGTATATTCTTTACTTATGTTTTTGTTTTCCTTAATCAAAGTGTGTCTTTTAAATCTTTTCAAAGAAGATTCTTTGGACTTACTAAATCACCTGAATTTTATACGTTTTCTGTTGTATTAAGTTCTGCTCATATCTTTATTTAACTTTTTTCTATGTTCTCAGGGTTTATTGTTTTCATCTTCTGATGTCAATTAAAACACTTGGTTATTCATTTTAATAAATCTTTTTACTTATAAAGATTTGAACTTTTGAAGATTCCAGCTTACTTGTACGTTTCTAAGGGTCAGGTCCTCTCCATTGTTGCTGGCCTAAGACTTAGTTCTCCATATACCAATGTATATATTGACCTAATTTCCCCTCGACTTTCTGTGATCCCCTACATCTCACCTTTCTTTGAAGACAAGCCATTTGAAATACCCTTAACTTATTTCACAGCCAATAAGTCTTTGAAATAATGGGTATTCTTTAGAGAAATCTTCTTATATAATTAGGCAGAAAATCTGACCTGCCATAGTTTTCAAAACAGCATAATTTCACTCTTCTCAATGATTAATCTGTTGTATTACACAACCTTTGTGTATTTAGCTTTATCAATGACATGTCCTTTAAAAATGTTTTAGAGATCCTACCAGTCTTTGAAAACATCCTCGTGCCTTGTTTCAGTTCCAGTTTTATGTATATTTTCTGCCTTGCACCCGATTATTCCTACATCTGATGGATGGCCTTGGGAATCTTATTCTGGTATTGATTGTTTTGGCTGATTGTCTCCCCTTGTAGCTGCTTTCTTCATTATTGTGTAAAGTTAGATCAGGAGCTCATGTTTAGCTAAACAGCTGACCTTGTAAGAGGCTTAGGTGTGAACGCTCGTAAGTTTCAGCAGAAAGTCGGCCAAGATTTATTTGTGTCCCTCCAATGAGTGGCCCGCAAGGACCCCGTTTTCTACAAGTGTTGGTCCAATACTCCCTCTAGAGGCAGGGGACTCAGACAGGGCTGCTTTGCGGCCCCCGATCTGGGGCAAGGGCAGTGGGCGGCATGTGGCCCGGGCAGGAGCCTCTCTGCGTGTGTCCCAGGGACCCATCTGCCTGTGAGCCTCGGTCACCTGGCAGGAAGTTACGATGCCCAGACCTATGGTTAGCTGTGCAGCGAAGTGTACTGCGCGGACAGGTTCCACACACACTTCAAGTAAGAGGTCGGCCTCAGTGGAAAGGTGAGAGTTTGGGCAGCTGTGCAGACAAAGGAAGCGCCCTTTGGCCTGGGCCTAAATGCTTGTGACACTCCACTGGGCCTGCCGGGCTCTGAGGGCCCTGCCCTGGGCCCCCTGCTCCCCTGCTCTTTGTTCAGTCACAGCAGAGATGGCCACACCCACTCCATCAGTGAGGGCAGTGTTCCAACCTCCCTCAGCCCCGCCCCCTCTCCGCAGGTTAACATGGACTACAGAGGCTGCATTCTGAGGCCAGGGCGTTCCGAGAATGCCAAGGGCAGACATGATGACCTTAAATGATTTCCTCTTGTGTCAGTTTTGGTAAACTTTAGGAGCTAGGAAATGGTCCACTTGACAGAAATGTTCAAATTTACTGGCATTTCTTATATTCTCTGCTATAACATTGTCCTGATTCTTTCTGTATATTCTTTACTTATGTTTTTGTTTTCCTTAATCAAAGTGTGTCTTTTAAATCTTTTCAAAGAAGATTCTTTGGACTTACTAAATCACCTGAATTTTATACGTTTTCTGTTGTATTAAATTCTGCTCATATCTCCATTTAACTTTTTTCTATGTTCTCAGGGTTTATTGTTTTCATCTTCTGATGTCAATTAAAACACTTGGTTATTCATTTTAATAAATCTTTTTACTTATAAAGATTTGAACTTTTGAAGATTCCAGCTTACTTGTACGTTTCTAAGGGTCAGGTCCTCACCATTCTTGCTGGCCTAAGGCTTAGTTCAACATATAGCAATGTATATATTGACCTATTTTCCCCTCGACTTTCTGTGATCCCCTACATCTCACCTTTCTTTGAAGAGAAGCCATTTGAAATACCCTTAACTTATTTCACAGCCAATAAGTCTTTGAAATAATGTGTATTTTTTAGAGAAATCTTCTTATATAATTAGGCAGAAAATCTGACCTGCCATAGTTTTCAAAACAGCATAATTTCACTCTTCTCAATGATTAATCTGTTGTATTACACAACCTTTGTGTATTTAGCTTTATCAATGACATGTCCTTTAAAAATGTTTTAGAGATCCTACCAGTCTTTGAAAACATCCTTGTGCCTTGTTTCAGTTCCAGTTTTATGTATATTTTCTGCCTTGCACCCGATTATTCCTACATCTGATGGATGGCCTTGGGAATCTAATTCTGGTATTGATTGTTTTGGTTGATTGTCTCCCCTTGTAGCTGCTTTCTTCATTATTGTGTAAAGTTAGATCATGAGCTCATGTTTAGCTAAACAGCTGACCTTGTAAGAGGCTTAGGTGTGAACGCTCGTAAGTTTCAGCAGAAAGTCGGCCAAGATTTATTTGTGTCCCTCCAATGAGTGGCCCGCAAGGACCCCGTTTTCTACAAGTGTTGGTCCAATACTCCCTCTAGAGGCAGGGGACTCAGACAGGGCTGCTTTGCGGCCCCCGATCTGGGGCAGGGACAGTGGGCGGCCTGTGGCCCGGGCAGGAGCCTCTCCGCGTGTGTCCAAGGGACCCATCTGCCTGTGAGCCTCGGTCACCTGGCAGGAAGCTACGATGCCCAGACCTATGGTTAGCTGTGCAGCGAGGTGTACTGCGCGGACAGGTTCCACACACACTTCAAGTAAGAGGGCGGCCTGAGTGGAAAGGTGAGAGTTTGGGCAGCTGTGCAGACAAAGAAAGCGCCCTTTGGCCTGGGCCTAAATGCTTGTGACACCCCACTGGGCCTGCCGGGCTCTGAGGGCCCTGCCCTGGGCCCCCTGCTCCCCTGCCCTTTGTTCAGTCACAGCAGAGATGGCCACACCCACTCCCTCAATGAGGGCAGTGTCCCAACCTCCCTCAGCCCCGCCCCCTCTCCGCAGGTTACCATGGACTACAGAGGCTGCATTCTGAGGCCAGGGCGTTCCGAGAATACCAAGGGCAGACATGATGACCTTAAATGATTTCCTCTTGTGTCAGTTTTGGTAAACTTTAGGAGCTAGGAAATGGTCCACTTGACAGAAATGTTCAAATTTACTGGCATTTCATATATTCTCTGCTCTAACATTGTCCTGACTCTTTCTGTATATTCTTTACTTATGTTTTTGTTTTCCTTAATCAAAGTGTGTCTTTTAAATCTTTTCAAAGCAGATTCTTTGGACTTACTAAATCACCTGAATTTTATACGTTTTCTGTTGTATTAAGTTCTGCTCATATCTTTATTTAACTTTTTTCTATGTTCTCAGGGTTTATTGTTTTCATCTTCTGATGTCAATTAAAATACTTGGTTATTCATTTTAATAAATCTTTTTACTTATAAAGATTTTAACTTTTGAAGATTCCAGCTTACTTGTACGTTTCTAAGGGTCAGGTCCTCTCCATTGTTGCTGGCCTAAGACTTAGTTCACCATATACCAATGTATATATTGACCTAATTTCCCCTCGACTTTCTGTGATCCCCTACATCTCACCTTTCTTTGAAGACAAGCCATTTGAAATACCCTTAACTTATTTCACAGCCAATAAGTCTTTGAAATAATGGGTATTCTTTAGAGAAATCTTCTTATATAATTAGGCAGAAAATCTGACCTGCCATAGTTTTCAAAACAGCATAATTTCACTCTTCTCAATGATTAATCTGTTGTATTACACAACCTTTGTGTATTTAGCTTTATCAATGACATGTCCTTTAAAAATGTTTTAGAGATCCTACCAGTCTTTGAAAACATCCTTGTGCCTTGTATCAGTTCCAGTTTTATGTATATTTTCTGCCTTGCACCCGATTATTCCTACATCTGATTGATGGCCTTGGGAATCTAATACTGGTATTGATTGTTTTGGCTGATTGTCTCCCCTTGTAGCTGCTTTCTCATTATTGTGTAAATTTAGATCATGAGCTCATGTTTAGCTAAACAGCTGACCTTGTAAGAGGCTTAGGTGTGAACGCTCGTAAGTTTCAGCAGAAAGTCGGCAAAGATTTATTTGTGTCCCTCCAATGAGTGGCCCGCAAGGACCCCGTTTTCTACAAGTGTTGGTCCAATACTCCCTCTAGTGGCAGGAGACTCAGACAGGGCTGCTTTGTGTCCCCCGATCTGGGGCAGGGGCAGTGGGCGGCCTGTGGCCCTGGCAGCAGCCTCTCCGCGTGTGTCCCAGGGACCCATCTGCCTTCGAGCCTCGGTCACCTGGCAGGAAGCTACGATGCCCAGACCTATGGTTAGCTGTGCAGCGAGGTGTACTGCACGGACAGGTTCCACACACACTTCAAGTAAGAGCGCGGCCTGAGTGGAAAAGTGAGAGTTTGGGCAGCTGTGCAGACAAAGAAAGCGCCCTTTGGCCTGGGCCTAAATGCTTGTGACACTCCACTGGGCCTGCCGGGCTCTGAGGGCCCTGCCCTGGGCCCCCTGCTCCCCTGCTCTTTGTTCAGTCACAGCAGAGATGGCCACACCCACTCCCTCAGTGAGGGCAGTGTTCCAACCTCCCTCAGCCCCGCCCCCTCTCCGCAGGTTACCATGGACTACAGAGGCTGCATTCTGAGGCAAGGGCGTTCCGAGAATGCCAAGGGCAGACATGATGACCTTAAATGATTTCCTCTTGTGTCAGTTTTGGTAAACTTTAGGAGCTAGGAAATGGTCCACTTTACAGAAATGTTCAAATTTACTGGCATTTCATATATTCTCTGCTCTAACATTGTCCTGACTCATTCTGTATATTCTTTACTTATGTTTTTGTTTTCCTTAATCAAAGTGTGTCTTTTAAATCTTTTCAAAGAAGATTCTTTGGACTTACTAAATCACCTGAATTTTATACGTTTTCTGTTGTATTAAATTCTGCTCATATCTTCATTTAACTTTTTTCTATGTTCTCAGGGTTTATTGTTTTCACCTTCTGATGTCAATTAAAACACTTGGTTATTCATTTTAATAAATCTTTTTACTTATAAAGATTTTAACTTTTGAAGATTCCAGCTTACTTGTACGTTTCTAAGGGTCAGGTCCTCACCATTGTTGCTGGCTTAAGGCTTAGTTCAACATATAGCAATGTATATATTGACCTATTTTCCCCTCGACTTTCTGTGATCCCCTACATCTCACCTTTCTTTGAAGACAAGCCATTTGAAATACCCTTAACTTATTTCACAGCCAATAAGTCTTTGAAATAATGGGTATTTTTTAGAGAAATCTTCTTATATAATTAGGCAGAAAATCTGACCTGCCATAGTTTTCAAAACAGCATAATTTCACTCTTCTCAATGATTAATCTGTTGTATTACACAACCTTGGAGTATTTAGCTTTATCAATGACATGTCCTTGAAAAATGTTTTAGAGATCCTACCAGTCTTTGAAAACATCCTTGTGCCTTGTTTCAGTTCAAGTTTTATGTATATTTTCTGCCTTGCACCCGATTATTCCTACATCTGATGGATGGCCTTGGGAATCTTATTCTGGTATTGATTGTTTTGGCTGATTGTCTCCCCTTGTAGCTGCTTTCTTCATTATTGTGTAAAGTTAGATCATGAGCTCATGTTTAGCTAAACAGCTGACCTTGTAAGAGGCTTAGGTGTGAACGCTCGTAAGTTTCAGCAGAAAGTCGGCCAAGATTTATTTGTGTCCCTCCAATGAGTGGCCCGCAAGGACCCCGTTTTCTACAAGTGTTGGTCCAATACTCCCTCTAGAGGCAGGGGACTCAGACAGGGCTGCTTTGCGGCCCCCGATCTGGGGCAGGCGCAGTGGGCGGCATGTGGCCCGGGCAGGAGCCTCTCTGCGTGTGTCCCAGGGACCCATCTGCCTGCGAGCCTCGGTCACCTGGCAGGAAGCTACGATGCCCAGACCTATGGTTAGCTGTGCAGCGAGGTGTACTGCGCGGACAGGTTCCACACACACTTCAAGTAAGAGGTCGGCCTGAGTGGAAAGGTGAGAGTTTGGGCAGCTGTGCAGACAAAGGAAGCGCCCTTTGACCTGGGCCTAAATGCTTGTGACACTCCACTGGGCCTGCCGGGCTCTGAGGGCCCTGCCCTGGGCCCCCTGCTCCCCTGCTCTTTGTTCAGTCACAGCAGAGATGGCCACACCCACTCCCTCAGTGAGGGCAGTGTTCCAACCTCCCTCAGCCCCGCCCCCTCTCCGCAGGTTACCATGGACTACAGAGGCTGCATTCTGAGGCAAGGGCGTTCCGAGAATGCCAAGGGCAGACATGATGACCTTAAATGATTTCCTCTTGTGTCAGTTTTGGTAAACTTTAGGAGCTAGGAAATGGTCCACTTGACAGAAATGTTCAAATTTACTGGCATTTCTTATATTCTCTGCTATAACATTGTCCTGATTCTTTCTGTATATTCTTTACTTATGTTTTTGTTTTCCTTAATCAAAGTGTGTCTTTTAAATCTTTTCAAAGAAGATTCTTTGGACTTACTAAATCACCTGAATTTTATACGTTTTCTGTTGTATTAAATTCTGCTCATATCTTCATTTAACTTTTCTCTATGTTCTCAGGGTTTATTGTTTTCATCTTCTGATGTCAATTAAAACACTTGGTTATTCATTTTAATAAATCTTTTTACTTATAAGGATTTGAGCTTTTGAAGATTCCAGCTTACTTGTACGTTTCTAAGGGTCAGGTCCTCACCATTGTTGCTGGCCTAAGGCTTAGTTCAACATATAGCAATGTATATATTGACCTATTTTCCCCTCGACTTTCTGTGATCCCCTACATCTCACCTTTCTTTGAAGACAAGCCATTTGAAATACCCTTAACTTATTTCACAGCCAATAAGTCTTTGAAATAATGTGTATTTTTTAGAGAAATCTTCTTATATAATTAGGCAGAAAATCTGACCTGCCATAGTTTTCAAAACAGCATAATTTCACTCTTCTCAATGATTAATCTGTTGTATTACACAACCTTTGTGTATTTAGATTTATCAATGACATGTCCTTTAAAAATGTTTTAGAGATCCTACCAGTCTTTGAACACATCCTTGTGCCTTGTTTCAGTTCAAGTTTTATGTATATTTTCTGCCTTGCACCCGATTATTCCTACATCTGATGGATGGCCTTGGGAATCTAATTCTGGTATTGATTGTTTTGGTTGATTGTCTCCCCTTGTAGCTGCTTTCTTCATTATTGTGTAAAGTTAGATCATGAGCTCATGTTTAGCTAAACAGCTGACCTTGTAAGAGGCTTAGGTGTGAACGCTCGTAAGTTTCAGCAGAAAGTCGGCCAAGATTTATTTGTGTCCCTCCAATGAGTGGCCCGCAAGGACCCCGTTTTCTACAAGTGTTGGTCCAATACTCCCTCTAGAGGCAGGGGACTCAGACAGGGCTGCTTTGCGGCCCCCGATCTGGGGCAGGGACAGTGGGCGGCCTGTGGCCCGGGCAGGAGCCTCTCCGCGTGTGTCCAAGGGACCCATCTGCCTGCGAGCCTCGGTCACCTGGCAGGAAGCTACGATGCCCAGACCTATGGTTAGCTGTGCAGCGAGGTGTACTGCGCGGTCAGGTTCCTCACACGCTTCAAGTAAGAGGGCGGCCTGAGTGGAAAGGTGAGAGTTTGGGCAGCTGTGCAGACAAAGAAAGCGCCCTTTGGCCTGGGCCTAAATGCTTGTGACACTCCACTGGGCCTTCCGGGCTCTGAGGGCCCTGCCCTGGGCCCCCTGCTCCCCTGCCCTTTGTTCAGTCACAGCAGAGATGGCCACACCCACTCCCTCAGTGAGGGCAGTGTCCCAACCTCCCTCAGCCCCGCCCCCTCTCCGCAGGTTACCATGGACTACAGAGGCTGCATTCTGAGGCCAGGGCGTTCCGAGAATACCAAGGGCAGACATGATGACCTTAAATGATTTCCTCTTGTGTCAGTTTTGGTAAACTTTAGGAGCTAGGAAATGGTCCACTTGACAGAAATGTTCAAATTTACTGGCATTTCATATATTCTCTGCTCTAACATTGTCCTGACTCTTTCTGTATATTCTTTACTTATGTTTTTGTTTTCCTTAATCAAAGTGTGTCTTTTAAATCTTTTCAAAGAAGATTCTTTGGACTTACTAAATCACCTGAATTTTATACGTTTTCTGTTGTATTAAGTTCTGCTCATATCTTTATTTAACTTTTTTCTATGTTCTCAGGGTTTATTGTTTTCATCTTCTGATGTCAATTAAAACACTTGGTTATTCATTTTAATAAATCTTTTTACTTATAAAGATTTTAACTTTTGAAGATTCCAGCTTACTTGTACGTTTCTAAGGGTCAGGTCCTCTCCATTGTTGCTGGACTAAGACTTAGTTCACCATATACCAATGTATATATTGACCTAATTTCCCCTCGACTTTCTGTGATCCCCTACATCTCACCTTTCTTTGCAGACAAGCCATTTGAAATACCCTTAACTTATTTCACAGCCAATTAATCTTTGAAATAATGGGTATTCTTTAGAGAAATCTTCTTATATAATTAGGCAGAAAATCTGACCTGCCATAGTTTTCAAAACAGCATAATTTCACTCTTCTCAATGATTAATCTGTTGTATTACACAACCTTTGTGTATTTAGCTTTATCAATGACATGTCCTTTAAAAATGTTTTAGAGATCCTACCAGTCTTTGAAAACATCCTCGTGCCTTGTTTCAGTTCCAGTTTTATGTATATTTTCTGCCTTGCACCCGATTATTCCTACATCTGATGGATGGTCTTGGGAATCTAATTCTGGTATTGATTGTTTTGGCTGATTGTCTCCCCTTGTAGCTGCTTTCTTCATTATTGTGTAAAGTTAGATCATGAGCTCATGTTTAGCTAAACAGCTGACCTTGTAAGAGGCTTAGGTGTGAACGCTCATAAGTTTCAGCAGAAAGTCGGCCAAGATTTATTTGTGTCCCTCCAATGAGTGGCCCGCGAGGACCCCGTTTTCTACAAGTGTTGGTCCAATACTCCCTCCAGAGGCAGTGGACTCAGACAGGGCTGCTTTGCAGCACCCGATCTGGGGCAGGGGCAGTGGGCGGCCTGTGGCCCGGGCAGGAGCCTCTCTGCGTGTGTCCCAGGGACCCATCTGCCTGCGAGCCTCGGTCAACTGGCAGGAAGCTACGATGCCCAGACTTATGCTTAGCTGTGCAGCGAGGTGTACTGAGCGGACAGTTTCCACACACACTTCAAGTAAGAGGGCGGCCTGAGTGGAAAGGTGAGAGTTTGGGCAGCTGTGCAGACAAAGAAAGCGCCCTTTGGCCTGGGCCTAAATGCTTGTGACACTCCACTGGGCCTGCCGGGCTCTGAGGGCCCTGCCCTGGGCCCCCTGCTCCCCTGCCCTTTGTTCAGTCACAGCAGAGATGGCCACACCCACTCCCTCAGTGAGGGCAGTGTCCCAACCTCCCTCAGTCCCGCCCCCTCTCCGCAGGTTACCATGGACTACAGATGCTGCATTCTGAGGCCAGGGCGTTCCGAGAATGCCAAGGGCAGACATGATGACCTTAAATGATTTCCTCTTGTGTCAGTTTTGGTAAACTTTAGGAGCTAGGAAATGGTCCACTTTACAGAAATGTTCAAATTTACTGGCATTTCATATATTCTCTGCTCTAACATTGTCCTGACTCATTCTGTATATTCTTTACTTATGTTTTTGTTTTCCTTAATCAAAGTGTGTCTTTTAAATCTTTTCAAAGAAGATTCTTTGGACTTACTAAATCACCTGAATTTTATACGTTTTCTGTTGTATTAAGTTCTGCTCATATCTTTATTTAACTTTTTTCTATGTTCTCAGGGTTTATTGTTTTCATCTTCTGATGTCAATTAAAACACTTGGTTATTCATTTTAATAAATCTTTTTACTTATAAAGATTTGAACTTTTGAAGCTTCCAGCTTACTTGTACGTTTCTAAGGGTCAGGTCCTCTCCATTGTTGCTGGCCTAAGGCTTAGTTCACCATATAGCAATGTATATATTGACCTATTTTCCCCTCGACTTTCTGTGATCCCCTACATCTCACCTTTCTTTGCAGACAAGCCATTTGAAATACCCGTAACTTATTTCACAGCCAATAAGTCTTTGAAATAATGTGTATTCTGTAGAGAAATCTTCTTATATAATTAGGCAGAAAATCTGACCTGCCATAGTTTTCAAAACAGCATAATTTCACTCTTCTCAATGATTAATCTGTTGTATTACACAACCTTTGTGTATTTAGCTTTATCAATGACATGTCCTTTAAAAATGTTTTAGAGATCCTACCAGTCTTTGAAAACAGCCTTGTGCCTTGTTTCAGTTCCAGTTTTATGTATATTTTCTGCCTTGCACCCGATTATTCCTACATCTGATGGATGGCCTTGGGAATCTAATTCTGGTATTGATTGTTTTGGCTGATTGTCTCCCCTTGTAGCTGCTTTCTTCATTATTGTGTAAAGTTAGATCATGAGCTCATGTTTAGCTAAGCAGCTGACCTTGTAAGAGGCTTAGGTGTGAACGCTCGTAAGTTTCAGCAGAAAGTCGGCCAAGATTTATATGTGTCCCTCCAATGAGTGGCCCGCAAGGACCCCATTTTCTACAAGTGGTGGTCCAATACTCCCTCTAGTGGCAGGGGACTCAGACAGAGCTGCTTTGTGGCCCCCGATCTGGGGCAGGGGCCGTGGGCGCCCTGTGGCCCGGGCAGGAGCCTCTCCGCGTGTGTCCCAGGGACCCATCTGCCTGCAAGCCTCGGTCACCTGGCAGGAAGCTACGATGCCCAGACCTATGGTTAGCTGTGCAGCGAGGTGTACTGCGCGGACAGTTTCCACACACACTTCAAGTAAGAGGGCGGCCTGAGTGGAAAGGTGAGAGTTTGGGCAGCTGTGCAGACAAAGAAAGCGCCCTTTGGCCTGGGCCTAAATGCTTGTGACACTCCACTGGGCCTGCCGGGCTCTGAGGGCCCTGCCCTGGGCCCCCTGCTCCCCTGCCCTTTGTTCAGTCACAGCAGAGATGGCCACACCCACTCCCTCAGTGAGGGCAGTGTCCCAACCTCCCTCAGCCCCGCCCCCTCTCCGCAGGTTACCATGGACTACAGATGCTGCATTCTGAGGCCAGGGCGTTCCGAGAATGCCAAGGGCAGACATGATGACCTTAAATGATTTCCTCTTGTGTCAGTTTTGGTAAACTTTAGGAGCTAGGAAATGGTCCACTTGACAGAAATGTTCAAATTTACTGGCATTTCATATATTCTCTGCTCTAACATTGTCCTGACTCATTCTGTATATTCTTTACTTATGTTTTTGTTTTCCTTAATCAAAGTGTGTCTTTTAAATCTTTTCAAAGAAGATTCCTTGGACTTTCTAAATCACCTGAATTTTATACGTTTTCTGTTGTATTAAGTTCTGCTCATATCTTTATTTAACTTTTTCTATGTTCTCAGGGTTTATTGTTTTCATCTTCTGATGTCAATTAAAACACTTGGTTATTCATTTTAATAAATCTTTTTACTTATAAAGATTTGAACTTCTGAAGATTCCAGCTTACTTGTACGTTTCTAAGGGTCAGGTCCTCTCCATTGTTGCTGGCCTAAGGCTTAGTTCACCATATAGCAATGTATATATTGACCTATTTTCCCCTCGACTTTCTGTGATCCCCTACATCTCACCTTCCTTTGAAGACAAGCCATTTGAAATACCCTTAACTTATTTCACAGCCAATAAGTCTTTGAAATAATGGGTATTTTTTAGAGAAATCTTCTTATATAATTAGGCAGAAAATCTGACCTGCCATAGTTTTCAAAACAGCATAATTTCACTCTTCTCAATGATTAATCTGTTGTATTACACAACCTTTGTGTATTTAGCTTTATCAATGACATGATCTTTAAAAATGTTTTAGAGATCCTACCAGTCTTTGACAACATCCTTGTGCCTTGTTTCAGTTCCAGTTTTATGTATATTTTCTGCCTTGCACCCGATTATTCCTACATCTGATGGATGGCCTTGGGAATCTTATTCTGGTATTGATTGTTTTGGCTGATTGTCTCACCTTGTAGCTGCTTTCTTCATTATTGTGTAAAGTTAGATCATGAGCTCATGTTTAGCTAAACAGCTGACCTTGTAAGAGGCTTAGGTGTGAACGCTCGTAAGTTTCAGCAGAATGTCGGCCAAGATTTATTTGTGTCCCTCCAATGAGTGGCCCGCAAGGACCCCGTTTTCTACAAGTGTAGGTCCAATATTCCCTCTAGGGGCAGGGGACTCAGACTGGGATGCTTTGCGGGCCCCGATCTGGGGCAGGGGCTGTGGGCGGCCTGTGGCCCGGGCAGGAGCCTCTCCGCGTGTGTCCCAGGGACCCATCTGCCTGCGAGCCTCGGTCACCTGGCAGGAAGCTACGATGCCCAGACCTATGGTTAGCTGTGCAGCGAGGTGTACTGCGCGGACAGGTTCCACACACACTTCAAGTAAGAGGGCGGCCTGAGTGGAAAGGTGAGAGTTTGGGCAGCTGTGCAGACAAAGAAAGCGCCCTTTGGCCTGGGCCTAAATGCTTGTGACACTCCACTGGGCCTGCCGGGCTCTGAGGGCCCTGCCCTGGGACCCCTGCTCCCCTGCCCTTTGTTCAGTCACAGCAGAGATGGCCACACCCACTCCCTCAGTGAGGGCAGTGTCCCAACCTCCCTCAGCCCCGCCCCCTCTCCGCAGGTTACCATGGACTACAGAGGCTGCATTCTGAGGCCAGGGCGTTCCGAGAATGCCAAGGGCAGACATGATGACCTTCAATGATTTCCTCTTGTGTCAGTTTTGGTAAACTTTAGGAGCTAGGAAATGGTCAACTTTACAGAAATGTTCAAATTTACTGGCATTTCATATATTCTCTGCTCTAACATTGTCCTGACTCATTCTGTATATTCTTTACTTATGTTTTTGTTTTCCTTAATCAAAGTGTGTCTTTTAAATCTTTTCAAAGAAGATTCTTTGGACTTACTAAATCACCTGAATTTTATACGTTTTCTGTTGTATTAAGTTCTGCTCATATCTTTATTTAACTTTTTTCTCTGTTCTCAGGGTTTATTGTTTTCATCTTCTGATGTCAATTAAAACACTTGGTTATTCATTTTAATAAATCTTTTTACATATAAAGATTTGAACTTTTGAAGATTCCAGCTTACTTATACGTTTCTAAGGGTCAGGTCCTCTCCATTGTTGCTGGCCTAAGGCTTAGTTCACCATATAGCAATGTATATATTGACCTATTTTCCTCTCGACTTTCTGTGATCCCCTACATCTCACCTTTCTTTGCAGACAAGCCATTTGAAATACCCTTAACTTATATCACAGCCAATAAGTCTTTGAAATAATGTGTATTTTTTAGAGAAATCTTCTTATATAATTAGGCAGAAAATCTGACCTGCCATAGTTTTCAAAACAGCATAATTTCACTCTTCTCAATGATTAATCTGTTGTATTACACAACCTTTGTGTATTTAGCTTTATCAATGACATGATCTTTAAAAATGTTTTAGAGATCCTACCAGTCTTTGACAACATCCTTGTGCCTTGTTTCAGTTCCAGTTTTATGTATATTTTCTGCCTTGCACCCGATTATTCCTACATCTGATGGATGGCCTTGGGAATCTTATTCTGGTATTGATTGTTTTGGCTGATTGTCTCACCTTGTAGCTGCTTTCTTCATTATTGTGTAAAGTTAGATCATGAGCTCATGTTTAGCTAAGCAGCTGACCTTGTAAGAGGCTTAGGTGTGAACGCTCGTAAGTTTCAGCAGAAAGTCGGCCAAGATTTATTTGTGTCCCTCCAATGAGTGGCCCGCAAGTACCCCGTTTTCTACAAGTGTTGGTCCAATACTCCCTCTAGAGGCAGGAGAATCAGACAGGGCTGCTTTGTGGCCCCCGATCTGGGGCAGGGGCCGTGGGCGCCCTGTGGCCCGGGCAGGAGCCTCTCCGCGTGTGTCCCAGGGACCCATCTGCCTGCGAGCCTCGGTCACCTGGCAGGAAGCTACGATGCCCAGACCTATGGTTAGCTGTGCAGCGAGGTGTATTGCGCCGACAGGTTCCACACACACTTCAAGTAAGAGGGCGGCCTGAGTGGAAAGGTGAGAGTTTCGGCAGCTGTGCAGACAAAGAAAGCGCCCTATGGCCTGGGCCTAAATGCTTGTGACACTCCACTGGGCCTGCCGGGCTCTGTGGGCCCTGCCTTGGACCCCCTGCTCCCCTGCCCTTTGTTCAGTCACAGCAGAGATGGCCACACCCACTCCCTCAGTGAGGGCAGTGTTCCAACCTCACTCAGCCCCGCCCCCTCTCCGCAGGTTACCATGGACTACAGAGGCTGCATTCTGAGGCCAGGGTGTTCCGAGAATGCCAAGGGCAGACATGATGACCTTAAATGATTTCCTCTTGTGTCAGTTTTGGTAAAGTTTAGGAGCTAGGAAATGGTCCACTTGACAGAAATGTTCAAATTTACTGGCATTTCATATATTCTCTGCTCTAACATTGTCCTGACTCATTCTGTATATTCTTTACTTATGTTTTTGTTTTCCTTAGTCAAAGTGTGTCTTTTAAATCTTTTCAAAGAAGATTCTTCGGATTTACTAAGTCACCTGAGTTTTACACGTTTTCTGTTGTATTAAGTTCTGCTCATATCTTTATTTAACTTTTTTCTATGTTCTCAGGGTATATTGTTTTCATCTTCTGATGTCAATTAAAACACTTGTTTATTCATTTTAATAAATCTTTTTACATATAAAGATTTGAACTTTTGAAGATTCCAGCTTACTTGTACGTTTCTAAGGGTCAGGTCCTCTCCATTGTTGCTGGCCTAAGGCTTAGTTCACCATATAGCAATGTATATATTGACCTATTTTCCTCTCGACTTTCTGTGATCCCCTACATCTCACCTTTCTTTGCAGACAAGCCATTTGAAATACCCTTAACTTATATCACAGCCAATAAGTCTTTGAAATAATGTGTATTTTTTAGAGAAATCTTCTTATATAATTAGGCAGAAAATCTGACCTGCCATAGTTTTCAAAACAGCATAATTTCACTCTTCTCAATGATTAATCTGTTGTATTACACAACCTTTGTGTATTTAGCTTTATCAATGACATGTCCTTTAAAAATGTTTTAGAGATCCTACCAGTCTTTGAAAACATCCTTGTGCCTTGTTTCAGTGCCAGTTTTATGTATATTTTCTGCCTTGCACCCGATTATTCCTACATCTGATGGATGGCCTTGGGAATCTAATTCTGGTATTGATTGTTTTGGCTGATTGTCTCCCCTTGTAGATGCTTTCTTCATTATTGTGTAAATTTAGATCATGAGCTCATGTTTAGCTAAACAGCTGACCTTGTAAGAGGCTTAGGTGTGAACGCTCGTAAGTTTCAGCAGAAAGTCGGCCAAGATTTATTTGTGTCCCTCCAATGAGTGGCCCGCAAGGACCCCATTTTCTACAAGTGTTGGTCCAATACTCCCTCTAGTGGCAGGGGACTCAGAAAGGGCTGCTTTGTGGCCCCCGATCTGGGGCAGGGGCAGTGGGCGCCCTGTGGCCCGGGCAGGAGCCTCTCCGCGTGTGTCCCAGGGACCCATCTGCCTGCAAGCCTCGGTCACCTGGCAGGAAGCTACGATGCCCAGACCTACGCTTAGCTGTGCAGCGAGGTGTACTGCGCGGACAGTTTCCACACACACTTCAAGTAAGAGGGCGGCCTGAGTGGAAAGGTGAGAGTTTCGGCAGCTGTGCAGACAAAGAAAGCGCCCTTTGGCCTGGGCCTAAATGCTTGTGACACTCCACTGGGCCTGCCGGGCTCTGAGGGCCCTGCCCTGGGCCCCCTGCTCCCCTGCCCTTTGTTCAGTCACAGCAGAGATGGCCACACACACTCCCTCAGTGAGGGCAGTGTCCCAACCTCCCTCAGCCCCGCCCCCTCTCCGCAGGTTACCATGGACTACAGATGCTGCATTCTGAGGCCAGGGCGTTCCGAGAATGCTAAGGGCAGACATGATGACCTTAAATGATTTCCTCTTGTGTCAGTTTTGGTAAACTTTAGGAGCTAGGAAATGGTCCACTTGACAGAAATGTTCAAATTTACTGGCATTTCATATATTCTCTGCTCTAACATTGTCCTGACTCATTCTGTATATTCTTTACTTATGTTTTTGTTTTCCTTAATCAAAGTGTGTCTTTTAAATCTTTTCAAAGAAGATTCCTTGGACTTACTAAATCACCTGAATTTTATACGTTTTCTGTTGTATTAAGTTCTGCTCATATCTTTATTTAACTTTTTCTATGTTCTCAGGGTTTATTGTTTTCATCTTCTGATGTCAATTAAAACACTTGGTTATTCAATTTAATAAATCTTTTTACTTATAAAGATTTGAACTTTTGAAGATTCCAGCTTACTTGTACGTTTCTAAGGGTCAGGTCCTCTCCATTGTTGCTGGCCTAAGGCTTAGTTCACCATATAGCAATGTATATATTGACCTATTTTCCCCTCGACTTTCTGTGATCCCCTACATCTCACCTTCCTTTGAAGACAAGCCATTTGAAATACCCTTAACTTATTTCACAGCCAATAAGTCTTTGAAATAATGGGTATTTTTTAGAGAAATCTTCTTATATAATTAGGCAGAAAATCTGACCTGCCATAGTTTTCAAAACAGCATAATTTCACTCTTCTCAATGATTAATCTGTTGTATTACACAACCTTTGTGTATTTAGCTTTATCAATGACATGTCCTTTAAAAATGTTTTAGAGACCCTACCAGTCTTTGACAACATCCTTGTGCCTTGTTTCAGTTCCAGTTTTATGTATATTTTCTGCCTTGCACCCGATTATTCCTACATCTGATGGATGGCCTTGGGAATCTTATTCTGGTATTGATTGTTTTGGCTGATTGTCTCCCCTTGTAGCTGCTTTCTTCATTATTGTGTAAAGTTAGATCATGAGCTCATGTTTAGCTAAAGAGCTGACCTTCTAAGAGGTTTAGGTGTGAACGCTCGTAAGTTTCAGCAGAATGTCGGCCAAGATTTATTTGTGTCCCTCCAATGAGTGGCCCGCAAGGACCCCGTTTTCTACAAGTATTGGTCCAATACTCCCTCTAGAGGCAGGGGATTCAGACAGGGCTGCTTTGCGGCCCCCGATCTGGGGCAGGGGCAGTGGGCGGCCTGTGGCCCGGGCAGGAGCCTCTCCGCATGTGTCCCAGGGACCCATCTGCCTGCGAGCCTCGGTCACCTGGCAGGAAGCTACGATGCCCAGACCTATGGTTAGCTGTGCAGCGAGGTGTACTGCGCGGACAGGTTCCACACACACTTCAAGTAAGAGGGCGGCCTGAGTGGAAAGGTGAGAGTTTGGGCAGCTGTGCAGACAAAGAAAGCGCCCTTTGGCCTGGGCCTAAATGCTTGTGACACTCCACTGGGCCTGCCGGGCTCTGAGGGCCCTGCCCTGGGCCCCCTGCTCCCCTGCCCTTTGTTCAGTCACAGCAGAGATGGCCACACCCACTCCCTCAGTGAGGGCAGTGTCCCAACCTCCCTCAGCCCCGCCCCCTCTCCGCAGGTTACCATGGACTACAGAGGCTGCATTCTGAGGCCAGGGCGTTCCGAGAATGCCAAGGGCAGACATGATGACCTTAAATGATTTCCTCTTGTGTCAGTTTTGGTAAACTTTAGGAGCTAGGAAATGGTCCACTTGACAGAAATGTTCAAACTTACTGGCATTTCATATATTCTCTGCTCTAACATTGTCCTGACTCTTTCTGTATATTCTTTACTTATGTTTTTGTTTTCCTTAATCAAAGTGTGTCTTTTAAATCTTTTCAAAGAAGATTCTTTGGACTTACTAAATCACCTGAATTTTATACGTTTTCTGTTGTATTAAGTTCTGCTCATATCTTTATTTAACTTTTTTCTATGTTCTCAGGGTTTATTGTTTTCATCTTCTGATGTCAATTAAAACACTTGGTTATTCATTTTAATAAATCTTTTTACTTATAAAGATTTGAACTTTTGAAGCTTCCAGCTTACTTGTACGTTTCTAAGGGTCAGGTCCTCTCCATTGTTGCTGGCCTAAGGCTTAGTTCACCATATAGCAATGTATATATTGACCTATTTTCCCCTCGACTTTCTGTGATCCCCTACATCTCACCTTTCTTTGCAGACAAGCCATTTGAAATACCCGTAACTTATTTCACAGCCAATAAGTCTTTGAAATAATGTGTATTCTGTAGAGAAATCTTCTTATATAATTAGGCAGAAAATCTGACCTGCCATAGTTTTCAAAACAGCATAATTTCACTCTTCTCAATGATTAATCTGTTGTATTACACAACCTTTGTGTATTTAGCTTTATCAATGACATGTCCTTTAAAAATGTTTTAGAGATCCTACCAGTCTTTGAAAACAGCCTTGTGCCTTGTTTCAGTTCCAGTTTTATGTATATTTTCTGCCTTGCACCCGATTATTCCTACATCTGATGGATGGCCTTGGGAATCTAATTCTGGTATTGATTGTTTTGGCTGATTGTCTCCCCTTGTAGCTGCTTTCTTCATTATTGTGTAAAGTTAGATCATGAGCTCATGTTTAGCTAAGCAGCTGACCTTGTAAGAGGCTTAGGTGTGAACGCTCGTAAGTTTCAGCAGAAAGTCGGCCAAGATTTATATGTGTCCCTCCAATGAGTGGCCCGCAAGGACCCCATTTTCTACAAGTGGTGTTCCAATACTCCCTCTAGTGGCAGGGGACTCAGACAGAGCTGCTTTGTGGCCCCCGATCTGGGGCAGGGGCCGTGGGCGCCCTGTGGCCCGGGCAGGAGCCTCTCCGCGTGTGTCCCAGGGACCCATCTGCCTGCAAGCCTCGGTCACCTGGCAGGAAGCTACGATGCCCAGACCTATGGTTAGCTGTGCAGCGAGGTGTACTGCGCGGACAGTTTCCACACACACTTCAAGTAAGAGGGCGGCCTGAGTGGAAAGGTGAGAGTTTGGGCAGCTGTGCAGACAAAGAAAGTGCCCTTTGGCCTGGGCCTAAATGCTTGTGACACTCCACTGGGCCTGCCGGGCTCTGAGGGCCCTGCCCTGGGCCCCCTGCTCCCCTGCCCTTTGTTCAGTCACAGCAGAGATGGCCACACCCACTCCCTCAGTGAGGGCAGTGTCCCAACCTCCCTCAGCGCCGCCCCCTCTCCGCAGGTTACCATGGACTACAGAGGCTGCATTCTGAGGCCAGGGCGTTCAGAGAATGCCAAGGGCAGACATGATGACCTTAAATGATTTCCTCTTGTGTCAGTTTTGGTAAACTTTAGGAGCTAGGAAATGGTCCACTTGACAGAAATGTTCAAATTTACTGGCATTTCATATATTCTCTGCTCTAACATTGTCCTGACTCATTCTGTATATTCTTTACTTATGTTTTTGTTTTCCTTAATCAAAGTGTGTCTTTTAAATCTTTTCAAAGAAGATTCCTTGGACTTTCTAAATCACCTGAATTTTATACGTTTTCTGTTGTATTAAGTTCTGCTCATATCTTTATTTAACTTTTTCTATGTTCTCAGGGTTTATTGTTTTCATCTTCTGATGTCAATTAAAACACTTGGTTATTCATTTTAATAAATCTTTTTACTTATAAAGATTTGAACTTCTGAAGATTCCAGCTTACTTGTACGTTTCTAAGGGTCAGGTCCTCTCCATTGTTGCTGGCCTAAGGCTTAGTTCACCATATAGCAATGTATATATTGACCTATTTTCCCCTCGACTTTCTGTGATCCCCTACATCTCACCTTCCTTTGAAGACAAGCCATTTGAAATACCCTTAACTTATTTCACAGCCAATAAGTCTTTGAAATAATGGGTATTTTTTAGAGAAATCTTCTTATATAATTAGGCAGAAAATCTGACCTGCCATAGTTTTCAAAACAGCATAATTTCACTCTTCTCAATGATTAATCTGTTGTATTACACAACCTTTGTGTATTTAGCTTTATCAATGACATGATCTTTAAAAATGTTTTAGAGATCCTACCAGTCTTTGACAACATCCTTGTGCCTTGTTTCAGTTCCAGTTTTATGTATATTTTCTGCCTTGCACCCGATTATTCCTACATCTGATGGATGGCCTTGGGAATCTTATTCTGGTATTGATTGTTTTGGCTGATTGTCTCCCCTTGTAGCTGCTTTCTTCATTATTGTGTAAAGTTAGATCATGAGCTCATGTTTAGCTAAACAGCTGACCTTGTAAGAGGCTTAGGTGTGAACGCTCGTAAGTTTCAGCAGAATGTCGGCCAAGATTTATTTGTGTCCCTCCAATGAGTGGCCCGCAAGGACCCCGTTTTCTACAAGTGTAGGTCCAATATTCCCTCTAGGGGCAGGGGACTCAGACTGGGCTGCTTTGCGGGCCCCGATCTGGGGCAGGGGCTGTGGGCGGCCTGTGGCCCGGGCAGGAGCCTCTCCGCGTGTGTCCCAGGGACCCATCTGCCTGCGAGCCTCGGTCACCTGGCAGGAAGCTACGATGCCCAGAGCTATGGTTAGCTGTGCAGCGAGGTGTACTGCGCGGACAGGTTCCACACACACTTCAAGTAAGAGGGCGGCCTGAGTGGAAAGGTGAGAGTTTGGGCAGCTGTGCAGACAAAGAAAGCGCCCTTTGGCCTGGGCCTAAATGCTTGTGACACTCCACTGGGCCTGCCGGGCTCTGAGGGCCCTGCCCTGGGACCCCTGCTCCCCTGCCCTTTGTTCAGTCACAGCAGAGATGGCCACACCCACTCCCTCAGTGAGGGCAGTGTCCCAACCTCCCTCAGCCCCGCCCCCTCTCCGCAGGTTACCATGGACTACAGAGGCTGCATTCTGAGGCCAGGGCGTTCCGAGAATGCCAAGGGCAGACATGATGACCTTCAATGATTTCCTCTTGTGTCAGTTTTGGTAAACTTTAGGAGCTAGGAAATGGTCAACTTTACAGCAATGTTCAAATTTACTGGCATTTCATATATTCTCTGCTCTAACATTGTCCTGACTCATTCTGTATATTCTTTACTTATGTTTTTGTTTTCCTTAATCAAAGTGTGTCTTTTAAATCTTTTCAAAGAAGATTCTTTGGACTTACTAAATCACCTGAATTTTATACGTTTTCTGTTGTATTAAGTTCTGCTCATATCTTTATTTAACTTTTTTCTCTGTTCTCAGGGTTTATTGTTTTCATCTTCTGATGTCAATTAAAACACTTGGTTATTCATTTTAATAAATCTTTTTACATATAAAGATTTGAACTTTTGAAGATTCCAGCTTACTTATACGTTTCTAAGGGTCAGGTCCTCTCCATTGTTGCTGGCCTAAGGCTTAGTTCACCATATAGCAATGTATATATTGACCTATTTTCCTCTCGACTTTCTGTGATCCCCTACATCTCACCTTTCTTTGCAGACAAGCCATTTGAAATACCCTTAACTTATATCACAGCCAATAAGTCTTTGAAATAATGTGTATTTTTTAGAGAAATCTTCTTATATAATTAGGCAGAAAATCTGACCTGCCATAGTTTTCAAAACAGCATAATTTCACTCTTCTCAATGATTAATCTGTTGTATTACACAACCTTTGTGTATTTAGCTTTATCAATGACATGTCCTTTAAAAATGTTTTAGAGATCCTACCAGTCGTTGAAAACATCCTTGTGCCTTGTTTCAGTGCCAGTTTTATGTATATTTTCTGCCTTGCACCCGATTATTCCTACATCTGATGGATGGCCTTGGGAATCTTATTCTGGTATTGATTGTTTTGGCTGATTGTCTCCCCTTGTAGCTGCTTTCTTCATTATTGTGTAAAGTTAGATCATGAGCTCATGTTTAGCTAAACAGCTGACCTTGTAAGAGGCTTAGGTGTGAACGCTCGTAAGTTTCAGCAGAATGTCGGCCAAGATTTATTTGTGTCCCTCCAATGAGTGGCCCGCAAGGACCCCGTTTTCTACAAGTGTAGGTCCAATATTCCCTCTAGGGGCAGGGGACTCAGACTGGGCTGCTTTGCGGGCCCCGATCTGGGGCAGGGGCTGTGGGCGGCCTGTGGCCCGGGCAGGAGCCTCTCCGCGTGTGTCCCAGGGACCCATCTGCCTGCGAGCCTCGGTCACCTGGCAGGAAGCTACGATGCCCAGAGCTATGGTTAGCTGTGCAGCGAGGTGTACTGCGCGGACAGGTTCCACACACACTTCAAGTAAGAGGGCGGCCTGAGTGGAAAGGTGAGAGTTTGGGCAGCTGTGCAGACAAAGAAAGCGCCCTTTGGCCTGGGCCTAAATGCTTGTGACACTCCACTGGGCCTGCCGGGCTCTGAGGGCCCTGCCCTGGGACCCCTGCTCCCCTGCCCTTTGTTCAGTCACAGCAGAGATGGCCACACCCACTCCCTCAGTGAGGGCAGTGTCCCAACCTCCCTCAGCCCCGCCCCCTCTCCGCAGGTTACCATGGACTACAGAGGCTGCATTCTGAGGCCAGGGCGTTCCGAGAATGCCAAGGGCAGACATGATGACCTTCAATGATTTCCTCTTGTGTCAGTTTTGGTAAACTTTAGGAGCTAGGAAATGGTCAACTTTACAGCAATGTTCAAATTTACTGGCATTTCATATATTCTCTGCTCTAACATTGTCCTGACTCATTCTGTATATTCTTTACTTATGTTTTTGTTTTCCTTAATCAAAGTGTGTCTTTTAAATCTTTTCAAAGAAGATTCTTTGGACTTACTAAATCACCTGAATTTTATACGTTTTCTGTTGTATTAAGTTCTGCTCATATCTTTATTTAACTTTTTTCTCTGTTCTCAGGGTTTATTGTTTTCATCTTCTGATGTCAATTAAAACACTTGGTTATTCATTTTAATAAATCTTTTTACATATAAAGATTTGAACTTTTGAAGATTCCAGCTTACTTATACGTTTCTAAGGGTCAGGTCCTCTCCATTGTTGCTGGCCTAAGGCTTAGTTCACCATATAGCAATGTATATATTGACCTATTTTCCTCTCGACTTTCTGTGATCCCCTACATCTCACCTTTCTTTGCAGACAAGCCTTTTGAAATACCCTTAACTTATATCACAGCCAATAAGTCTTTGAAATAATGTGTATTTTTTAGAGAAATCTTCTTATATAATTAGGCAGAAAATCTGACCTGCCATAGTTTTCAAAACAGCATAATTTCACTCTTCTCAATGATTAATCTGTTGTATTACACAACCTTTGTGTATTTAGCTTTATCAATGACATGTCCTTTAAAAATGTTTTAGAGATCCTACCAGTCGTTGAAAACATCCTTGTGCCTTGTTTCAGTGCCAGTTTTATGTATATTTTCTGCCTTGCACCCGATTATTCCTACATCTGATGGATGGCCTTGGGAATCTAATTCTGGTATTGATTGTTTTGGCTGATTGTCTCCCCTTGTAGCTGCTTTCTTCATTATTGTGTAAATATAGATCATGAGCTCATGTTTAGCTAAACAGCTGACCTTGTAAGAGGCTTAGGTGTGAACGCTCGTAAGTTTCAGCAGAAAGTCGGCCAAGATTTATTTGTGTCCCTCCAATGAGTGGCCCGCAAGTACCCCGTTTTCTACAAGTGTTGGTCCAATACTCCCTCTAGAGGCAGGAGAATCAGACAGGGCTGCTTTGCGGCCCCCGTTCTGGGGCAGGGGCAGTGGGGGGACTGTGGCCCGGGCAGGAGCCTCTCCGCGTGTGTCCCAGGGACCCATCTGCCTGCGAGCCTCGGTCACCTGGCAGGAAGCTACGATGCCCAGACCTATGGTTAGCTGTGCAGCGAGGTGTATTGCGCCGACAGGTTCCACACACACTTCAAGTAAGAGGGCGGCCTGAGTGGAAAGGTGAGAGTTTCGGCAGCTGTGCAGACAAAGAAAGCGCCCTATGGCCTGGGCCTAAATGCTTGTGACACTCCACTGGGCCTGCCGGGCTCTGTGGGCCCTGCCTTGGACCCCCTGCTCCCCTGCCCTTTGTTCAGTCACAGCAGAGATGGCCACACCCACTCCCTCAGTGAGGGCAGTGTTCCAACCTCACTCAGCCCCGCCCCCTCTCCGCAGGTTACCATGGACTACAGAGGCTGCATTCTGAGGCCAGGGTGTTCCGAGAATGCCAAGGGCAGACATGATGACCTTAAATGATTTCCTCTTGTGTCAGTTTTGGTAAACTTTAGGAGCTAGGAAATGGTCCACTTGACAGAAATGTTCAAATTTACTGGCATTTCATATATTCTCTGCTCTAACATTGTCCTGACTCTTTCTGTATATTCTTTACTTATGTTTTTGTTTTCCTTAGTCAAAGTGTGTCTTTTAAATCTTTTCAAAGAAGATTCTTCGGATTTACTAAGTCACCTGAGTTTTACACGTTTTCTGTTGTATTAAGTTCTGCTCATATCTTTATTTAACTTTTTTCTATGTTCTCAGGGTATATTGTTTTCATCTTCTGATGTCAATTAAAACACTTGGTTATTCATTTTAATAAATCTTTTTACATATAAAGATTTGAACTTTTGAAGATTCCAGCTTACTTGTACGTTTCTAAGGGTCAGGTCCTCTCCATTGTTGCTGGCCTAAGGCTTAGTTCACCATATAGCAATGTATATATTGACCTATTTTCCTCTCGACTTTCTGTGATCCCCTACATCTCACCTTTCTTTGCAGACAAGCCATTTGAAATACCCTTAACTTATATCACAGCCAATAAGTCTTTGAAATAATGTGTATTTTTTAGAGAAATCTTCTTATATAATTAGGCAGAAAATCTGACCTGCCATAGTTTTCAAAACAGCATAATTTCACTCTTCTCAATGATTAATCTGTTGTATTACACAACCTTTGTGTATTTAGCTTTATCAATGACATGTCCTTTAAAAATGTTTTAGAGATCCTACCAGTCTTTGAAAACATCCTTGTGCCTTGTTTCAGTGCCAGTTTTATGTATATTTTCTGCCTTGCACCCGATTATTCCTACATCTGATGGATGGCCTTGGGAATCTAATTCTGGTATTGATTGTTTTGGCTGATTGTCTCCCCTTGTAGCTGCTTTCTTCATTATTGTGTAAATTTAGATCATGAGCTCATGTTTAGCTAAACAGCTGACCTTGTAAGAGGCTTAGGTGTGAACGCTCGTAAGTTTCAGCAGAAAGTCGGCCAAGATTTATTTGTGTCCCTCCAATGAGTGGCCCGCAAGGACCCCATTTTCTACAAGTGTTGGTCCAATACTCCCTCTAGTGGCAGGGGACTCAGAAAGGGCTGCTTTGTGGCCCCCGATCTGGGGCAGGGGCAGTGGGCGCCCTGTGGCCCGGGCAGGAGCCTCTCCGCGTGTGTCCCAGGGACCCATCTGCCTGCAAGCCTCGGTCACCTGGCAGGAAGCTACGATGCCCAGACCTACGCTTAGCTGTGCAGCGAGGTGTACTGCGCGGACAGTTTCCACACACACTTCAAGTAAGAGGGCGGCCTGAGTGGAAAGGTGAGAGTTTCGGCAGCTGTGCAGACAAAGAAAGCGCCCTTTGGCCTGGGCCTAAATGCTTGTGACACTCCACTGGGCCTGCCGGGCTCTGAGGGCCCTGCCCTGGGCCCCCTGCTCCCCTGCCCTTTGTTCAGTCACAGCAGAGATGGCCACACACACTCCCTCAGTGAGGGCAGTGTCCCAACCTCCCTCAGCCCCGCCCCCTCTCCGCAGGTTACCATGGACTACAGATGCTGCATTCTGAGGCCAGGGCGTTCCGAGAATGCTAAGGGCAGACATGATGACCTTAAATGATTTCCTCTTGTGTCAGTTTTGGTAAACTTTAGGAGCTAGGAAATGGTCCACTTGACAGAAATGTTCAAATTTACTGGCATTTCATATATTCTCTGCGCTAACATTGTCCTGACTCATTCTGTATATTCTTTACTTATGTTTTTGTTTTCCTTAATCAAAGTGTGTCTTTTAAATCTTTTCAAAGAAGATTCTTTGGACTTACTAAATCACCTGAATTTTATACGTTTTCTGTTGTATTAAGTTCTGCTCATATCTTTATTTAACTTTTTTCTATGTTCTCAGGGTTTATTGTTTTCATCTTCTGATGTCAATTAAAACACTTGGTTATTCATTTTAATAAATCTTTTTACTTATAAGGATTTGAACTTTTGAAGATTCCAGCTTACTTGTACGTTTCTAAGGGTCAGGTCCTCTCCATTGTTGCTGGCCTAAGGCTTAGTTCACCATATAGCAATGTATATATTGACCTATTTTCCCCTCGACTTTCTGTGATCCCCTACATCTCACCTTTCTTTGAAGACAAGCCATTTGAAATACCCTTAACTTATTTCACAGCCAATAAGTCTTTGAAATAATGGGTATTTTTTAGAGAAATCTTCTTATATAATTAGGCAGAAAATCTGACCTGCCATAGTTTTCAAAACAGCATAATTTCACGCTTCTCAATGATTAATCTGTTGTATTACACAACCTTTGTGTATTTAGCTTTATCAATGACATGTCCTTTAAAAATGTTTTAGAGATCCTACCAGTCTTTGACAACATCCTTGTGCCTTGTTTCAGTTCCAGTTTTATGTATATTTTCTGCCTTGCACCCGATTATTCCTACATCTGATGGATGGCCTTGGGAATCTTATTCTGGTATTGATTGTTTTGGCTGATTGTCTCCCCTTGTAGCTGCTTTCTTCATTATTGTGTAAAGTTAGATCATGAGCTCATGTTTAGCTAAACAGCTGACCTTGTAAGAGGCTTAGGTGTGAACGCTCGTAAGTTTCAGCAGAAAGTCGGCCAAGATTTATTTGTGTCCCTCCAATGAGTGGCCCGCAAGGACCCCATTTTCTACAAGTGTTGGTCCAATACTCCCTCTAGTGGCAGGGGACTCAGACAGGGCTGCTTTGTGGCCCCCGATCTGGGGCAGGGGCAGTGGGCGCTCTGTGGCCTGGGCAGGAGCCTCTCCGCGTGTGTCCCAGGGACCCATCTGCCTGCAAGCCTCGGTCACATGGCAGGAAGCTACGATGCCCAGACCTATGGTTAGCTGTGCAGCGAGGTGTACTGCGCGGACAGTTTCCACACACACTTCAAGTAAGAGGGCGGCCTGAGTGGAAAGGTGAGAGTTTGGGCAGCTGTGCAGACAAAGAAAGCGCCCTTTGGCCTGGGCCTAAATGCTTGTGACACTCCACTGGGCCTGCCGGGCTCTGAGGGCCCTGCCCTGGGCCCCCTGCTCCCCTGCCCTTTGTTCAGTCACAGCAGAGATGGCCACACCCACTCCCTCAGTGAGGGCAGTGTCCCAACCTCCCTCAGCCCCGCCCCCTCTCTGCAGGTTACCATGGACTACAGATGCTGCATTCTGAGGCCAGGGCGTTCCGAGAATGCCAAGGGCAGACATGATGACCTTAAATGATTTCCTCTTGTGTCAGTTTTGGTAAACTTTAGGAGCTAGGAAATGGTCCACTTGACAGAAATGTTCAAATTTACTGGCATTTCATATATTCTCTGCTCTAACATTGTCCTGACTCATTCTGTATATTCTTTACTTATGTTTTTGTTTTCCTTAATCAAAGTGTGTCTTTTAAATATTTTCAAAGAAGATTCCTTGGACTTACTAAATCACCTGAATTTTATACGTTTTCTGTTGTATTAAGTTCTGCTCATATCTTTATTTAACTTTTTCTATGTTCTCAGGGTTTATTGTTTTCATCTTCTGATGTCAATTAAAACACTTGGTTATTCATTTTAATAAATATTTTTACTTATAAAGATTTGAACTTCTGAAGATTCCAGCTTACTTGTACGTTTCTAAGGGTCAGTTCCTCTCCATTGTTGCTGGCCTAAGGCTTAGTTCACCATATAGCAATGTATATATTGACCTATTTTCCCCTCGACTTTCTGTGATCCCCTACATCTCACCTTTCTTTGAAGACAAGCCATTTGAAATACCCTTAACTTATTTCACAGCCAATAAGTCTTTGAAATAATGGGTATTTTTTAGAGAAATCTTCTTATATAATTAGGCAGAAAATCTGACCTGCCATAGTTTTCAAAACAGCATAATTTCACTCTTCTCAATGATTAATCTGTTGTATTACACAACCTTTGTGTATTTAGCTTTATCAATGACATGTCCTTTAAAAATGTTTTAGAGATCCTACCAGTCTTTGACAACATCCTTGTGCCTTGTTTCAGTTCCAGTTTTATGTATATTTTCTGCCTTGCACCCGATTATTCCTACATCTGATGGATGGCCTTGGGAATCTTATTCTGGTATTGATTGTTTTGGCTGATTGTCTCCCCTTGTAGCTGCTTTCTTCATTATTGTGTAAAGTTAGATCATGAGCTCATGTTTAGCTAAACAGCTGACCTTGTAAGAGGCTTAGGTGTGAACGCTCGTAAGTTTCAGCAGAATGTCGGCCAAGATTTATTTGTGTCCCTCCAATGAGTGGCCCGCAAGGACCCCTTTTTCTACAAGTGTAGGTCCAATATTCCCTCTAGGGGCAGGGGACTCAGACAGGGCTGCTTTGCGGGCCCCGATCTGGGGCAGGGGCTGTGGGCGGCCTGTGGCCCGGACAGGAGCCTCTCCGCGTGTGTCCCAGGGACCCATCTGCCTGCGAGCCTCGGTCACCTGGCAGGAAGCTACGATGCCCAGACCTATGCTTAGCTGTGCAGCGAGGTGTACTGCGCGGACAGGTTCCACACACACTTCAAGTAAGAGGGCGGCCTGAGTGGAAAGGTGAGAGTTTGGGCAGCTGTGCAGACAAAGAAAGCGCCCTTTGGCCTGGGCCTAAATGCTTGTGACACTCCACTGGGCCTGCCGGGCTCTGAGGGCCCTGCCCTGGGCCCCCTGATCCCCTGCCCTTTGTTCAGTCACAGCAGAGATGGCCACACCCACTCCCTCAGTGAGGGCAGTGTCCCAACCTCCCTCAGCCCCGCCCCCTCTCCGCAGGTTACCATGGACTACAGATGCTGCATTCTGAGGCCAGGGCGTTCCGAGAATGCCAAGGGCAGACATGATGACCTTAAATGATTTCCTCTTGTGTCAGTTTTGGTAAACTTTAGGAGCTAGGAAATGGTCCACTTGACAGAAATGTTCAAATTTACTGGCATTTCATATATTCTCTGCTCTAACATTGTCCTGACTCATTCTGTATATTCTTTACTTATGTTTTTGTTTTCCTTAATCAAAGTGTGTCTTTTAAATCTTTTCAAAGAAGATTCCTTGGACTTACTAAATCACCTGAATTTTATACGTTTTCTGTTGTATTAAGTTCTGCTCATATCTTTATTTAACTTTTTCTATGTTCTCAGGGTTTATTGTTTTCATCTTCTGATGTCAATTAAAACACTTGGTTATTCATTTTAATAAATCTTTTTACTTATAAAGATTTTAACTTTTGAAGATTCCAGCTTACTTGTACGTTTCTAAGGGTCAGGTCCTCTCCATTGTTGCTGGCCTAAGGCTTAGTTCACCATATAGCAATGTATATATTGACCTATTTTCCCCTCGACTTTCTGTGATCCCCTACATCTCAACTTTCTTTGAAGACAAGCCATTTGAAATACCCTTAACTTATTTCACAGCCAATAAGTCTTTGAAATAATGGGTATTTTTTAGAGAAATCTTCTTATATAATTAGGCAGAAAATCTGACCTGCCATAGTTTTCAAAACAGCATAATTTCACTCTTCTCAATGATTAATCTGTTGTATTACACAACCTTTGTGTATTTAGCTTTATCAATGACATGTCCTTTAAAAATGTTTTAGAGATCCTACCAGTCTTTGACAACATCCTTGTGCCTTGTTTCAGTTCCAGTTTGATGTATATTTTCTGCCTTGCACCCGATTATTCCTACATCTGATGGATGGCCTTGGGAATCTTATTCTGGTATTGATTGTTTTGGCTGATTGTCTCCCCTTGTAGCTGCTTTCTTCATTATTGTGTAAAGTTAGATCATGAGCTCATGTTTAGCTAAACAGCTGACCTTGTAAGAGGCTTAGGTGTGAACGCTCGTAAGTTTCAGCAGAAAGTCGGCCAAGATTTATTTGTGTCCCTCCAATGAGTGGCCCGCAAGGACCCCATTTTCTACAAGTGTTGGTCCAATACTCCCTCTAGTGGCAGGGGACTCAGACAGGGCTGCTTTGCGGCCCCCGATCTGGGGCAGGGGCAGTGGGCGCCCTGTGGCCCGGGCAGGAGCCTCTCCGCGTGTGTCCCAGGGACCCATCTGCCTGCAAGCCTCGGTCACCTGGCAGGAAGCTACGATGCCCAGACCTATGGTTAGCTGTGCAGCGAGGTGTACTGCGCGGACAGTTTCCACACACACTTCAAGTAAGAGGGCGGCCTGAGTGGAAAGGTGAGAGTTTGGGCAGCTGTGCAGACAAAGAAAGCGCCCTTTGGCCTGGGCCTAAATGCTTGTGACACTCCACTGGGCCTGCCGGGCTCTGAGGGCCCTGCCCTGGGCCCCCTGCTCCCCTGCCCTTTGTTCAGTCACAGCAGAGATGGCCACACCCACTCCCTCAGTGAGGGCAGTGTCCCAACCTCCCTCAGCCCCGCCCCCTCTCCGCAGGTTACCATGGACTACAGATGCTGCATTCTGAGGCCAGGGCGTTCCGAGAATGCCAAGGGCAGACATGATGACCTTAAATGATTTCCTCTTGTGTCAGTTTTGGTAAACTTTAGGAGCTAGGAAATGGTCCACTTTACAGAAATGTTCAAATTTACTGGCATTTCATATATTCTCTGCTCTAACATTGTCCTGACTCATTCTGTATATTCTTTACTTATGTTTTTGTTTTCCTTAATCAAAGTGTGTCTTTTAAATCTTTTCAAAGAAGATTCCTTGGACTTACTAAATCACCTGAATTTTATACGTTTTCTGTTGTATTAAGTTCTGCTCATATCTTTATTTAACTTTTTCTATGTTCTCAGGGTTTATTGTTTTCATCTTCTGATGTCAATTAAAACACTTGGTTATTCATTTTAATAAATATTTTTACTTATAAAGATTTGAACTTCTGAAGATTCCAGCTTACTTGTACGTTTCTAAGGGTCAGGTCCTCTCCATTGTTGCTGGCCTAAGGCTTAGTTCACCATATAGCAATGTATATATTGACCTATTTTCCCCTCGACTTTCTGTGATCCCCTACATCTCACCTTTCTTTGAAGACAAGCCATTTGAAATACCCTTAACTTATTTCACAGCCAATAAGTCTTTGAAATAATGGGTATTTTTTAGAGAAATCTTCTTATATAATTAGGCAGAAAATCTGACCTGCCATAGTTTTCAAAACAGCATAATTTCACTCTTCTCAATGATTAATCTGTTGTATTACACAACCTTTGTGTATTTAGCTTTATCAATGACATGTCCTTTAAAAATGTTTTAGAGATCCTACCAGTCTTTGACAACATCCTTGTGCCTTGTTTCAGTTCCAGTTTTATGTATATTTTCTGCCTTGCACCCGATTATTCCTACATCTGATGGATGGCCTTGGGAATCTTATTCTGGTATTGATTGTTTTGGCTGATTGTCTCCCCTTGTAGCTGCTTTCTTCATTATTGTGTAAAGTTAGATCATGAGCTCATGTTTAGCTAAAGAGCTGACCTTCTAAGAGGTTTAGGTGTGAACGCTCGTAAGTTTCAGCAGAATGGCGGCCAAGATTTATTTGTGTCCCTCCAATGAGTGGCCCGCAAGGACCCCGTTTTCTACAAGTATTGGTCCAATACTCCCTCTAGAGGCAGGGGATTCAGACAGGGCTGCTTTGCGGCCCCCGATCTGGGGCAGGGGCAGTGGGCGGCCTGTGGCCCGGGCAGGAGCCTCTCCGCATGTGTCCCAGGGACCCATCTGCCTGCGAGCCTCGGTCACCTGGCAGGAAGCTACGATGCCCAGACCTATGGTTAGCTGTGCAGCGAGGTGTACTGCGCGGACAGGTTCCACACACACTTCAAGTAAGAGGGCGGCCTGAGTGGAAAGGTGAGAGTTTGGGCAGCTGTGCAGACAAAGAAAGCGCCCTTTGGCCTGGGCCTAAATGCTTGTGACACTCCACTGGGCCTGCCGGGCTCTGAGGGCCCTGCCCTGGGCCCCCTGCTCCCCTGCCCTTTGTTCAGTCACAGCAGAGATGGCCACACCCACTCCCTCAGTGAGGGCAGTGTCCCAACCTCCCTCAGCCCCGCCCCCTCTCCGCAGGTTACCATGGACTACAGAGGCTGCATTCTGAGGCCAGGGCGTTCCGAGAATGCCAAGGGCAGACATGATGACCTTAAATGATTTCCTCTTGTGTCAGTTTTGGTAAACTTTAGGAGCTAGGAAATGGTCCACTTGACAGAAATGTTCAAATTTACTGGCATTTCATATATTCTCTGCTCTAACATTGTCCTGACTCTTTCTGTATATTCTTTACTTATGTTTTTGTTTTCCTTAGTCAAAGTGTGTCTTTTAAATTTTTTCAGAGAAGATTCTTCGGATTTACTAAGTCACCTGAGTTTTATACGTTTTCTGTTGTATTAAGTTCTGCTCATATCTTTATTTAACTTTTTTCTATGTTCTCAGGGTTTATTGTTTTCATCTTCTGATGTCAATTAAAACACTTGGTTATTCATTTTAATAAATCTTTTTACATATAAAGATTTGAACTTTTGAAGATTCCAGCTTACTTGTACGTTTCTAAGGGTCAGGTCCTCTCCATTGTTGCTGGCCTAAGGCTTAGTTCACCATATAGCAATGTATATATTGACCTATTTTCCTCTCGACTTTCTGTGATCCCCTACATCTCACCTTTCTTTGCAGACAAGCCATTTGAAATACCCTTAACTTATATCACAGCCAATAAGTCTTTGAAATAATGTGTATTTTTTAGAGAAATCTTCTTATATAATTAGGCAGAAAATCTGACCTGCCATAGTTTTCAAAACAGCATAATTTCACTCTTCTCAATGATTAATCTGTTGTATTACACAACCTTTGTGTATTTAGCTTTATCAATGACATGTCCTTTAAAAATGTTTTAGAGATCCTACCAGTCGTTGAAAACATCCTTGTGCCTTGTTTCAGTGCCAGTTTTATGTATATTTTCTGCCTTGCACCCGATTATTCCTACATCTGATGGATGGCCTTGGGAATCTAATTCTGGTATTGATTGTTTTGGCTGATTGTCTCCCCTTGTAGCTGCTTTCTTCATTATTGTGTAAATTTAGATCATGAGCTCATGTTTAGCTAAACAGCTGACCTTGTAAGAGGCTTAGGTGTGAACGCTCGTAAGTTTCAGCAGAAAGTCGGCCAAGATTTATTTGTGTCCCTCCAATGAGTGGCCCGCAAGTACCCCGTTTTCTACAAGTGTTGGTCCAATACTCCCTCTAGAGGCAGGAGAATCAGACAGGGCTGCTTTGCGGCCCCCGTTCTGGGGCAGGGGCAGTGGGGGGACTGTGGCCCGGGCAGGAGCCTCTCCGCGTGTGTCCCAGGGACCCATCTGCCTGCGAGCCTCGGTCACCTGGCAGGAAGCTACGATGCCCAGACCTATGGTTAGCTGTGCAGCGAGGTGTATTGCGCCGACAGGTTCCACACACACTTCAAGTAAGAGGGCGGCCTGAGTGGAAAGGTGAGAGTTTCGGCAGCTGTGCAGACAAAGAAAGCGCCCTATGGCCTGGGCCTAAATGCTTGTGACACTCCACTGGGCCTGCCGGGCTCTGTGGGCCCTGCCCTGGACCCCCTGCTCCCCTGCCCTTTGTTCAGTCACAGCAGAGATGGCCACACCCACTCCCTCAGTGAGGGCAGTGTTCCAACCTCACTCAGCCCCGCCCCCTCTCCGCAGGTTACCATGGACTACAGAGGCTGCATTCTGAGGCCAGGGCGTTCCGAGAATGCCAAGGGCTGACATGAAGACCTTAAATGATTTCCTCTTGTGTCAGTTTTGTTAAACTTTAGGAGCTAGGAAATGGTCCACTTGACAGAAATGTTCAAATTTACTGGCATTTCATATATTCTCTGCTCTAACATTGTCCTGACTCTTTCTGTATATTCTTTACTTATGTTTTTGTTTTCCTTAGTCAAAGTGTGTCTTTTAAATCTTTTCAAAGAAGATTCTTCGGATTTACTAAGTCACCTGAGTTTTATACGTTTTCTGTTGTATTAAGTTCTGCTCATATCTTTATTTAACTTTTTTCTATGTTCTCAGGGTTTATTGTTTTCATCTTCTGATGTCAATTAAAACACTTGGTTATTCATTTTAATAAATCTTTTTACATATAAAGATTTGAACTTTTGAAGATTCCAGCTTACTTGTACGTTTCTAAGGGTCAGGTCCTCTCCATTGTTGCTGGCCTAAGGCTTAGTTCACCATATAGCAATGTATATATTGACCTATTTTCCCCTCGACTTTCTGTGATCCCCTACATCTCACCTTTCTTTGCAGACAAGCCATTTGAAATACCCTTAACTTATTTCACAGCCAATAAGTCTTTGAAATAATGTGTATTTTTTAGAGAAATCTTCTTATATAATTAGGCAGAAAATCTGACCTGCCATAGTTTTCAAAACAGCATAATTTCACTCTTCTCAATGATTAATCTGTTGTATTACACAACCTTTGTGTATTTAGCTTTATCAATCACATGTCCTTTAAAAATGTTTTAGAGATCCTACCAGTCTTTGAAAACATCCTTGTGCCTTGTTTCAGTGACAGTTTTATGTATATTTTCTGCCTTGCACCCGATTATTCCTACATCTGATGGATGGCCTTGGGAATCTAATTCTGGTATTGATTGTTTTGGCTGATTGTCCCCCCTTGTAGCTGCTTTCTTCATTATTGTGTAAATTTAGATCATGAGCTCATCTTTAGCTAAACAGCTGACCTTGTAAGAGGCTTAGGTGTGAACGCTCGTAAGTTTCAGCAGAAAGTCGGCCAAGATTTATTTGTGTCCCTCCAATGAGTGGCCCGCAAGGACCCCGTTTTCTACAAGTGTTGGTCCAATACTCCCTCTAGAGGCAGGAGACACAGACAGGGCTGCTTTGCGGCCCGCGTTCTGGGGCAGGGGCAGTTGGGGGACTGTGGACCGGGCAGGAGCCTCTCCGCGTGTGACCCACGGACCCATCTGCCTGTGAGCCTCGGTCAACTGGCAGGAAGCTACGATGCCCAGACCTATGGTTAGCTGTGCAGCGAGGTGTACTGCGCGGACAGGTTCCACACACACTTCAAGTAAGAGGGCGGCCTGAGTGGAAAGGTGAGAGTTTGGGCAGCTGTGCAGACAAAGAAAGCGCCCTTTGGCCTGGGCCTAAATGCTTGTGACACTCCACTGGGCCTGCCGGGCTCTGAGGGCCCTGCCCTGGGCCCCCTGCTCCCCTGCCCTTTGTTCAGTCACAGCAGAGATGGCCACACCCACTCCCTCAGTGAGGGCATTGTTCCAACCTCCCTCAGCTCCGCCCCCTTTCCACAGGTTACCATGGACTACAGAGGCTGCATTCTGAGGCCAGGGCGTTCCGAGAATGCCAAGGGCTGACATGAAGACCTTAAATGATTTCCTCTTGTGTCAGTTTTGTTAAACTTTAGGAGCTAGGAAATGGTCCACTTGACAGAAATGTTCAAACTTACTGGCATTTCATATATTCTCTGCTCTAACATTGTCCTGACTCTTTCTGTATATTCTTTACTTATGTTTTTGTTTTCCTTAATCAAAGTGTGTCTTTTAAATCTTTTCAAAGAAGATTCTTTGGACTTACTAAATCACCTGAATTTTATACGTTTTCTGTTGTATTAAGTTCTGCTCATATCTTTATTTAACTTTTTCCTATGTTCTCAGGGTTTATTGTTTTCATCTTCTGATGTCAATTAAAACACTTGGTTATTCATTTTAATAAATCTTTTTACTTATAAAGATTTGAACTTTTGAAGATTCCAGCTTACTTGTACGTTTCTAAGGGTCAGGTCCTCTCCATTGTTGCTGGCCTAAGGCTTAGTTCACCATATAGCAATGTATATATTGACCTATTTTCCCCTCGACTTTCTGTGATCCCCTACATCTCACCTTTCTTTGCAGACAAGCCATTTGAAATACCCGTAACTTATTTCACAGCCAATAAGTCTTGGAAATAATGTGTATTCTGTAGAGAAATCTTCTTATATAATTAGGCAGAAAATCTGACCTGCCATAGTTTTCAAAACAGCATAATTTCACTCTTCTCAATGATTAATCTGTTGTATTACACAACCTTTGTGTATTTAGCTTTATCAATGACATGTCCTTTAAAAATGTTTTAGAGATCCTACCAGTCTTTGAAAACATCCTTGTGCCTTGTTTCAGTTCCAGTTTTATGTATATTTTCTGCCTTGCACCCGATTATTCCTACATCTGATGGATGGCCTTGGGAATCTAATTCTGGTATTGATTGTTTTGGCTGATTGTCTCCCCTTGTAGCTGCTTTCTTCATTATTGTGTAAAGTTAGATCATGAGCTCATGTTTAGCTAAGCAGCTGACCTTGTAAGAGGCTTAGGTGTGAACGCTCGTAAGTTTCAGCAGAAAGTAGGGCAAGATTTATATGTGTCCCTCCAATGAGTGGCCCGCAAGGACCCCATTTTCTACAAGTGGTGGTCCAATACTCCCTCTAGTGGCAGGGGACTCAGACAGAGCTGCTTTGTGGCCCCCGATCTGGGGCAGGGGCCGTCGGCGCCCTGTGGCCCGGGCAGGAGCCTCTCCGCGTGTGTCCCAGGGACCCATCTGCCTGCAAGCCTCGGTCACCTGGCAGGAAGCTACGATGCCCAGACCTATGGTTAGCTGTGCAGCGAGGTGTACTGCGCGGACAGTTTCCACACACACTTCAAGTAAGAGGGCGGCCTGAGTGGAAAGGTGAGAGTTTGGGCAGCTGTGCAGACAAAGAAAGCGCCCTTTGGCCTGGGCCTAAATGCTTGTGACACTCCACTGGGCCTGCCGGGCTCTGAGGGCCCTGCCCTGGGCCCCCTGCTCCCCTGCCCTTTGTTCAGTCACAGCAGAGATGGCCACACCCACTCCCTCAGTGAGGGCAGTGTCCCAACCTCCCTCAGCCCCGCCCCCTCTCCGCAGGTTACCATGGACTACAGATGCTGCATTCTGAGGCCAGGGCGTTCCGAGAATGCCAAGGGCAGACATGATGACCTTAAATGATTTCCTCTTGTGTCAGTTTTGGTAAACTTTAGGAGCTAGGAAATGGTCCACTTGACAGAAATGTTCAAATTTACTGGCATTTCATATATTCTCTGCTCTAACATTGTCCTGACTCATTCTGTATATTCTTTACTTATGTTTTTGTTTTCCTTAATCAAAGTGTGTCTTTTAAATATTTTCAAAGAAGATTCCTTGGACTTACTAAATCACCTGAATTTTATACGTTTTCTGTTGTATTAAGTTCTGCTCATATCTTTATTTAACTTTTTCTATGTTCTCAGGGTTTATTGTTTTCATCTTCTGATGTCAATTAAAACACTTGGTTATTCATTTTAATAAATCTTTTTACTTATAAAGATTTGAACTTCTGAAGATTCCAGCTTACTTGTACGTTTCTAAGGGTCAGGTCCTCTCCATTGTTGCTGGCCTAAGGCTTAGTTCACCATATAGCAATGTATATATTGACCTATTTTCCCCTCGACTTTCTGTGATCCCCTACATCTCACCTTCCTTTGAAGACAAGCCATTTGAAATGCCCTTAACTTATTTCACAGCCAATAAGTCTTTGAAATAATGTGTATTTTTTAGAGAAATCTTCTTATATAATTAGGCAGAAAATCTGACCTGCCATAGTTTTCAAAACAGCATAATTTCACTCTTCTCAATGATTAATCTGTTGTATTACACAACCTTTGTGTATTTAGCTTTATCAATGACATGATCTTTAAAAATGTTTTAGAGATCCTACCAGTCTTTGACAACATCCTTGTGCCTTGTTTCAGTTCCAGTTTTATGTATATTTTCTGCCTTGCACCCGATTATTCCTACATCTGATGGATGGCCTTGGGAATCTTATTCTGGTATTGATTGTTTTGGCTGATTGTCTCCCCTTGTAGCTGCTTTCTTCATTATTGTGTAAAGTTAGATCATGAGCTCATGTTTAGCTAAACAGCTGACCTTGTAAGAGGCTTAGGTGTGAACGCTCGTAAGTTTCAGCAGAATGTCGGCCAAGATTTATTTGTGTCCCTCCAATGAGTGGCCCGCAAGGACCCCGTTTTCTACAAGTGTAGGTCCAATATTCCCTCTAGGGGCAGGGGACTCAGACTGGGCTGCTTTGCGGGCCCCGATCTGGGGCAGGGGCTGTGGGCGGCCTGTGGCCCGGGCAGGAGCCTCTCCGCGTGTGTCCCAGGGACCCATCTGCCTGCGAGCCTCGGTCACCTGGCAGGAAGCTACGATGCCCAGAGCTATGGTTAGCTGTGCAGCGAGGTGTACTGCGCGGACAGGTTCCACACACACTTCAAGTAAGAGGGCGGCCTGAGTGGAAAGGTGAGAGTTTGGGCAGCTGTGCAGACAAAGAAAGCGCCCTTTGGCCTGGGCCTAAATGCTTGTGACACTCCACTGGGCCTGCCGGGCTCTGAGGGCCCTGCCCTGGGACCCCTGCTCCCCTGCCCTTTGTTCAGTCACAGCAGAGATGGCCACACCCACTCCCTCAGTGAGGGCAGTGTCCCAACCTCCCTCAGCCCCGCCCCCTCTCCGCAGGTTACCATGGACTACAGAGGCTGCATTCTGAGGCCAGGGCGTTCCGAGAATGCCAAGGGCAGACATGATGACCTTCAATGATTTCCTCTTGTGTCAGTTTTGGTAAACTTTAGGAGCTAGGAAATGGTCAACTTTACAGAAATGTTCAAATTTACTGGCATTTCATATATTCTCTGCTCTAACATTGTCCTGACTCATTCTGTATATTCTTTACTTATGTTTTTGTTTTCCTTAATCAAAGTGTGTCTTTTAAATCTTTTCAAAGAAGATTCTTTGGACTTACTAAATCACCTGAATTTTATACGTTTTCTGTTGTATTAAGTTCTGCTCATATCTTTATTTAACTTTTTTCTCTGTTCTCAGGGTTTATTGTTTTCATCTTCTGATGTCAATTAAAACACTTGGTTATTCATTTTAATAAATCTTTTTACATATAAAGATTTGAACTTTTGAAGATTCCAGCTTACTTATACGTTTCTAAGGGTCAGGTCCTCTCCATTGTTGCTGGCCTAAGGCTTAGTTCACCATATAGCAATGTATATATTGACCTATTTTCCTCTCGACTTTCTGTGATCCCCTACATCTCACCTTTCTTTGCAGACAAGCCATTTGAAATACCCTTAACTTATATCACAGCCAATAAGTCTTTGAAATAATGTGTATTTTTTAGAGAAATCTTCTTATATAATTAGGCAGAAAATCTGACCTGCCATAGTTTTCAAAACAGCATAATTTCACTCTTCTCAATGATTAATCTGTTGTATTACACAACCTTTGTGTATTTAGCTTTATCAATGACATGTCCTTTAAAAATGTTTTAGAGATCCTACCAGTCGTTGAAAACATCCTTGTGCCTTGTTTCAGTGCCAGTTTTATGTATATTTTCTGCCTTGCACCCGATTATTCCTACATCTGATGGATGGCCTTGGGAATCTAATTCTGGTATTGATTGTTTTGGCTGATTGTCTCCCCTTGTAGCTGCTTTCTTCATTATTGTGTAAATTTAGATCATGAGCTCATGTTTAGCTAAACAGCTGACCTTGTAAGAGGCTTAGGTGTGAACGCTCGTAAGTTTCAGCAGAAAGTCGGCCAAGATTTATTTGTGTCCCTCCAATGAGTGGCCCGCAAGTACCCCGTTTTCTACAAGTGTTGGTCCAATACTCCCTCTAGAGGCAGGAGAATCAGACAGGGCTGCTTTGCGGCCCCCGTTCTGGGGCAGGGGCAGTGGGGGGACTGTGGCCCGGGCAGGAGCCTCTCCGCGTGTGTCCCAGGGACCCATCTGCCTGCGAGCCTCGGTCACCTGGCAGGAAGCTACGATGCCCAGACCTATGGTTAGCTGTGCAGCGAGGTGTATTGCGCCGACAGGTTCCACACACACTTCAAGTAAGAGGGCGGCCTGAGTGGAAAGGTGAGAGTTTCGGCAGCTGTGCAGACAAAGAAAGCGCCCTATGGCCTGGGCCTAAATGCTTGTGACACTCCACTGGGCCTGCCGGGCTCTGTGGGCCCTGCCTTGGACCCCCTGCTCCCCTGCCCTTTGTTCAGTCACAGCAGAGATGGCCACACCCACTCCCTCAGTGAGGGCAGTGTTCCAACCTCACTCAGCCCCGCCCCCTCTCCGCAGGTTACCATGGACTACAGAGGCTGCATTCTGAGGCCAGGGTGTTCCGAGAATGCCAAGGGCAGACATGATGACCTTAAATGATTTCCTCTTGTGTCAGTTTTGGTAAACTTTAGGAGCTAGGAAATGGTCCACTTTACAGAAATGTTCAAATTTACTGGCATTTCATATATTCTCTGCTCTAACATTGTCCTGACTCTTTCTGTATATTCTTTACTTATGTTTTTGTTTTCCTTAGTCAAAGTGTGTCTTTTAAATCTTTTCAAAGAAGATTCTTCGGATTTACTAAGTCACCTGAGATTTACACGTTTTCTGTTGTATTAAGTTCTGCTCATATCTTTATTTAACTTTTTTCTATGTTCTCAGGGTATATTGTTTTCATCTTCTGATGTCAATTAAAACACTTGGTTATTCATTTTAATAAATCTTTTTACATATAAAGATTTGAACTTTTGAAGATTCCAGCTTACTTGTACGTTTCTAAGGGTCAGGTCCTCTCCATTGTTGCTGGCCTAAGGCTTAGTTCACCATATAGCAATGTATATATTGACCTATTTTCCCCTCGACTTTCTGTGATCCCCTACATCTCACCTTTCTTTGCAGACAAGCCATTTGAAATACCCTTAACTTATATCACAGCCAATAAGTCTTTGAAATAATGTGTATTTTTTAGAGAAATCTTCTTATATAATTAGGCAGAAAATCTGACCTGCCATAGTTTTCAAAACAGCATAATTTCACTCTTCTCAATGATTAATCTGTTGTATTACACAACCTTTGTGTATTTAGCTTTATCAATGACATGTCCTTTAAAAATGTTTTAGAGATCCTACCAGTCTTTGAAAACATCCTTGTGCCTTGTTTCAGTGCCAGTTTTATGTATATTTTCTGCCTTGCACCCGATTATTCCTACATCTGATGGATGGCCTTGGGAATCTAATTCTGGTATTGATTGTTTTGGCTGATTGTCCCCCCTTGTAGCTGCTTTCTTCATTATTGTGTAAATTTAGATCATGAGCTCATCTTTAGCTAAACAGCTGACCTTGTAAGAGGCTTAGGTGTGAACGCTCGTAAGTTTCAGCAGAAAGTCGGCCAAGATTTATTTGTGTCCCTCCAATGAGTGGCCCGCAAGGACCCCGTTTTCTACAAGTGTTGGTCCAATACTCCCTCTAGAGGCAGGAGACACAGACAGGGCTGCTTTGCGGCCCGCGTTCTGGGGCAGGGGCAGTGGGGGGCCTGTGGCCCGGGCAGGAGCCTCTCCGCGTGTGTCCCACGGACCCATCTGCCTGTGAGCCTCGGTCAACTGGCAGGAAGCTACGATGCCCAGACCTATGGTTAGCTGTGCAGCGAGGTGTACTGCGCGGACAGGTTCCACACACACTTCAAGTAAGAGGGCGGCCTGAGTGGAAAGGTGAGAGTTTGGGCAGCTGTGCAGACAAAGAAAGCGCCCTTTGGCCTGGGCCTAAATGCTTGTGACACTCCACTGGGCCTGCCGGGCTCTGAGGGCCCTGCCCTGGGCCCCCTGCTCCCCTGCCCTTTGTTCAGTCACAGCAGAGATGGCCACACCCACTCCCTAAGTGAGGGCATTGTTCCAACCTCCCTCAGCTCCGCCCCCTTTCCACAGGTTACCATGGACTACAGAGGCTGCATTCTGAGGCCAGGGCGTTCCGAGAATGCCAAGGGCTGACATGAAGACCTTAAATGATTTCCTCTTGTGTCAGTTTTGGTAAACTTTAGGAGCTAGGAAATGGTCCACTTGACAGAAATGTTCAAACTTACTGGCATTTCATGTATTCTCTGCTCTAACATTGTCCTGACTCTTTATGTATATTCTTTACTTATGTTTTTGTTTTCCTTAATCAAAGTGTGTCTTTTAAATCTTTTCAAAAAAGATTCTTTGGACTTACTAAATCACCTGAATTTTATACGTTTTCTGTTGTATTAAGTTCTGCTCATATCTTTATTTAACTTTTTTCTATGTTCTCAGGGTTTATTGTTTTCATCTTCTGATGTCAATTAAAACACTTGGTTATTCATTTTAATAAATCTTTTTACTTATAAAGATTTGAACTTTTGAAGATTCCAGCTTACTTGTACGTTTCTAAGGGTCAGGTCCTCTCCATTGTTGCTGGCCTAAGGCTTAGTTCACCATATAGCAATGTATATATTGACCTATTTTCCCCTCGACTTTCTGTGATCCCCTACATCTCACCTTTCTTTGCAGACAAGCCATTTGAAATACCCGTAACTTATTTCACAGCCAATAAGTCTTTGAAATAATGTGTATTCTGTAGAGAAATCTTCTTATATAATTAGGCAGAAAATCTGACCTGCCATAGTTTTCAAAACAGCATAATTTCACTCTTCTCAATGATTAATCTGTTGTATTACACAACCTTTGTGTATTTAGCTTTATCAATGACATGTCCTTTAAAAATGTTTTAGAGATCCTACCAGTCGTTGAAAACATCCTTGTGCCTTGTTTCAGTGCCAGTTTTATGTATATTTTCTGCCTTGCACCCGATTATTCCTACATCTGATGGATGGCCTTGGGAATCTAATTCTGGTATTGATTGTTTTGGCTGATTGTCTCCCCTTGTAGCTGCTTTCTTCATTATTGTGTAAATTTAGATCATGAGCTCATGTTTAGCTAAACAGCTGACCTTGTAAGAGGCTTAGGTGTGAACGCTCGTAAGTTTCAGCAGAAAGTCGGCCAAGATTTATTTGTGTCCCTCCAATGAGTGGCCCGCAAGTACCCCGTTTTCTACAAGTGTTGGTCCAATACTCCCTCTAGAGGCAGGAGAATCAGACAGGGCTGCTTTGCGGCCCCCGTTCTGGGGCAGGGGCAGTGGGGGGACTGTGGCCCGGGCAGGAGCCTCTCCGCGTGTGTCCCAGGGACCCATCTGCCTGCGAGGCTCGGTCACCAAGCAGGAAGCTACGATGCCCATACCTATGGTTAGCTGTGCAGCGAGGTGTATTGCGCGGACAGGTTCCACACACACTTCAAGTAAGAGGGCGGCCTGAGTGGAAAGGTGAGAGTTTGGGCAGCTGTGCAGACAAAGAAAGCGCCCTATGGCCTGGGCCTAAATGCTTGTGACACTCCACTGGGCCTGCCGGGCTCTGTGGGCCCTGCCCTGGACCCCCTGCTCCCCTGCCCTTTGTTCAGTCACAGCAGAGATGGCCACACCCACTCCCTCAGTGAGGGCAGTGTTCCAACCTCACTCAGCCCCGCCCCCTCTCTGCAGGTTACCATGGACTACAGAGGCTGCATTGTGAGGCCAGGGTGTTCCGAGAATGCCAAGGGCAGACATGATGACCTTAAATGATTTCCTCTTGTGTCAGTTTTGTTAAACTTTAGGAGCTAGGAAATGGTCCACTTTACAGAAATGTTCAAATTTACTGGCATTTCATATATTCTCTGCTCTAACATTGTCCTGACTCTTTCTGTATATTCTTTACTTATGTTTTTGTTTTCCTTAGTCAAAGTGTGTCTTTTAAATCTTTTAAAAGAAGATTCTTCGGATTTACTAAGTCACCTGAGTTTTATACGTTTTCTGTTGTATTAAGTTCTGCTCATATCTTTATTTAACTTTTTTCTATGTTCTCAGGGTTTATTGTTTTCATCTTCTGATGTCAATTAAAACACTTGGTTATTCATTTTAATAAATCTTTTTACATATAAAGATTTGAACTTTTGAAGATTCCAGCTTACTTGTACGTTTCTAAGGGTCAGGTCCTCTCCATTGTTGCTGGCCTAAGGCTTAGTTCACCATATAGCAATGTATATATTGACCTATTTTCCCCTCGACTTTCTGTGATCCCCTACATCTCACCTTTCTTTGCAGACAAGCCATTTGAAATACCCTTAACTTATTTCACAGCCAATAAGTCTTTGAAATAATGTGTATTTTTTAGAGAAATCTTCTTATATAATTAGGCAGAAAATCTGACCTGCCATAGTTTTCAAAACAGCATAATTTCACTCTTCTCAATGATTAATCTGTTGTATTACACAACCTTTGTGTATTTAGCTTTATCAATGACATGTCCTTTAAAAATGTTTTAGAGATCCTACCAGTCTTTGAAAACATCCTTGTGCCTTGTTTCAGTGCCAGTTTTATGTATATTTTCTGCCTTGCACCCGATTATTCCTACATCTGATGGATGGCCTTGGGAATCTAATTCTGGTATTGATTGTTTTGGCTGATTGTCCCCCCTTGTAGCTGCTTTCTTCATTATTGTGTAAATTTAGATCATGAGCTCATCTTTAGCTAAACAGCTGACCTTGTAAGAGGCTTAGGTGTGAACGCTCGTAAGTTTCAGCAGAAAGTCGGCCAAGATTTATTTGTGTCCCTCCAATGAGTGGCCCGCAAGGACCCCGTTTTCTACAAGTGTTGGTCCAATACTCCCTCTAGAGGCAGGAGACACAGACAGGGCTGCTTTGCGGCCCGCGTTCTGGGGCAGGGGCAGTGGGGGGCCTGTGGCCCGGGCAGGAGCCTCTCCGCGTGTGTCCCACGGACCCATCTGCCTGTGAGCCTCGGTCAACTGGCAGGAAGCTACGATGCCCAGACCTATGGTTAGCTGTGCAGCGAGGTGTACTGCGCGGACAGGTTCCACACACACTTCAAGTAAGAGGGCGGCCTGAGTGGAAAGGTGAGAGTTTGGGCAGCTGTGCAGACAAAGAAAGCGCCCTTTGGCCTGGGCCTAAATGCTTGTGACACTCCACTGGGCCTGCCGGGCTCTGAGGGCCCTGCCCTGGGCCCCCTGCTCCCCTGCCCTTTGTTCAGTCACAGCAGAGATGGCCACACCCACTCCCTAAGTGAGGGCATTGTTCCAACCTCCCTCAGCTCCGCCCCCTTTCCACAGGTTACCATGGACTACAGAGGCTGCATTCTGAGGCCAGGGCGTTCCGAGAATGCCAAGGGCTGACATGAAGACCTTAAATGATTTCCTCTTGTGTCAGTTTTGGTAAACTTTAGGAGCTAGGAAATGGTCCACTTGACAGAAATGTTCAAACTTACTGGCATTTCATGTATTCTCTGCTCTAACATTGTCCTGACTCTTTATGTATATTCTTTACTTATGTTTTTGTTTTCCTTAATCAAAGTGTGTCTTTTAAATCTTTTCAAAAAAGATTCTTTGGACTTACTAAATCACCTGAATTTTATACGTTTTCTGTTGTATTAAGTTCTGCTCATATCTTTATTTAACTTTTTTCTATGTTCTCAGGGTTTATTGTTTTCATCTTCTGATGTCAATTAAAACACTTGGTTATTCATTTTAATAAATCTTTTTACTTATAAAGATTTGAACTTTTGAAGATTCCAGCTTACTTGTACGTTTCTAAGGGTCAGGTCCTCTCCATTGTTGCTGGCCTAAGGCTTAGTTCACCATATAGCAATGTATATATTGACCTATTTTCCCCTCGACTTTCTGTGATCCCCTACATCTCACCTTTCTTTGCAGACAAGCCATTTGAAATACCCGTAACTTATTTCACAGCCAATAAGTCTTTGAAATAATGTGTATTCTGTAGAGAAATCTTCTTATATAATTAGGCAGAAAATCTGACCTGCCATAGTTTTCAAAACAGCATAATTTCACTCTTCTCAATGATTAATCTGTTGTATTACACAACCTTTGTGTATTTAGCTTTATCAATCACATGTCCTTTAAAAATGTTTTAGAGATCCTACCAGTCTTTGAAAACATCCTTGTGCCTTGTTTCAGTTCCAGTTTTATGTATATTTTCTGCCTTGCACCCGATTATTCCTACATCTGATGGATGGCCTTGGGAATCTAATTCTGGTATTGATTGTTTTGGCTGATTGTCTCCCCTTGTAGCTGCTTTCTTCATTATTGTGTAAAGTTAGATCATGAGCTCATGTTTAGCTAAACAGCTGACCTTGTAAGAGGCTTAGGTGTGAACGCTCGTAAGTTTCAGCAGAAAGTCGGCCAAGATTTATTTGTGTCCCTCCAATGAGTGGCCCGCAAGGACCCCATTTTCTACTAGTGGTGGTCCAATACTCCCTCTAGAGGCAGGGGACTCAGACAGGGCTGCTTTGTGGCCCCCGATATGGGGCAGGGGCCGTGGGCGCCCTGTGGCCCGGGCAGGAGCCTCTCCGCGTGTGTCCCAGGGACCCATCTGCCTGCAAGCCTCGGTCACCTGGCAGGAAGCTACGATGCCCAGACCTATGGTTAGCTGTGCAGCGAGGTGTACTGCGCGGACAGTTTCCACACACACTTCAAGTAAGAGGGCGGCCTGAGTGGAAAGGTGAGAGTTTGGGCAGCTGTGCAGACAAAGAAAGCGCCCTTTGGCCTGGGCCTAAATGCTTGTGACACTCCACTGGGCCTGCCGGGCTCTGAGGGCCCTGCCCTGGGCCCCCTGCTCCCCTGCCCTTTGTTCAGTCACAGCAGAGATGGCCACACCCACTCCCTCAGTGAGGGCAGTGTCCCAACCTCCCTCAGCCCCGCCCCCTCTCCGCAGGTTACCATGGACTACAGATGCTGCATTCTGAGGCCAGGGCGTTCCGAGAATGCCAAGGGCAGACATGATGACCTTAAATGATTTCCTCTTGTGTCAGTTTTGGTAAACTTTAGGAGCTAGGAAATGGTCCACTTGACAGAAATGTTCAAATTTACTGGCATTTCATATATTCTCTGCTCTAACATTGTCCTGACTCATTCTGTATATTCTTTACTTATGTTTTTGTTTTCCTTAATCAAAGTGTGTCTTTTAAATCTTTTCAAAGAAGATTCCTTGGACTTACTAAATCACCTGAATTTTATACGTTTTCTGTTGTATTAAGTTCTGCTCATATCTTTATTTAACTTTTTTCTATGTTCTCAGGGTTTATTGTTTTCATCTTCTGATGTCAATTAAAACACTTGGTTATTCATTTTAATAAATCTTTTTACTTATAAGGATTTGAACTTTTGAAGATTCCAGCTTACTTGTACGTTTCTAAGGGTCAGGTCCTCTCCATTGTTGCTGGCCTAAGGCTTAGTTCACCATATAGCAATGTATATATTGACCTATTTTCCCCTCGACTTTCTGTGATCCCCTACATCTCACCTTTCTTTGAAGACAAGCCATTTGAAATACCCTTAACTTATTTCACAGCCAATAAGTCTTTGAAATAATGGGTATTTTTTAGAGAAATCTTCTTATATAATTAGGCAGAAAATCTGACCTGCCATAGTTTTCAAAACAGCATAATTTCACTCTTCTCAATGATTAATCTGTTGTATTACACAACCTTTGTGTATTTAGCTTTATCAATCACATGTCCTTTAAAAATGTTTTAGAGATCCTACCAGTCTTTGAAAACATCCTTGTGCCTTGTTTCAGTGCCAGTTTTATGTATATTTTCTGCCTTGCACCCGATTATTCCTACATCTGATGGATGGCCTTGGGAATCTAATTCTGGTATTGATTGTTTTGGCTGATTGTCTCCCCTTGTAGCTGCTTTCTTCATTATTGTGTAAAGTTAGATCATGAGCTCATGTTTAGCTAAACAGCTGACCTTGTAAGAGGCTTAGGTGTGAACGCTCGTAAGTTTCAGCAGAAAATCGGCCAAGATTTATTTGTGTCCCTCCAATGAGTGGCCCGCAAGGACCCCGTTTTCTACAAGTGTTGGTCCAATACTCCCTCTAGAGGCAGGGGACTCAGACAGGGCTGCTTTGCGGCCCCCGATCTGGGGCAGGGGCAGTGGGCGGCCTGTGGCCCGGGCAGGAGCCTCTCCGCGTGTGTCCCAGGGACCCATCTGCCTGCGAGCCTCGGTCACCTGGCAGGAAGCTACGATGCCCAGACCTATGGTTAGCTGTGCAGCGAGGTGTACTGCGCGGACAGGTTCCACACACACTTCAAGTAAGAGGGCGGCCTGAGTGGAAAGGTGAGAGTTTGGGCAGCTGTGCAGACAAAGAAAGCACCCTTTGGACTTGGCCTAAATTCTTGTGACACTCCACTGGGCCTGCCAGGCTCTGAGGTCCCTGCGCCTGGCCCCCTGCTCCCCTGCCCGTTGTTCAGTCACAGCAGAGATGGCCACACCCACTCCCTCAGTGAGGGCAGTGTCCCAACCTCCCTCAGCCCCGCCCCCTCTCCGCAGGTTACCATGGACAACAGAGGCTGCATTCTGAGGCCAGGGCGTTCCGAGAATGCCAAGGGCAGACATGAAGACCTTTAATGATTTCCTCTTGTGTCAGTTTTGGTAAACTTTAGGAGCTTGGAAATGGTCCACTTGACAGAAATGTTCAAACTTACTGGCATTTCATATATTCTCTGCTCTAACATTGTCCTGACTCTTTCTGTATATTCTTTACTTATGTTTTTGTTTTCCTTAATCAAAGTGTGTCTTTTAAATCTTTTCAAAGAAGATTCTTTGGACTTACTAAATCACCTGAATTTTATACGTTTTCTGTTGTATTAAGTTCTGCTCATATCTTTATTTATCTTTTTTCTATGTTCTCAGGGTTTATTGTTTTCATCTTCTGATGTCAATTAAAACACTTGGTTATTCATTTTACTAAATCTTTTTACTTATAAAGATTTGAACTTTTGAAGATTCCAGCTTACTTGTACGTTTCTAAGGGTCAGGTCCTCTCCATTGTTGCTGGCCTAAGGCTTAGTTTACCATAGAGCAATGTATATATTGACCTATTTTCCCCTCGACTTTCTGTGATCCCCTACATCTCACCTTTCTTTGAAGACAAGCCATTTGAAATACCCTTAACTTATTTCACAGCCAATAAGTCATTGAAATAATGGGTATTTTTTAGAGAAATCTTCTTATATAATTAGGCAGAAAATCTGACCTGCCATAGTTTTCAAAACAGCATAATTTCACTCTTCTCAATGATTAATCTGTTGTATTACACAACCTTTGTGTATTTAGCTTTATCAATGACATGATCTTTAAAAATGTTTTAGAGATCCTACCAGTCTTTGAAAACATCCTCGTGCCTTGTTTCAGTTCCAGTTTTATGTATATTTTCTGCCTTGCAACCGATTATTCCTACATCTGATGGATGGCCTTGGGAATGTAATTCTGGTATTGATTGTTTTGGCTGATTGTCTCCCCTTGTAGCTGCTTTCTTCATTATTGTGTAAAGTTAGACCATGAGCTCATGTTTAGCTAAACAGCTGACCTTGTAAGAGGCTTAGGTGTGAACGCTCATAAGTTTCAGCAGAAAGTCGGCCAAGATTTATTTGTGTCCCTCCAATGAGTGGCCCGCAAGGACCCCGTTTTCTACAAGTGTTGGTCCAATACTCCCTCTAGAGGCAGGGGACTCAGACAGGGCTGCTTTGCGGCCCCCGATCTGGGGCAGGGGCAGTGTGCGGCCTGTGGCCCGGGCAGGAGCCACTCTGCGTGTGTCCCAGGGACCCATCTGCCTGTGAGCCTCGGTCACCTGGCAGGAAGCTACGATGGCCAGACCTATGGTTAGCAGTGCAGCGAGGTGTACTGCGTGGACAGGTTCCACACACACTTCAAGTAAGAGGGCGGCCTGAGTGGAAAGGTGAGAGTTTGGGCAGCTGTGCAGACAAAGAAAGCGCCCTTTGGCCTGGGCCTAAATGCTTGTGACACTCCACTGGGCCTGCCGGGCTCTGAGGGCCCTGTCCTTGGCCCCCTGCTCCCCTGCCCTTTGTTCAGTCACAGCAGAGATGGCCACACCCACTCACTCAATGAGGGCAGTGTCCCAACCTCCCTCAGCCCCGCCCCCTCTCCGCAGGTTACCATGGACTACAGAGGCTGCATTCTGAGGCCAGGGCGTTCCGAGAATGCCAAGGGCAGACATGATGACCTTCAATGATTTCCTCTTGTGTCAGTTTTGGTAAACTTTAGGAGCTAGGAAATGGTCCACTTTACAGAAATGTTCAAATTTACTGGCATTTCATATATTCTCTGCTCTAACATTCTCCTGACTCTTTCTGTATATTCTTTATTTATGTTTTTGTTTTCCTTAATCAAAGTGTGTCTTTTAAATCTTTTCAAAGAAGATTCTTTGGACTTAATAAATCACCTGAATTTTATACGTTTTCTGTTGTATTAAATTCTGCTCATATATTTCTTTAACTTTTTTCTATGTTCTCAGGGTTTATTGTTTTCATCTTCTGATGTCAATTAAAACACTTGGTTATTCATTTTAATAAATCTTTTTACTTATAAAGATTTGAACTTTTGAAGATTCCAGCTTACTTGTACGTTTCTAAGGGTCAGGTCCTCTCCATTGTTGCTGGCCTAAGGCTTAGTTCACCATATAGCAATGTATATATTGACCTATTTTCCCCTCGACTTTCTGTGATCCCCTACATCTCACCTTTCTTTGCAGACAAGCCATTTGAAATACCCGTAACTTATTTCACAGCCAATAAGTCTTTGAAATAATGTGTATTCTGTAGAGAAATCTTCTTATATAATTAGGCAGAAAATCTGACCTGCCATAGTTTTCAAAACAGCATAATTTCACTCTTCTCAATCATTAATCTGTTGTATTACACAACCTTTGTGTATTTAGCTTTATCAATGACATGTCCTTTAAAAATGTTTTAGAGATCCTACCAGTCTTTGAAAACATCCTTGTGCCTTGTTTCAGTTCCAGTTTTATGTATATTTTCTGCCTTGCACCCGATTATTCTTACATCTGATGGATGGCCTTGGGAATCTAATTCTGGTATTGATTGTTTTGGCTGATTGTCTCCCCTTGTAGCTGCTTTCTTCATTATTGTGTAAAGTTAGATCATGAGCTCATGTTTAGCTAAGCAGCTGACCTTGTAAGAGGCTTAGGTGTGAACGCTCGTAAGTTTCAGCAGAAAGTCGGCCAAGATTTATATGTGTCCCTCCAATGAGTGGCCCGCAAGGACCCCATTTTCTACAAGTGGTGGTCCAATACTCCCTCTAGTGGCAGGGGACTCAGACAGAGCTGCTTTGTGGCCCCCGATCTGGGGCAGGGGCCGTGGGCGCCCTGTGGCCCGGGCAGGAGCCTCTCCGCGTGTGTCCCAGGGACCCATCTGCCTGCAAGCCTCGGTCACCTGGCAGGAAGCTACGATGCCCAGACCTATGGTTAGCTGTGCAGCGAGGTGTACTGCGCGGACAGTTTCCACACACACTTCAAGTAAGAGGGCGGCCTGAGTGGAAAGGTGAGAGTTTGGGCAGCTGTGCAGACAAAGAAAGCGCCCTTTGGCCTGGGCCTAAATGCTTGTGACACTCCACTGGGCCTGCCGGGCTCTGAGGGCCCTGCCCTGGGCCCCCTGCTCCCCTGCCCTTTGTTCAGTCACAGCAGAGATGGCCACACCCACTCCCTCAGTGAGGGCAGTGTCCCAACCTCCCTCAGCCCCGCCCCCTCTCCGCAGGTTACCATGGACTACAGATGCTGCATTCTGAGGCCAGGGCGTTCCGAGAATGCCAAGGGCAGACATGATGACCTTAAATGATTTCCTCTTGTGTCAGTTTTGGTAAACTTTAGGAGCTAGGAAATGGTCCACTTGACAGAAATGTTCAAATTTACTGGCATTTCATATATTCTCTGCTCTAACATTGTCCTGACTCATTCTGTATATTCTTTACTTATGTTTTTGTTTTCCTTAATCAAAGTGTGTCTTTTAAATCTTTTCAAAGAAGATTCCTTGGACTTACTAAATCACCTGAATTTTATACGTTTTCTGTTGTATTAAGTTCTGCTCATATCTTTATTTAACTTTTTCTATGTTCTCAGGGTTTATTGTTTTCATCTTCTGATGTCAATTAAAACACTTGGTTATTCATTTTAATAAATCTTTTTACTTATAAAGATTTGAACTTCTGAAGATTCCAGCTTACTTGTACGTTTCTAAGGGTCAGGTCCTCTCCATTGTTGCTGGCCTAAGGCTTAGTTCACCATATAGCAATGTATATATTGACCTATTTTCCCCTCGACTTTCTGTGATCCCCTACATCTCACCTTCCTTTGAAGACAAGCCATTTGAAATACCCTTAACTTATTTCACAGCCAATAAGCCTTGAAATAATGGGTATTTTTTAGAGAAATCTTCTTATATAATTAGGCAGAAAATCTGACCTGTCATAGTTTTCATAACAGCATAATTTCACTCTTCTCAATGATTAATCTGTTGTATTACACAACCTTTGTGTATTTAGCTTTATCAATGACATGATCTTTAAAAATGTTTTAGAGATCCTACCAGTCTTTGACAACATCCTTGTGCCTTGTTTCAGTTCCAGTTTTATGTATATTTTCTGCCTTGCACCCGATTATTCCTACATCTGATGGATGGCCTTGGGAATCTTATTCTGGTATTGATTGTTTTGGCTGATTGTCTCCCCTTGTAGCTGCTTTCTTCATTATTGTGTAAAGTTAGATCATGAGCTCATGTTTAGCTAAACAGCTGACCTTGTAAGAGGCTTAGGTGTGAACGCTCGTAAGTTTCAGCAGAATGTCGGCCAAGATTTATTTGTGTCCCTCCAATGAGTGGCCCGCAAGGACCCCGTTTTCTACAAGTGTAGGTCCAATATTCCCTCTAGGGGCAGGGGACTCAGACTGGGCTGCTTTGCGGGCCCCGATCTGGGGCAGGGGCTGTGGGCGGCCTGTGGCCCGGGCAGGAGCCTCTCCGCGTGTGTCCCAGGGACCCATCTGCCTGCGAGCCTCGGTCACCTGGCAGGAAGCTACGATGCCCAGAGCTATGGTTAGCTGTGCAGCGAGGTGTACTGCGCGGACAGGTTCCACACACACTTCAAGTAAGAGGGCGGCCTGAGTGGAAAGGTGAGAGTTTGGGCAGCTGTGCAGACAAAGAAAGCGCCCTTTGGCCTGGGCCTAAATGCTTGTGACACTCCACTGGGCCTGCCGGGCTCTGAGGGCCCTGCCCTGGGACCCCTGCTCCCCTGCCCTTTGTTCAGTCACAGCAGAGATGGCCACACCCACTCCCTCAGTGAGGGCAGTGTCCCAACCTCCCTCAGCCCCGCCCCCTCTCCGCAGGTTACCATGGACTACAGAGGCTGCATTCTGAGGCCAGGGCGTTCCGAGAATGCCAAGGGCAGACATGATGACCTTCAATGATTTCCTCTTGTGTCAGTTTGGGTAAACTTTAGGAGCTAGGAAATGGTCAACTTTACAGAAATGTTCAAATTTACTGGCATTTCATATATTCTCTGCTCTAACATTGTCCTGACTCATTCTGTATATTCTTTACTTATGTTTTTGTTTTCCTTAATCAAAGTGTGTCTTTTAAATCTTTTCAAAGAAGATTCTTTGGACTTACTAAATCACCTGAATTTTATACGTTTTCTGTTGTATTAAGTTCTGCTCATATCTTTATTTAACTTTTTTCTCTGTTCTCAGGGTTTATTGTTTTCATCTTCTGATGTCAATTAAAACACTTGGTTATTCATTTTAATAAATCTTTTTACATATAAAGATTTGAACTTTTGAAGATTCCAGCTTACTTATACGTTTCTAAGGGTCAGGTCCTCTCCATTGTTGCTGGCCTAAGGCTTAGTTCACCATATAGCAATGTATATATTGACCTATTTTCCTCTCGACTTTCTGTGATCCCCTACATCTCACCTTTCTTTGCAGACAAGCCATTTGAAATACCCTTAACTTATATCACAGCCAATAAGTCTTTGAAATAATGTGTATTTTTTAGAGAAATCTTCTTATATAATTAGGCAGAAAATCTGACCTGCCATAGTTTTCAAAACAGCATAATTTCACTCTTCTCAATGATTAATCTGTTGTATTACACAACCTTTGTGTATTTAGCTTTATCAATGACATGTCCTTTAAAAATGTTTTAGAGATCCTACCAGTCGTTGAAAACATCCTTGTGCCTTGTTTCAGTGCCAGTTTTATGTATATTTTCTGCCTTGCACCCGATTATTCCTACATCTGATGGATGGCCTTGGGAATCTAATTCTGGTATTGATTGTTTTGGCTGATTGTCTCCCCTTGTAGCTGCTTTCTTCATTATTGTGTAAATTTAGATCATGAGCTCATGTTTAGCTAAACAGCTGACCTTGTAAGAGGCTTAGGTGTGAACGCTCGTAAGTTTCAGCAGAAAGTCGGCCAAGATTTATTTGTGTCCCTCCAATGAGTGGCCCGCAAGTACCCCGTTTTCTACAAGTGTTGGTCCAATACTCCCTCTAGAGGCAGGAGAATCAGACAGGGCTGCTTTGCGGCCCCCGTTCTGGGGCAGGGGCAGTGGGGGGACTGTGGCCCGGGCAGGAGCCTCTCCACGTGTGTCCCAGGGACCCATCTGCCTGCGAGCCTCGGTCACCTGGCAGGAAGCTACGATGCCCAGACCTATGGTTAGCTGTGCAGCGAGGTGTATTGCGCCGACAGGTTCCACACACACTTCAAGTAAGAGGGCGGCCTGAGTGGAAAGGTGAGAGTTTCGGCAGCTGTGCAGACAAAGAAAGCGCCCTATGGCCTGGGCCTAAATGCTTGTGACACTCCACTGGGCCTGCCGGGATCTGTGGGCCCTGCCTTGGACCCCCTGCTCCCCTGCCCTTTGTTCAGTCACAGCAGAGATGGCCACACCCACTCCCTCAGTGAGGGCAGTGTTCCAACCTCACTCAGCCCCGCCCCCTCTCCGCAGGTTACCATGGACTACAGAGGCTGCATTCTGAGGCCAGGGTGTTCCGAGAATGCCAAGGGCAGACATGATGACCTTAAATGATTTCCTCTTGTGTCAGTTTTGGTAAACTTTAGGAGCTAGGAAATGGTCCACTTTACAGAAATGTTCAAATTTACTGGCATTTCATATATTCTCTGCTCTAACATTGTCCTGACTCTTTCTGTATATTCTTTACTTATGTTTTTGTTTTCCTTAGTCAAAGTGTGTCTTTTAAATCTTTTCAAAGAAGATTCTTCGGATTTACTAAGTCACCTGAGTTTTACACGTTTTCTGTTGTATTAAGTTCTGCTCATATCTTTATTTAACTTTTTTCTATGTTCTCAGGGTATATTGTTTTCATCTTCTGATGTCAATTAAAACACTTGGTTATTCATTTTAATAAATCTTTTTACATATAAAGATTTGAACTTTTGAAGATTCCAGCTTACTTGTACGTTTCTAAGGGTCAGGTCCTCTCCATTGTTGCTGGCCTAAGGCTTAGTTCACCATATAGCAATGTATATATTGACCTATTTTCCTCTCGACTTTCTGTGATCCCCTACATCTCACCTTTCTTTGCAGACAAGCCATTTGAAATACCCTTAACTTATATCACAGCCAATAAGTCTTTGAAATAATGTGTATTTTTTAGAGAAATCTTCTTATATAATTAGGCAGAAAATCTGACCTGCCATAGTTTTCAAAACAGCATAATTTCACTCTTCTCAATGATTAATCTGTTGTATTACACAACCTTTGTGTATTTAGCTTTATCAATGACATGTCCTTTAAAAATGTTTTAGAGATCCTACCAGTCGTTGAAAACATCCTTGTGCCTTGTTTCAGTGCCAGTTTTATGTATATTTTCTGCCTTGCACCCGATTATTCCTACATCTGATGGATGGCCTTGGGAATCTAATTCTGGTATTGATTGTTTTGGCTGATTGTCTCCCCTTGTAGCTGCTTTCTTCATTATTGTGTAAATTTAGATCATGAGCTCATTTTTAGCTAAACAGCTGACCTTGTAAGAGGCTTAGGTGTGAACGCTCGTAAGTTTCAGCAGAAAGTCGGCCAAGATTTATTTGTGTCCCTCCAATGAGTGGCCCGCAAGTACCCCGTTTTCTACAAGTGTTGGTCCAATACTCCCTCTAGAGGCAGGAGAATCAGACAGGGCTGCTTTGCGGCCCCCGTTCTGGGGCAGGGGCAGTGGGGGGACTGTGGCCCGGGCAGGAGCCTCTCCGCGTGTGTCCCAGGGACCCATCTGCCTGCGAGGCTCGGTCACCTGGCAGGAAGCTACGATGCCCATACCTATGGTTAGCTGTGCAGCGAGGTGTATTGCGCGGACAGGTTCCACACACACTTCAAGTAAGAGGGCGGCCTGAGTGGAAAGGTGAGAGTTTCGGCAGCTGTGCAGACAAAGAAAGCGCCCTATGGCCTGGGCCTAAATGCTTGTGACACTCCACTGGGCCTGCCGGGCTCTGTGGGCCCTGCCCTGGACCCCCTGCTCCCCTGCCCTTTGTTCAGTCACAGCAGAGATGGCCACACCCACTCCCTCAGTGAGGGCAGTGTTCCAACCTCACTCAGCCCCGCCCCCTCTCCGCAGGTTACCATGGACTACAGAGGCTGCATTGTGAGGCCAGGGTGTTCCGAGAATGCCAAGGGCAGACATGATGACCTTAAATGATTTCCTCTTGTGTCAGTTTTGTTAAACTTTAGGAGCTAGGAAATGGTCCACTTTACAGAAATGTTCAAATTTACTGGCATTTCATATATTCTCTGCTCTAACATTGTCCTGACTCTTTCTGTATATTCTTTACTTATGTTTTTGTTTTCCTTAGTCAAAGTGTGTCTTTTAAATCTTTTCAAAGAAGATTCTTCGGATTTACTAAGTCACCTGAGTTTTATACGTTTTCTGTTGTATTAAGTTCTGCTCATATCTTTATTTAACTTTTTTCTATGTTCTCAGGGTTTATTGTTTTCATCTTCTGATGTCAATTAAAACACTTGGTTATTCATTTTAATAAATCTTTTTACATATAAAGATTTGAACTTTTGAAGATTCCAGCTTACTTGTACGTTTCTAAGGGTCAGGTCCTCTCCATTGTTGCTGGCCTAAGGCTTAGTTCACCATATAGCAATGTATATATTGACCTATTTTCCCCTCGACTTTCTGTGATCCCCTACATCTCACCTTTCTTTGCAGACAAGCCATTTGAAATACCCTTAACTTATTTCAAAGCCAATAAGTCTTTGAAATAATGTGTATTTTTTAGAGAAATCTTCTTATATAATTAGGCAGAAAATCTGACCTGCCATAGTTTTCAAAACAGCATAATTTCACTCTTCTCAATGATTAATCTGTTGTATTACACAACCTTTGTGTATTTAGCTTTATCAATCACATGTCCTTTAAAAATGTTTTAGAGATCCTACCAGTCTTTGAAAACATCCTTGTGCCTTGTTTCAGTGCCAGTTTTATGTATATTTTCTGCCTTGCACCCGATTATTCCTACATCTGATGGATGGCCTTGGGAATCTAATTCTGGTATTGATTGTTTTGGCTGATTGTCCCCCCTTGTAGCTGCTTTCTTCATTATTGTGTAAATTTAGATCATGAGCTCATCTTTAGCTAAACAGCTGACCTTGTAAGAGGCTTAGGTGTGAACGCTCGTAAGTTTCAGCAGAAAGTCGGCCAAGATTTATTTGTGTCCCTCCAATGAGTGGCCCGCAAGGACCCCGTTTTCTACAAGTGTTGGTCCAATACTCCCTCTAGAGGCAGGAGACACAGACAGGGCTGCTTTGCGGCCCGCGTTCTGGGGCAGGGGCAGTGGGGGGCCTGTGGCCCGGGCAGGAGCCTCTCCGCGTGTGTCCCACGGACCCATCTGCCTGTGAGCCTCGGTCAACTGGCAGGAAGCTACGATGCCCAGACCTATGGTTAGCTGTGCAGCGAGGTGTACTGCGCGGACAGGTTCCACACACACTTCAAGTAAGAGGGCGGCCTGAGTGGAAAGGTGAGAGTTTGGGCAGCTGTGCAGACAAAGAAAGCGCCCTTTGGCCTGGGCCTAAATGCTTGTGACACTCCACTGGGCCTGCCGGGCTCTGAGGGCCCTGCCCTGGGCCCCCTGCTCCCCTGCCCTTTGTTCAGTCACAGCAGAGATGGCCACACCCACTCCCTAAGTGAGGGCATTGTTCCAACCTCCCTCAGCTCCGCCCCCTTTCCACAGGTTACCATGGACTACAGAGGCTGCATTCTGAGGCCAGGGCGTTCCGAGAATGCCAAGGGCTGACATGAAGACCTTAAATGATTTCCTCTTGTGTCAGTTTTGTTAAACTTTAGGAGCTAGGAAATGGTCCACTTGACAGAAATGTTCAAACTTACTGGCATTTCATGTATTCTCTGCTCTAACATTGTCCTGACTCTTTCTGTATATTCTTTACTTATGTTTTTGTTTTCCTTAATCAAAGTGTGTCTTTTAAATCTTTTCAAAAAAGATTCTTTGGACTTACTAAATCACCTGAATTTTATACGTTTTCTGTTGTATTAAGTTCTGCTCATATCTTTATTTAACTTTTTTCTATGTTCTCAGGGTTTATTGTTTTCATCTTCTGATGTCAATTAAAACACTTGGTTATTCATTTTAATAAATCTTTTTACTTATAAAGATTTGAACTTTTGAAGATTCCAGCTTACTTGTACGTTTCTAAGGGTCAGGTCCTCTCCATTGTTGCTGGCCTAAGGCTTAGTTCACCATATAGCAATGTATATATTGACCTATTTTCCCCTCGACTTTCTGTGATCCCCTACATCTCACCTTTCTTTGCAGACAAGCCATTTGAAATACCCGTAACTTATTTCACAGCCAATAAGTCTTTGAAATAATGTGTATTCTGTAGAGAAATCTTCTTATATAATTAGGCAGAAAATCTGACCTGCCATAGTTTTCAAAACAGCATAATTTCACTCTTCTCAATGATTAATCTGTTGTATTACACAACCTTTGTGTATTTAGCTTTATCAATGACATGTCCTTTAAAAATGTTTTAGAGATCCTACCAGTCTTTGAAAACATCCTTGTGCCTTGTTTCAGTTCCAGTTTTATGTATATTTTCTGCCTTGCACCCGATTATTCCTACATCTGATGGATGGCCTTGGGAATCTAATTCTGGTATTGATTGTTTTGGCTGATTGTCTCCCCTTGTAGCTGCTTTCTTCATTATTGTGTAAAGTTAGATCATGAGCTCATGTTTAGCTAAACAGCTGACCTTGTAAGAGGCTTAGGTGTGAACGCTCGTAAGTTTCAGCAGAAAGTCGGCCAAGATTTATTTGTGTCCCTCCAATGAGTGGCCCGCAAGGACCCCATTTTCTACTAGTGGTGGTCCAATACTCCCTCTAGTGGCAGGGGACTCAGACAGGGCTGCTTTGTGGCCCCCGATATGGGGCAGGGGCCGTGGGCGCCCTGTGGCCCGGGCAGGAGCCTCTCCGCGTGTGTCCCAGGGACCCATCTGCCTGCAAGCCTCGGTCACCTGGCAGGAAGCTACGATGCCCAGACCTATGGTTAGCTGTGCAGCGAGGTGTACTGCGCGGACAGTTTCCACACACACTTCAAGTAAGAGGGCGGCCTGAGTGGAAAGGTGAGAGTTTGGGCAGCTGTGCAGACAAAGAAAGCGCCCTTTGGCCTGGGCCTAAATGCTTGTGACACTCCACTGGGCCTGCCGGGCTCTGAGGGCCCTGCCCTGGGCCCCCTGCTCCCCTGCCCTTTGTTCAGTCACAGCAGAGATGGCCACACCCACTCCCTCAGTGAGGGCAGTGTCCCAACCTCCCTCAGCCCCGCCCCCTCTCCGCAGGTTACCATGGACTACAGATGCTGCATTCTGAGGCCAGGGCGTTCCGAGAATGCCAAGGGCAGACATGATGACCTTAAATGATTTCCTCTTGTGTCAGTTTTGGTAAACTTTAGGAGCTAGGAAATGGTCCACTTGACAGAAATGTTCAAATTTACTGGCATTTCATATATTCTCTGCTCTAACATTGTCCTGACTCATTCTGTATATTCTTTACTTATGTTTTTGTTTTCCTTAATCAAAGTGTGTCTTTTAAATCTTTTCAAAGAAGATTCCTTGGACTTACTAAATCACCTGAATTTTATACGTTTTCTGTTGTATTAAGTTCTGCTCATATCTTTATTTAAATTTTTTCTATGTTCTCAGGGTTTATTGTTTTCATCTTCTGATGTCAATTAAAACACTTGGTTATTCATTTTAATAAATCTTTTTACTTATAAGGATTTGAACTTTTGAAGATTCCAGCTTACTTGTACGTTTCTAAGGGTCAGGTCCTCTCCATTGTTGCTGGCCTAAGGCTTAGTTCACCATATAGCAATGTATATATTGACCTATTTTCCCCTCGACTTTCTGTGATCCCCTACATCTCACCTTTCTTTGAAGACAAGCCATTTGAAATACCCTTAACTTATTTCACAGCCAATAAGTCTTTGAAATAATGGGTATTTTTTAGAGAAATCTTCTTATATAATTAGGCAGAAAATCTGACCTGCCATAGTTTTCAAAACAGCATAATTTCACTCTTCTCAATGATTAATCTGTTGTATTACACAACCTTTGTGTATTTAGCTTTATCAATCACATGTCCTTTAAAAATGTTTTAGAGATCCTACCAGTCTTTGAAAACATCCTTGTGCCTTGTTTCAGTTCCAGTTTTATGTATATTTTCTGCCTTGCACCCGATTATTCCTACATCTGATGGATGGCCTTGGGAATCTAATTCTGGTATTGATTGTTTTGGCTGATTGTCTCCCCTTGTAGCTGCTTTCTTCATTATTGTGTAAAGTTAGATCATGAGCTCATGTTTAGCTAAACAGCTGACCTTGTAAGAGGCTTAGGTGTGAACGCTCGTAAGTTTCAGCAGAAAATCGGCCAAGATTTATTTGTGTCCCTCCAATGAGTGGCCCGCAAGGACCCCGTTTTCTACAAGTGTTGGTCCAATACTCCCTCTAGAGGCAGGGGACTCAGACAGGGCTGCTTTGCGGCCCCCGATCTGGGGCAGGGGCAGTGGGCGGCCTGTGGCCCGGGCAGGAGCCTCTCCGCGTGTGTCCCAGGGACCCATCTGCCTGCGAGCCTCGGTCACCTGGCAGGAAGCTACGATGCCCAGACCTATGGTTAGCTGTGCAGCGAGGTGTACTGCGCGGACAGGTTCCACACACACTTCAAGTAAGAGGGCGGCCTGAGTGGAAAGGTGAGAGTTTGGGCAGCTGTGCAGACAAAGAAAGCACCCTTTGGACTTGGCCTAAATTCTTGTGACACTCCATTGGGCCTGCCAGGCTCTGAGGTCCCTGCGCCTGGCCCCCTGCTCCCCTGCCCGTTGTTCAGTCACAGCAGAGATGGCCACACCCACTCCCTCAGTGAGGGCAGTGTTCCAACCTCCCTCAGCCCCGCCCCCTCTCCGCAGTTAACCATGGACTAGAGAGGCTGCATTCTGAGGCCAGGGCGTTCCGAGAATGCCAAGGGCAGACATGAAGACCTTTAATGATTTCCTCTTGTGTCAGTTTTGGTAAACTTTAGGAGCTTGGAAATGGTCCACTTGACAGAAATGTTCAAACTTACTGGCATTTCATATATTCTCTGCTCTAACATTGTCCTGACTCTTTCTGTATATTCTTTACTTATGTTTTTGTTTTCCTTAATCAAAGTGTGTCTTTTAAATCTTTTCAAAGAAGATTCTTTGGACTTACTAAATCACCTGAATTTTATACGTTTTCTGTTGTATTAAGTTCTGCTCATATCTTTATTTATCTTTTTTCTATGTTCTCAGGGTTTATTGTTTTCATCTTCTGATGTCAATTAAAACACTTGGTTATTCATTTTACTAAATCTTTTTACTTATAAAGATTTGAACTTTTGAAGATTCCAGCTTACTTGTACGTTTCTAAGGGTCAGGTCCTCTCCATTGTTGCTGGCCTAAGGCTTAGTTTACCATAGAGCAATGTATATATTGACCTATTTTCCCCTCGACTTTCTGTGATCCCCTACATCTCACCTTTCTTTGAAGACAAGCCATTTGAAATACCCTTAACTTATTTCACAGCCAATAAGTCATTGAAATAATGGGTATTTTTTAGAGAAATCTTCTTATATAATTAGGCAGAAAATCTGACCTGCCATAGTTTTCAAAACAGCATAATTTCACTCTTCTCAATGATTAATCTGTTGTATTACACAACCTTTGTGTATTTAGCTTTATCAATGACATGATCTTTAAAAATGTTTTAGAGATCCTACCAGTCTTTGAAAACATCCTCGTGCCTTGTTTCAGTTCCAGTTTTATGTATATTTTCTGCCTTGCAACCGATTATTCCTACATCTGATGGATGGCCTTGGGAATGTAATTCTGGTATTGATTGTTTTGGCTGATTGTCTCCCCTTGTAGCTGCTTTCTTCATTATTGTGTAAAGTTAGACCATGAGCTCATGTTTAGCTAAACAGCTGACCTTGTAAGAGGCTTAGGTGTGAACGCTCATAAGTTTCAGCAGAAAGTCGGCCAAGATTTATTTGTGTCCCTCCAATGAGTGGCCCGCAAGGACCCCGTTTTCTACAAGTGTTGGTCCAATACTCCCTCTAGAGGCAGGGGACTCAGACAGGGCTGCTTTGCGGCCCCCGATCTGGGGCAGGGGCAGTGGGCGGCCTGTGGCCCGGGCAGGAGCCACTCTGCGTGTGTCCCAGGGACCCATCTGCCTGTGAGCCTCGGTCACCTGGCAGGAAGCTACGATGGCCAGACCTATGGTTAGCAGTGCAGCGAGGTGTACTGCGCGGACAGGTTCCACACACACTTCAAGTAAGAGGGCGGCCTGAGTGGAAAGGTGAGAGTTTGGGCAGCTGTGCAGACAAAGAAAGCGCACTTTGGCCTGGGCCTAAATGCTTGTGACACTCCACTGGGCCTGCCGGGCTCTGAGGGCCCTGTCCTTGGCCCCCTGCTCCCCTGCCCTTTGTTCAGTCACAGCAGAGATGGCCACACCCACTCACTCAATGAGGGCAGTGTCCCAACCTCCCTCAGCCCCGCCCCCTCTCCGCAGGTTACCATGGACTACAGAGGCTGCATTCTGAGGCCAGGGCGTTCCGAGAATGCCAAGGGCAGACATGATGACCTTCAATGATTTCCTCTTGTGTCAGTTTTGGTAAACTTTAGGAGCTAGGAAATGGTCCACTTTACAGAAATGTTCAAATTTACTGGCATTTCATATATTCTCTGCTCTAACATTGTCCTGACTCTTTCTGTATATTCTTTACTTATGTTTTTGTTTTCCTTAATCAAAGTGTGTCTTTTAAATCTTTTCAAAGAAGATTCTTTGGACTTACTAAATCACCTGAATTTTATACGTTTTCTGTTGTATTAAGTTCTGCTCATATCTTTATTTAACTTTTTTCTATGTTCTGAGGGTTTATTGTTTTCATCTTCTGATGTCAATTAACACACTTGGTTATTCATTTTAATAAATCTTTTTACTTATAAAGATTTGAACTTTTGAAGATTCCAGCTTACTTGTACGTTTCTAAGGGTCAGGTCCTCTCCATTGTTGCTGGCCTAAGGCTTAGTTCACCATATAGCAATGTATATATTGACCTATTTTCCCCTTGACTTTCTGTGATCCCCTACATCTCACCTTTCTTTGCAGACAAGCCATTTAAAATACCCTTAACTTATTTCACAGCCAATAAGGCTTTGAAATAATGTGTATTTTTTAGAGAAATCTTCTTATATAATTAGGCAGGAAATCTGACCTGCCATAGTTTTCAAAACAGCATAATTTCACTCTTCTCAGTGATTAATCTGTTGTATTACACAACCTTTGTGTATTTAGCTTTATCAATCACATGTCCTTTAAAAATGTTTTAGAGATCCTACCAGTCTTTGAAAACAACCTTGTGCCTTGTTTCAGTGCCAGTTTTATGTATATTTTCTGCCTTGCACCCGATTATTCCTACATCTGAAGGATGGCCTTGGGAATCTAATTCTGGTATTGATTGTTTTGGCTGATTGTCTCCCCTTGTAGCTGCTTTCTTCATTATTGTGTAAATTTAGATCATGAGCTCATGTTTAGCTAAACAGCTGACCTTGTAAGAGGCTTAGGTGTGAACGCTCGTAAGTTTCAGCAGAAAGTCGGCAAAGATTTATTTGTGTCCCTCCAATGCGTGGGCCGCAAGGACCCCGTTTTCTACAAGTGTTGGTCCAATACTCCCTCTAGAGGCAGGAGACTCAGACAGGGCTGCTTTGCAGCCCCCGTTCTGGGGCAGGGGCAGTGGGCGACCTGTGGCCCGGGCAGGAGCCTCTCCGCGTGTGTCCCAGGGTCCCATCTGCCTGCGAGCCTCGGTCACCTGGCAGGAAGCAACGATGCCCAGACCTATGGTTAGCTGTGCAGCGAGGTGTACTGCGCGGACAGGTTCCACACACACTTCAAGTAAGAGGGCGGCCTGAGTGGAAAGGTGAGAGTTTTGGCAGCTGTGCAGACAAAGAAAGCGCCCTATGGCCTGGGCCTACATGCTTGTGACACTCCACTGGGCCTGCCGGGCTCTGAGGGCCCTGCCCTGGGCCCCGTGCTCCCCTGCCCTTTGTTCAGTTACAGCAGAGATGGCCACACCCACTCCCTCAGTGAGGGCAGTGTTCCAACCTCGCTCAGCCCCGCCCCCTCTCCGCAGGTTACCATGGACTACAGAGGCTGCATTCTGAGGCCAGGGCGTTCCGAGAATGCCAAGGGCAGACATGATGACCTTAAATGATTTCCTCTTGTGTCAGGTTTGGTAAACTTTAGGAGCTAGGAAATGGTCCACTTTACAGAAATGTTCAAATTTACTGGCATTTCATATATTCTCTGCTCTAACATTCTCCTGACTCTTTCTGTATATTCTTTATTTATGTTTTTGTTTTCCTTAATCAAAGTGTGTCTTTTAAATCTTTTCAAAGAAGATTCTTTGGACTTAATAAATCACCTGAATTTTATACGTTTTCTGTTGTATTAAATTCTGCTCATATATTTCTTTAACTTTTTTCTAAGTTCTCAGGGTTTATTGTTTTCATCATCTGATGTCAATTAAAACACTTGGTTATTCATTTTAATAAATCTTTTTACTTATAAAGATTTGAACTTTTGAAGATTCCAGCTTACTTGTACGTTTCTAAGGGTCAGGTCCTCTCCATTGTTGCTGGCCTGAGGCTTAGTTCACCATATAGCAATGTATATATTGACCTATTTTCCCCTAGACTTTCTGTGATCCCCTACATCTCACCTTTCTTTGCAGACAAGCCATTTGAAATACCCTTAACTTATTTCACAGCCAAAAAGTCTTTGAAATAATGGGTATTTTTTAGAGAAATCTTCTTATATAATTAGGCAGAAAATCTGACCTGCCATAGTTTTCAAAACAGCATAATTTCACTCTTCTCAATGATTAATCTGTTGTATTACACAACCTTTGTGTATTTAGCTTTATCAATGACATGTCCTTTAAAAATGTTTTAGAGATCCTACCAGTCTTTGAAAACATCCTCGTGCCTTGTTTCAGTTCCAGTTTTATGTATATTTTCTGCCTTGCACCCGATTATTCCTACATCTGATGGATGGCCTTGGGAATCTAATTCTGGTATTGATTGTTTTGGCTGATTGTCTCCCCTTGTAGCTGCTTTCTTCATTATTGTGTAAAGTTAGATCATGAGCTCATGTTTAGCTAAACAGCTGACCTTGTAAGAGGCTTAGGTGTGAACGCTCATAAGTTTCAGCAGAAAGTCGGCCAAGATTTATTTGTGTCCCTCCAATGAGTGGCCCGCAAGGACCCCGTTTTCTACAAGTGTTGGTCCAATACTCCCTCTAGAGGCAGGGGACTCAGACAGGGCTGCTTTGCGGCCCCTGATCTGGGGCAGGGGCAGTGGGCGGCCTGTGGCCCGGGCAGGAGCCTCTCCGCGTGTGTCCCAGGGACCCATCTGCCTGCGAGCCTCGGTCACCTGGCAGGAAGCTACGATGCCCAGACTTATGGTTAGCTGTGCAGCGAGGTGTACTGCGCGGACAGGTTCCACACACACTTCAAGTAAGAGGGCGGCCTGAGTGGAAAGGTGAGAGTTTGGGCAGCTGTGCAGACAAAGAAAGCGCCCTTTGGCCTGGGCCTAAATGCTTGTGACACTCCACTGGGCCTGCCGGGTTCTGAGGGCCCTGCCCTGGGCCCCCTGCTCCCCTGCCCTTTGTTCAGTCACAGCAGAGATGGCCACACCCACTCCCTCAATGAGGGCAGTGTCCCAACCTCCCTCAGCCCCGCCCCCTCTCCGCAGGTTACCATGGACTACAGAGGCTGCATTCTGAGGCCAGGGCGTTCCGAGAATGCCAAGGGCAGACATGATGACCTTAAATGATTTCCTCTTGTGTCAGTTTTGGTAAACTTTAGGAGCTAGGAAATGGTCCACTTTACAGAAATGTTCAAATTTACTGGCATTTCATATATTCTCTGCTCTAACATTGTCCTGACTCTTTCTGTATATTCTTTACTTATGTTTTTGTTTTCCTTAATCAAAGTGTGTCTTTTAAATCTTTTCAAAGAAGATTCTTTGGACTTACTAAATCACCTGAATTTTATACGTTTTCTGTTGTATTAAGTTCTGCTCATATCTTTATTTAACTTTTTTCTATGTTCTCAGGGTTTATTGTTTTCATCTTCTGATGTCAATTAAAACACTTGGTTATTCATTTTAATAAATCTTTTTACTTATAAAGATTTGAACTTTTGAAGCTTCCAGCTTACTTGTACGTTTCTAAGGGTCAGGTCCTCTCCATTGTTGCTGGCCTAAGGCTTAGTTCACCATATAGCAATGTATATATTGACCTATTTTCCCCTCGACTTTCTGTGATCCCCTACATCTCACCTTTCTTTGCAGACAAGCCATTTGAAATACCCTTAACTTATTTCACAGCCAAAAAGTCTTTGAAATAATGGGTATTTTTTAGAGAAATCTTCTTATATAATTAGGCAGAAAATCTGACCTGCCATAGTTTTCAAAACAGCATAATTTCACTCTTCTCAATGATTAATCTGTTGTATTACACAACCTTTGTGTATTTAGCTTTATCAATGACATGTCCTTTAAAAATGTTTTAGATATCCTACCAGTCTTTGAAAACATCCTCGTGCCTTGTTTCAGTTCCAGTTTTATGTATATTTTCTGCCTTGCACCCGATTATTCCTACATCTGATGGATGGCCTTGGGAATCTAAATCTGGTATTGATTGTTTTGGCTGATTGTCTCCCCTTGTAGCTGCTTTCTTCATTATTGTGTAAAGTTAGATCATGAGCTCATGTTTAGCTAAACAGCTGACCTTGTAAGAGGCTTAGGTGTGAACGCTCATAAGTTTCAGCAGAAAGTCGGCCAAGATTTATTTGTGTCCCTCCAATGAGTGGCCCGCAAGGACCCCGTTTTCTACAAGTGTTGGTCCAATACTCCCTCTAGAGGCAGGGGACTCAGACAGGGCTGCTTTGCGGCCCCCGATCTGGGGCAGGGGCAGTGGGCGGCCTGTGGCCCGGGCAGGAGCCTCTCCGCGTGTGTCCCAGGGACCCATCTGCCTGCGAGCCTCAGTCACCTGGCAGGAAGCTACGATGCCCAGACCTATGGTTAGCTGTGCAGCGAGGTGTACTGCGCGGACAGGTTCCACACACACTTCAAGTAAGAGGGCGGCCTGAGTGGAAAGGTGAGAGTTTGGGCAGCTGTGCAGACAAAGAAAGCGCCCTTTGGCCTGGGCCTAAATGCTTGTGACACTCCACTGGGCCTGCCGGGCTCTGAGGGCCCTGCCCTGGGCCCCCTGCTCCCCTGCCCTTTGTTCAGTCACAGCAGAGATGGCCACACCCACTCCCTCAATGAGGGCAGTGTCCCAACCTCCCTCAGCCCCGCCCCCTCTCCGCAGGTTACCATGGACTACAGAGGCTGCATTCTGAGGCCAGGGCGTTCCGAGAATGCCAAGGGCAGACATGATGACCTTAAATGATTTCCTCTTGTGTCAGTTTTGGTAAACTTTAGGAGCTAGGAAATGGTCCACTTGACAGAAATGTTCAAATTTACTGGCATTTCATATATTCTCTGCTCTAACATTGTCCTGACTCTTTCTGTATATTCTTTACTTATGTTTTTGTTTTCCTTAATCAAAGTGTGTCTTTTAAATCTTTTCAAAGAAGATTCTTTGGACTTACTAAATCACCTGAATTTTATACGTTTTCTGTTGTATTAAGTTCTGCTCATATCTTTATTTAACTTTTTTCTATGTTCTCAGGGTTTATTGTTTTCATCTTCTGATGTCAATTAAAACACTTGGTTATTCATTTTAATAAATCTTTTTACTTATAAAGATTTGAACTTTTGAAGCTTCCACCTTACTTGTACGTTTCTAAGGGTCAGGTCCTCTCCATTGTTGCTGGCCTAAGGCTTAGTTCACCATATAGCAATGTATATATTGACCTATTTTCCCCTTGACTTTCTGTGATCCCCTACATCTCACCTTTCTTTGCAGGCAAGCCATTTGAAATACCCTTAACTTATTTCACAGCCAATAAGGCTTTGAAATAATGTTTATTTTTTAGAGAAATCTTCTTATATAATTAGGCAGAAAATCTGACCTGCCATAGTTTTCAAAACAGCATAATTTCACTCTTCTCAGTGATTAATCTGTTGTATTACACAACCTTTGTGTATTTAGCTTTATCAATCACATGTCCTTTAAAAATATTTTAGAGATCCTACCAGTCTTTGAAAACAACCTTGTGCCTTGTTTCAGTGCCAGTTTTATGTATATTTTCTGCCTTGCACCCGATTATTCCTACATCTGATGGATGGCCTTGGGAATCTAATTCTGGTATTGATTGTTTTGGCTGATTGTCTCCCCTTGTAGCTGCTTTCTTCATTATTGTGTAAATTTAGATCATGAGCTCATGTTTAGCTAAACAGCTGACCTTGTAAGAGGCTTAGGTGTGAACGCTCGTAAGTTTCAGCAGAAAGTCGGCCAAGATTTATTTGTGTCCCTCCAATGCGTGGGCCGCAAGGACCCCGTTTTCTACAAGTGTTGGTCCAATACTCCCTCTAGAGGCAGGAGACTCAGACAGGGCTGCTTTGCAGCCCCCGTTCTGGGGCAGGGGCAGTGGGCGACCTGTGGCCCGGGCAGGAGCCTCTCCGCGTGTGTCCCAGGGTCCCATCTGCCTGCGAGCCTCGGTCACCTGGCAGGAAGCAACGATGCCCAGACCTATGGTTAGCTGTGCAGCGAGGTGTACTGCGCGGACAGGTTCCACACACACTTCAAGTAAGAGGGCGGCCTGAGTGGAAAGGTGAGAGTTTTGGCAGCTGTGCAGACAAAGAAAGCGCCCTATGGCCTGGGCCTACATGCTTGTGACACTCCACTGGGCCTGCCGGGCTCTGAGGGCCCTGCCCTGGGCCCCGTGCTCCCCTGCCCTTTGTTCAGTTACAGCAGAGATGGCCACACCCACTCCCTCAGTGAGGGCAGTGTTCCAACCTCGCTCAGCCCCGCCCCCTCTCCGCAGGTTACCATGGACTACAGAGGCTGCATTCTGAGGCCAGGGCGTTCCGAGAATGCCAAGGGCAGACATGATGACCTTAAATGATTTCCTCTTGTGTCAGGTTTGGTAAACTTTAGGAGCTAGGAAATGGTCCACTTTACAGAAATGTTCAAATTTACTGGCATTTCATATATTCTCTGCTCTAACATTCTCCTGACTCTTTCTGTATATTCTTTATTTATGTTTTTGTTTTCCTTAATCAAAGTGTGTCTTTTAAATCTTTTCAAAGAAGATTCTTTGGAATTAATAAATCACCTGAATTTTATACGTTTTCTGTTGTATTAAATTCTGCTCATATATTTCTTTAACTTTTTTCTAAGTTCTCAGGGTTTATTGTTTTCATCTTCTGATGTCAATTAAAACACTTGGTTATTCATTTTAATAAAACTTTTTACTTATAAAGATTTGAACTTTTGAAGATTCCAGCTTACTTGTACGTTTCTAAGGGTCAGGTCCTCTCCATTGTTGCTGGCCTGAGGCTTAGTTCACCATATAGCAATGTATATATTGACCTATTTTCCCCTAGACTTTCTGTGATCCCCTACATCTCACCTTTCTTTGCAGACAAGCCATTTGAAATACCCTTAACTTATTTCACAGCCAAAAAGTCTTTGAAATAATGGGTATTTTTTAGAGAAATCTTCTTATATAATTAGGCAGAAAATCTGACCTGCCATAGTTTTCAAAACAGCATAATTTCACTCTTCTCAATGATTAATCTGTTGTATTACACAACCTTTGTGTATTTAGCTTTATCAATGACATGTCCTTTAAAAATGTTTTAGAGATCCTACCAGTCTTTGAAAACATCCTCGTGCCTTGTTTCAGTTCCAGTTTTATGTATATTTTCTGCCTTGCACCCGATTATTCCTACATCTGATGGATGGCCTTGGGAATGTAATTCTGCTATTGATTGTTTTGGCTGATTGTCTCCCCTTGTAGCTGCTTTCTTCATTATTGTGTAAAGTTAGATCATGAGCTCATGTTTAGCTAAACAGCTGACCTTGTAAGAGGCTTAGGTGTGAACGCTCATAAGTTTCAGCAGAAAGTCGGCCAAGATTTATTTGTGTCCCTCCAATGAGTGGCCCGCAAGGACCCCGTTTTCTACAAGTGTTGGTCCAATACTCCCTCTAGAGGCAGGGGACTCAGACAGGGCTGCTTTGCGGCCCCCGATCTGGGGCAGGGGCAGTGGGCGGCATGTGGCCCGGGCAGGAGCCTCTCCGCGTGTGTCCCAGGGACCCATCTGCCTGCGAGCCTCGGTCACCTGGCAGGAAGCTACGGTGCCCAGACTTATGGTTAGCTGTGCAGCGAGGTGTACTGCGCGGACAGGTTCCACACACACTTCAAGTAAGAGGGCGGCCTGAGTGGAAAGGTGAGAGTTTGGGCAGCTGTGCAGACAAAGAAAGCGCCCTTTGGCCTGGGCCTAAATGCTTGTGACACTCCACTGGGCCTGCCGGGCTCTGAGGGCCCTGCCCTGGGCCCCCTGCTCCCCTGCCCTTTGTTCAGTCACAGCAGAGATGGCCACACCCACTCCCTCAATGAGGGCAGTGTCCCAACCTCCCTCAGCCCCGCCCCCTCTCCGCAGGTTACCATGGACTACAGAGGCTGCATTCTGAGGCCAGGGCGTTCCGAGAATGCCAAGGGCAGACATGATGACCTTAAATGATTTCCTCTTGTGTCAGTTTTGGTAAACTTTAGGAGCTAGGAAATGGTCCACTTGACAGAAATGTTCAAATTTACTGGCATTTCATATATTCTCTGCTCTAACATTGTCCTGACTCTTTCTGTATATTCTTTACTTATGTTTTTGTTTTCCTTAATCAAAGTGTGTCTTTTAAATCTTTTCAAAGAAGATTCTTTGGACTTACTAAATCACCTGAATTTTATACGTTTTCTGTTGTATTAAGTTCTGCTCATATCTTTATTTAACTTTTTTCTATGTTCTCAGGGTTTATTGTTTTCATCTTCTGATGTCAATTAAAACACTTGGTTATTCATTTTAATAAATCTTTTTACTTATAAAGATTTGAACTTTTGAAGCTTCCAGCTTACTTGTACGTTTCTAAGGGTCAGGTCCTCTCCATTGTTGCTGGCCTAAGGCTTAGTTCACCATATAGCAATGTATATATTGACCTATTTTCCCCTCGACTTTCTGTGATCCCCTACATCTCACCTTTCTTTGCAGACAAGCCATTTGAAATACCCTTAACTTATTTCACAGCCAAAAAGTCTTTGAAATAATGGGTATTTTTTAGAGAAATCTTCTTATATAATTAGGCAGAAAATCTGACCTGCCATAGTTTTCAAAACAGCATAATTTCACTCTTCTCAATGATTAATCTGTTGTATTACACAACCTTTGTGTATTTAGCTTTATCAATGACATGTCCTTTAAAAATGTTTTAGATATCCTACCAGTCTTTGAAAACATCCTCGTGCCTTGTTTCAGTTCCAGTTTTATGTATATTTTCTGCCTTGCACCCGATTATTCCTACATCTGATGGATGGCCTTGGGAATCTAAATCTGGTATTGATTGTTTTGGCTGATTGTCTCCCCTTGTAGCTGCTTTCTTCATTATTGTGTAAAGTTAGATCATGAGCTCATGTTTAGCTAAACAGCTGACCTTGTAAGAGGCTTAGGTGTGAACGCTCATAAGTTTCAGCAGAAAGTCGGCCAAGATTTATTTGTGTCCCTCCAATGCGTGGGCCGCAAGGACCCCGTTTTCTACAAGTGTTGGTCCAATACTCCCTCTAGAGGCAGGAGACTCAGACAGGGCTGCTTTGCGGCCCCCGTTCTGGGGCAGTGGCAGTGGGCGGCCTGTGGCCCGGGCAGGAGCCTCTCCGCGTGTGTCCCAGGGTCCCATCTGCCTGCGAGCCTCGGTCACCTGGCAGGAAGCAACGATGCCCAGACCTATGGTTAGCTGTGCAGCGAGGTGTACTGCGCGGACAGGTTCCACACACACTTCAAGTAAGAGGGCGGCCTGAGTGGAAAGGTGAGAGTTTCGGCAGCTGTGCAGACAAAGAAAGCGCCCTATGGCCTGGGCCTAAATGCTTGTGACACTCCACTGGGCCTGCCGGGCTCTGAGGGCCCTGCCCTGGGCCCCCTGCTCCCCTGCACTTTGTTCAGTCACAGCAGAGATGGCCACACCCACTCCCTCAGTGAGGGCAGTGTTCCAACCTCGCTCAGCCCCGCCCCCTCTCCGCAGGTTACCATGGACTACAGAGGCTCCATTCTGAGGCCAGGGCGTTCCGAGAATGCCAAGGGCAGACATGATGACCTTAAATGATTTCCTCTTGTGTCAGGTTTGGTAAACTTTAGGAGCTAGGAAATGGTCCACTTTACAGAAATATTCAAATTTACTGGCATTTCATATATTCTCTGCTCTAACATTGTCCTGACTCTTTCTGTATATTCTTTACTTATGTTTTTGTTTTCCTTAGTCAAAGTGTGTCTTTTAAATCTTTCAAAGAAGATTCTTCGGATTTACTAAGTCACCTGAGTTTTATACGTTTTCTGTTGTATTAAGTTCTGCTCATATCTTTATTTAACTTTTTTCTATGTCCTCAGGGTTTATTGTTTTCTTCTTCTGATGTCAATTAAAACACTTGGTTATTCATTTTAATAAATCTTTTTACATATAAAGATTTGAACTTTTGAAGATTCCAGCTTACTTGTACGTTTCTAAGGGTCAGGTCCTCTCCATTGTTGCTGGCCTAAGGCTTAGTTCACCATATAGCAATGTATATATTGACCTATTTTCCCCTCGACTTTCTGTGATCCCCTACATCTCACCTTTCTTTGCAGACAAGCCATTTGAAATACCCTTAACTTATTTCACAGCCAATAAGGCTTTGAAATAATGTGTATTTTTTAGAGAAATCTTCTTATATAATTAGACAGAAAATCTGACCTGCCATAGTTTTCAAAACAGCATAATTTCACTCTTCTCAATGATTAATCTGTTGTATTACACAACCTTTGTGTATTTAGCTTTATCAATGACATGTCCTTTAAAAATGTTTTAGAGATCCTACCAGTCTTTGAAAACATCCTCGTGCCTTGTTTCAATTCCAGTTTAATGTATATTTTCTGCCTTGCACCCGATTATTCCTACATCTGATGGATGGCCTTGGGAATCTTATTCTGGTATTGATTATTTTGGCTGATTGTCTCCCCTTGTAGCTGCTTTCTTCATTCTTGTGTAAATTTAGATCATGAGCTCATGTTTAGCTAAACAGCTGACCTTGTAAGAGGCTTAGGTGTGAACGCACGTAAGTTTCAGCATAAAGTCGGCAAAGATTTATTTGTGTCCCTCCAATGCGTGGGCCGCAAGGACCCCGTTTTCTACAAGTGTTGGTCCAATACTCCCTCTAGAGGCAGGGGACTCAGACAGGGCTGCTTTGCGGCCCCCGATCTGGGACAGGGGAAGTGGGCGGCCTGTGGCCTGGCAGGAACCTCTCCGCGTGTGTCCCAGGGACCCATCTGCCTGCAAGCCTCGGTCTCCTGGCAGGAAGCTACGATGACCAGACCTATGGTTAGCTGTGCAGCGAGGTGTACTGCACGGACAGGTTCCACACACACTTCAAGTAAGAGGGCGGCCTGAGTGGAAAGGTGAGAGTTTGGGCAGCTGTGCAGACAAAGAAAGCGCCCTTTGGCCTGGGCCTAAATGCTTGTGACACTCCACTGGACCTGCCGGGCTCTGAGGGCCCTGCCCTGGGCCCCCTGCTCCCCTGCCCTTTGTTCAGTCACAGCAGAGATGTCCACACCCACTCCCTCAGTGAGGGCAGTGTTCCAACCTCCCTCAGCCCCGCCCCCTCTCCGCAGGTTACTATGGACTACAGAGGCTGCATTCTGAGGCAAGGGCGTTCCGAGAATGCTAAGGGCAGACATGATGACCTTCAATGATTTCCTCTTGTGTCAGTTTTGGTAAACCTTAGGAGCTAGGAAATGGTCCACTTGACAGAAATGTTGAAATTTACTGGCATTTCATATATTCTCTTCTCTAACATTGTCCTGACTCTTTCTGTATACTCTTTACTTATGTTTTTGTTTTTCTTAATCAAAGTGTGTCTTTTAAATCTTTTCAAAGAAGATTCTTTGGACTTACTATATCACCTGGATTTATACGTTTTCTGTTGTATTAAGTTCTGCTCATATCTTTATTTAACTTTTTTCTATGTTCTCAGGGTTTATTGTTTTCATCTTCTGATGTCAATTAAAACACTTGGTTATTCATTTTAATAAATCTTTTTACTTATAAAGATTTGAACTTTTGAAGATTCCAGCTTACTTGTCCGTTTCTAAGGGTCAGGTCCTCTCCATTGTTGCTGGCCTGAGGCTTAGTTCACCATATAGCAATGTATATATTGACCTATTTTCCCCTATACTTTCTGTGATCGCCTACATCTCACCTTTCTTTGCATACAAGCCATTTGAAATACCCTTAAGTTATTTCACAGCCAATAAGGCTTTGAAATAATGTGTATTTTTTAGAGGAATCTTCTTATATAATTAGGCAGAAAATCTGACCTGCCATAGTTTTCAAAACAGCATAATTTCACTCTTCTCAATGATTAATGTGTTGTATTACACAACCGTTGTGTCTTTAGCTTTATCAATGACATGTCCTTTATAAATGTTTTAGAGATCCTACCAGTCTTTGAAAACATCCTCGTGCCCTGTTTCAGTTCCAGTTTTATGTATATTTTCTGCCTTGCACCCGATTATTCCTACATCTGATGGATGGCCTTGGGAATCTAATTCTGGTATTGATTGTTTAGGCTGATTGTCTCCCCTTGTAGCTGCTTTCTTCATTATTGTGTAAAGTTAGATCATGAGCTCATGTTTAGCTAAACAGCTGAACTTGTAAGAGGCTTAGGTGTGAACGCTCATAAGTTTCAGCAGAAAGTCGGCCAAGATTTATTTGTGTCCCTCCAATGAGTGGCCCGCAAGGACCCCGTTTTCTACAAGTGTTGTTCCAATACTCCCTCTAGAGGCAGGGGACTCAGACAGGGCTGCTTTGCGGCCCCCGATCTGGGGCAGGGGCAGTGGGCGGCCTGTGGCCCGGGCAGGAGCCTCTCTGCGTGTGTCCCAGGGACCCATCTGCCTGCGAGCCTCGGTCATCTGGCAGGAAGCTACGATGCCCACACCTATGGTTAGCTGTGCAGCGAGGTGTACTGCGCGTACAGGTTCTTCACACACTTCCAGTAAGAGGGCGGCCTGAGTGGAAAGGTGAGAGTTTGGGCAGCTGTGCAGACAAAGAAAGCGCCCTTTGGCCTGGGCCTAAATGCTTGTGACACTCCACTGGGCCTGCCGGGCTCTGAGGGCCCTGCCCTGGGCCCCCTGCTCCCCTGCCCTTTGTTCAGTCACAGCAGAGATGGCCACACCCACTCCCTCAATGAGGGCAGTGTCCCAACCTCCCTCAGCCCCGCCCCCTCTCCGCAGGTTACCATGGACTACAGAGGCTGCATTCTGAGGCCAGGGCGTTCCGAGAATGCCAAGGGCAGACATGATGACCTTAAATGATTTCCACTTGTGTCAGTTTTGGTAAACTTTAGGAGCTAGGAAATGGTCCACTTTACAGAAATGTTCAAATTTACTGGCATTTCATATATTCTCTGCTCTAACATTGTCCTGACTCTTTCTGTATTTTCTTTACTTATGTTTTTGTTTTCCTTAATCAAAGTGTGTCTTTTAAATCTTTTCAAAGAAGATTCTTTGGACTTACTAAATCACCTGAATTTTATACGTTTTCTCTTGTATTAAGTTCTGCTCATATCTTTATTTAACTTTTTTCTATGTTCTCAGGGTTTATTGTTTTCATCTTCTGATGTCAAATAAAACACTTGGTTATTCATTTTACTAAATCTTTTTACTTATAAAGATTTGAACTTTTGAAGATTCCAGCTTACTTGTACGTTTCTAAGGGTCAGGTCCTCTCCATTGTTGCTGGCCTAAGGCTTAGTTCACCATAGAGCAATGTATATATTGACCTATTTTCCCCTCGACTTTCTGTGATCCCCTACATCTCACCTTTCTTTGAAGACAAGACATTTGAAATACCCTTAACTTATTTCACAGCCAATAAGTCTTTGAAATAATGGGTATTTTTTAGAAAAATCTTCTTATATAATTAGGCCGAAAATCTGACCTGCCATAGTTTTCAAAACAGCATAATTTCACTCTTCTCAATGATTAATCTGTTGTATTACACAACCTTTGTGTATTTAGCTTTATCAATCACATGTCCTTTAAAAATGTTTTAGAGATCCTACCAGTCTTTGAAAACATCCTTGTGCCTTGTTTCAGTTCCAGTTTTATGTATATTTTCTGCCTTGCACCCGATTATTCCTACATCTGATGGATGGCCTTGGGAATCTAATACTGGTATTGATTGTTTTGGCTGATTGTCTCCCCTTGTAGCTGCTTTCTTCATTATTGTGTAAAGTTAGATCATGAGCTCATGTTTAGCAAAACAGCTGACCTTGTAAGAGGCTTAGGTGTGAACGCTCGTAAGTTTCAGCATAAAGTCGGCCAAGATTTATTTGTGTCCCTCCAATGCGTGGCCCGCAAGGACCCCGTTTCCTACAAGTGTTGGTCCAATACTCCCTCTAGAGGCAGGGGACTCAGACAGGGCTGCTTTGCGGCCCCCGATCTGGGGTAGGGGCAGTGGGCGGCCTGTGGCCCGGCAGGAGCCTCTCCGCGTGTGTCCCAGGGACCCATCTGCCTGCGAGCCTCGGTCACCTGGCAGGAAGCTACGATGCCCAGACCTATGGTTAGCTGTGCAGCGAGGTGTACTGCGCGGACAGGTTCCACACACACTTCAAGTAAGAGGGCGGCCTGAGTGGAAAGGTGTGAGTTTGGGCAGCTGTGCAGACAAAGAAAGCGCCCTTTGGCCTGGGCCTAAATGCTTGTGACAGTCTACTGGGCCTGCCGGGCTCTGAGGGCCCAGACCTGGGCCCCCTGCTCCCCTGCCCTTTGTTCACTCACAGCAGAGATGGCCACACCCAATCCCTCAGTGAGGGCAGTGTTCCAACCTCCCTCAGCCCCGCCCCCTCTCCGCAGGTTACTATGGACTACAGAGGCTGCATTCTGAGGCAAGGGCGTTCCGAGAATGCCAAGGGCAGACATGATGACCTTAAATGATTTCCTCTTGTGTCAGTTTTGGTAAACTTTAGGAGCTAGGAAATGGTCCACTTGACAGAAATGTTCAAATTTACTGGCATTTCATATATTCTCTTCTCTAACATTGTCCTGACTCTTTCTGCATACTCTTTACTTATGTTTTTGTTTTCCTTAATCAAAGTGTGTCTTTTAAATCTTTTCAAAGAAGATTCTTTGGACTTACTATATCACCTGGATTTTATACGTTTTCTGTTGTATTAAGTTCTGCTCATATCTTTATTTAACTTTTTTCTATGTTCTCAGGGTTTATTGTTTTCATCTTCTGATGTCAATTAAAACACTTGGTTATTCATTTTAATAAATCTTTTTACTTATAAAGATTTGAACTTTTGAAGATTCCAGCTTACTTGTACGTTTCTAAGGGTCAGGTCCTCTCCATTGTTGCTGGCCTACGGCTTAGTTCACCATATAGCAATGTATATATTGACCTATTTTCCCCTCGACTTTCTGTGATCCCCTACATCTCACCTTTCTTTGCAGACAAGCCATTTGAAATACCCTTAACTTATTTCACAGCCAATAAGGCTTTGAAATAATGTTTATTTTTTAGAGAAATCTTCTTATATAATTAGGCAGAAAATCTGACCTGCCATAGTTTTCAAAACAGCATAATTTCACTCTTCTCAATGATTAATCTGTTGTATTACACAACCTTTGTGTATTTAGCTTTATCAATGACATGTCCTTTAAAAATGTTTTAGAGATCCTACCAGTCTTTGAAAACATCCTCGTGCCTTGATTCAATTCCAGTTTAATGTATATTTTCTGCCTTGCACCCGATTATTCCTACATCTGATGGATGGCCTTGGGAATCTTATTCTGGTATTGATTATTTTGGCTGATTGTCTCCCCTTGTAGCTGCTTTCTTCATTCTTGTGTAAATTTAGATCATGAGCTCATGTTTAGCTAAACAGCTGACCTTGTAAGAGGCTTAGGTGTGAACGCTCGTAAGTTTCAGCATAAAGTCGGCAAAGATTTATTTGTGTCCCTCCAATGCGTGGGCCGCAAGGACCCCGTTTTCTACAAGTGTTGGTCCAATACTCCCTCTAGAGGCAGGGGACTCAGACAGGGCTGCTTTGCGGCCCCCGATCTGGGACAGGGGCAGTGGGCGGCCTGTGGCCCGGCAGGAGCCTCTCCGCGTGTGTCCCAGGGACCCATCTGCCTGCAAGCCTCGGTCTCCTGGCAGGAAGCTACGATGACCAGACCTATGGTTAGCTGTGCAGCGAGGTGTACTGCACGGACAGGTTCCACACACACTTCAAGTAAGAGGGCGGCCTGAGTGGAAAGGTGAGAGTTTGGGCAGCTGTGCAGACAAAGAAAGCGCCCTTTGGCCTGGGCCTAAATGCTTGTGACACTCCAGTGGACCTGCCGGGCTCTGAGGGCCCTGCCCTGGGCCCCCTGCTCCCCTGCCCTTTGTTCAGTCACAGCAGAGATGGCCACACCCACTCCCTCAGTGAGGGCAGTGTTCCAACCTCCCTCAGCCCCGCCCCCTCTCCGCAGTTTACTATGGACTACAGAGGCTGCATTCTGAGGCAAGGGCGTTCCGAGAATGCTAAGGGCAGACATGATGACCTTCAATGATTTCCTCTTGTGTCAGTTTTGGTAAACTTTAGGAGCTAGGAAATGGTCCACTTGACAGAAATGTTCAAATTTACTGGCATTTCATATATTCTCTTCTCTAACATTGTCCTGACTCTTTCTGTATACTCTTTACATATGTTTTTGTTTTTCTTAATCAAAGTGTGTCTTTTAAATCTTTTCAAAGAAGATTCTTTGGACTTACTATATCACCTGGATTTTATACGTTTTCTGTTGTATTAAGTTCTGCTCATATCTTTATTTAACTTTTTTCTATGTTCTCAGGGTTTATTGTTTTCATCTTCTGATGTCAATTAAAACACTTGGTTATTCATTTTAATAAATCTTTTTACTTATAAAGATTTGAACTTTTGAAGATTCCAGCTTACTTGTCCGTTTCTAAGGGTCAGGTCCTCTCCATTGTTGCTGGCCTGAGGCTTAGTTCACCATATAGCAATGTATATATTGACCTATTTTCCCCTAGACTTTCTGTGATCCCCTACATCTCACCTTTCTTTGAAGACAAGCCATTTGAAATACCCTTAAGTTATTTCACAGCCAATAAGGCTTTGAAATAATGTGTATTTTTTAGAGAAATCTTCTTATATAATTAGGCAGAAAATCTGACCTGCCATAGTTTTCAAAACAGCATAATTTCACTCTTCTCAATGATTAATGTGTTGTATTACACAACCTTTGTGTCTTTAGCTTTATCAATGACATGTCCTTTATAAATGTTTTAGAGATCCTACCAGTCTTTGAAAACATCCTCGTGCCTTGTTTCAGTTCCAGTTTTATGTATATTTTCTGCCTTGCACCCGATTATTCCTACATCTGATGGATGGCCTTGGGAATCTAATTCTGGTATTGATTGTTTTGGCTGATTGTCTCCCCGTGTAGCTGCTTTCTTCATTATTGTGTAAAGTTAGATCATGAGCTCATGTTTAGCTAAACAGCTGACCTTGTAAGAGGCTTAGGTGTGAACGCTCAAAAGTTTCAGCAGAAAGTCGGCCAAGATTTATTTGTGTCCCTCCAATGAGTGGCCCGCAAGGACCCCGTTTTCTACAAGTGTTGGTCCAATACTCCCTCTAGAGGCAGGGGACTCAGACAGGGCTGCTTTGCGGCCCCCGATCTGGGGCCGGGGCAGTGGGCGGCCTGTGGCCCGGGCAGGAGCCTCTCTGCGTGTGTCCCAGGGACCCATCTGCCTGCGAGCCTCGGTCACCTGGCAGGAAGCTACGATGCCCACACCTATGGTTAGCTGTGCAGCGAGGTGTACTGCGCGTACAGGTTCCACACACACTTCCAGTAAGAGGGCGGCCTGAGTGGAAAGGTGAGAGTTTGGGCAGCTGTGCAGACAAAGAAAGCACCCTTTGGCCTGGGCCTAAATGCTTGTGACACTCCACAGGGCCTGCCGGGCTCTGAGGGCCCTGCCCTGGGCCCCCTGCTCCCCTGCCCTTTGTAAAGTCACAGCAGAGATGGCCACACCCACTCCCTCAATGAGGGCAGTGTCCCAACCTCCCTCAGCCCCGCCCCCTCTTGGCAGGTTACCATGGACTACAGAGGCTGCATTCTGAGGCCAGGGCGTTCCGAGAATGCCAAGGGCAGACATGATGACCTTAAATGATTTCCACTTCTGTCAGTTTTGGTAAACTTTAGGAGCTAGGAAATGGTCCACTTTACAGAAATGTTCAAATTTACTGGCATTTCATATATTCTCTGCTCTAACATTGTCCTGACTCTTTCTGTATATTCTTTACTTATGTTTTTGTTTTCCTTAATCAAAGTGTGTCTTTTAAATCTTTTCAAAGAAGATTCTTTGGACTTACTAAATCACCTGAATTTTATACGTTTTCTCTTGTATTAAGTTCTGCTCATATCTTTATTTAACTTTTTTCTATGTTCTCAGGGTTTATTGTTTTCATCTTCTGATGTCAATTAAAACACTTGGTTATTCATTTTACTAAATCTTTTTACTTATAAAGATTTGAACTTTTGAAGATTCCAGCTTACTTGTACGTTTCTAAGGGTCAGGTCCTCTCCATTGTTGCTGGCCTAAGGCTTAGTTCACCATAGAGCAATGTATATATTGACCTATTTTCCCCTCGACTTTCTGTGATCCCCTACATCTCACCTTTCTTTGAAGACAAGACATTTGAAATACCCTTAACTTATTTCACAGCCAATAAGTCTTTGAAATAATGGGTATTTTTTAGAGAAATCTTCTTATATAATTAGGCAGAAAATCTGACCTGCCATAGTTTTCAAAACAGCATAATTTCACTCTTCTCAATGATTAATCTGTTGTATTACACAACCTTTGTGTATTTAGCTTTATCAATCACATGTCCTTTAAAAATGTTTTAGAGATCCTACCAGTCTTTGAAAACATCCTCGTGCCTTGTTTCAGTTCCAGTTTTATGTATATTTTCTGCCTTGCACCCGATTATTCCTACATCTGATGGATGGCCTTGGGAATCTAATTCTGGTATTGATTGTTTTGGCTGATTGTCTCCCCTTGTAGCTGCTTTCTTCATTATTGTGTAAAGTTAGATCATGAGCTCATGTTTAGCAAAACAGCTGACCTTGTAAGAGGCTTAGGTGTGAACGCTCGTAAGTTTCAGCATAAAGTCGGCAAAGATTTATTAGTGTCCCACCAATGCGTGGGCCGCAAGGACCCCGTTTCCTACAAGTGTTGGTCCAATACTCCCTCTAGAAGCAGGGGACTCAGACAGGGCTGCTTTGCGGCCCCCGATCTGGGGTAGGGGCAGTGGGCGCCCTGTGGCCCGGCAGGAGCCTCTCCGCGTGTGTCCCAGGGACCCATCTGCCTGCCAGCCTCGGTCACCTGGCAGGAAGCTACGATGACCAGACCTATGGTTAGCTGTGCAGCGAGGTGTACTGCGCGGACAGGTTCCACACACACTTCAAGTAAGAGGGCGGCCTGAGTGGAAAGGTGTGAGTTTGGGCAGCTGTGCAGACAAAGAAAGCGCCCTTTGGCCTGGGCCTAAATGCTTGTGACACTCCACTGGGCCTGCCGGGCTCTGAGGGCCCAGCCCTGTGCCCCCTGCTCCCCTGCCCTTTGTTCAGTCACAGCAGAGATGGCCACACCCAATCCCTCAGTGAGGGCAGTGTTCCAACCTCCCTCAGCCCTGCCCCCTCTCCGCAGGTTACTATGGACTACAGAGGCTGCATTCTGAGGCAAGGGCGTTCCGAGAATGCCAAGGGCAGACATGATGACCTTCAATGATTTCCTCTTGTGTCAGTTTTGGTAAACTTTAGGAGCTAGGAAATGGTCCACTTGACAGAAATGTTCAAATTTACTGGCATTTCATATATTCTCTTCTCTAACATTGTCCTGACTCTTTCTGTATACTCTTTACTTATGTTTTTGTTTTCCTTAATCAAAGTGTGTCTTTTAAATCTTTTCAAAGAAGATTCTTTGGACTTACTATATCACCTGGATTTTATACGTTTTCTGTTGTATTAAGTTCTGCTCATATCTTTATTTAACTTTTTTCTATGTTCTCAGGGTTTATTGTTTTCATCTTCTGATGTCAATTAAAACACTTGGTTATTCATTTTAATAAATCTTTTTACTTATAAAGATTTGAACTTTTGAAGATTCCAGCTTACTTGTATGTTTCTAAGGGTCAGGTCCTCTCCATTGTTGCTGGCCTGAGGCTTAGTTCACCATATAGCAATGTATATATTGACCTATTTTCCCCTAGACTTTCTGTGATCGCCTACATATCACCTTTCTTTGCAGACAAGCCATTTGACATACCCTTAACTTATTTCACAGCCAATAAGGCTTTGAAATAATGTGTATTTTTTAGAGAAATCTTCTTATATAATTAGGCAGAAAATCTGACCTGCCATAGTTTTCAAAACTGCATAATTTCACTCTTCTCAATGATTAATGTGTTGTATTACACAACCTTTGTGTATTTAGCTTTATCAATCACATGTCCTTTAAAAATGTTTTAGAGATCCTACCAGTCTTTGAAAACATCCTCGTGCCTTGTTTCAGTTCCAGTTTTATGTATATTTTCTGCCTTGCACCCAATTATTCCTACATCTGATGGATGGCCTTGGGAATCTAATTCTTGTATTGATTGTTTTGGCTGATTGTCTCCCCTTGTAGCTGCTTTCTTCATTATTGTGTAAATTTAGATCATGAGCCCATGTTTAGCTAAACAGCTGACCTTGTAAGAGGCTTAGGTGTGAACGCTCGTAAGTTTCAGCAGAAAGTCGGCCAAAATTTATTTGTGTCCCTCCAATGAGTGGCCCGCAAGGACCCCGTTTTCTACAAGTGTTGGTCCAATACTCCTTCTAGAGGCAGGGGACTCAGACAGGGCTGCTTTGCAGCTCCCGATCTGGGGCAGGGGCAGTGGGCGGCCTGTGGCCCGGGCAGGAGCCTCTCCGCGTGTGTCCAAGGGACCCATCTGCCTGCGAGCCTCGGTCAACTGGCAGGAAGCTACGATGCCCAGACCTATGGTTAGCTGTGCAGCGAGGTGTACTGCGCGGACAGGTTCCACACACACTTCAAGTAAGAGGGCGGCCTGAGTGGAAAGGTGAGAGTTTGGGCAGCTGTGCAGACAAAGAAAGCACCCTTTGGCCTGGGCCTAAATGCTTGTGACACTCCACAGGGCCTGCCAGGCTCTGAGGTCCCTGCGCCTGGCCCCCTGCTCCCCTGCCCGTTGTTCAGTCACAGCAGAGATGGCCACACCCACTCCGTCAGTGAGGGCAGTGTTCCAACCTCCCTCAGCCCCGCCCGCTCTCCGCAGTTAACCATGGACTACAGAGGCTGCATTCTGAGGCCAGGGCGTTCCGAGAATGCCAAGGGCAGACATGAAGACCTTTAAGGATTTCCTCTTGTGTCAGTTTTGGTAAACTTTAGGAGCTTGGAAATGGTCCACTTGACAGAAATGTTCAAACTTACTGGCATTTCATATATTCTCTGCTCTAACATTGTCCTGACTCTTTCTGTATATTCTTTACTTATGTTTTGGTTTTCCTTAATCAAAGTGTGTCTTTTAAATCTTTTCAAAGCAGATTCTTTGGACTTACTAAATCACCTGAATTTTATACGTTTTCTGTTGTATTAAGTTCTGCTCATATCTTTATTTAACTTTTTTCTATGTTCTCAGGGTTTATTGTTTTCATCTTCTGATGTCAATTAAAACACTTGGTTATTCATTTTAATAAATCTTTTTACTTATAAAGATTTGAACTTTTGAAGATTCCAGCTTACTTGTACGTTTCTAAGGGTCATGTCCTCTCCATTGTTGCTGGCCTAAGGCTTAGTTCACCATAGAGCAATGTATATATTGACCTATTTTCCCCTCGACTTTCTGTGATCCCCTACATCTCACCTTTCTTTGAAGACAAGCCATTTGAAATACCCTTAACTTATTTCACAGCCAATAAGTCTTTGAAATAATGGGTATTTTTTAGAGAAATCTTCTTATATAATTAGGCAGAAAATCTGACCTGCCATAGTTTTCAAAACAGCATAATTTCACTCTTCTCAATGATTAATCTGTTGTATTACACAACCTTGGAGTATTTAGCTTTATCAATGACATGTCCTTGAAAAATGTTTTAGAGATCCTACCAGTCTTTGAAAACATCCTTGTGCCTTGTTTCAGTTCAAGTTTTATGTATATTTTCTGCCTTGCACCCGATTATTCCTACATCTGATGGATGGCCTTGGGAATCTTATTCTGGTATTGATTGTTTTGGCTGATTGTCTCCCCTTGTAGCTGCTTTCTTCATTATTGTGTAAAGTTAGATCATGAGCTCATGTTTAGCTAAACAGCTGACCTTGTAAGAGGCTTAGGTGTGAACGCTCGTAAGTTTCAGCAGAAAGTCGGCCAAGATTTATTTGTGTCCCTCCAATGAGTGGCCCGCAAGGACCCCGTTTTCTACAAGTGTTGGTCCAATACTCCCTCTAGAGGCAGGGGACTCAGACAGGGCTGCTTTGCGGCCCCCGATCTGGGGCAGGGGCAGTGGGCGGCCTGTGGCCCGGGCAGGAGCCTCTCCGCGTGTGTCCCAGGGACCCATCTGCCTGCGAGCCTCGGTCTCCTGGCAGGAAGCTACGATGCCCAGACCTATGCTTAGCTCTGCAGCGAGGTGGACTGCGCGGACAGGTTCCACACACACTTCAAGTAAGAGGGCGGCCTGAGTGGAAAGGTGAGAGTTTGGGCAGCTGTGCAGACAAAGAAAGCGCCCTTTGGCCTGGGCCTAAATGCTTGTGACACTCCACTGGGCCTGCCGGGCTCTGAGGGCCCTGCCCTTGGCCCCCTGCTCCCCTGCTCTTTGTTCAGTCACAGCAGAGATGGCCACACCCACTCCCTCAGTGAGGGCAGTGTTCCACCCTCCCTCAGCCCCGCCCCCTCTCCGCAGGTTACCATGGACTACAGAGGCTGCATTCTGAGGCAAGGGAGTTCCAAGAATGCCAAGGGCAGACATGATGACCTTAAATGATTTCCTCTTGTGTCAGGTTTGGTAAACTTTAGGAGCTAGGAAATGGTCCACTTTACAGAAATGTTCAAATTTACTGGCATTTCATATATTCTCTGCTCTAACATTGTCCTGACTCTTTCTGTATATTCTTTACTTATGTTTTTGTTTTCCTTAATCAAAGTGTGTCTTTTAAATCTTTTCAAAGAAGATTCTTTGGACTTAATAAATCACCTGAATTTTATACGTTTTCTGTTGTATTAAATTCTGCTCATATATTTATTTAACTTTTTTCTATGTTCTCAGGGTTTATTGTTTTCATCTTCTGATGTCAATTAAAACACTTGGTTATTCATTTTAATAAATCTTTTTACTTATAAAGATTTGAACTTTTGAAGATTCCAGCTTACTTGTACGTTTCTAAAGGTCAGGTCCTCTCCATTGTTGCTGGCCTGAGGCTTAGATCACCATATAGCAATGTATATATTGACCTATTTTCCCCTCGACTTTCTGTGATCCCCTACATCTCACCTTTCTTTGCAGACAAGCCATTTGAAATACCCTTAACTTATTTCAAAGCCAATAAGGCTTTGAAATAATGTTTATTTTTTAGAGAAATCTTCTTATATAATTAGGCAGAAAATCTGACCTGCCATAGTTTTCAAAACAGCATAATTTCACTCTTCTCAATGATTAATGTGTTGTATTACACAACCTTTGTGTATTTAGCTTTATCAATCACATGTCCTTTAAAAATGTTTTAGAGATCCTACCAGTCTTTGAAAACAACCTTGTGCCTTGTTTCAGTGCCAGTTTTATGTATATTTTCTGCCTTGCACCCGATTATTCCTACATCTGATGGATGGCCTTGGGAATCTAATTCTGGTATTGATTGTTTTGGCTGAATGTCACCCCTTGTAGACGCTTTCTTCATTATTGTGTAAATTTAGATCATGAGCTCATGTTTAGCTAAACAGCTGACCTTGTAAGAGGCTTAGGTGTGAACGCTCGTAAGTTTCAGCAGAAAGTCGGCCAAGATTTATTTGTGTCCCTCCAATGTGTGGGCCGCAAGGACCCCGTTTTCTACAAGTGTTGGTCCAATACTCCCTCTAGAGGCAGGAGACTCAGACAGGGCTGCTTTGTGGCCCCCGATCTGGGGCAGGGGCTGTGGGCGGCCTGTGGCCCGGGCAGGAGCCTCTCCGCGTGTGTCCCAGGGTCCCATCTGCCTGCGAGCCTCGGTCACCTGGCAGGAAGCAACGATGCCCAGACCTATGGTTAGCTGTGCAGCGAGGTGTACTGCGCGGACAGGTTCCACACACACTTCAAGTAAGAGGGCGGCCTGAGTGGAAAGGTGAGAGTTTGGGCAGCTGTGCAGACAAAGAAAGCGCCCTATGGCCTGGGCCTAAATGCTTGTGACACTCCACTGGGCCTGCCGGGCTCTGAGGGCCCTGCCCTGGGCCCCCTGCTCCCCTGCCCTTTGTTCAGTCACAGCAGAGATGGCCACACCCACTCCCTCAGTGAGGGCAGTGTTCCACCCTCCCTCAGCCCCGCCCCCTCTCCGCAGGTTACCATGGACTACAGAGGCTGCATTCTGAGTCCAGGGCGTTCCGAGAATGCCAAGGGCAGACATGATGACCTTAAATGATTTTCTCTTGTGTCAGGTTTGGTAAACTTTAGGAGCTAGGAAATGGTCCACTTGACAGAAATGTTCAAATTTACTGGCATTTCATATATTCTCTGCTCTAACATTGTCCTGACTCTTTCTGTATATTCTTTATTTATGTTTTTGTTTTCCTTAATCAAAGTGTGTCTTTTAAATCTTTTCAAAGAAGATTCTTTGGACTTAATAAATCACCTGAATTTTATACGTTTTCTGTTGTATTAAATTCTGCTCATATATTTATTTAACTTTTTTCTATGTTGTCAGGGTTTATTGTTTTCATCTTCTGATGTCAATTAAAACACTTGGTTATTCATTTTAATAAATCTTTTTACTTATAAAGATTTGAACTTTTGAAGATTCCAGCTTACTTGTACGTTTCTAAGGGTCAGGTCCTCTCCATTGTTGCTGGCCTGAGGCTTAGTTCACCATATAGCAATGTATATATTGACCTATTTTCCCCTCGACTTTCTGTGATCCCCTACATCTCACCTTTCTTTGCAGACAAGCCATTTGAAATACCCTTAACTTATTTCACAGCCAAAAAGTCTTTGAAATAATGGGTATTTTTTAGAGAAATCTTCTTATATAATTAGGCAGAAAATCTGACCTGCCATAGTTTTCAAAACAGCATAATTTCACTCTTCTCAATGATTAATCTGTTGTATTACACAACCTTTGTGTATTTAGCTTTATCAATGACATGTCCTTTAAAAATGTTTTAGAGATCCTACCAGTCTTTGAAAACATCCTCGTGCCTTGTTTCAGTTCCAGTTTTATGTATATTTTCTGCCTTGCACCCGATTATTCCTACATCTGATGGATGGCCTTGGGAATCTAATTCTGGTATTGATTGTTTTGGCTGATTGTCTCCCCTTCTAGCTGCTTTCTTCATTATTGTGTAAAGTTAGATCATGAGCTCATGTTTAGCTAAACAGCTGACCTTGTAAGAGGCTTAGGTGTGAACGCTCGTAAGTTTCAGCAGAAAGTCGGCAAAGATTTATTTGTGTCCCTCCAATGCGTGGGCCGCAAGGACCCCGTTTTCTACAAGTGTTGGTCCAATACTCCCTCTAGAGGCAGGAGACTCAGACAGGGCTGCTTTGCGGCCCCCATTCTGGGGCAGGGGCAATGGGCGGCCTGTGGCCCGGGCAGGAGCCTCTCCGCGTGTGTCACAGGGTCCCATCTGCCTGCGAGCCTCGGTCACCTGGCAGGAAGCAACGATGCCCAGACCTATGGTTAGCTGTGCAGCGAGGTGTACTGCGCGGACAGGTTCCACACACACTTCAAGTAAGAGGGCGGCCTGAGTGGAAAGGTGAGAGTTTCGGCAGCTGTGCAGACAAAGAGAGCGCCCTATGGCCTGGGCCTAAATGCTTGTGACACTCCACTGGGCCTGCCGGGCTCTGAGGGCCCTGCCCTGGGCCCCCTGCTCCCCTGCCCTTTGTTCAGTCACAGCAGAGATGGCCACACCCACTCCCTCAGTGAGGGCAGTGTTCCAACCTCGCTCAGCCCCGCCCCCTCTCCGCAGGTTACCATGGACTACAGAGGCTGCATTCTGAGGCCAGGGCGTTCCGAGAATGCCAAGGGCAGACATGATGACCTTAAATGATTTCCTCTTGTGTCAGGTTTGGTAAACTTTAGGAGCTAGGAAATGGTCCACTTTACAGAAATGTTCAAATTTACTGGCATTTCATATATTCTCTGCTCTAACATTGTCCTGACTCTTTCTGTATATTCTTTACTTATGTTTTTGTTTTCCTTAGTCAAAGTGTGTCTTTTAAATCTTTTCAAAGAAGATTCTTCGGATTTAGTAAGTCACCTGAGTTTTATACGTTTTCTGTTGTATTAAGTTCTGCTCATATATTTATTTAACTTTTTTCTATGTTCTCAGGGTTTATTGTTTTCATCTTCTGATGTCAATTAAAACACTTGGTTATTCATTTTAATAAATCTTTTTACTTATAAAGATTTGAACTTTTGAAGATTCCAGCTTACTTGTACGTTTCTAAGGGTCAGGTCCTCTCCATTGTTGCTGGCCTAAGTCTTAGTTCACCATATAGCAATGTATATATTGACCTATTTTCCCCTCGACTTTCTGTGATCCCCTACATCTCACCTTTCTTTGAAGACAAGCCATTTGAAATACCCTTAACTTATTTCACAGCCAATAAGTCTTTGAAATAATGGGTATTCTTTAGAGAAATCTTCTTATATAATTAGGCAGAAAATCTGACCTGCCATAGTTTTCAAAACAGCATAATTTCACTCTTCTCAATGATTAATCTGTTGTATTACACAACCTTTGTGTATTTAGCTTTATCAATGACATGTCCTTTAAAAATGTTTTAGAGATCCTACCAGTCTTTGAAAACATCCTCGTGCCTTGTTTCAGTTCCAGTTTTATGTATATTTTCTGCCTTGCACCCGATTATTCCTACATCTGATGGATGGTCTTGGGAATCTAATTCTGGTATTGATTGTTTTGGCTGATTGTCTCCCCTTGTAGCTGCTTTCTTCATTATTGTGTAAAGTTAGATCATGAGCTCATGTTTAGCTAAACAGCTGACCTTGTAAGAGGCTTAGGTGTGAATGCTCGTAAGTTTCAGCAGAAAGTCGGCCAAGATTTATTTGTGTCCCTCCAATGAGTGGCCCGCAAGGACCCCGTTTTCTACAAGTGTTGGTCCAATACTCCCTCTAGAGGCAGGGGACTCAGACAGGGCTGCTTTGCGGCCCCCGATCTGGGGCAGGGGCAGTGGGCGGCCTGTGGCCCGGGCAGAAGCCTCTCTGCGTGTGTCCCAGGGACCCATCTGCCTGCGAGCCTCGGTCAACTGGCAGGAAGCTACGATGCCCAGACCTATGCTTAGCTGTGCAGCGAGGTGAACTGCGCGGACAGGTTCCACACACACTTCAAGTAACAGGGCGGCCTGAGTGGAAAGTTGAGAGTTTGGGCAGCTGTGCAGACAAATAAAGCGCCCTTTGGCCTGGGCCTAAATGCTTGTGACACTCCACTGGGCCTGCCGGGCTCTGAGGGCCGTGCCCTGGGCCACCTGCTCCCCTGCCCTTTGTTCTGTCACAGCAGAGATGGCCACACCCACTCCCTCAGTGAGGGCAGTGTCCCAACCTCCCTCAGCCCCGCCCCCTCTCCGCAGGTTACCATGGACAACAGAGGCTGCATTCTGAGGCCAGGGCGTTCCGAGAATGCCAAGGGCAGACATGATGACCTTAAATGATTTCCTCTTGTGTCAGTTTTGGTAAACTTTAGGAGCTAGGAAATGGTCCACTTGACAGAAATGTTCAAATTTATTGGCATTTCATATATTCTCTGCTCTAACATTGTCCTGACTCTTTCTGTATATTCTTTACTTATGTTTTTGTTTTCCTTAATCAAAGTGTGTCTTTTAAATCTTTTCAAAGAAGATTCTTTGGACTTACTGAATCACCTGAATTTTATACGTTTTCTGTTGTATTAAATTCTGCTCATATCTTCATTTAACTTTTTTCTATGTTCTCAGGGTTTATTGTTTTCATCTTCTGATGTCAATTAAAACACTTGGTTATTCATTTTAATAAATCTTTTTACTTATAAAGATTTGAACTTTTGAAGATTCCAGCTTACTTGTACGTTTCTAAGGGTCAGGTCCTCACCATTGTTGCTGGCCTAAGGCTTAGTTCAACATATAGCAATGTATATATTGACCTATTTTCCCCTCGACTTTCTGTGATCCCCTACATCTCACCTTTCTTTGAAGACAAGCCATTTGAAATACCCTTAACTTATTTCACAGCCAATAAGTCTTTGAAATAATGGGTATTTTTTAGAGAAATCTTCTTATATAATTAGGCAGAAAATCTGACCTGCCATAGTTTTCAAAACAGCATAATTTCACTCTTCTCAATGATTAATCTGTTGTATTACACAACCTTGGAGTATTTAGCTTTATCAATGACATGTCCTTGAAAAATGTTTTAGAGATCCTACCAGTCTTTGAAAACATCCTTGTGCCTTGTTTCAGTTCAAGTTTTATGTATATTTTCTGCCTTGCACCCGATTATTCCTACATCTGATGGATGGCCTTGGGAATCTTATTCTGGTATAGATTGTTTTGGCTGATTGTCTCCCCTTGTAGCTGCTTTCTTCATTATTGTGTAAAGTTAGATCATGAGCTCATGTTTAGCTAAACAGCTGACCTTGTAAGAGGCTTAGGTGTGAACGCTCGTAAGTTTCAGCAGAAAGTCGGCCAAGATTTATTTGTGTCCCTCCAATGAGTGGCCCGCAAGGACCCCGTTTTCTACAAGTGTTGGTCCAATACTCCCTCTAGAGGCAGGGGACTCAGACAGGGCTGCTTTGCGGCCCCCGATCTGGGGCAGGGACAGTGGGCGGCCTGTGGCCCGGGCAGGAGCCTCTCCGCCTGTGTACAAGGGACCCATCTGCCTGTGAGCCTCGGTCACCTGGCAGGAAGCTACGATGCCCAGACCTATGGTTAGCTGTGCAGCGAGGTGTACTGCGCCGACAGGTTCCACACACACTTCAAGTAAGAGGGCGGCCTGAGTGGAAAGGTGAGAGTTTGGGCAGCTGTGCAGACAAAGAAAGCGCCCTTTGGCCTGGGCCTAAATGCTTGTGACACTCCACTGGGCCTGCCGGGCTCTGAGGGCCCTGCCCTGGGCCCCCTGCTCCCCTGCCCTTTGTTCAGTCACAGCAGAGATGGCCACACCCACTCCCTCAATGAGGGCAGTGTCCCAATCTCCCTCAGCCCCGCCCCCTCTCCGCAGGTTACCATGGACTACAGAGGCTGCATTCTGAGGCCAGGGCGTTCTGAGAATACCAAGGGCAGACATGATGACCTTAAATGATTTCCTCTTGTGTCAGTTTTGGTAAACTTTAGGAGCTAGGAAATGGTCCACTTGACAGAAATGTTCAAATTTACTGGCATTTCATATATTCTCTGCTCTAACATTGTCCTGACTCTTTCTGCATATTCTTTACTTATGTTTTTGTTTTCCTTAATCAAAGTGTGTCTTTTAAATCTTTTCAAAGAAGATTCTTTGGACTTACTAAATCACCTGAATTTTATACGTTTTCTGTTGTATTAAGTTCTGCTCATATCTTTATTTAACTTTTTTCTATGTTCTCAGGGTTTATTGTTTTCATCTTCTGATGTCAATTAAAACACTTGGTTATTCATTTTAATAAATCTTTTTACTTATAAAGATTTGAACTTTTGAAGATTCCAGCTTACTTGTACGTTTCTAAGGGTCAGGTCCTCTCCATTGTTGCTGGCCTAAGACTTAGTTCTCCATATACCAATGTATATATTGACCTAATTTCCCCTCGACTTTCTGTGATCCCCTACATCTCACCTTTCTTTGAAGACAAGCCATTTGAAATACCCTTAACTTATTTCACAGCCAATAAGTCTTTGAAATAATGGGTATTCTTTAGAGAAATCTTCTTATATAATTAGGCAGAAAATCTGACCTGCCATAGTTTTCAAAACAGCATAATTTCACTCTTCTCAATGATTAATCTGTTGTATTACACAACCTTTGTGTATTTAGCTTTATCAATGACATGTCCTTTAAAAATGTTTTAGAGATCCTACCAGTCTTTGAAAACATCCTCGTGCCTTGTTTCAGTTCCAGTTTTATGTATATTTTCTGCCTTGCACCCGATTATTCCTACATCTGATGGATGGCCTTGGGAATCTTATTCTGGTATTGATTGTTTTGGCTGATTGTCTCCCCTTGTAGCTGCTTTCTTCATTATTGTGTAAAGTTAGATCAGGAGCTCATGTTTAGCTAAACAGCTGACCTTGTAAGAGGCTTAGGTGTGAACGCTCGTAAGTTTCAGCAGAAAGTCGGCCAAGATTTATTTGTGTCCCTCCAATGAGTGGCCCGCAAGGACCCCGTTTTCTACAAGTGTTGGTCAAATACTCCCTCTAGAGGCAGGGGACTCAGACAGGGCTGCTTTGCGGCCCCCGATCTGGGGCAAGGGCAGTGGGCGGCATGTGGCCCGGGCAGGAGCCTCTCTGCGTGTGTCCCAGGGACCCATCTGCCTGTGAGCCTCGGTCACCTGGCAGGAAGTTACGATGCCCAGACCTATGGTTAGCTGTGCAGCGAGGTGTACTGCGCGGACAGGTTCCACACACACTTCAAGTAAGAGGTCGGCCTCAGTGGAAAGCTGAGAGTTTGGGCAGCTGTGCAGACAAAGGAAGCGCCCTTTGGCCTGGGCCTAAATGCTTGTGACACTCCACTGGGCCTGCCGGGCTCTGAGGGCCCTGCCCTGGGCCCCCTGCTCCCCTGCTCTTTGTTCAGTCACAGCAGAGATGGCCACACCCACTCCATCAGTGAGGGCAGTGTTCCAACCTCCCTCAGCCCCGCCCCCTCTCCGCAGGTTAACATGGACTACAGAGGCTGCATTCTGAGGCCAGGGCGTTCCGAGAATGCCAAGGGCAGACATGATGACCTTAAATGATTTCCTCTTGTGTCAGTTTTGGTAAACTTTAGGAGCTAGGAAATGGTCCACTTGACAGAAATGTTCAAATTTACTGGCATTTCTTATATTCTCTGCTATAACATTGTCCTGATTCTTTCTGTATATTCTTTACTTATGTTTTTGTTTTCCTTAATCAAAGTGTGTCTTTTAAATCTTTTCAAAGAAGATTCTTTGGACTTACTAAATCACCTGAATTTTATACGTTTTCTGTTGTATTAAATTCTGCTCATATCTCCATTTAACTTTTTTCTATGTTCTCAGGGTTTATTGTTTTCATCTTCTGATGTCAATTAAAACACTTGGTTATTCATTTTAATAAATCTTTTTACTTATAAAGATTTGAACTTTTGAAGATTCCAGCTTACTTGTACGTTTCTAAGGGTCAGGTCCTCACCATTCTTGCTGGCCTAAGGCTTAGTTCAACATATAGCAATGTATATATTGACCTATTTTCCCCTCGACTTTCTGTGATCCCCTACATCTCACCTTTCTTTGAAGACAAGCCATTTGAAATACCCTTAACTTATTTCACAGCCAATAAGTCTTTGAAATAATGGGTATTTTTTAGAGAAATCTTCTTATATAATTAGGCAGAAAATCTGACCTGCCATAGTTTTCAAAACAGCATAATTTCACTCTTCTCAATGATTAATCTGTTGTATTACACAACCTTTGTGTATTTAGCTTTATCAATGACATGTCCTTTAAAAATATTTTAGAGATCCTACCAGTCTTTGAAAACATCCTTGTGCCTTGTTTCAGTTCCAGTTTTATGTATATTTTCTGCCTTGCACCCGATTATTCCTACATCTGATGGATGGTCTTGGGAATCTAATTCTGGTATTGATTGTTTTGGTTGATTGTCTCCCCTTGTAGCTGCTTTCTTCATTATTGTGTAAAGTTAGATCATGAGCTCATGTTTAGCTAAACAGCTGACCTTGTAAGAGGCTTAGGTGTGAACGCTCGTAAGTTTCAGCAGAAAGTCGGCCAAGATTTATTTGTGTCCCTCCAATGAGTGGCCCGCAAGGACCCCGTTTTCTACAAGTGTTGGTCCAATACTCCCTCTAGAGGCAGGGGACTCAGACAGGGCTGCTTTGCGGCCCCCGATCTGGGGCAGGGACAGTGGGCGGCCTGTGGCCCGGGCAGGAGCCTCTCCGCGTGTGTCCAAGGGACCCATCTGCCTGTGAGCCTCGGTCACCTGGCAGGAAGCTACGATGCCCAGACCTATGGTTAGCTGTGCAGCGAGGTGTACTGCGCGGACAGGTTCCACACACACTTCAAGTAAGAGGGCGGCCTGAGTGGAAAGGTGAGAGTTTGGGCAGCTGTGCAGACAAAGAAAGCGCCCTTTGGCCTGGGCCTAAATGCTTGTGACACTCCACTGGGCCTGCCGGGCTCTGAGGGCCCTGCCCTGGGCCCCCTGCTCCCCTGCCCTTTGTTCAGTCACAGCAGAGATGGCCACACCCACTCCCTCAATGAGGGCAGTGTCCCAACCTCCCTCAGCCCCGCCCCCTCTCCGCAGGTTACCATGGACTACAGAGGCTGCATTCTGAGGCCAGGGCGTTCTGAGAATACCAAGGGCAGACATGATGACCTTAAATGATTTCCTCTTGTGTCAGTTTTGGTAAACTTTAGGAGCTAGGAAATGGTCCACTTGACAGAAATGTTCAAATTTACTGGCATTTCATATATTCTCTGCTCTAACATTGTCCTGACTCTTTCTGTATATTCTTTACTTATGTTTTTGTTTTCCTTAATCAAAGTGTGTCTTTTCAATCTTTTCAAAGAAGATTCTTTGGACTTACTAAATCACCTGAATTTTATACGTTTTCTGTTGTATTAAGTTCTGCTCATATCTTTATTTAACTTTTTTCTATGTTCTCAGGGTTTATTGTTTTCATCTTCTGATGTCAATTAAAACACTTGGTTATTCATTTTAATAAATCTTTTTACTTATAAAGATTTTAACTTTTGAAGATTCCAGCTTACTTGTACGTTTCTAAGGGTCAGGTCCTCTCCATTGTTGCTGGCCTAAGACTTAGTTCACCATATACCAATGTATATATTGACCTAATTTCCCCTCGACTTTCTGTGATCCCCTACATCTCACCTTTCTTTGAAGACAAGCCATTTGAAATACCCTTAACTTATTTCACAGCCAATAAGTCTTTGAAATAATGGGTATTCTTTAGAGAAATCTTCTTATATAATTAGGCAGAAAATCTGACCTGCCATAGTTTTCAAAACAGCATAATTTCACTCTTCTCAATGATTAATCTGTTGTATTACACAACCTTTGTGTATTTAGCTTTATCAATGACATGTCCTTTAAAAATGTTTTAGAGATCCTACCAGTCTTTGAAAACATCCTTGTGCCTTGTATCAGTTCCAGTTTTATGTATATTTTCTGCCTTGCACCCGATTATTCCTACATCTGATTGATGGCCTTGGGAATCTAATACTGGTATTGATTGTTTTGGCTGATTGTCTCCCCTTGTAGCTGCTTTCTCATTATTGTGTAAATTTAGATCATGAGCTCATGTTTAGCTAAACAGCTGACCTTGTAAGAGGCTTAGGTGTGAACGCTCATAAGTTTCAGCAGAAAGTCGGCAAAGATTTATTTGTGTCCCTCCAATGAGTGGCCCGCAAGGACCCCGTTTTCTACAAGTGTTGGTCCAATACTCCCTCTAGTGGCAGGAGACTCAGACAGGGCTGCTTTGTGTCCCCCGATCTGGGGCAGGGGCAGTGGGCGGCCTGTGGCCCTGGCAGGAGCCTCTCCGCGTGTGTCCCAGGGACCCATCTGCCTTCGAGCCTCGGTCACCTGGCAGGAAGCTACGATGCCCAGACCTATGGTTAGCTGTGCAGCGAGGTGTACTGCACGGACAGGTTCCACACACACTTCAAGTAAGAGCGCGGCCTGAGTGGAAAAGTGAGAGTTTGGGCAGCTGTGCAGACAAAGAAAGCGCCCTTTGGCCTGGGCCTAAATGCTTGTGACACTCCACTGGGCCTGCCGGGCTCTGAGGGCCCTGCCCTGGGCCCCCTGCTCCCCTGCTCTTTGTTCAGTCACAGCAGAGATGGCCACACCCACTCCCTCAGTGAGGGCAGTGTTCCAACCTCCCTCAGCCCCGCCCCCTCTCCGCAGGTTACCATGGACTACAGAGGCTGCATTCTGAGGCAAGGGCGTTCCGAGAATGCCAAGGGCAGACATGATGACCTTAAATGATTTCCTCTTGTGTCAGTTTTGGTAAACTTTAGGAGCTAGGAAATGGTCCACTTTACAGAAATGTTCAAATTTACTGGCATTTCATATATTCTCTGCTCTAACATTGTCCTGACTCATTCTGTATATTCTTTACTTATGTTTTTGTTTTCCTTAATCAAAGTGTGTCTTTTAAATCTTTTCAAAGAAGATTCTTTGGACTTACTAAATCACCTGAATTTTATACGTTTTCTGTTGTATTAAATTCTGCTCATATCTTCATTTAACTTTTTTCTATGTTCTCAGGGTTTATTGTTTTCATCTTCTGATGTCAATTAAAACACTTGGTTATTCATTTTAATAAATCTTTTTACTTATAAAGATTTTAACTTTTGAAGATTCCAGCTTACTTGTACGTTTCTAAGGGTCAGGTCCTCACCATTGTTGCTGGCTTAAGGCTTAGTTCAAAATATAGCAATGTATATATTGACCTATTTTCCCCTCGACTTTCTGTGATCCCCTACATCTCACCTTTCTTTGAAGACAAGCCATTTGAAATACCCTTAACTTATTTCACAGCCAATAAGTCTTTGAAATAATGGGTATTTTTTAGAGAAATCTTCTTATATAATTAGGCAGAAAATCTGACCTGCCATAGTTTTCAAAACAGCATAATTTCACTCTTCTCAATGATTAATCTGTTGTATTACACAACCTTGGAGTATTTAGCTTTATCAATGACATGTCCTTGAAAAATGTTTTAGAGATCCTACCAGTCTTTGAAAACATCCTTGTGCCTTGTTTCAGTTCAAGTTTTATGTATATTTTCTGCCTTGCACCCGATTATTCCTACATCTGATGGATGGCCTTGGGAATCTTATTCTGGTATTGATTGTTTTGGCTGATTGTCTCCCCTTGTAGCTGCTTTCTTCATTATTGTGTAAAGTTAGATCATGAGCTCATGTTTAGCTAAACAGCTGACCTTGTAAGAGGCTTAGGTGTGAACGCTCGTAAGTTTCAGCAGAAAGTCGGCCAAGATTTATTTGTGTCCCTCCAATGAGTGGCCCGCAAGGACCCCGTTTTCTACAAGTGTTGGTCCAATACTCCCTCTAGAGGCAGGGGACTCAGACAGGGCTGCTTTGCGGCCCCCGATCTGGGGCAGGCGCAGTGGGCGGCATGTGGCCCGGGCAGGAGCCTCTCTGCGTGTGTCCCAGGGACCCATCTGCCTGCGAGCCTCGGTCACCTGGCAGGAAGCTACGATGCCCAGACCTATGGTTAGCTGTGCAGCGAGGTGTACTGCGCGGACAGGTTCCACACACACTTCAAGTAAGAGGTCGGCCTGAGTGGAAAGGTGAGAGTTTGGGCAGCTGTGCAGACAAAGGAAGCGCCCTTTGACCTGGGCCTAAATGCTTGTGACACTCCACTGGGCCTGCCGGGCTCTGAGGGCCCTGCCCTGGGCCCCCTGCTCCCCTGCTCTTTGTTCAGTCACAGCAGAGATGGCCACACCCACTCCCTCAGTGAGGGCAGTGTTCCAACCTCCCTCAGCCCCGCCCCCTCTCCGCAGGTTACCATGGACTACAGAGGCTGCATTCTGAGGCCAGGGCGTTCCGAGAATGCCAAGGGCAGACATGATGACCTTAAATGATTTCCTCTTGTGTCAGTTTTGGTAAACTTTAGGAGCTAGGAAATGGTCCACTTGACAGAAATGTTCAAATTTACTGGCATTTCATATATTCTCTGCTCTAACATTGTCCTGACTCTTTCTGTATATTCTTTACTTATGTTTTTGTTTTCCTTAATCAAAGTGTGTCTTTTAAATCTTTTCAAAGAAGATTCTTTGGACTTACTAAATCACCTGAATTTTATACGTTTTCTGTTGTATTAAGTTCTGCTCATATCTTTATTTAACTTTTTTCTATGTTCTCAGGGTTTATTGTTTTCATCTTCTGATGTCAATTAAAACACTTGGTTATTCATTTTAATAAATCTTTTTACTTATAAAGATTTTAACTTTTGAAGATTCCAGCTTACTTGTACGTTTCTAAGGGTCAGGTCCTCTCCATTGTTGCTGGACTAAGACTTAGTTCACCATATACCAATGTATATATTGACCTAATTTCCCCTCGACTTTCTGTGATCCCCTACATCTCACCTTTCTTTGCAGACAAGCCATTTGAAATACCCTTAACTTATTTCACAGCCAATAAGTCTTTGAAATAATGGGTATTCTTTAGAGAAATCTTCTTATATAATTAGGCAGAAAATCTGACCTGCCATAGTTTTCAAAACAGCATAATTTCACTCTTCTCAATGATTAATCTGTTGTATTACACAACCTTTGTGTATTTAGCTTTATCAATGACATGTCCTTTAAAAATGTTTTAGAGATCCTACCAGTCTTTGAAAACATCCTCGTGCCTTGTTTCAGTTCCAGTTTTATGTATATTTTCTGCCTTGCACCCGATTATTCCTACATCTGATGGATGGTCTTGGGAATCTAATTCTGGTATTGATTGTTTTGGCTGATTGTCTCCCCTTGTAGCTGCTTTCTTCATTATTGTGTAAAGTTAGATCATGAGCTCATGTTTAGCTAAACAGCTGACCTTGTAAGAGGCTTAGGTGTGAACGCTCGTAAGTTTCAGCAGAAAGTCGGCCAAGATTTATTTGTGTCCCTCCAATGAGTGGCCCGCGAGGACCCCGTTTTCTACAAGTGTAGGTCCAATACTCCCTCCAGAGGCAGTGGACTCAGACAGGGCTGCTTTGCGGCCCCCGATCTGGGGCAGGGGCAGTGGGCGGCCTGTGGCCCGGGCAGGAGCCTCTCTGCGTGTGTCCCAGGGACCCATCTGCCTGCGAGCCTCGGTCAACTGGCAGGAAGCTACGATGCCCAGACTTATGCTTAGCTGTGCAGCGAGGTGAACTGCGCGGACAGGTTCCACACACACTTCAAGTAACAGGGCGGCCTGAGTGGAAAGTTGAGAGTTTGGGCAGCTGTGCAGACAAATAAAGCCCCCTTTGGCCTCGGCCTAAATGCTTGTTACACTCCACTGGGCCTGCAGGGCTCTGAGGGCCGTGCCCTGGGCCACCTGCTCCCCTGCCCTTTGTTCTGTCACAGCAGAGATGGCCACACCCACTCCCTCAGTGAGGGCAGTGTCCCAACCTCCCTCAGCCCCGCCCCCTCTCCGCAGGTTACCATGGACTACAGAGGCTGCATTCTGAGGCAAGGGCGTTCCGAGAATGCCAAGGGCAGACATGATGACCTTAAATGATTTCCTCTTGTGTCAGTTTTGGTAAACTTTAGGAGCTAGGAAATGGTCCACTTGACAGAAATGTTCAAATTTACTGGCATTTCATATATTCTCTGCTCTAACATTGTCCTGACTCATTCTGTATATTCTTTACTTATGTTTTTGTTTTCCTTAATCAAAGTGTGTCTTTTAAGTCTTTTCAAAGAAGATTCTTTGGACTTACTAAATCACCTGAATTTTATACGTTTTCTGTTGTATTAAATTCTGCTCATATCTTCATTTAACTTTTTTCTATGTTCTCAGGGTTTATTGTTTTCATCTTCTGATGTCAATTAAAACACTTGGTTATTCATTTTAATAAATCTTTTTACTTATAAAGATTTTAACTTTTGAAGATTCCAGCTTACTTGTACGTTTCTAAGGGTCAGGTCCTCACCATTGTTGCTGGCCTAAGGCTTAGTTCAACATATAGCAATGTATATATTGACCTATTTTCCCCTCGACTTTCTGTGATCCCCTACATCTCACCTTTCTTTGAAGACAAGCCATTTGAAATACCCTTAACTTATTTCACAGCCAATAAGTCTTTGAAATAATGGGTATTTTTTAGAGAAATCTTCTTATATAATTAGGCAGAAAATCTGACCTGCCATAGTTTTCAAAACAGCATAATTTCACTCTTCTCAATGATTAATCTGTTGTATTACACAACCTTGGAGTATTTAGCTTTATCAATGACATGTACTTGAAAAATGTTTTAGAGATCCTACCAGTCTTTGAAAACATCCTTGTGCCTTGTATCAGTTCCAGTTTTATGTATATTTTCTGCCTTGCACCCGATTATTCCTACATCTGATGGATGGCCTTGGGAATCTAATACTGGTATTGATTGTTTTGGCTGATTGTCTCCCCTTGTAGCTGCTTTCTCATTATTGTGTAAATTTAGATCATGAGCTCATGTTTAGCTAAACAGCTGACCTTGTAAGAGGCTTAGGTGTGAACGCTCGTAAGTTTCAGCAGAAAGTCGGCAAAGATTTTTTGTGTCCCTCCAATGAGTGGCCCGCAAGGACCCCGTTTTCTACAAGTGTTGGTCCAATACTCCCTCTAGAGGCAGGGGACTCAGACAGGGCTGCTTTGCGGCCCCCGATCTGGGGCAGGGGCAGTGGGCGGCATGTGGCCCGGGCAGGAGCCTCACTGCGTGTGTCCCAGGGACCCATCTGCCTGCGAGCCTCGGTCACCTGGCAGGAAGTTACGATGCCCAGACCTATGGTTAGCTGTGCAGCGAGGTGTACTGCGCGGACAGGTTCCACACACACTTCAAGTAAGAGGTCGGCCTCAGTGGAAAGGTGAGAGTTTGGGCAGCTGTGCAGACAAAGGAAGCGCCCTTTGGCCTGGGCCTAAATGCTTGTGACACTCCACTGGGCCTGCCGGGCTCTGAGGGCCCTGCCCTGGGCCCCCTGCTCCCCTGCTCTTTGTTCAGTCACAGCAGAGATGGCCACACCCACTCCCTCAGTGAGGGCAGTGTTCCAACCTCCCTCAGCCCCGCCCCCTCTCCGCAGGTTACCATGGACTACAGAGGCTGCATTCTGAGGCCAGGGCGTTCTGAGAATACCAAGGGCAGACATGATGACCTTAAATGATTTCCTCTTGTGTCAGTTTTGGTAAACTTTAGGAGCTAGGAAATGGTCCACTTGACAGAAATGTTCAAATTTACTGGCATTTCATATATTCTCTGCTCTAACATTGTCCTGACTCTTTCTGTATATTCTTTACTTATGTTTTTGTTTTCCTTAATCAAAGTGTGTCTTTTAAATCTTTTCAAAGAAGATTCTTTGGACTTACTAAATCACCTGAATTTTATACGTTTTCTGTTGTATTAAGTTCTGCTCATATCTTTATTTAACTTTTTTCTATGTTCTCAGGGTTTATTGTTTTCATCTTCTGATGTCAATTAAAACACTTGGTTATTCATTTTAATAAATCTTTTTACTTATAAAGATTTTAACTTTTGAAGATTCCAGCTTACTTGTACGTTTCTAAGGGTCAGGTCCTCTCCATTGTTGCTGGCCTAAGACTTAGTTCACCATATACCAATGTATATATTGACCTAATTTCCCCTCGACTTTCTGTGATCCCCTACATCTCACCTTTCTTTGAAGACAAGCCATTTGAAATACCCTTAACTTATTTCACAGCCAATAAGTCTTTGAAATAATGGGTATTCTTTAGAGAAATCTTCTTATATAATTAGGCAGAAAATCTGACCTGCCATAGTTTTCAAAACAGCATAATTTCACTCTTCTCAATGATTAATCTGTTGTATTACACAACCTTTGTGTATTTAGCTTTATCAATGACATGTCCTTTAAAAATGTTTTAGAGATCCTACCAGTCTTTGAAAACATCCTTGTGCCTTGTATCAGTTCCAGTTTTATGTATATTTTCTGCCTTGCACCCGATTATTCCTACATCTGATTGATGGCCTTGGGAATCTAATACTGGTATTGATTGTTTTGGCTGATTGTCTCCCCTTGTAGCTGCTTTCTCATTATTGTGTAAATTTAGATCATGAGCTCATGTTTAGCTAAACAGCTGACCTTGTAAGAGGCTTAGGTGTGAACGCTCGTAAGTTTCAGCAGAAAGTCGGCAAAGATTTATTTGTGTCCCTCCAATGAGTGGCCCGCAAGGACCCCGTTTTCTACAAGTGTTGGTCCAATACTCCCTCTAGAGGCAGGAGACTCAGACAGGGCTGCTTTGTGTCCCCCGATCTGGGGCAGGGGCAGTGGGCGGCCTGTGGCCCTGGCAGGAGCCTCTCCGCGTGTGTCCCAGGGACCCATCTGCCTTCGAGCCTCGGTCACCTGGCAGGAAGCTACGATGCCCAGACCTATGGTTAGCTGTGCAGCGAGGTGTACTGCACGGACAGGTTCCACACACACTTCAAGTAAGAGCGCGGCCTGAGTGGAAAAGTGAGAGTTTGGGCAGCTGTGCAGACAAAGAAAGCGCCCTTTGGCCTGGGCCTAAATGCTTGTGACACTCCACTGGGCCTGCCGGGCTCTGAGGGCCCTGCCCTGGGCCCCCTTCTCCCCTGCTCTTTGTTCAGTCACAGCAGAGATGGCCACACCCACTCCCTCAGTGAGGGCAGTGTTCCAACCTCCCTCAGCCCCGCCCCCTCTCCGCAGGTTACCATGGACTACAGAGGCTGCATTCTGAGGCAAGGGCGTTCCGAGAATGCCAAGGGCAGACATGATGACCTTAAATGATTTCCTCTTGTGTCAGTTTTGGTAAACTTTAGGAGCTAGGAAATGGTCCACTTGACAGAAATGTTCAAATTTACTGGCATTTCATATATTCTCTGCTCTAACATTGTCCTGACTCATTCTGTATATTCTTTACTAATGTTTTTGTTTTCCTTAATCAAAGTGTGTCTTTTAAATCATTTCAAAGAAGATTCTTTGGACTTAATAAATCACCTGAATTTTATACGTTTTCTGTTGTATTAAATTCTGCTGATATATTTATTTAACTTTTTTCTATGTTCTCAGGGTTTATTGTTTTCATCTTCTGATGTCAATTAAAACACTTGGTTATTCATTTTAATAAAACTTTTTACTTATAAAGATTTGAACTTTTGAAGATTCCAGCTTACTTGTACGTTTCTAAGGGTCAGGTCCTCTCCATTGTTGCTGGCCTGAGGCTTAGTTCACCATATAGCAATGTATATATTGACCTATGTTCCCCTAGACTTTCTGTGATCCCCTACATCTCACGTTTATTTGCAGACAAGCCATTTGAAATACACTTAACTTATTTCACAGCCAAAAATCTTTGAAATAATGTGTATTCTTTAGAGAAATCTTCTTATATAATTAGGCAGAAAATCTGACCTGCCATAGTTTTCAAAACAGCATAATTTCACTCTTCTCAATGATTAATCTGTTGTATTACACAACCTTTGTGTATTTAGCTTTATCAATGACATGTCCTTTAAAAATGTTTTAGAGATCCTACCAGTCTTTGAAAACATCCTCGTGCCTTGTTTCAGTTCCAGTTTTATGTATATTTTCTGCCTTGCACCCGATTATTCCTACATCTGATGGATGGTCTTGGGAATCTAATTCTGGTATTGATTGTTTTGGCTGATTGTCTCCCCTTGTAGCTGCTTTCTTCATTATTGTGTAAAGTTAGATCATGAGCTCATGTTTAGCTAAACAGCTGACCTTGTAAGAGGCTTAGGTGTGAACACTCGTAAGTTTCAGCAGAAAGTCGGCCAAGATTTATTTGTGTCCCTCCAATGAGTGGCCCGCAAGGACCCCGTTCTCTACAAGTGTTGGTCCAATACTCCCTCTAGAGGCAGGGGACTCAGACAGGGCTGCTTTGCGGCCCCCGATCTGGGACAGGGGCAGTGGGCGGCCTGTGGCCCGGGCAGGAGCCTCTCTGCGTGTGTCCCAGGGACCCATCTGCCTGCGAGCCTCGGTCACCTGGCAGGAAGCTACGATGCCCAGACCTATGGTTAGCTGTGCAGCGAGGTGTACTGCGCGGACAGGTTCCACACACACTTCAAGTAAGAGGTCGGCCTCAGTGGAAAGGTGAGAGTTTGGGCAGCTGTGCAGACAAAGGAAGCACCCTTTGACCTGGGCCTAAATGCTTGTGACACTCCACTGGGCCTGCCGGGCTCTGAGGGCCCTGCCCTGGGCCCCCTGCTCCCCTGCTCTTTGTTCAGTCACAGCAGAGATGGCCACACCCACTCCCTCAGTGAGGGCAGTGTTCCAACCTCCCTCAGCCCCGCCCCCTCTCCGCAGGTTACCATGGACTACAGAGGCTGCATTCTGAGGCCAGGGCGTTCCGAGAATGCCAAGGGCAGACATGATGACCTTAAATGATTTCCTCTTGTGTCAGTTTTGGTAAACTTTAGGAGCTAGGAAATGGTCCACTTGACAGAAATGTTCAAATTTACTGGCATTTCTTATATTCTCTGCTATAACATTGTCCTGATTCTTTCTGTATATTCTTTACTTATGTTTTTGTTTTCCTTAATCAAAGTGTGTCTTTTAAATCTTTTCAAAGAAGATTCTTTGGACTTACTAAATCACCTGAATTTTATACGTTTTCTGTTGTATTAAATTCTGCTCATATCTCCATTTAACTTTTTTCTATGTTCTCAGGGTTTATTGTTTTCATCTTCTGATGTCAATTAAAACACTTGGTTATTCATTTTAATAAATCTTTTTACTTATAAAGATTTGAACTTTTGAAGATTCCAGCTTACTTGTACGTTTCTAAGGGTCAGGTCCTCTCCATTGTTGCTGGCCTGAGGCTTAGTTCAACATATAGCAATGTATATATTGACCTATTTTCCCCTCGACTTTCTGTGATCCCCTACATCTCACCTTTCTTTGAAGACAAGCCATTTGAAATACCCTTAACTTATTTCACAGCCAATAAGTCTTTGAAATAATGTGTATTTTTTAGAGAAATCTTCTTATATAATTAGGCAGAAAATCTGACCTGCCATAGTTTTCAAAACAGCATAATTTCACTCTTCTCAATGATTAATCTGTTGTATTACACAACCTTTGTGTATTTAGCTTTATCAATGACATGTCCTTTAAAAATGTTTTAGAGATCCTACCAGTCTTTGAAAACATCCTTGTGCCTTGTTTCAGTTCCAGTTTTATGTATATTTTCTGCCTTGCACCCGATTATTCCTACATCTGATGGATGGCCTTGGGAATCTAATTCTGGTATTGATTGTTTTGGTTGATTGTCTCCCCTTGTAGCTGCTTTCTTCATTATTGTGTAAAGTTAGATCATGAGCTCATGTTTAGCTAAACAGCTGACCTTGTAAGACGCTTAGGTGTGAACGCTCGTAAGTTTCAGCAGAAAGTCGGCCAAGATTTATTTGTGTCCCTCCAATGAGTTGCCCGCAAGGACCCCGTTTTCTACAAGTGTTGGTCCAATACTCCCTCTAGAGGCAGGGGACTCAGACAGGGCTGCTTTGCGGCCCCCGATCTGGGGCAGGGACAGTGGGCGGCCTGTGGCCCGGGCAGGAGCCTCTCCGCGTGTGTCCAAGGGACCCATCTGCCTGTGAGCCTCGGTCACCTGGCAGGAAGCTACGATGCCCAGACCTATGGTTAGCTGTGCAGCGAGGTGTACTGCGCGGACAGGTTCCACACACACTTCAAGTACGAGGGCGGCCTGAGTGGAAAGGTGAGAGTTTGGGCAGCTGTGCAGACAAAGAAAGCGCCCTTTGGCCTGGGCCTAAATGCTTGTGACACTCCACTGGGCCTGCCGGGCTCTGAGGGCCCTGCCCTGGGCCCCCTGCTCCCCTGCCCTTTGTTCAGTCACAGCAGAGATGGCCACACCCACTCCCTCAATGAGGGCAGTGTCCCAATCTCCCTCAGCCCCGCCCCCTCTCCGCAGGTTACCATGGACTACAGAGGCTGCATTCTGAGGCCAGGTCGTTCTGAGAATACTAAGGGCAGACATGATGACCTTAAATGATTTCCTCTTGTGTCAGTTTTGGTAAACTTTAGGAGCTAGGAAATGGTCCACTTGACAGAAATGTTCAAATTTACTGGCATTTCATATATTCTCTGCTCTAACATTGTCCTGACTCTTTCTGTATATTCTTTACTTATGTTTTTGTTTTCCTTAATCAAAGTGTGTCTTTTAAATCTTTTCAAAGAAGATTCTTTGGACTTACTAAATCACCTGAATTTTATACGTTTTCTGTTGTATTAAGTTCTGCTCATATCTTTATTTAACTTTTTTCTATGTTCTCAGGGTTTATTGTTTTCATCTTCTGATGTCAATTAAAACACTTGGTTATTCATTTTAATAAATCTTTTTACTTATAAAGATTTTAACTTTTGAAGATTCCAGCTTACTTGTACGTTTCTAAGGGTCAGGTCCTCTCCATTGTTGCTGGCCTAAGACTTAGTTCACCATATACCAATGTATATATTGACCTAATTTCCCCTCGACTTTCTGTGATCCCCTACATCTCACCTTTCTTTGAAGACAAGCCATTTGAAATACCCTTAACTTATTTCACAGCCAATAAGTCTTTGAAATAATGGGTATTCTTTAGAGAAATCTTCTTATATAATTAGGCAGAAAATCTGACCTGCCATAGTTTTCAAAACAGCATAATTTCACTCTTCTCAATGATTAATCTGTTGTATTACACAACCTTTGTGTATTTAGCTTTATCAATGACATGTCCTTTAAAAATGTTATAGAGATCCTACCAGTCTTTGAAAACATCCTTGTGCCTTGTTTCAGTTCCAGTTTTATGTATATTTTCTGCCTTGCACCCGATTATTCCTACATCTGATGGATGGCCTTGGGAATCTAATTCTGGTATTGATTGTTTTGGTTGATTGTCTCCCCTTGTAGCTGCTTTCTTCATTATTGTGTAAAGTTAGATCATGAGCTCATGTTTAGCTAAACAGCTGACCTTGTAAGACGCTTAGGTGTGAACGCTCGTAAGTTTCAGCAGAAAGTCGGCCAAGATTTATTTGTGTCCCTCCAATGAGTGGCCCGCAAGGACCCCGTTTTCTACAAGTGTTGGTCCAATACTCCCTCTAGAGGCAGGGGACTCAGACAGGGCTGCTTTGCGGCCCCCGATCTGGGGCAGGGACAGTGGGCGGCCTGTGGCCCGGGCAGGAGCCTCTCCGCGTGTGTCCCAGGGACCCATCTGCCTGTGAGCCTCGGTCACCTGGCAGGAAGCTACGATGCCCAGACCTATGGTTAGCTGTGCAGCGAGGTGTACTGCGCGGACAGGTTCCACACACACTTCAAGTAAGAGGGCGGCCTGAGTGGAAAGGTGAGAGTTTGGGCAGCTGTGCAGACAAAGAAAGCGCCCTTTGGCCTGGGCCTAAATGCTTGTGACACTCCACTGGGCCTGCCGGGCTCTGAGGGCCCTGCCCTGGGCCCCCTGCTCCCCTGCCCTTTGTTCAGTCACAGCAGAGATGGCCACACCCACTCCCTCAATGAGGGCAGTGTCCCAATCTCCCTCAGCCCCGCCCCCTCTCCGCAGGTTACCATGGACTACAGAGGCTGCATTCTGAGGCCAGGGCGTTCTGAGAATACCAAGGGCAGACATGATGACCTTAAATGATTTCCTCTTGTGTCAGTTTTGGTAAACTTTAGGAGCTAGGAAATGGTCCACTTGACAGAAATGTTCAAATTTACTGGCATTTCATATATTCTCTGCTCTAACATTGTCCTGACTCTTTCTGTATATTCTTTACTTATGTTTTTGTTTTCCTTAATCAAAGTGTGTCTTTTAAATCTTTTCAAAGAAGATTCTTTGGACTTACTAAATCACCTGAATTTTATACGTTTTCTGTTGTATTAAGTTCTGCTCATATCTTTATTTAACTTTTTTCTATGTTCTCAGGGTTTATTGTTTTCATCTTCTGATGTCAATTAAAACACTTGGTTATTCATTTTAATAAATCTTTTTACTTATAAAGATTTTAACTTTTGAAGATTCCAGCTTACTTGTACGTTTCTAAGGGTCAGGTCCTCTCCATTGTTGCTGGCCTAAGACTTAGTTCACCATATACCAATGTATATATTGACCTAATTTCCCCTCGACTTTCTGTGATCCCCTACATCTCACCTTTCTTTGAAGACAAGCCATTTGAAATACCCTTAACTTATTTCACAGCCAATAAGTCTTTGAAATAATGGGTATTCTTTAGAGAAATCTTCTTATATAATTAGGCAGAAAATCTGACCTGCCATAGTTTTCAAAACAGCATAATTTCACTCTTCTCAATGATTAATCTGTTGTATTACACAACCTTTGTGTATTTAGCTTTATCAATGACATGTCCTTTAAAAATGTTTTAGAGATCCTACCAGTCTTTGAAAACATCCTTGTGCCTTGTATCAGTTCCAGTTTTATGTATATTTTCTGCCTTGCACCCGATTATTCCTACATCTGATTGATGGCCTTGGGAATCTAATACTGGTATTGATTGTTTTGGCTGATTGTCTCCCCTTGTAGCTGCTTTCTCATTATTGTGTAAATTTAGATCATGAGCTCATGTTTAGCTAAACAGCTGACCTTGTAAGAGGCTTAGGTGTGAACGCTCGTAAGTTTCAGCAGAAAGTCGGCAAAGATTTATTTGTGTCCCTCCAATGAGTGGCCCGCAAGGACCCCGTTTTCTACAAGTGTTGGTCCAATACTCCCTCTAGTGGCAGGTGACTCAGACAGGGCTGCTTTGTGTCCCCCGATCTGGGGCAGGGGCAGTGGGCGGCCTGTGGCCCTGGCAGGAGCCTCTCCGCGTGTGTCCCAGGGACCCATCTGCCTTCGAGCCTCGGTCACCTGGCAGGAAGCTACGATGCCCAGACCTATGGTTAGTTGTGCAGCGAGGTGTACTGCACGGACAGGTTCCACACACACTTCAAGTAAGAGCGCGGCCTGAGTGGAAAAGTGAGAGTTTGGGCAGCTGTGCAGACAAAGAAAGCGCCCTTTGGCCTGGGCCTAAATGCTTGTGACACTCCACTGGGCCTGCCGGGCTCTGAGGGCCCTGCCCTGGGCCCCCTTCTCCCCTGCTCTTTGTTCAGTCACAGCAGAGATGGCCACACCCACTCCCTCAGTGAGGGCAGTGTTCCAACCTCCCTCAGCCCCGCCCCCTCTCCGCAGGTTACCATGGACTACAGAGGCTGCATTCTGAGGCAAGGGCGTTCCGAGAATGCCAAGGGCAGACATGATGACCTTAAATGATTTCCTCTTGTGTCAGTTTTGGTAAACTTTAGGAGCTAGGAAATGGTCCACTTTACAGAAATGTTCAAATTTACTGGCATTTCATATATTCTCTGCTCTAACATTGTCCTGACTCATTCTGTATATTCTTTACTTATGTTTTTGTTTTCCTTAATCAAAGTGTGTCTTTTAAATCTTTTCAAAGAAGATTCTTTGGACTTAATAAATCACCTGAATTTTATACGTTTTCTGTTGTATTAAATTCTGCTGATATATTTATTTAACTTTTTTCTATGTTCTCAGGGTTTATTGTTTTCATCTTCTGATGTCAATTAAAACACTTGGTTATTCATTTTAATAAAACTTTTTACTTATAAAGATTTGAACTTTTGAAGATTCCAGCTTACTTGTACGTTTCTAAGGGTCAGGTCCTCTCCATTGTTGCTGGCCTGAGGCTTAGTTCACCATATAGCAATGTATATATTGACCTATTTTCCCCTAGACTTTCTGTGATCCCCTACATCTCACCTTTATTTGCAGACAAGCCATTTGAAATACACTTAACTTATTTCACAGCCAAAAATCTTTGAAATAATGTGTATTCTTTAGAGAAATCTTCTTATGTAATTAGGCAGAAAATCTGACCTGCCATAGTTTTCAAAACAGCATAATTTCACTCTTCTCAATGATTAATCTGTTGTATTACACAACCTTTGTGTATTTAGCTTTATCAATGACATGTCCTTTAAAAATGTTTTAGAGATCCTACCAGTCTTTGAAAACATCCTCGTGCCTTGTTTCAGTTCCAGTTTTATGTATATTTTCTGCCTTGCACCCGATTATTCCTACATCTGATGGATGGTCTTGGGAATCTAATTCTGGTATTGATTGTTTTGGCTGATTGTCTCCCCTTGTAGCTGCTTTCTTCATTATTGTGTAAAGTTAGATCATGAGCTCATGTTTAGCTAAACAGCTGACCTTGTAAGAGGCTTAGGTGTGAACACTCGTAAGTTTCAGCAGAAAGTCGGCCAAGATTTATTTGTGTCCCTCCAATGAGTGGCCCGCAAGGACCCCGTTCTCTACAAGTGTTGGTCCAATACTCCCTCTAGAGGCAGGGGACTCAGACAGGGCTGCTTTGCGGCCCCCGATCTGGGGCAGGGGCAGTGGGCGGCCTGTGGCCCGGGCAGGAGCCTCTCTGCGTGTGTCCCAGGGACCCATCTGCCTGCGAGCCTCGGTCAACTGGCAGGAAGCTACGATGCCCAGACCTATGCTTAGCTGTGCAGCGAGGTGAACTGCGCGGACAGGTTCCACACACACTTCAAGTAACAGGGCGGCCTGAGTGGAAAGTTGAGAGTTTGGGCAGCTGTGCAGACAAATAAAGCGCCCTTTGGCCTGGGCCTAAATGCTTGTGACACTCCACTGGGCCTGCCGGGCTCTGAGGGCCGTGCCCTGGGCCACCTGCTCCCCTGCCCTTTGTTCTGTCACAGCAGAGATGGCCACACCCACTCCCTCAGTGAGGGCAGTGTCCCAAACTCCCTCAGCCCCGCCCCCTCTCCGCAGGTTACCATGGACTACAGAGGCTGCATTCTGAGGCCAGGGCGTTCCGAGAATGCCAAGGGCAGACATGATGACCTTAAATGATTTCCTCTTGTGTCAGTTTTGGTAAACTTTAGGAGCTAGGAAATGGTCCACTTGACAGAAATGTTCAAATTTATTGGCATTTCATATATTCTCTGCTCTAACATTGTCCTGACTCTTTCTGTATATTCTTTACTTATGTTTTTGTTTTCCTTAATCAAAGTGTGTCTTTTAAATCTTTTCAAAGAAGATTCTTTGGACTTACTAAATCACCTGAATTTTATACGTTTTCTGTTGTATTAAATTCTGCTCATATCCCCATTTAACTTTTTTCTATGTTCTCAGGGTTTATTGTTTTCATCTTCTGATGTCAATTAAAACACTTGGTTATTCATTTTAATAAATCTTTTTACTTATAAAGATTTGAACTTTTGAAGATTCCAGCTTACTTGTACGTTTCTAAGGGTCAGGTCCTCACCATTCTTGCTGGCCTAAGGCTTAGTTCAACATATAGCAATGTATATATTGACCTATTTTCCCCTCGACTTTCTGTGATCCCCTACATCTCACCTTTCTTTGAAGACAAGCCATTTGAAATACCCTTAACTTATTTCACAGCCAATAAGTCTTTGAAATAATGTGTATTTTTTAGAGAAATCTTCTTATATAATTAGGCAGAAAATCTGACCTGCCATAGTTTTCAAAACAGCATAATTTCACTCTTCTCAATGATTAATCTGTTGTATTACACAACCTTTGTGTATTTAGCTTTATCAATGACATGTCCTTTAAAAATGTTATAGAGATCCTACCAGTCTTTGAAAACATCCTTGTGCCTTGTTTCAGTTCCAGTTTTATGTATATTTTCTGCCTTGCACCCGATTATTCCTACATCTGATGGATGGCCTTGGGAATCTAATTCTGGTATTGATTGTTTTGGTTGATTGTCTCCCCTTGTAGCTGCTTTCTTCATTATTGTGTAAAGTTAGATCATGAGCTCATGTTTAGCTAAACAGCTGACCTTGTAAGACGCTTAGGTGTGAACGCTCGTAAGTTTCAGCAGAAAGTCGGCCAAGATTTATTTGTGTCCCTCCAATGAGTGGCCCGCAAGGACCCCGTTTTCTACAAGTGTTGGTCCAATACTCCCTCTAGAGGCAGGGGACTCAGACAGGGCTGCTTTGCGGCCCCCGATCTGGGGCAGGGACAGTGGGCGGCCTGTGGCCCGGGCAGGAGCCTCTCCGCGTGTGTCCCAGGGACCCATCTGCCTGTGAGCCTCGGTCACCTGGCAGGAAGCTACGATGCCCAGACCTATGGTTAGCTGTGCAGCGAGGTGTACTGCGCGGACAGGTTCCACACACACTTCAAGTAAGAGGGCGGCCTGAGTGGAAAGGTGAGAGTTTGGGCAGCTGTGCAGACAAAGAAAGCGCCCTTTGGCCTGGGCCTAAATGCTTGTGACACTCCACTGGGCCTGCCGGGCTCTGAGGGCCCTGCCCTGGGCCCCCTGCTCCCCTGCCCTTTGTTCAGTCACAGCAGAGATGGCCACACCCACTCCCTCAATGAGGGCAGTGTCCCAATCTCCCTCAGCCCCGCCCCCTCTCCGCAGGTTACCATGGACTACAGAGGCTGCATTCTGAGGCCAGGGCGTTCTGAGAATACCAAGGGCAGACATGATGACCTTAAATGATTTCCTCTTGTGTCAGTTTTGGTAAACTTTAGGAGCTAGGAAATGGTCCACTTGACAGAAATGTTCAAATTTACTGGCATTTCATATATTCTCTGCTCTAACATTGTCCTGACTCTTTCTGTATATTCTTTACTTATGTTTTTGTTTTCCTTAATCAAAGTGTGTCTTTTAAATCTTTTCAAAGAAGATTCTTTGGACTTACTAAATCACCTGAATTTTATACGTTTTCTGTTGTATTAAGTTCTGCTCATATCTTTATTTAACTTTTTTCTATGTTCTCAGGGTTTATTGTTTTCATCTTCTGATGTCAATTAAAACACTTGGTTATTCATTTTAATAAATCTTTTTACTTATAAAGATTTTAACTTTTGAAGATTCCAGCTTACTTGTACGTTTCTAAGGGTCAGGTCCTCTCCATTGTTGCTGGCCTAAGACTTAGTTCACCATATACCAATGTATATATTGACCTAATTTCCCCTCGACTTTCTGTGATCCCCTACATCTCACCTTTCTTTGAAGACAAGCCATTTGAAATACCCTTAACTTATTTCACAGCCAATAAGTCTTTGAAATAATGGGTATTCTTTAGAGAAATCTTCTTATATAATTAGGCAGAAAATCTGACCTGCCATAGTTTTCAAAACAGCATAATTTCACTCTTCTCAATGATTAATCTGTTGTATTACACAACCTTTGTGTATTTAGCTTTATCAATGACATGTCCTTTAAAAATGTTTTAGAGATCCTACCAGTCTTTGAAAACATCCTTGTGCCTTGTATCAGTTCCAGTTTTATGTATATTTTCTGCCTTGCACCCGATTATTCCTACATCTGATTGATGGCCTTGGGAATCTAATACTGGTATTGATTGTTTTGGCTGATTGTCTCCCCTTGTAGCTGCTTTCTCATTATTGTGTAAATTTAGATCATGAGCTCATGTTTAGCTAAACAGCTGACCTTGTAAGAGGCTTAGGTGTGAACGCTCGTAAGTTTCAGCAGAAAGTCGGCAAAGATTTATTTGTGTCCCTCCAATGAGTGGCCCGCAAGGACCCCGTTTTCTACAAGTGTTGGTCCAATACTCCCTCTAGTGGCAGGTGACTCAGACAGGGCTGCTTTGTGTCCCCCGATCTGGGGCAGGGGCAGTGGGCGGCCTGTGGCCCTGGCAGGAGCCTCTCCGCGTGTGTCCCAGGGACCCATCTGCCTTCGAGCCTCGGTCACCTGGCAGGAAGCTACGATGCCCAGACCTATGGTTAGTTGTGCAGCGAGGTGTACTGCACGGACAGGTTCCACACACACTTCAAGTAAGAGCGCGGCCTGAGTGGAAAAGTGAGAGTTTGGGCAGCTGTGCAGACAAAGAAAGCGCCCTTTGGCCTGGGCCTAAATGCTTGTGACACTCCACTGGGCCTGCCGGGCTCTGAGGGCCCTGCCCTGGGCCCCCTTCTCCCCTGCTCTTTGTTCAGTCACAGCAGAGATGGCCACACCCACTCCCTCAGTGAGGGCAGTGTTCCAACCTCCCTCAGCCCCGCCCCCTCTCCGCAGGTTACCATGGACTACAGAGGCTGCATTCTGAGGCAAGGGCGTTCCGAGAATGCCAAGGGCAGACATGATGACCTTAAATGATTTCCTCTTGTGTCAGTTTTGGTAAACTTTAGGAGCTAGGAAATGGTCCACTTTACAGAAATGTTCAAATTTACTGGCATTTCATATATTCTCTGCTCTAACATTGTCCTGACTCATTCTGTATATTCTTTACTTATGTTTTTGTTTTCCTTAATCAAAGTGTGTCTTTTAAATCTTTTCAAAGAAGATTCTTTGGACTTAATAAATCACCTGAATTTTATACGTTTTCTGTTGTATTAAATTCTGCTGATATATTTATTTAACTTTTTTCTATGTTCTCAGGGTTTATTGTTTTCATCTTCTGATGTCAATTAAAACACTTGGTTATTCATTTTAATAAAACTTTTTACTTATAAAGATTTGAACTTTTGAAGATTCCAGCTTACTTGTACGTTTCTAAGGGTCAGGTCCTCTCCATTGTTGCTGGCCTGAGGCTTAGTTCACCATATAGCAATGTATATATTGACCTATTTTCCCCTAGACTTTCTGTGATCCCCTACATCTCACCTTTATTTGCAGACAAGCCATTTGAAATACACTTAACTTATTTCACAGCCAAAAATCTTTGAAATAATGTGTATTCTTTAGAGAAATCTTCTTATGTAATTAGGCAGAAAATCTGACCTGCCATAGTTTTCAAAACAGCATAATTTCACTCTTCTCAATGATTAATCTGTTGTATTACACAACCTTTGTGTATTTAGCTTTATCAATGACATGTCCTTTAAAAATGTTTTAGAGATCCTACCAGTCTTTGAAAACATCCTCGTGCCTTGTTTCAGTTCCAGTTTTATGTATATTTTCTGCCTTGCACCCGATTATTCCTACATCTGATGGATGGTCTTGGGAATCTAATTCTGGTATTGATTGTTTTGGCTGATTGTCTCCCCTTGTAGCTGCTTTCTTCATTATTGTGTAAAGTTAGATCATGAGCTCATGTTTAGCTAAACAGCTGACCTTGTAAGAGGCTTAGGTGTGAACACTCGTAAGTTTCAGCAGAAAGTCGGCCAAGATTTATTTGTGTCCCTCCAATGAGTGGCCCGCAAGGACCCCGTTCTCTACAAGTGTTGGTCCAATACTCCCTCTAGAGGCAGGGGACTCAGACAGGGCTGCTTTGCGGCCCCCGATCTGGGGCAGGGGCAGTGGGCGGCCTGTGGCCCGGGCAGGAGCCTCTCTGCGTGTGTCCCAGGGACCCATCTGCCTGCGAGCCTCGGTCAACTGGCAGGAAGCTACGATGCCCAGACCTATGCTTAGCTGTGCAGCGAGGTGAACTGCGCGGACAGGTTCCACACACACTTCAAGTAACAGGGCGGCCTGAGTGGAAAGTTGAGAGTTTGGGCAGCTGTGCAGACAAATAAAGCGCCCTTTGGCCTGGGCCTAAATGCTTGTGACACTCCACTGGGCCTGCCGGGCTCTGAGGGCCGTGCCCTGGGCCACCTGCTCCCCTGCCCTTTGTTCTGTCACAGCAGAGATGGCCACACCCACTCCCTCAGTGAGGGCAGTGTCCCAACCTCCCTCAGCCCCGCCCCCTCTCCGCAGGTTACCATGGACAACAGAGGCTGCATTCTGAGGCCAGGGCGTTCCGAGAATGCCAAGGGCAGACATGATGACCTTAAATGATTTCCTCTTGTGTCAGTTTTGGTAAACTTTAGGAGCTAGGAAATGGTCCACTTGACAGAAATGTTCAAATTTATTGGCATTTCATATATTCTCTGCTCTAACATTGTCCTGACTCTTTCTGTATATTCTTTACTTATGTTTTTGTTTTCCTTAATCAAAGTGTGTCTTTTAAATCTTTTCAAAGAAGATTCTTTGGACTTACTAAATCACCTGAATTTTATACGTTTTCTGTTGTATTAAATTCTGCTCATATCTTCATTTAACTTTTTTCTATGTTCTCAGGGTTTATTGTTTTCATCTTCTGATGTCAATTAAAACACTTGGTTATTCATTTTAATAAATCTTTTTACTTATAAAGATTTGAACTTTTGAAGATTCCAGCTTACTTGTACGTTTCTAAGGGTCAGGTCCTCACCATTGTTGCTGGCCTAAGGCTTAGTTCAACATATAGCAATGTATATATTGACCTATTTTCCCCTCGACTTTCTGTGATCCCCTACATCTCACCTTTCTTTGAAGACAAGACATTTGAAATACCCTTAACTTATTTCACAGCCAATAAGTCTTTGAAATAATGGGTATTTTTTAGAGAAATCTTCTTATATAATTAGGCAGAAAATCTGACCTGCCATAGTTTTCAAAACAGCATAATTTCACTCTTCTCAATGATTAATCTGTAATATTACACAACCTTGGAGTATTTAGCTTTATCAATGACATGTCCTTGAAAAATGTTTTAGAGATCCTACCAGTCTTTGAAAACATCCTTGTGCCTTGTTTCAGTTCCAGTTTTATGTATATTTTCTGCCTTGCACCCGATTATTCCTACATCTGATGGATGGCCTTGGGAATCTTATTCTGGTATTGATTGTTTTGGCTGATTGTCTCCCCTTGTAGCTGCTTTCTTCATTATTGTGTAAAGTTAGATCATGAGCTCATGTTTAGCTAAACAGCTGACCTTGTAAGAGGCTTAGGTGTGAACGCTCGTAAGTTTCAGCAGAAAGTCGGCCAAGATTTATTTGTGTCCCTCCAATGAGTGGCCCGCAAGGACCCCGTTTTCTACAAGTGTTGGTCCAATACTCCCTCTAGAGGCAGGGGACTCAGACAGGGCTGCTTTGCGGCCCCCGATCTGGGGCAGGGGCAGTGGGCGGCATGTGGCCCGGGCAGGAGCCTCTCTGCGTGTGTCCCAGGGACCCATCTGCCTGCGAGCCTCGGTCACCTGGCAGGAAGCTACGATGCCCAGACCTATGGTTAGCTGTGCAGCGAGGTGTACTGCGCGGACAGGTTCCACACACACTTCAAGTAAGTGGTCGGCCTCAGTGGAATGGTGAGAGTTTGGGCAGCTGTGCAGACAAAGGAAGCGCCCTTTGACCTGGGCCTAAATGCTTGTGACACTCCACTGGGCCTGCCGGGCTCTGAGGGCCCTGCCCTGGGCCCCCTGCTCCCCTGCTCTTTGTTCAGTCACAGCAGAGATGGCCACACCCACTCCCTCAGTGAGGGCAGTGTTCCAACCTCCCTCAGCCCCGCCCCCTCTCCGCAGGTTACCATGGACTACAGAGGCTGCATTCTGAGGCCAGGGCGTTCCGAGAATGCCAAGGGCAGACATGATGACCTTAAATGATTTCCTCTTGTGTCAGTTTGGGTAAACTTTAGGAGCTAGGAAATGGTCCACTTGACAGAAATGTTCAAATTTACTGGCATTTCTTATATTCTCTGCTATAACATTGTCCTGATTCTTTCTGTATATTCTTTACTTATGTTTTTGTTTTCCTTAATCAAAGTGTGTCTTTTAAATCTTTTCAAAGAAGATTCTTTGGACTTACTAAATCACCTGAATTTTATACGTTTTCTGTTGTATTAAATTCTGCTCATATCCCCATTTAACTTTTTTCTATGTTCTCAGGGTTTATTGTTTTCATCTTCTGATGTCAATTAAAACACTTGGTTATTCATTTTAATAAATCTTTTTACTTATAAAGATTTGAACTTTTGAAGATTCCAGCTTACTTGTACGTTTCTAAGGGTCAGGTCCTCACCATTCTTGCTGGCCTAAGGCTTAGTTCAACATATAGCAATGTATATATTGACCTATTTTCCCCTCGACTTTCTGTGATCCCCTACATCTCACCTTTCTTTGAAGACAAGCCATTTGAAATACCCTTAACTTATTTCACAGCCAATAAGTCTTTGAAATAATGTGTATTTTTTAGAGAAATCTTCTTATATAATTAGGCAGAAAATCTGACCTGCCATAGTTTTCAAAACAGCATAATTTCACTCTTCTCAATGATTAATCTGTTGTATTACACAACCTTTGTGTATTTAGCTTTATCAATGACATGTCCTTTAAAAATGTTTTAGAGATCCTACCAGTCTTTGAAAACATCCTTGTGCCTTGTTTCAGTTCCAGTTTTATGTATATTTTCTGCCTTGCACCCGATTATTCCTACATCTGATGGATGGCCTTGGGAATCTAATTCTGGTATTGATTGTTTTGGTTGATTGTCTCCCCTTGTAGCTGCTTTCTTCATTATTGTGTAAAGTTAGATCATGAGCTCATGTTTAGCTAAACAGCTGACCTTGTAAGAGGCTTAGGTGTGAACGCTCGTAAGTTTCAGCAGAAAGTCGGCCAAGATTTATTTGTGTCCCTCCAATGAGTGGCCCGCAAGGACCCCGTTTTCTACAAGTGTTGGTCCAATACTCCCTCTAGAGGCAGGGGACTCAGACAGGGCTGCTTTGCGGCCCCCGATCTGGGGCAGGGACAGTGGGCGGCCTGTGGCCCGGGCAGGAGCCTCTCCGCGTGTGTCCAAGGGACCCATCTGCCTGTGAGCCTCGGTCACCTGGCAGGAAGCTACGATGCCCAGACCTATGGTTAGCTGAGCAGCGAGGTGTACTGCGCGGACAGGTTCCACACACACTTCAAGTAAGAGGGCGGCCTGAGTGGAAAGGTGAGAGTTTGGGCAGCTGTGCAGACAAAGAAAGCGCCCTTTGGCCTGGGCCTAAATGCTTGTGACACTCCACTGGGCCTGCCGGGCTCTGAGGGCCCTGCCCTGGGCCCCCTGCTCCCCTGCCCTTTGTTCAGTCACAGCAGAGATGGCCACACCCACTCCCTCAATGAGGGCAGTGTCCCAATCTCCCTCAGCCCCGCCCCCTCTCCGCAGGTTACCATGGACTACAGAGGCTGCATTCTGAGGCCAGGGCGTTCTGAGAATACCAAGGGCAGACATGATGACCTTAAATGATTTCCTCTTGTGTCAGTTTTGGTAAACTTTAGGAGCTAGGAAATGGTCCACTTGACAGAAATGTTCAAATTTACTGGCATTTCATATATTCTCTGCTCTAACATTGTCCTGACTCTTTCTGTATATTCTTTACTTATGTTTTTGTTTTCCTTAATCAAAGTGTGTCTTTTAAATCTTTTCAAAGAAGATTCTTTGGACTTACTAAATCACCTGAATTTTATACGTTTTCTGTTGTATTAAGTTCTGCTCATATCTTTATTTAACTTTTTTCTATGTTCTCAGGGTTTATTGTTTTCATCTTCTGATGTCAATTAAAACACTTGGTTATTCATTTTAATAAATCTTTTTACTTATAAAGATGTGAACTTTTGAAGATTCCAGCTTACTTGTACGTTTCTAAGGGTCAGGTCCTCTCCATTGTTGCTGGCCTAAGACTTAGTTCACCATATACCAATGTATATATTGACCTAATTTCCCCTCGACTTTCTGTGATCCCCTACATCTCACCTTTCTTTGAAGACAAGCCATTTGAAATACCCTTAACTTATTTCACAGCCAATAAGTCTTTGAAATAATGGGTATTCTTTAGAGAAATCTTCTTATATAATTAGGCAGAAAATCTGACCTGCCATAGTTTTCAAAACAGCATAATTTCACTCTTCTCAATGATTAATCTGTTGTATTACACAACCTTGGAGTATTTAGCTTTATCAATGACATGTCCTTGAAAAATGTTTTAGAGATCCTACCAGTCTTTGAAAACATCCTTGTGCCTTGTTTCAGTTCAAGTTTTATGTATATTTTCTGCCTTGCACCCGATTATTCCTACATCTGATGGATGGCCTTGGGAATCTTATTCTGGTATTGATTGTTTTGGCTGATTGTCTCCCCTTGTAGCTGCTTTCTTCATTATTGTGTAAAGTTAGATCATGAGCTCATGTTTAGCTAAACAGCTGACCTTGTAAGAGGCTTAGGTGTGAACGCTCGTAAGTTTCAGCAGAAAGTCGGCCAAGATTTATTTGTGTCCCTCCAATGAGTGGCCCGCAAGGACCCCGTTTTCTACAAGTGTTGGTCCAATACTCCCTCTAGAGGCAGGGGACTCAGACAGGGCTGCTTTGCGGCCCCCGATCTGGGGCAGGGGCAGTGGGCGGCATGTGGCCCGGGCAGGAGCCTCTCTGCGTGTGTCCCAGGGACCCATCTGCCTGCGAGCCTCGGTCACCTGGCAGGAAGCTACGATGCCCAGACCTATGGTTAGCTGTGCAGCGAGGTGTACTGCGCGGACAGGTTCCACACACACTTCAAGTAAGTGGTCGGCCTCAGTGGAATGGTGAGAGTTTGGGCAGCTGTGCAGACAAAGGAAGCGCCCTTTGACCTGGGCCTAAATGCTTGTGACACTCCACTGGGCCTGCCGGGCTCTGAGGGCCCTGCCCTGGGCCCCCTGCTCCCCTGCTCTTTGTTCAGTCACAGCAGAGATGGCCACACCCACTCCCTCAGTGAGGGCAGTGTTCCAACCTCCCTCAGCCCCGCCCCCTCTCCGCAGGTTACCATGGACTACAGAGGCTGCATTCTGAGGCCAGGGCGTTCCGAGAATGCCAAGGGCAGACATGATGACCTTAAATGATTTCCTCTTGTGTCAGTTTGGGTAAACTTTAGGAGCTAGGAAATGGTCCACTTGACAGAAATGTTCAAATTTACTGGCATTTCTTATATTCTCTGCTATAACATTGTCCTGATTCTTTCTGTATATTCTTTACTTATGTTTTTGTTTTCCTTAATCAAAGTGTGTCTTTTAAATCTTTTCAAAGAAGATTCTTTGGACTTACTAAATCACCTGAATTTTATACGTTTTCTGTTGTATTAAATTCTGCTCATATCCCCATTTAACTTTTTTCTATGTTCTCAGGGTTTATTGTTTTCATCTTCTGATGTCAATTAAAACACTTGGTTATTCATTTTAATAAATCTTTTTACTTATAAAGATTTGAACTTTTGAAGATTCCAGCTTACTTGTACGTTTCTAAGGGTCAGGTCCTCACCATTCTTGCTGGCCTAAGGCTTAGTTCAACATATAGCAATGTATATATTGACCTATTTTCCCCTCGACTTTCTGTGATCCCCTACATCTCACCTTTCTTTGAAGACAAGCCATTTGAAATACCCTTAACTTATTTCACAGCCAATAAGTCTTTGAAATAATGTGTATTTTTTAGAGAAATCTTCTTATATAATTAGGCAGAAAATCTGACCTGCCATAGTTTTCAAAACAGCATAATTTCACTCTTCTCAATGATTAATCTGTTGTATTACACAACCTTTGTGTATTTAGCTTTATCAATGACATGTCCTTTAAAAATGTTTTAGAGATCCTACCAGTCTTTGAAAACATCCTCGTGCCTTGTTTCAGTTCCAGTTTTATGTATATTTTCTGCCTTGCACCCGATTATTCCTACATCTGATGGATGGCCTTGGGAATCTAATTCTGGTATTGATTGTTTTGGTTGATTGTCTCCCCTTGTAGCTGCTTTCTTCATTATTGTGTAAAGTTAGATCATGAGCTCATGTTTAGCTAAACAGCTGACCTTGTAAGAGGCTTAGGTGTGAACGCTCGTAAGTTTCAGCAGAAAGTCGGCCAAGATTTATTTGTGTCCCTCCAATGAGTGGCCCGCAAGGACCCCGTTTTCTACAAGTGTTGGTCCAATACTCCCTCTAGAGGCAGGGGACTCAGACAGGGCTGCTTTGCGGCCCCCGATCTGGGGCAGGGGCAGTGGGCGGCATGTGGCCCGGGCAGGAGCCTCTCTGCGTGTGTCCCAGGGACCCATCTGCCAGAGAGCCTCGGTCACCTGGCAGGAAGTTACGATGCCCAGACCTATGGTTAGCTGTGCAGCGAGGTGTACTGCGCGGACAGTTTCCACACACACTTCAAGTAAGAGGGCGGCCTGAGTGGAAAGGTGAGAGTTTGGGCAGCTGTGCAGACAAAGAAAGCGCCCTTTGGCCTGGGCCTAAATGCTTGTGACACTCCACTGGGCCTGCCGGGCTCTGAGGGCCCTGCCCTGGGCCCCCTTCTCCCCTGCTCTTTGTTCAGTCACAGCAGAGATGGCCACACCCACTCCCTCAGTGAGGGCAGTGTTCCAACCTCCCTCAGCCCCACCCCCTCTCCGCAGGTTAGCATGGACTACAGAGGCTGCATTCTGAGGCAAGGGCGTTCCGAGAATGCCAAGGGCAGACATGATGACCTTAAATGATTTCCTCTTGTGTCAGTTTTGGTAAACTTTAGGAGCTAGGAAATGGTCCACTTTACAGAAATGTTCAAATTTACTGGCATTTCATATATTCTCTGCTCTAACATTGTCCTGACTCATTCTGTATATTCTTTACTTATGTTTTTGTTTTCCTTAATAAAAGTGTGTCTTTTAAATCTTTTCAAAGAAGATTCTTTGGACTTAATAAATCACCTGAATTTTATACGTTTTCTGTTGTATTAAATTCTGCTGATATATTTATTTAACTTTTTTCTATGTTCTCAGGGTTTATTGTTTTCATCTTCTGATGTCAATTAAAACACTTGGTTATTCATTTTAATAAAACTTTTTACTTATAAAGATTTGAACTTTTGAAGATTCCAGCTTACTTGTACGTTTCTAAGGGTCAGGTCCTCTCCATTGTTGCTGGCCTGAGGCTTAGTTCACCATATAGCAATGTATATATTGACCTATTTTCCCCTCGACTTTCTGTGATCCCCTACATCTCACCTTTATTTGCAGACAAGCCATTTGAAATACACTTAACTTATTTCACAGCCAAAAATCTTTGAAATAATGTGTATTCTTTAGAGAAATCTTCTTATATAATTAGGCAGAAAATCTGACCTGCCATAGTTTTCAAAACAGCATAATTTCACTCTTCTCAATGATTAATGTGTTGTATTACACAACCTTTGTGTATTTAGCTTTATCAATGACATGTCCTTTAAAAATGTTTTAGAGATCCTACCAGTCTTTGAAAACATCCTCGTGCCTTGTTTCAGTTCCAGTTTTATGTATATTTTCTGCCTTGCACCCGATTATTCCTACATCTGATGGATGGTCTTGGGAATCTAATTCTGGTATTGATTGTTTTGGCTGATTGTCTCCCCTTGTAGCTGCTTTCTTCATTATTGTGTAAAGTTAGATCATGAGCTCATGTTTAGCTAAACAGCTGACCTTGTAAGAGGCTTAGGTGTGAACACTCGTAAGTTTCAGCAGAAAGTCGGCCAAGATTTATTTGTGTCCCTCCAATGAGTGGCCCGCAAGGACCCCGTTCTCTACAAGTGTTGGTCCAATACTCCCTCTAGAGGCAGGGGACTCAGACAGGGCTGCTTTGCGGCCCCCGATCTGGGGCAGGGGCAGTGGGCGGCCTGTGGCCCGGGCAGGAGCCTCTCTGCGTGTATCCCAGGGACCCATCAGCCTGCGAGCCTCGGTCAACTGGCAGGAAGCTACGATGCCCAGACCTATGCTTAGCTGTGCAGCGAGGTGAACTGCGCGGACAGGTTCCACACACACTTCAAGTAACAGGGCGGCCTGAGTGGAAAGTTGAGAGTTTGGGCAGCTGTGCAGACAAATAAAGCGCCCTTTGGCCTGGGCCTAAATGCTTGTGACACTCCACTGGGCCTGCCGGGCTCTGAGGGCCGTGCCCTGGGCCACCTGCTCCCCTGCCCTTTGTTCTGTCACAGCAGAGATGGCCACACCCACTCCCTCAGTGAGGGCAGTGTCCCAACCTCCCTCAGCCCCGCCCCCTCTCCGCAGGTTACCATGGACAACAGAGGCTGCATTCTGAGGCCAGGGCGTTCCGAGAATGCCAAGGGCAGACATGATGACCTTAAATGATTTCCTCTTGTGTCAGTTTTGGTAAACTTTAGGAGCTAGGAAATGGTTCACTTGACAGAAATGTTCAAATTTATTGGCATTTCATATATTCTCTGCTCTAACATTGTCCTGACTCTTTCTGTATATTCTTTACTTATGTTTTTGTTTTCCTTAATCAAAGTGTGTCTTTTAAATCTTTTCAAAGAAGATTCTTTGGACTTACTAAATCACCTGAATTTTATACGTTTTCTGTTGTATTAAATTCTGCTCATATCTTCATTTAACTTTTTTCTATGTTCTCAGTGTTTATTGTTTTCATCTTCTGATGTCAATTAAAACACTTGGTTATTCATTTTAATAAATCTTTTTACTTATAAAGATTTGAACTTTTGAAGATTCCAGCTTACTTGTACGTTTCTAAGGGTCAGGTCCTCACCATTGTTGCTGGCCTAAGGCTTAGCTCAACATATAGCAATGTATATATTGACCTATTTTCCCCTCGACTTTCTGTGATCCCCTACATCTCACCTTTCTTTGAAGACAAGCCATTTGAAATACCCTTAACTTATTTCACAGCCAATAAGTCTTTGAAATAATGGGTATTTTTTAGAGAAATCTTCTTATATAATTAGGCAGAAAATCTGACCTGCCATAGTTTTCAAAACAGCATAATTTCACTCTTCTCAATGATTAATCTGTTGTATTACACAACCTTGGAGTATTTAGCTTTATCAATGACATGTCCTTGAAAAATGTTTTAGAGATCCTACCAGTCTTTGAAAACATCCTTGTGCCTTGTTTCAGTTCAAGTTTTATGTATATTTTCTGCCTTGCACCCGATTATTCCTACATCTGATGGATGGCCTTGGGAATCTAATTCTGGTATTGATTGTTTTGGCTGATTGTCTCCCCTTGTAGCTGCTTTCTTCATTATTGTGTAAAGTTAGATCATGAGCTCATGTTTAGCTAAACAGCTGACCTTGTAAGAGGCTTAGGTGTGAACGCTCGTAAGTTTCAGCAGAAAGTCGGCCAAGATTTATTTGTGTCCCTCCAATGAGTGGCCCGCAAGGACCCCGTTTTCTACAAGTGTTGGTCCAATACTCCCTCTAGAGGCAGGGGACTCAGACAGGGCTGCTTTGCGGCCCCCGATCTGGGGCAGGGGCAGTGGGCGGCATGTGGCCCGGGCAGGAGCCTCTCTGCGTGTGTCCCAGGGACCCATCTGCCTGCGAGCCTCGGTCACCTGGCAGGAAGCTACGATGCCCAGTCCTATGGTTAGCTGTGCAGCGAGGTGTACTGCGCGGACAGGTTCCACACACACTTCAAGTAAGAGGTCGGCCTCAGTGGAAAGGTGAGAGTTTGGGCAGCTGTGCAGACAAAGGAAGCGCCCTTTGACCTGGGCCTAAATGCTTGTGACACTCCACTGGGCCTGCCGGGCTCTGAGGGCCCTGCCCTGGGCCCCCTGCTCCCCTGCTCTTTGTTCAGTCACAGCAGAGATGGCCACACCCACTCCCTCAGTGAGGGCAGTGTTCCAACCTCCCTCAGCCCCGCCCCCTCTCCGCAGGTTACCATGGACTACAGAGGCTGCATTCTGAGGCCAGGGCGTTCCGAGAATGCCAAGGGCAGACATGATGACCTTAAATGATTTCCTCTTGTGTCAGTTTTGGTAAACTTTAGGAGCTAGGAAATGGTCCACTTGACAGAAATGTTCAAATTTACTGGCATTTCTTATATTCTCTGCTATAACATTGTCCTGATTCTTTCTGTATATTCTTTACTTATGTTTTTGTTTTCCTTAATCAAAGTGTGTCTTTTAAATCTTTTCAAAGAAGATTCTTTGGACTTACTAAATCACCTGAATTTTATACGTTTTCTGTTGTATTAAATTCTGCTCATATCTCCATTTAACTTTTTTCTATGTTCTCAGGGTTTATTGTTTTCATCTTCTGATGTCAATTAAAACACTTGGTTATTCATTTTAATAAATCTTTTTACTTATAAAGATTTGAACTTTTGAAGATTCCAGCTTACTTGTACGTTTCTAAGGGTCAGGTCCTCACCATTGTTGCTGGCCTAAGGCTTAGTTCAACATATAGCAATGTATATATTGACCTATTTTCCCCTCGACTTTCTGTGATCCCCTACATCTCACCTTTCTTTGAAGACAAGCCATTTGAAATACCCTTAACTTATTTCACAGCCAATAAGTCTTTGAAATAATGTGTATTTTTTAGAGAAATCTTCTTATATAATTAGGCAGAAAATCTGACCTGCCATAGTTTTCAAAACAGCATAATTTCACTCTTCTCAATGATTAATCTGTTGTATTACACAACCTTTGTGTATTTAGCTTTATCAATGACATGTCCTTTAAAAATGTTTTAGAGATCCTACCAGTCTTTGAAAACATCCTTGTGCCTTGTTTCAGTTCCAGTTTTATGTATATTTTCTGCCTTGCACCCGATTATTCCTACATCTGATGGATGGCCTTGGGAATCTAATTCTGGTATTGATTGTTTTGGTTGATTGTCTCCCCTTGTAGCTGCTTTCTTCATTATTGTGTAAAGTTAGATCATGAGCTCATGTTTAGCTAAACAGCTGACCTTGTAAGAGGCTTAGGTGTGAACGCTCGTAAGTTTCAGCAGAAAGTCGGCCTAGATTTATTTGTGTCCCTCCAATGAGTGGCCCGCAAGGACCCCGTTTTCTACAAGTGTTGGTCCAATACTCCCTCTAGAGGCAGGGGACTCAGACAGGGCTGCTTTGCGGCCCCCGATCTGGGGCAGGGACAGTGGGCGGCCTGTGGCCCGGGCAGGAGCCTCTCCGCGTGTGTCCAAGGGACCCATCTGCCTGTGAGCCTCGGTCACCTGGCAGGAAGCTACGATGCCCAGACCTATGGTTAGCTGAGCAGCGAGGTGTACTGGGCGGACAGGTTCCACACACAGTTCAAGTAAGAGGGCGGCCTGAGTGGAAAGGTGAGAGTTTGGGCAGCTGTGCAGACAAAGAAAGCGCCCTTTGGCCTGGGCCTAAATGCTTGTGACACTCCACTGGGCCTGCCGGGCTCTGAGGGCCCTGCCCTGGGCCCCCTGCTCCCCTGCCCTTTGTTCAGTCACAGCAGAGATGGCCACACCCACTCCCTCAATGAGGGCAGTGTCCCAATCTCCCTCAGCCCCGCCCCCTCTCCGCAGGTTACCATGGACTACAGAGGCTGCATTCTGAGGCCAGGGCGTTCTGAGAATACCAAGGGCAGACATGATGACCTTAAATGATTTCCTCTTGTGTCAGTTTTGGTAAACTTTAGGAGCTAGGAAATGGTCCACTTGACAGAAATGTTCAAATTTACTGGCATTTCATATATTCTCTGCTCTAACATTGTCCTGACTCTTTCTGTATATTCTTTACTTATGTTTTTGTTTTCCTTAATCAAAGTGTGTCTTTTAAATCTTTTCAAAGAAGATTCTTTGGACTTACTAAATCACCTGAATTTTATACGTTTTCTGTTGTATTAAGTTCTGCTCATATCTTTATTTAACTTTTTTCTATGTTCTCAGGGTTTATTGTTTTCATCTTCTGATGTCAATTAAAACACTTGGTTATTCATTTTAATAAATCTTTTTACTTATAAAGATTTTAACTTTTGAAGATTCCAGCTTACTTGTACGTTTCTAAGGGTCAGGTCCTCTCCATTGTTGCTGGCCTAAGACTTAGTTCACCATATACCAATGTATATATTGACCTAATTTCCCCTCGACTTTCTGTGATCCCCTACATCTCACCTTTCTTTGAAGACAAGCCATTTGAAATACCCTTAACTTATTTCACAGCCAATAAGTCTTTGAAATAATGGGTATTCTTTAGAGAAATCTTCTTATATAATTAGGCAGAAAATCTGACCTGCCATAGTTTTCAAAACAGCATAATTTCACTCTTCTCAATGATTAATCTGTTGTATTACACAACCTTTGTGTATTTAGCTTTATCAATGACATGTCCTTTAAAAATGTTTTAGAGATCCTACCAGTCTTTGAAAACATCCTTGTGCCTTGTTTCAGTTCAAGTTTTATGTATATTTTCTGCCTTGCACCCGATTATTCCTACATCTGATGGATGGCTTTGGGAATCTAATACTGGTATTGATTGTTTTGGCTGATTGTCTCCCCTTGTAGCTGCTTTCTCATTATTGTGTAAATTTAGATCATGAGCTCATGTTTAGCTAAACAGCTGACCTTGTAAGAGGCTTAGGTGTGAACGCTCGTAAGTTTCAGCAGAAAGTCGGCAAAGATTTATTTGTGTCCCTCCAATGAGTGGCCCGCAAGGACCCCGTTTTCTACAAGTGTTGGTCCAATACTCCCTCTAGTGGCAGGAGACTCAGACAGGGCTGCTTTGTGTCCCCCGATCTGGGGCAGGGGCAGTGGGCGGCCTGTGGCCCTGGCAGGAGCCTCTCCGCGTGTGTCCCAGGGACCCATCTGCCTTCGAGCCTCGGTCACCTGGCAGGAAGCTACGATGCCCAGACCTATGGTTAGTTGTGCAGCGAGGTGTACTGCACGGACAGGTTCCACACACACTTCAAGTAAGAGCGCGGCCTGAGTGGAAAAGTGAGAGTTTGGGCAGCTGTGCAGACAAAGAAAGCGCCCTTTGGCCTGGGCCTAAATGCTTGTGACACTCCACTGGGCCTGCCGGGCTCTGAGGGCCCTGCCCTGGGCCCCCTGCTCCCCTGCTCTTTGTTCAGTCACAGCAGAGATGGCCACACCCACTCCCTCAGTGAGGGCAGTGTTCCAACCTCCCTCAGCCCCGCCCCCTCTCCGCAGGTTACCATGGACTACAGAGTCTGCATTCTGAGGCAAGGGCGTTCCGAGAATGCCAAGGGCAGACATGATGACCTTAAATGATTTCCTCTTGTGTCAGTTTTGGTAAACTTTAGGAGCTAGGAAATGGTCCACTTTACAGAAATGTTCAAATTTACTGGCATTTCATATATTCTCTGCTCTAACATTGTCCTGACTCATTCTGTATATTCTTTACTTATGTTTTTGTTTTCCTTAATCAAAGTGTGTCTTTTAAATCTTTTCAAAGAAGATTCTTTGGACTTAATAAATCACCTGAATTTTATACGTTTTCTGTTGTATTAAATTCTGCTGATATATTTATTTAACTTTTTTCTATGTTCTCAGGGTTTATTGTTTTCATCTTCTGATGTCAATTAAAACACTTGGTTATTCATTTTAACAAAACTTTTTACTTATAAAGATTTGAACTTTTGAAGATTCCAGCTTACTTGTACGTTTCTAAGGGTCAGGTCCTCTCCATTGTTGCTGGCCTGAGGCTTAGTTCACCATATAGCAATGTATATATTGACCTATTTTCCCCTAGACTTTCTGTGATCCCCTACATCTCACCTTTATTTGCAGACAAGCCATTTGAAATACACTTAACTTATTTCACAGCCAAAAATCTTTGAAATAATGTGTATTCTTTAGAGAAATCTTCTTATATAATTAGGCAGAAAATCTGACCTGCCATAGTTTTCAAAACAGCATAATTTCACTCTTCTCAATGATTAATCTGTTGTATTACACAACCTTTGTGTATTTAGCTTTATCAATGACATGTCCTTTAAAAATGTTTTAGAGATCCTACCAGTCTTTGAAAACATCCTCGTGCCTTGTTTCAGTTCCAGTTTTATGTATATTTTCTGCCTTGCACCCGATTATTCCTACATCTGATGGATGGTCTTGGGAATCTAATTCTGGTATTGATTGTTTTGGCTGATTGTCTCCCCTTGTAGCTGCTTTCTTCATTATTGTGTAAAGTTAGATCATGAGCTCATGTTTAGCTAAACAGCTGACCTTGTAAGAGGCTTAGGTGTGAACGCTCGTAAGTTTCAGCAGAAAGTCGGCCAAGATTTATTTGTGTCCCTCCAATGAGTGGCCCGCAAGGACCCCGTTCTCTACAAGTGTTGGTCCAATACTCCCTCTAGAGGCAGGGGACTCAGACAGGGCTGCTTTGCGGCCCCCGATCTGGGGCAGGGGCAGTGGGCGGCCTGTGGCCCGGGCAGGAGCCTCTCTGCGTGTGTCCCAGGGACCCATCTGCCTGCGAGCCTCGGTCAACTGGCAGGAAGCTACGATGCCCAGACCTATGCTTAGCTGTGCAGCGAGGTGATCTGCGCGGACAGGTTCCACACACACTTCAAGTAACAGGGCGGCCTGAGTGGAAAGTTGAGAGTTTGGGCAGCTGTGCAGACAAATAATGCGCCCTTTGGCCTGGGCCTAAATGCTTGTGACACTCCACTGGGCCTGCCGGGCTCTGAGGGCCGTGCCCTGGGCCACCTGCTCCCCTGCCCTTTGTTCTGTCACAGCAGAGATGGCCACACCCACTCCCTCAGTGAGGGCAGTGTCCCAACCTCCCTCAGCCCCGCCCCCTCTCTGCAGGTTACCATGGACAACAGAGGCTGCATTCTGAGGCCAGGGCGTTCCGAGAATGCCAAGGGCAGACATGATGACCTTAAATGATTTCCTCTTGTGTCAGTTTTGGTAAACTTTAGGAGCTAGGAAATGGTCCACTTGACAGAAATGTTCAAATTTATTGGCATTTCATATATTCTCTGCTCTAACATTGTCCTGACTCTTTCTGTATATTCTTTACTTATGTTTTTGTTTTCCTTAATCAAAGTGTGTCTTTTAAATCTTTTCAAAGAAGATTCTTTGGACTTACTAAATCACCTGAATTTTATACGTTTTCTGTTGTATTAAATTCTGCTCATATCTTCATTTAACTTTTTTCTATGTTCTCAGGGTTTATTGTTTTCATCTTCTGATGTCAATTAAAACACTTGGTTATTCATTTTAATAAATCTTTTTACTTATAAAGATTTGAACTTTTGAAGATTCCAGCTTACTTGTACGTTTCTAAGGGTCAGGTCCTCACCATTGTTGCTGGCCTAAGGCTTAGTTCAACATATAGCAATGTATATATTGACCTATTTTCCCCTCGACTTTCTGTGATCCCCTACATCTCACCTTTCTTTGAAGACAAGCCATTTGAAATACCCTTAACTTATTTCACAGCCAATAAGTCTTTGAAATAATGGGTATTTTTTAGAGAAATCTTCTTATATAATTAGGCAGAAAATCTGACCTGCCATAGTTTTCAAAACAGCATAATTTCACTCTTCTCAATGATTAATCTGTTGTATTACACAACCTTGGAGTATTTAGCTTTATCAATGACATGTCCTTGAAAAATGTTTTAGAGATCCTACCAGTCTTTGAAAACATCCTTGTGCCTTGTTTCAGTTCAAGTTTTATGTATATTTTCTGCCTTGCACCCGATTATTCCTACATCTGATGGATGGCCTTGGGAATCTTATTCTGGTATTGATTGTTTTGGCTGATTGTCTCCCCTTGTAGCTGCTTTCTTCATTATTGTGTAAAGTTAGATCATGAGCTCATGTTTAGCTAAACAGCTGACCTTGTAAGAGGCTTAGGTGTGAACGCTCGTAAGTTTCAGCAGAAAGTCGGCCAAGATTTATTTGTGTCCCTCCAATGAGTGGCCCGCAAGGACCTCGTTTTCTCCAAGTGTTGGTCCAATACTCCCTCTAGAGGCAGGGGATTCAGACAGGGCTGCTTTGCGGCCCCCGATCTGGGGCAGGGGCAGTGGGCGGCATGTGGCCCGGGCAGGAGCCTCTCTGCGTGTGTCCCAGGGACCCATCTGCCTGCGAGCCTCGGTCAACTGGCAGGAAGCTACGATGCCCAGACCTATGGTTAGCTGTGCAGCGAGGTGTACTGCGCGGACAGGTTCCACACACACTTCAAGTAAGAGGTCGGCCTGAGTTGAAAGGTGAGAGTTTGGGCAGCTGTGCAGACAAAGGAAGCGCCCTTTGACCTGGGCCTAAATGCTTGTGACACTCCACTGGGCCTGCCGGGCTCTGAGGGCCCTGCCCTGGGCCCCCTGCTCCCCTGCTCTTTGTTCAGTCACAGCAGAGATGGCCACACCCACTCCCTCAGTGAGGGCAGTGTTCCAACCTCCCTCAGCCCCGCCCCCTCTCCGCAGGTTACCATGGACTACAGAGGCTGCATTCTGAGGCCAGGGCGTTCCGAGAATGCCAAGGGCAGACATGATGACCTTAAATGATTTCCTCTTGTGTCAGTTTGGGTAAACTTTAGGAGCTAGGAAATGGTCCACTTGACAGAAATGTTCAAATTTACTGGCATTTCTTATATTCTCTGCTATAACATTGTCCTGATTCTTTCTGTATATTCTTTACTTATGTTTTTGTTTTCCTTAATCAAAGTGTGTCTTTTAAATCTTTTCAAAGAAGATTCTTTGGACTTACTAAATCACCTGAATTTTATACGTTTTCTGTTGTATTAAATTCTGCTCATATCTCCATTTAACTTTTTTCTATGTTCTCAGGGTTTATTGTTTTCATCTTCTGATGTCAATTAAAACACTTGGTTATTCATTTTAATAAATCTTTTTACTTATAAAGATTTGAACTTTTGAAGATTCCAGCTTACTTGTACGTTTCTAAGGGTCAGGTCCTCACCATTGTTGCTGGCCTAAGGCTTAGTTCAACATATAGCAATGTATATATTGACCTATTTTCCCCTCGACTTTCTGTGATCCCCTACATCTCACCTTTCTTTGAAGACAAGCCATTTGAAATACCCTTAACTTATTTCACAGCCAATAAGTCTTTGAAATAATGTGTATTTTTTAGAGAAATCTTCTTATATAATTAGGCAGAAAATCTGACCTGCCATAGTTTTCAAAACAGCATAATTTCACTCTTCTCAATGATTAATCTGTTGTATTACACAACCTTTGTGTATTTAGCTTTATCAATGACATGTCCTTTAAAAATGTTTTAGAGATCCTACCAGTCTTTGAAAACATCCTTGTGCCTTGTTTCAGTTCCAGTTTTATGTATATTTTCTGCCTTGCACCCGATTATTCCTACATCTGATGGATGGCCTTGGGAATCTAATTCTGGTATTGATTGTTTTGGTTGATTGTCTCCCCTTGTAGCTGCTTTCTTCATTATTGTGTAAAGTTAGATCATGAGCTCATGTTTAGCTAAACAGCTGACCTTGTAAGAGGCTTAGGTGTGAACGCTCGTAAGTTTCAGCAGAAAGTCGGCCAAGATTTATTTGTGTCCCTCCAATGAGTGGCCCGCAAGGACCCCGTTTTCTACAAGTGTTGGTCCAATACTCCCTCTAGAGGCAGGGGACTCAGACAGGGCTGCTTTGCGGCCCCCGATCTGGGGCAGGGACAGTGGGCGGCCTGTGGCCCGGGCAGGAGCCTCTCCGCGTGTGTCCAAGGGACCCATCTGCCTGTGAGCCTCGGTCACCTGGCAGGAAGCTACGATGCCCAGACCTATGGTTAGCTGAGCAGCGAGGTGTACTGGGCGGACAGGTTCCACACACAGTTCAAGTAAGAGGGCGGCCTGAGTGGAAAGGTGAGAGTTTGGGCAGCTGTGCAGACAAAGAAAGCGCCCTTTGGCCTGGGCCTAAATGCTTGTGACACTCCACTGGGCCTGCCGGGCTCTGAGGGCCCTGCCCTGGGCCCCCTGCTCCCCTGCCCTTTGTTCAGTCACAGCAGAGATGGCCACACCCACTCCCTCAATGAGGGCAGTGTCCCAATCTCCCTCAGCCCCGCCCCCTCTCCGCAGGTTACCATGGACTACAGAGGCTGCATTCTGAGGCCAGGGCGTTCTGAGAATACCAAGGGCAGACATGATGACCTTAAATGATTTCCTCTTGTGTCAGTTTTGGTAAACTTTAGGAGCTAGGAAATGGTCCACTTGACAGAAATGTTCAAATTTACTGGCATTTCATATATTCTCTGCTCTAACATTGTCCTGACTCTTTCTGTATATTCTTTACTTATGTTTTTGTTTTCCTTAATCAAAGTGTGTCTTTTAAATCTTTTCAAAGAAGATTCTTTGGACTTACTAAATCACCTGAATTTTATACGTTTTCTGTTGTATTAAGTTCTGCTCATATCTTTATTTAACTTTTTTCTATGTTCTCAGGGTTTATTGTTTTCATCTTCTGATGTCAATTAAAACACTTGGTTATTCATTTTACTAAATCTTTTTACTTATAAAGATTTTAACTTTTGAAGATTCCAGCTTACTTGTACGTTTCTAAGGGTCAGGTCCTCTCCATTGTTGCTGGCCTAAGACTTAGTTCACCATATACCAATGTATATATTGACCTAATTTCCCCTCGACTTTCTGTGATCCCCTACATCTCACCTTTCTTTGAAGACAAGCCATTTGAAATACCCTTAACTTATTTCACAGCCAATAAGTCTTTGAAATAATGGGTATTCTTTAGAGAAATCTTCTTATATAATTAGGCAGAAAATCTGACCTGCCATAGTTTTCAAAACAGCATAATTTCACTCTTCTCAATGATTAATCTGTTGTATTACACAACCTTTGTGTATTTAGCTTTATCAATGACATGTCCTTTAAAAATGTTTTAGAGATCCTACCAGTCTTTGAAAACATCCTTGTGCCTTGTTTCAGTTCAAGTTTTATGTATATTTTCTGCCTTGCACCCGATTATTCCTACATCTGATGGATGGCCTTGGGAATCTTATTCTGGTATTGATTGTTTTGGCTGATTGTCTCCCCTTGTAGCTGCTTTCTTCATTATTGTGTAAAGTTAGATCATGAGCTCATGTTTAGCTAAACAGCTGACCTTGTAAGAGGCTTAGGTGTGAACGCTCGTAAGTTTCAGCAGAAAGTCGGCCAAGATTTATTTGTGTCCCTCCAATGAGTGGCCCGCAAGGACCCCGTTTTCTACAAGTGTTGGTCCAATACTCCCTCTAGAGGCAGGGGACTCAGACAGGGCTGCTTTGCGGCCCCCGATCTGGGGCAGGGGCAGTGGGCGGCATGTGGCCCGGGCAGGAGCCTCTCTGCGTGTGTCCCAGGGACCCATCTGCCTGCGAGCCTCGGTCACCTGGCAGGAAGTTACGATGCCCAGACCTATGGTTAGCTGTGCAGCGAGGTGTACTGCGCGGACAGGTTCCACACACACTTCAAGTAAGAGGTCGGCCTCAGTGGAAAGGTGAGAGTTTGGGCAGCTGTGCAGACAAAGGAAGCGCCCTTTGGCCTGGGCCTAAATGCTTGTGACACTCCACTGGGCCTGCCGGGCTCTGAGGGCCCTGCCCTGGGCCCCCTGCTCCCCTGCTCTTTGTTCAGTCACAGCAGAGATGGCCACACCCACTCCCTCAGTGAGGGCAGTGTTCCAACCTCCCTCAGCCCCGCCCCCTCTCCGCAGGTTACCATGGACTACAGAGGCTGCATTCTGAGGCCAGGGCGTTCCGAGAATGCCAAGGGCAGACATGATGACCTTAAATGATTTCCTCTTGTGTCAGTTTTGGTAAACTTTAGGAGCTAGGAAATGGTCCACTTGACAGAAATGTTCAAATTTACTGGCATTTCTTATATTCTCTGCTATAACATTGTCCTGATTCTTTCTGTATATTCTTTACTTATGTTTTTGTTTTCCTTAATCAAAGTGTGTCTTTTAAATCTTTTCAAAGAAGATTCTTTGGACTTACTAAATCACCTGAATTTTATACGTTTTCTGTTGTATTAAATTCTGCTCATATCTCCATTTAACTTTTTTCTGTGTTCTCAGGGTTTATTGTTTTCATCTTCTGATGTCAATTAAAACACTTGGTTATTCATTTTAATAAATCTTTTTACTTATAAAGATTTGAACTTTTGAAGATTCCAGCTTACTTGTACGTTTCTAAGGGTCAGGTCCTCACCATTCTTGCTGGCCTAAGGCTTAGTTCAACATATAGCAATGTATATATTGACCTATTTTCCCCTCGACTTTCTGTGATCCCCTACATCTCACCTTTCTTTGAAGACAAGCCATTTGAAATACCCTTAACTTATTTCACAGCCAATAAGTCTTTGAGATAATGTGTATTTTTTAGAGAAATCTTCTTATATAATTAGGCAGAAAATCTGACCTGCCATAGTTTTCAAAACAGCATAATTTCACTCTTCTCAATGATTAATCTGTTGTATTACACAACCTTTGTGTATTTAGCTTTATCAATGACATGTCCTTTAAAAATGTTTTAGAGATCCTACCAGTCTTTGAAAACATCCTTGTGCCTTGTTTCAGTTTCAGTTTTATGTATATTTTCTGCCTTGCACCCGATTATTCCTACATCTGATGGATGGCCTTGGGAATCTAATACTGGTATTGATTGTTTTGGTTGATTGTCTCCCCTTGTAGCTGCTTTCTTCATTATTGTGTAAAGTTAGATCATGAGCTCATGTTTAGCTAAACAGCTGACCTTGTAAGAGGCTTAGGTGTGAACGCTCGTAAGTTTCAGCAGAAAGTCGGCCAAGATTTATTTGTGTCCCTCCAATGAGTGGCCCGCAAGGACCCCGTTTTCTACAAGTGGTGGTCCAATACTCCCTCTAGAGGCAGGGGACTCAGACAGGGCTGCTTTGCGGCCCCCGATCTGGGGCAGGGACAGTGGGCGGCCTGTGGCCCGGGCAGGAGCCTCTCCGCGTGTGTCCAAGGGACCCATCTGCCTGTGAGCCTCGGTCACCTGGCAGGAAGCTACGATGCCCAGACCTATGGTTAGCTGTGCAGCGAGGTGTACTGCGCGGACAGGTTCCACACACACTTCAAGTAAGAGGGCGGCCTGAGTGGAAAGGTGAGAGTTTGGGCAGCTGTGCAGACAAAGAAAGCGCCCTTTGGCCTGGGCCTAAATGCTTGTGACACTCCACTGGGCCTGCCGGGCTCTGAGGGCCCTGCCCTGGGCCCCCTGCTCCCCTGCCCTTTGTTCAGTCACAGCAGAGATGGCCACACCCACTCCCTCAATGAGGGCAGTGTCCCAATCTCCCTCAGCCCCGCCCCCTCTCCGCAGGTTACCATGGACTACAGAGGCTGCATTCTGAGGCCAGGGCGTTCTGAGAATACCAAGGGCAGACATGATGACCTTAAATGATTTCCTCTTGTGTCAGTTTTGGTAAACTTTAGGAGCTAGGAAATGGTCCACTTGACAGAAATGTTCAAATTTACTGGCATTTCATATATTCTCTGCTCTAACATTGTCCTGACTCTTTCTGTATATTCTTTACTTATGTTTTTGTTTTCCTTAATCAAAGTGTGTCTTTTAAATCTTTTCAAAGAAGATTCTTTGGACTTACTAAATCACCTGAATTTTGTACGTTTTCTGTTGTATTAAGTTCTGCTCATATCTTTATTTAACTTTTTTCTATGTTCTCAGGGTTTATTGTTTTCATCTTCTGATGTCAATTAAAACACTTGGTTATTCATTTTAATAAATCTTTTTACTTATAAAGATTTTAACTTTTGAAGATTCCAGCTTACTTGTACGTTTCTAAGGGTCAGGTCCTCTCCATTGTTGCTGGCCTAAGACTTAGTTCAACATATACCAATGTATATATTGACCTAATTTCCCCTCGACTTTCTGTGATCCCCTACATCTCACCTTTCTTTGAAGACAAGCCATTTGAAATACCCTTAACTTATTTCACAGCCAATAAGTCTTTGAAATAATGGGTAATCTTTAGAGAAATCTTCTTATATAATTAGGCAGAAAATCTGACCTGCCATAGTTTTCAAAACAGCATAATTTCACTCTTCTCAATGATTAATCTGTTGTATTACACAACCTTTGTGTATTTAGCTTTATCAATGACATGTCCTTTAAAAATGTTTTAGAGATCCTACCAGTCTTTGAAAACATCCTTGTGCCTTGTTTCAGTTTCAGTTTTATGTATATTTTCTGCCTTGCACCCGATTATTCCTACATCTGATGGATGGCCTTGGGAATCTAATACTGGTATTGATTGTTTTGGTTGATTGTCTCCCCTTGTAGCTGCTTTCTTCATTATTGTGTAAAGTTAGATCATGAGCTCATGTTTAGCTAAACAGCTGACCTTGTAAGAGGCTTAGGTGTGAACGCTCGTAAGTTTCAGCAGAAAGTCGGCCAAGATTTATTTGTGTCCCTCCAATGAGTGGCCCGCAAGGACCCCGTTTTCTACAAGTGGTGGTCCAATACTCCCTCTAGAGGCAGGGGACTCAGACAGGGCTGCTTTGCGGCCCCCGATCTGGGGCAGGGACAGTGGGCGGCCTGTGGCCCGGGCAGGAGCCTCTCCGCGTGTGTCCAAGGGACCCATCTGCCTGTGAGCCTCGGTCACCTGGCAGGAAGCTACGATGCCCAGACCTATGGTTAGCTGTGCAGCGAGGTGTACTGCGCGGACAGGTTCCACACACACTTCAAGTAAGAGGGCGGCCTGAGTGGAAAGGTGAGAGTTTGGGCAGCTGTGCAGACAAAGAAAGCGCCCTTTGGCCTGGGCCTAAATGCTTGTGACACTCCACTGGGCCTGCCGGGCTCTGAGGGCCGTGCCCTGGGCCCCCTGCTCCCCTGCCCTTTGTTCAGTCACAGCAGAGATGGCCACACCCACTCCCTCAATGAGGGCAGTGTCCCAATCTCCCTCAGCCCCGCCCCCTCTCCGCAGGTTACCATGGACTACAGAGGCTGCATTCTGAGGCCAGGGCGTTCTGAGAATACCAAGGGCAGACATGATGACCTTAAATGATTTCCTCTTGTGTCAGTTTTGGTAAACTTTAGGAGCTAGGAAATGGTCCACTTGACAGAAATGTTCAAATTTACTGGCATTTCATATATTCTCTGCTCTAACATTGTCCTGACTCTTTCTGTATATTCTTTACTTATGTTTTTGTTTTCCTTAATCAAAGTGTGTCTTTTAAATCTTTTCAAAGAAGATTCTTTGGACTTACTAAATCACCTGAATTTTGTACGTTTTCTGTTGTATTAAGTTCTGCTCATATCTTTATTTAACTTTTTTCTATGTTCTCAGGGTTTATTGTTTTCATCTTCTGATGTCAATTAAAACACTTGGTTATTCATTTTAATAAATCTTTTTACTTATAAAGATTTTAACTTTTGAAGATTCCAGCTTACTTGTACGTTTCTAAGGGTCAGGTCCTCTCCATTGTTGCTGGCCTAAGACTTAGTTCAACATATACCAATGTATATATTGACCTAATTTCCCCTCGACTTTCTGTGATCCCCTACATCTCACCTTTCTTTGAAGACAAGCCATTTGAAATACCCTTAACTTATTTCACAGCCAATAAGTCTTTGAAATAATGGGTATTCTTTAGAGAAATCTTCTTATATAATTAGGCAGAAAATCTGACCTGCCATAGTTTTCAAAACAGCATAATTTCACTCTTCTCAATGATTAATCTGTTGTATTACACAACCTTTGTGTATTTAGCTTTATCAATGACATGTCCTTTAAAAATGTTTTAGAGATCCTACCAGTCTTTGAAAACATCCTTGTGCCTTGTATCAGTTCCAGTTTTATGTATATTTTCTGCCTTGCACCCGATTATTCCTACATCTGATGGATGGCCTTGGGAATCTAATACTGGTATTGATTGTTTTGGCTGATTGTCTCCCCTTGTAGCTGCTTTCTCATTATTGTGTAAATTTAGATCATGAGCTCATGTTTAGCTAAACAGCTGACCTTGTAAGAGGCTTAGGTGTGAACGCTCGTAAGTTTCAGCAGAAAGTCGGCCAAGATTTATTTGTGTCCCTCCAATGAGTGGCCCGCAAGGACCCCGTTTTCTACAAGTGTTGGTCCAATACTCCCTCTAGTGGCAGGAGACTCAGACAGGGCTGCTTTGTGTCCCCCGATCTGGGGCAGGGGCAGTGGGCGGCCTGTGGCCCTGGCAGGAGCCTCTCCGCGTGTGTCCCAGGGACCCATCTGCCTTCGAGCCTCGGTCACCTGGCAGGAAGCTACGATGCCCAGACCTATGGTTAGCTGTGCAGCGAGGTGTACTGCACGGACAGGTTCCACACACACTTCAAGTAAGAGCGCGGCCTGAGTGGAAAAGTGAGAGTTTGGGCAGCTGTGCAGACAAAGAAAGCGCCCTTTGGCCTGGGCCTAAATGCTTGTGACACTCCACTGGGCCTGCCGGGCTCTGAGGGCCCTGCCCTGGGCCCCCTTCTCCCCTGCTCTTTGTTCAGTCACAGCAGAGATGGCCACACCCACTCCCTCAGTGAGGGCAGTGTTCCAACCTCCCTCAGCCCCACCCCCTCTCCGCAGGTTACCATGGACTACAGAGGCTGCATTCTGAGGCCAGGGCGTTCCGAGAATGCCAAGGGCAGACATGATGACCTTAAATGATTTCCTCTTGTGTCAGTTTTGGTAAACTTTAGGAGCTAGGAAATGGTCCACTTGACAGAAATGTTCAAATTTACTGGCATTTCTTATATTCTCTGCTATAACATTGTCCTGATTCTTTCTGTATATTCTTTACTTATGTTTTTGTTTTCCTTAATCAAAGTGTGTCTTTTAAATCTTTTCAAAGAAGATTCTTTGGACTTACTAAATCACCTGAATTTTATACGTTTTCTGTTGTATTAAATTCTGCTCATATCTCCATTTAACTTTTTTCTGTGTTCTCAGGGTTTATTGTTTTCATCTTCTGATGTCAATTAAAACACTTGGTTATTCATTTTAATAAATCTTTTTACTTATAAAGATTTGAACTTTTGAAGATTCCAGCTTACTTGTACGTTTCTAAGGGTCAGGTCCTCACCATTCTTGCTGGCCTAAGGCTTAGTTCAACATATAGCAATGTATATATTGACCTATTTTCCCCTCGACTTTCTGTGATCCCCTACATCTCACCTTTCTTTGAAGACAAGCCATTTGAAATACCCTTAACTTATTTCACAGCCAATAAGTCTTTGAAATAATGTGTATTTTTTAGAGAAATCTTCTTATATAATTAGGCAGAAAATCTGACCTGCCATAGTTTTCAAAACAGCATAATTTCACTCTTCTCAATGATTAATCTGTTGTATTACACAACCTTTGTGTATTTAGCTTTATCAATGACATGTCCTTTAAAAATGTTTTAGAGATCCTACCAGTCTTTGAAAACATCCTTGTGCCTTGTTTCAGTTCCAGTTTTATGTATATTTTCTGCCTTGCACCCGATTATTCCTACATCTGATGGATGGCCTTGGGAATCTAATACTGGTATTGATTGTTTTGGTTGATTGTCTCCCCTTGTAGCTGCTTTCTTCATTATTGTGTAAAGTTAGATCATGAGCTCATGTTTAGCTAAACAGCTGACCTTGTAAGAGGCTTAGGTGTGAACGCTCGTAAGTTTCAGCAGAAAGTCGGCCAAGATTTATTTGTGTCCCTCCAATGAGTGGCCCGCAAGGACCCCGTTTTCTACAAGTGTTGGTCCAATACTCCCTCTAGAGGCAGGGGACTCAGACAGGGCTGCTTTGCGGCCCCCGATCTGGGGCAGGGACAGTGGGCGGCCTGTGGCCCGGGCAGGAGCCTCTCCGCGTGTGTCCAAGGGACCCATCTGCCTGTGAGCCTCGGTCACCTGGCAGGAAGCTACGATGCCCAGACCTATGGTTAGCTGTGCAGCGAGGTGTACTGCGCGGACAGGTTCCACACACACTTCAAGTAAGAGGGCGGCCTGAGTGGAAAGGTGAGAGTTTGGGCAGCTGTGCAGACAAAGAAAGCGCCCTTTGGCCTGGGCCTAAATGCTTGTGACACTCCACTGGGCCTGCCGGGCTCTGAGGGCCCTGCCCTGGGCCCCCTGCTCCCCTGCCCTTTGTTCAGTCACAGCAGAGATGGCCACACCCACTCCCTCAATGAGGGCAGTGTCCCAATCTCCCTCAGCCCCGCCCCCTCTCCGCAGGTTACCATGGACTACAGAGGCTGCATTCTGAGGCCAGGGCGTTCTGAGAATACCAAGGGCAGACATGATGACCTTAAATGATTTCCTCTTGTGTCAGTTTTGGTAAACTTTAGGAGCTAGGAAATGGTCCACTTGACAGAAATGTTCAAATTTACTGGCATTTCATATATTCTCTGCTCTAACATTGTCCTGACTCTTTCTGTATATTCTTTACTTATGTTTTTGTTTTCCTTAATCAAAGTGTGTCTTTTAAATCTTTTCAAAGAAGATTCTTTGGACTTACTAAATCACCTGAATTTTGTACGTTTTCTGTTGTATTAAGTTCTGCTCATATCTTTATTTAACTTTTTTCTATGTTCTCAGGGTTTATTGTTTTCATCTTCTGATGTCAATTAAAACACTTGGTTATTCATTTTAATAAATCTTTTTACTTATAAAGATTTTAACTTTTGAAGATTCCAGCTTACTTGTACGTTTCTAAGGGTCAGGTCCTCTCCATTGTTGCTGGCCTAAGACTTAGTTCAACATATACCAATGTATATATTGACCTAATTTCCCCTCGACTTTCTGTGATCCCCTACATCTCACCTTTCTTTGAAGACAAGCCATTTGAAATACCCTTAACTTATTTCACAGCCAATAAGTCTTTGAAATAATGGGTATTCTTTAGAGAAATCTTCTTATATAATTAGGCAGAAAATCTGACCTGCCATAGTTTTCAAAACAGCATAATTTCACTCTTCTCAATGATTAATCTGTTGTATTACACAACCTTTGTGTATTTAGCTTTATCAATGACATGTCCTTTAAAAATGTTTTAGAGATCCTACCAGTCTTTGAAAACATCCTTGTGCCTTGTATCAGTTCCAGTTTTATGTATATTTTCTGCCTTGCACCCGATTATTCCTACATCTGATTGATGGCCTTGGGAATCTAATACTGGTATTGATTGTTTTGGCTGATTGTCTCCCCTTGTAGCTGCTTTCTCATTATTGTGTAAATTTAGATCATGAGCTCATGTTTAGCTAAACAGCTGACCTTGTAAGAGGCTTAGGTGTGAACGCTCGTAAGTTTCAGCAGAAAGTCGGCCAAGATTTATTTGTGTCCCTCCAATGAGTGGCCCGCAAGGACCCCGTTTTCTACAAGTGTTGGTCCAATACTCCCTCTAGTGGCAGGAGACTCAGACAGGGCTGCTTTGTGTCCCCCGATCTGGGGCAGGGGCAGTGGGCGGCCTGTGGCCCTGGCAGGAGCCTCTCCGCGTGTGTCCCAGGGACCCATCTGCCTTCGAGCCTCGGTCACCTGGCAGGAAGCTACGATGCCCAGACCTATGGTTAGCTGTGCAGCGAGGTGTACTGCACGGACAGGTTCCACACACACTTCAAGTAAGAGCGCGGCCTGAGTGGAAAAGTGAGAGTTTGGGCAGCTGTGCAGACAAAGAAAGCGCCCTTTGGCCTGGGCCTAAATGCTTGTGACACTCCACTGGGCCTGCCGGGCTCTGAGGGCCCTGCCCTGGGCCCCCTTCTCCCCTGCTCTTTGTTCAGTCACAGCAGAGATGGCCACACCCACTCCCTCAGTGAGGGCAGTGTTCCAACCTCCCTCAGCCCCACCCCCTCTCCGCAGGTTACCATGGACTACAGAGGCTGCATTCTGAGGCAAGGGCGTTCCGAGAATGCCAAGGGCAGACATGATGACCTTAAATGATTTCCTCTTGTGTCAGTTTTGGTAAACTTTAGGAGCTAGGAAATGGTCCACTTGAGAGAAATGTTCAAATTTACTGGCATTTCATATATTCTCTGCTCTAACATTGTCCTGACTCATTCTGTATATTCTTTACTTATGTTTTTGTTTTCCTTAATCAAAGTGTGTCTTTTAAATCTTTTCAAAGAAGATTCTTTGGACTTAATAAATCACCTGAATTTTATACGTTTTCTGTTGTATTAAATTCTGCTGATATATTTATTTAACTTTTTTCTATGTTCTCAGGGTTTATTGTTTTCATCTTCTGATGTCAATTAAAACACTTGGTTATTCATTTTACTAAAACTTTTTACTTATAAAGATTTGAACTTTTGAAGATTCCAGCTTACTTGTACGTTTCTAAGGGTCAGGTCCTCTCCATTGTTGCTGGCCTGAGGCTTAGTTCACCATATAGCAATGTATATATTGACCTATTTTCCCCTCGACTTTCTGTGATCCCCTACATCTCACCTTTATTTGCAGACAAGCCATTTGAAATACACTTAACTTATTTCACAGCCAAAAATCTTTGAAATAATGTGTATTCTTTAGAGAAATCTTCTTATATAATTAGGCAGAAAATCTGACCTGCCATAGTTTTCAAAACAGCATAATTTCACTCTTCTCAATGATTAATCTGTTGTATTACACAACCTTTGTGTATTTAGCTTTATCAATGACATGTCCTTTAAAAATGTTTTAGAGATCCTACCAGTCTTTGAAAACATCCTCGTGCCTTGTTTCAGTTCCAGTTTTATGTATATTTTCTGCCTTGCACCCGATTATTCCTACATCTGATGGATGGTCTTGGGAATCTAATTCTGGTATTGATTGTTTTGGCTGATTGTCTCCCCTTGTAGCTGCTTTCTTCATTATTGTGTAAAGTTAGATCATGAGCTCATGTTTAGCTAAACAGCTGACCTTGTAAGAGGCTTAGGTGTGAACGCTCGTAAGTTTCAGCAGAAAGTCGGCCAAGATTTATTTGTGTCCCTCCAATGAGTGGCCCGCAAGGACCCCGTTCTCTACAAGTGTTGGTCCAATACTCCCTCTAGAGGCAGGGGACTCAGACAGGGCTGCTTTGCGGCCCCCGATCTGGGGCAGGGGCAGTGGGCGGCCTGTGGCCCGGGCAGGAGCCTCTCTGCGTGTGTCCCAGGGACCCATCTGCCTGCGAGCCTCGGTCAACTGGCAGGAATCTACGATGCCCAGACCTATGCTTAGCTGTGCAGCGAGGTGAACTGCGCGGACAGGTTCCACACACACTTCAAGTAAGAGGGCGGCCTGAGTGGAAAGTTGAGAGTTTGGGCAGCTGTGCAGACAAAGAAAGCGCCCTTTGGCCTGGGCCTAAATGCTTGTGACACTCCACTGGGCCTGCCGGGCTCTGAGGGCCGTGCCCTGGGCCACCTGCTCCCCTGCCCTTTGTTCTGTCACAGCAGAGATGGCCACACCCACTCCCTCAGTGAGGGCAGTGTCCCAACCTCCCTCAGCCCCGCCCCCTCTCCGCAGGTTTCCATGGACAACAGAGGCTGCATTCTGAGGCCAGGGCGTTCCGAGAATGCCAAGGGCAGACATGATGACCTTAAATGATTTCCTCTTCTGTCAGTTTTGGTAAACTTTAGGAGCTAGGAAATGGTCCACTTGACAGAAATGTTCAAATTTATTGGCATTTCATATATTCTCTGCTCTAACATTGTCCTGACTCTTTCTGTATATTCTTTACTTATGTTTTTGTTTTCCTTAATCAAAGTGTGTCTTTTAAATCTTTTCAAAGAAGATTCTTTGGACTTACTAAATCACCTGAATTTTATACGTTTTCTGTTGTATTAAATTCTGCTCATATCTTCATTTAACTTTTTTCTATGTTCTCAGGGTTTATTGTTTTCATCTTCTGATGTCAATTAAAACACTTGGTTATTCATTTTAATAAATCTTTTTACTTATAAAGATTTGAACTTTTGAAGATTCCAGCTTACTTGTACGTTTCTAAGGGTCAGGTCCTCACCATTGTTGCTGGCCTAAGGCTTAGTTCAACATATAGCAATGTATATATTGACCTATTTTCCCCTCGACTTTCTGTGATCCCCTACATCTCACCTTTCTTTGAAGACAAGCCATTTGAAATACCCTTAACTTATTTCACAGCCAATAAGTCTTTGAAATAATGGGTATTTTTTAGAGAAATCTTCTTATATAATTAGGCAGAAAATCTGACCTGCCATAGTTTTCAAAACAGCATAATTTCACTCTTCTCAATGATTAATCTGTTGTATTACACAACCTTGGAGTATTTAGCTTTATCAATGACATGTCCTTGAAAAATGTTTTAGAGATCCTACCAGTCTTTGAAAACATCCTTGTGCCTTGTTTCAGTTCAAGTTTTATGTATATTTTCTGCCTTTCACCCGATTATTCCTACATCTGATGGATGGCCTTGGGAATCTTATTCTGGTATTGATTGTTTTGGCTGATTGTCTCCCCTTGTAGCTGCTTTCTTCATTATTGTGTAAAGTTAGATCATGAGCTCATGTTTAGCTAAACAGCTGACCTTGTAAGAGGCTTAGGTGTGAACGCTCGTAAGTTTCAGCAGAAAGTCGGCCAAGATTTATTTGTGTCCCTCCAATGAGTGGCCCGCAAGGACCCCGTTTTCTACAAGTGTTGGTCCAATACTCCCTCTAGAGGCAGGGGACTCAGACAGGGCTGCTTTGCGGCCCCCGATCTGGGGCAGGGGCAGTGGGCGGCATGTGGCCCGGGCAGGAGCCTCTCTGCGTGTGTCCCAGGGACCCATCTGCCTGCGAGCCTCGGTCACCTGGCAGGAAGCTACGATGCCAAGACCTATGGTTAGCTGTCTAGCGAGGTGTACTGCGCGGACAGGTTCCACACACACTTCAAGTAAGAGGTCGGCCTCAGTGGAAAGGTGAGAGTTTGGGCAGCTGTGCAGACAAAGGAAGCGCCCTTTGACCTGGGCCTAAATGCTTGTGACACTCCACTGGGCCTGCCGGGCTCTGAGGGCCCTGCCCTGGGCCCCCTGCTCCCCTGCTCTTTGTTCAGTCACAGCAGAGATGGCCACACCCACTCCCTCAGTGAGGGCAGTGTTCCAACCTCCCTCAGCCCCGCCCCCTCTCCGCAGGTTACCATGGACTACAGAGGCTGCATTCTGAGGCCAGGGCGTTCCGAGAATGCCAAGGGCAGACATGATGACCTTAAATGATTTCCTCTTGTGTCAGTTTTGGTAAACTTTAGGAGCTAGGAAATGGTCCACTTGACAGAAATGTTCAAATTTACTGGCATTTCTTATATTCTCTGCTATAACATTGTCCTGATTCTTTCTGTATATTCTTTACTTATGTTTTGGTTTTCCTTAATCAAAGTGCGTCTTTTAAATCTTTTCAAAGAAGATTCTTTGGACTTACTAAATCACCTGAATTTTATACGTTTTCTGTTGTATTAAATTCTGCTCATATCTTCATTTAACTTTTTTCTATGTTCTCAGGGTTTATTGTTTTCATCTTCTGATGTCAATTAAAACACTTGGTTATTCATTTTAATAAATCTTTTTACTTATAAGGATTTGAGCTTTTGAAGATTCCAGCTTACTTGTACGTTTCTAAGGGTCAGGTCCTCACCATTGTTGCTGGCCTAAGGCTTAGTTCAACATATAGCAATGTATATATTGACCTATTTTCCCCTCGACTTTCTGTGATCCCCTACATCTCACCTTTCTTTGAAGACAAGCCATTTGAAATACCCTTAACTTATTTCACAGCCAATAAGTCTTTGAAATAATGTGTATTTTTTAGAGAAATCTTCTTATATAATTAGGCAGAAAATCTGACCTGCCATAGTTTTCAAAACAGCATAATTTCACTCTTCTCAATGATTAATCTGTTGTATTACACAACCTTTGTGTATTTAGCTTTATCAATGACATGTCCTTTAAAAATGTTTTAGAGATCCTACCAGTCTTTGAAAACATCCTTGTGCCTTGTATCAGTTCCAGTTTTATGTATATTTTCTGCCTTGCACCCGATTATTCCTACATCTGATGGATGGCCTTGGGAATCTAATACTGGTATTGATTGTTTTGGCTGATTGTCTCCCCTTGTAGCTGCTTTCTCATTATTGTGTAAATTTAGATCATGAGCTCATGTTTAGCTAAACAGCTGACCTTGTAAGAGGCTTAGGTGTGAACGCTCGTAAGTTTCAGCAGAAAGTCGGCAAAGATTTATTTGTGTCCCTCCAATGAGTGGCCCGCAAGGACCCCGTTTTCTACAAGTGTTGGTCCAATACTCCCTCTAGAGGCAGGTGACTCAGACAGGGCTGCTTTGTGTCCCCTGATCTGGGGCAGGGGCTGTGGGCGGCCTGTGGCACTGGCAGGAGCCTCTCCGCGTGTGTCCCAGGGACCCATCTGCCTTCGAGCCTCGGTCACCTGGCAGGAAGCTACGATGCCCAGACCTATGGTTAGCTGTGCAGCGAGGTGTACTGCACGGACAGGTTCCACACACACTTCAAGTAAGAGCGCGGCCTGAGTGGAAAAGTGAGAGTTTGGGCAGCTGTGCAGACAAAGAAAGCGCCCTTTGGCCTGGGCCTAAATGCTTGTGACACTCCACTGGGCCTGCCGGGCTCTGAGGGCCCTGCCCTGGGCCCCCTGCTCCCCTGCTCTTTGTTCAGTCACAGCAGAGATGGCCACACCCACTCCCTCAGTGAGGGCAGTGTTCCAACCTCCCTCAGCCCCGCCCCCTCTCAGCAGGTTACCATGGACTACAGAGGCTGCATTCTGAGGCCAGGGTGTTCCGAGAATGCCAAGGGCAGACATGATGACCTTAAATGATTTCCTCTTGTGTCAGTTTTGGTAAACTTTAGGAGCTAGGAAATGGTCCACTTGACAGAAATGTTCAAATTTACTGGCATTTCATATATTCTCTGCTCTAACATTGTCCTGACTCATTCTGTATATTCTTTACTTATGTTTTTGTTTTCCTTAATCAAAGTGTGTCTTTTAAGTCTTTTCAAAGAAGATTCTTTGGACTTAATAAATCACCTGAATTTTATACGTTTTCTGTTGTATTAAATTCTGCTGATATATTTATTTAACTTTTTTCTATGTTCTCAGGGTTTATTGTTTTCATCTTCTGATGTCAATTAAAACACTTGGTTATTCATTTTACTAAAACTTTTTACTTATAAAGATTTGAACTTTTGAAGATTCCAGCTTACTTGTACGTTTCTAAGGGTCAGGTCCTCTCCATTGTTGCTGGCCTGAGGCTTAGTTCACCATATAGCAATGTATATATTGACCTATTTTCCCCTCGACTTTCTGTGATCCCCTACATCTCACCTTTATTTGCAGACAAGCCATTTGAAATACACTTAACTTATTTCACAGCCAAAAATCTTTGAAATAATGTGTATTCTTTAGAGAAATCTTCTTATATAATTAGGCAGAAAATCTGACCTGCCATAGTTTTCAAAACAGCATAATTTCACTCTTCTCAATGATTAATCTGTTGTATTACACAACCTTTGTGTATTTAGCTTTATCAATGACATGTCCTTTAAAAATGTTTTAGAGATCCTACCAGTCTTTGAAAACATCCTCGTGCCTTGTTTCAGTTCCAGTTTTATGTATATTTTCTGCCTTGCACCCGATTATTCCTACATCTGATGGATGGTCTTGGGAATCTAATTCTGGTATTGATTGTTTTGGCTGATTGTCTCCCCTTGTAGCTGCTTTCTTCATTATTGTGTAAAGTTAGATCATGAGCTCATGTTTAGCTAAACAGCTGACCTTGTAAGAGGCTTAGGTGTGAACGCTCGTAAGTTTCAGCAGAAAGTCGGCCAAGATTTATTTGTGTCCCTCCAATGAGTGGCCCGCAAGGACCCCGTTCTCTACAAGTGTTGGTCCAATACTCCCTCTAGAGGCAGGGGACTCAGACAGGGCTGCTTTGCGGCCCCCGATCTGGGGCAGGGGCAGTGGGCGGCCTGTGGCCCGGGCAGGAGCCTCTCTGCGTGTGTCCCAGGGACCCATCTGCCTGCGAGCCTCGGTCAACTGGCAGGAATCTACGATGCCCAGACCTATGCTTAGCTGTGCAGCGAGGTGAACTGCGCGGACAGGTTCCACACACACTTCAAGTAAGAGGGCGGCCTGAGTGGAAAGTTGAGAGTTTGGGCAGCTGTGCAGACAAAGAAAGCGCCCTTTGGCCTGGGCCTAAATGCTTGTGACACTCCACTGGGCCTGCCGGGCTCTGAGGGCCGTGCCCTGGGCCACCTGCTCCCCTGCCCTTTGTTCTGTCACAGCAGAGATGGCCACACCCACTCCCTCAGTGAGGGCAGTGTCCCAACCTCCCTCAGCCCCGCCCCCTCTCCGCAGGTTTCCATGGACAACAGAGGCTGCATTCTGAGGCCAGGGCGTTCCGAGAATGCCAAGGGCAGACATGATGACCTTAAATGATTTCCTCTTCTGTCAGTTTTGGTAAACTTTAGGAGCTAGGAAATGGTCCACTTGACAGAAATGTTCAAATTTATTGGCATTTCATATATTCTCTGCTCTAACATTGTCCTGACTCTTTCTGTATATTCTTTACTTATGTTTTTGTTTTCCTTAATCAAAGTGTGTCTTTTAAATCTTTTCAAAGAAGATTCTTTGGACTTACTAAATCACCTGAATTTTATACGTTTTCTGTTGTATTAAATTCTGCTCATATCTTCATTTAACTTTTTTCTATGTTCTCAGGGTTTATTGTTTTCATCTTCTGATGTCAATTAAAACACTTGGTTATTCATTTTAATAAATCTTTTTACTTATAAAGATTTGAACTTTTGAAGATTCCAGCTTACTTGTACGTTTCTAAGGGTCAGGTCCTCACCATTGTTGCTGGCCTAAGGCTTAGTTCAACATATAGCAATGTATATATTGACCTATTTTCCCCTCGACTTTCTGTAATCCCCTACATCTCACCTTTCTTTGAAGACAAGCCATTTGAAATACCCTTAACTTATTTCACAGCCAATAAGTCTTTGAAATAATGGGTATTTTTTAGAGAAATCTTCTTATATAATTAGGCAGAAAATCTGACCTGCCATAGTTTTCAAAACAGCATAATTTCACTCTTCTCAATGATTAATCTGTTGTATTACACAACCTTGGAGTATTTAGCTTTATCAATGACATGTCCTTGAAAAATGTTTTAGAGATCCTACCAGTCTTTGAAAACATCCTTGTGCCTTGTTTCAGTTCAAGTTTTATGTATATTTTCTGCCTTTCACCCGATTATTCCTACATCTGATGGATGGCCTTGGGAATCTTATTCTGGTATTGATTGTTTTGGCTGATTGTCTCCCCTTGTAGCTGCTTTCTTCATTATTGTGTAAAGTTAGATCATGAGCTCATGTTTAGCTAAACAGCTGACCTTGTAAGAGGCTTAGGTGTGAACGCTCGTAAGTTTCAGCAGAAAGTCGGCCAAGATTTATTTGTGTCCCTCCAATGAGTGGCCCGCAAGGACCCCGTTTTCTACAAGTGTTGGTCCAATACTCCCTCTAGAGGCAGGGGACTCAGACAGGGCTGCTTTGCGGCCCCCGATCTGGGGCAGGGGCAGTGGGCGGCATGTGGCCCGGGCAGGAGCCTCTCTGCGTGTGTCCCAGGGACCCATCTGCCTGCGAGCCTCGGTCACCTGGCAGGAAGCTACGATGCCAAGACCTATGGTTAGCTGTCTAGCGAGGTGTACTGCGCGGACAGGTTCCACACACACTTCAAGTAAGAGGTCGGCCTCAGTGGAAAGGTGAGAGTTTGGGCAGCTGTGCAGACAAAGGAAGCGCCCTTTGACCTGGGCCTAAATGCTTGTGACACTCCACTGGGCCTGCCGGGCTCTGAGGGCCCTGCCCTGGGCCCCCTGCTCCCCTGCTCTTTGTTCAGTCACAGCAGAGATGGCCACACCCACTCCCTCAGTGAGGGCAGTGTTCCAACCTCCCTCAGCCCCGCCCCCTCTCCGCAGGTTACCATGGACTACAGAGGCTGCATTCTGAGGCCAGGGCGTTCCGAGAATGCCAAGGGCAGACATGATGACCTTAAATGATTTCCTCTTGTGTCAGTTTTGGTAAACTTTAGGAGCTAGGAAATGGTCCACTTGACAGAAATGTTCAAATTTACTGGCATTTCTTATATTCTCTGCTATAACATTGTCCTGATTCTTTCTGTATATTCTTTACTTATGTTTTGGTTTTCCTTAATCAAAGTGCGTCTTTTAAATCTTTTCAAAGAAGATTCTTTGGACTTACTAAATCACCTGAATTTTATACGTTTTCTGTTGTATTAAATTCTGCTCATATCTTCATTTAACTTTTTTCTATGTTCTCAGGGTTTATTGTTTTCATCTTCTGATGTCAATTAAAACACTTGGTTATTCATTTTAATAAATCTTTTTACTTATAAGGATTTGAGCTTTTGAAGATTCCAGCTTACTTGTACGTTTCTAAGGGTCAGGTCCTCACCATTGTTGCTGGCCTAAGGCTTAGTTCAACATAGAGCAATGTATATATTGACCTATTTTCCCCTCGACTTTCTGTGATCCCCTACATCTCACCTTTCTTTGAAGACAAGCCATTTGAAATACCCTTAACTTATTTCACAGCCAATAAGTCTTTGAAATAATGTGTATTTTTTAGAGAAATCTTCTTATATAATTAGGCAGAAAATCTGACCTGCCATAGTTTTCAAAACAGCATAATTCCACTCTTCTCAATGATTAATCTGTTGTATTACACAACCTTTGTGTATTTAGATTTATCAATGACATGTCCTTTAAAAATGTTTTAGAGATCCTACCAGTCTTTGAAAACATCCTTGTGCCTTGTTTCAGTTCAAGTTTTATGTATATTTTCTGCCTTGCACCCGATTATTCCTACATCTGATGGATGGCCTTGGGAATCTAATTCTGGTATTGATTGTTTTGGTTGATTGTCTCCCCTTGTAGCTGCTTTCTTCATTATTGTGTAAAGTTAGATCATGAGCTCATGTTTAGCTAAACAGCTGACCTTGTAAGAGGCTTAGGTGTGAACGCTCGTAAGTTTCAGCAGAAAGTCGGCCAAGATTTATTTGTGTCCCTCCAATGAGTGGCCCGCAAGGACCCCGTTTTCTACAAGTGTTGGTCCAATACTCCCTCTAGAGGCAGGGGACTCAGACAGGGCTGCTTTGTGGCCCCCGATCTGGGGCAGGGACAGTGGGCGGCCTGTGGCCCGGGCAGGAGCCTCTCCGCGTGTGTCCAAGGGACCCATCTGCCTGCGAGCCTCGGTCACCTGGCAGGAAGCTACGATGCCCAGACCTATGGTTAGCTGTGCAGCGAGGTGTACTGCGCGGACAGGTTCCACACACACTTCAAGTAAGAGGGCGGCCTGAGTGGAAAGGTGAGAGTTTGGGCAGCTGTGCAGACAAAGAAAGCGCCCTTTGGCCTGGGCCTAAATGCTTGTGACACTCCACTGGGCCTGCCGGGCTCTGAGGGCCCTGCCCTGGGCCCCCTGCTCCCCTGCCCTTTGTTCAGTCACAGCAGAGATGGCCACACCCACTCCCTCAGTGAGGGCAGTGTCCCAACCTCCCTCAGCCCCGCCCCCTCTCCGCAGGTTACCATGGACTACAGAGGCTGCATTCTGAGGCCAGGGCGTTCCGAGAATACCAAGGGCAGACATGATGACCTTAAATGATTTCCTCTTGTGTCAGTTTTGGTAAACTTTAGGAGCTAGGAAATGGTCCACTTGACAGAAATGTTCAAATTTACTGGCATTTCATATATTCTCTGCTCTAACATTGTCCTGACTCTTTCTGTATATTCTTTACTTATGTTTTTGTTTTCCTTAATCAAAGTGTGTCTTTTAAATCTTTTCAAAGAAGATTCTTTGGACTTACTAAATCACCTGAATTTTATACGTTTTCTGTTGTATTAAATTCTGCTCATATATTTCTTTAACTTTTTTCTATGTTCTCAGGGTTTATTGTTTTCATCTTCTGATGTCAATTAAAACGCTTGGTTATTCATTTTAATAAATCTTTTTACTTATAAAGATTTTAACTTTTGAAGATTCCAGCTTACTTGTACGTTTCTAAGGGTCAGGTCCTCTCCATTGTTGCTGGACTAAGACTTAGTTCACCATATACCAATGTATATATTGACCTAATTTCCCCTCGACTTTCTGTGATCCCCTACATCTCACCTTTCTTTGCAGACAAGCCAGTTGAAATACCCTTAACTTATTTCACAGCCAATAAGTCTTTGAAATAATGGGTATTCTTTAGAGAAATCTTCTTATATAATTAGGCAGAAAATCTGACCTGCCATAGTTTTCAAAACAGCATAATTTCACTCTTCTCAATGATTAATCTGTTGTATTACACAACCTTTGTGTATTTAGCTTTATCAATGACATGTCCTTTAAAAATGTTTTAGAGATCCTACCAGTCTTTGAAAACATCCTTGTGCCTTGTATCAGTTCCAGTTTTATGTATATTTTCTGCCTTGCACCCGATTATTCCTACATCTGATGGATGGCCTTGGGAATCTAATACTGGTATTGATTGTTTTGGCTGATTGTCTCCCCTTGTAGCTGCTTTCTCATTATTGTGTAAATTTAGATCATGAGCTCATGTTTAGCTAAACAGCTGACCTTGTAAGAGGCTTAGGTGTGAACGCTCGTAAGTTTCAGCAGAAAGTCGGCAAAGATTTATTTGTGTCCCTCCAATGAGTGGCCCGCAAGGACCCCGTTTTCTACAAGTGTTGGTCCAATACTCCCTCTAGAGGCAGGTGACTCAGACAGGGCTGCTTTGTGTCCCCTGATCTGGGGCAGGGGCTGTGGGCGGCCTGTGGCACTGGCAGGAGCCTCTCCGCGTGTGTCCCAGGGACCCATCTGCCTTCGAGCCTCGGTCACCTGGCAGGAAGCTACGATGCCCAGACCTATGGTTAGCTGTGCAGCGAGGTGTACTGCACGGACAGGTTCCACACACACTTCAAGTAAGAGCGCGGCCTGAGTGGAAAAGTGAGAGTTTGGGCAGCTGTGCAGACAAAGAAAGCGCCCTTTGGCCTGGGCCTAAATGCTTGTGACACTCCACTGGGCCTGCCGGGCTCTGAGGGCCCTGCCCTGGGCCCCCTGCTCCCCTGCTCTTTGTTCAGTCACAGCAGAGATGGCCACACCCACTCCCTCAGTGAGGGCAGTGTTCCAACCTCCCTCAGCCCCGCCCCCTCTCAGCAGGTTACCATGGACTACAGAGGCTGCATTCTGAGGCCAGGGTGTTCCGAGAATGCCAAGGGCAGACATGATGACCTTAAATGATTTCCTCTTGTGTCAGTTTTGGTAAACTTTAGGAGCTAGGAAATGGTCCACTTGACAGAAATGTTCAAATTTACTGGCATTTCATATATTCTCTGCTCTAACATTGTCCTGACTCATTCTGTATATTCTTTACTTATGTTTTTGTTTTCCTTAATCAAAGTGTGTCTTTTAAGTCTTTTCAAAGAAGATTCTTTGGACTTAATAAATCACCTGAATTTTATACGTTTTCTGTTGTATTAAATTCTGCTGATATATTTATTTAACTTTTTTCTATGTTCTCAGGGTTTATTGTTTTCATCTTCTGATGTCAATTAAAACACTTGGTTATTCATTTTAATAAAACTTTTTACTTATAAAGATTTGAACTTTTGAAGATTCCAGCTTACTTGTACGTTTCTAAGGGTCAGGTCCTCTCCATTGTTGCTGGCCTGAGGCTTAGTTCACCATATAGCAATGTATATATTGACCTATTTTCCCCTAGACTTTCTGTGATCCCCTACATCTCACCTTTATTTGCAGACAAGCCATTTGAAATACACTTAACTTATTTCACAGCCAAAAAGTCTTTGAAATAATGTGTATTCTTTAGAGAAATCTTATTATATAATTAGGCAGAAAATCTAACCTGCCATAGTTTTCAAAACAGCATAATTTCACTCTTCTCAATGATTAATCTGTTGTATTACACAACCTTTGTGTATTTAGCTTTATCAATGACATGTCCTTTAAAAATGTTTTAGAGATCCTACCAGTCTTTGAAAACATCCTCGTGCCATGCTTCAGTTCCAGTTTTATGTATATTTTCTGCCTTGCACCCGATTATTCCTACATCTGATGGATGGTCTTGGGAATCTAATTCTGGTATTGATTGTTTTGGCTGATTGTCTCCCCTTGTAGCTGCTTTCTTCATTATTGTGTAAAGTTAGATCATGAGCTCATGTTTAGCTAAACAGCTGACCTTGTAAGAGGCTTAGGTGTGAACGCTCGTATGTTTCAGCAGAAAGTCGGCCAAGATTTATTTGTGTCCCTCCAATGAGTGGCCCGCGAGGACCCCGTTTTCTACAAGTGTTGGTCCAATACTCCCTCCAGAGGCAGGGGACTCAGACAGGGCTGCTTTGCAGCACCCGATCTGGGGCAGGGGCAGTGGGCGGCCTGTGGCCCGGGCAGGAGCCTCTCTGCGTGTGTCCCAGGGACCCATCTGCCTGCGAGCCTCGGTCAACTGGCAGGAAGCTACGATGCCCAGACTTATGCTTAGCTGTGCAGCGAGGTGAACTGCGCGGACAGGTTCCACACACACTTCAAGTAACAGGGCGGCCTGAGTGGAAAGTTGAGAGTTTGGGCAGCTGTGCAGACAAATAAAGCGCCCTTTGGCCTGGGCCTAAATGCTTGTTACACTCCACTGGGCCTGCAGGGCTCTGAGGGCCGTGCCCTGGGCCACCTGCTCCGCTGCCCTTTGTTCTGTCACAGCAGAGATGGCCACACCCACTCCCTCAGTGAGGGCAGTGTCCCAACCTCCCTCAGCCCCGCCACCTCTCCGCAGGTTACCATGGACTACAGAGGCTGCATTCTGAGGCAAGGGCGTTCCGAGAATGCCAAGGGCAGACATGATGACCTTAAATGATTTCCTCTTGTGTCAGTTTTGGTAAACTTTAGGAGCTAGGAAATGGTCCACTTGACAGAAATGTTCAAATTTACTGGCATTTCATATATTCTCTGCTCTAACATTGTCCTGACTCATTCTGTATATTCTTTACTTATGTTTTTGTTTTCCTTAATCAAAGTGTGTCTTTTAAGTCTTTTCAAAGAAGATTCTTTGGACTTACTAAATCACCTGAATTTTATACGTTTTCTGTTGTATTTAATTCTGCTCATATCTTCATTTAACTTTTTTCTATGTTCTCAGGGTTTATTGTTTTCATCTTCTGATGTCAATTAAAACACTTGGTTATTCATTTTAATAAATCTTTTTACTTATAAAGATTTTAACTTTTGAAGATTCCAGCTTACTTGTACGTTTCTAAGGGTCAGGTCCTCTCCATTGTTGCTGGCCTAAGGCTTAGTTCAACATATAGCAATGTATATATTGACCTATTTTCCCCTCGACTTTCTGTGATCCCCTACATCTCACCTTTCTTTGAAGACAAGCCATTTGAAATACCCTTAACTTATTTCACAGCCAATAAGTCTTTGAAATAATGGGTATTTTTTAGAGAAATCTTCTTATATAATTAGGCAGAAAATCTGACCTGCCATAGTTTTCAAAACAGCATAATTTCACTCTTCTCAATGATTAATCTGTTGTATTACACAACCTTGGAGTATTTAGCTTTATCAATGACATGTCCTTGAAAAATGTTTTAGAGATCCTACCAGTCTTTGAAAACATCCTTGTGCCTTGTATCAGTTCCAGTTTTATGTATATTTTCTGCCTTGCACCCGATTATTCCTACATCTGATGGATGGCCTTGGGAATCTAATACTGGTATTGATTGTTTTGGCTGATTGTCTCCCCTTGTAGCTGCTTTCTCATTATTGTGTAAATTTAGATCATGAGCTCATGTTTAGCTAAACAGCTGACCTTGTAAGAGGCTTAGGTGTGAACGCTCGTAAGTTTCAGCAGAAAGTCGGCAAAGATTTTTTGTGTCCCTCCAATGAGTGGCCCGCAAGGACCCCGTTTTCTACAAGTGTTGGTCCAATACTCCCTCTAGAGGCAGGAGACTCAGACAGGGCTGCTTTGCGGCCCCTGATCTGGGGCAGGGGCAGTGGGCGGCCTGTGGCCCGGGCAGGAGCCACTCCGCGTGTGTCCCAGGGACCCATCTGCCTGCGAGCCTCGGTCACCTGGCAGGAAGCTACGATGCCCAGACTTATGCTTAGCTGTGCAGCGAGGTGAACTGCGCGGACAGGTTCCACACACACTTCAAGTAACAGGGCGGCCTGAGTGGAAAGTTGAGAGTTTGGGCAGCTGTGCAGACAAATAAAGCGCCCTTTGGCCTGGGCCTAAATGCTTGTTACACTCCACTGGGCCTGCAGGGCTCTGAGGGCCGTGCCCTGGGCCACCTGCTCCCCTGCCCTTTGTTCTGTCACAGCAGAGATGGCCACACCCACTCCCTCAGTGAGGGCAGTGTCCCAACCTCCCTCAGCCCCGCCCCCTCTCCGCAGGTTACCATGGACTACAGAGGCTGCATTCTGAGGCCAGGGCGTTCCGAGAATGCCAAGGGCAGACATGATGACCTTAAATGATTTCCTCTTGTGTCAGTTTTGGTAAACTTTAGGAGCTAGGAAATGGTCCACTTGACAGAAATGTTCAAATTTACTGGCATTTCATATATTCTCTGCTCTAACATTGTCCTGACTCATTCTGTATATTCTTTACTTATGTTTTTGTTTTCCTTAATCAAAGTGTGTCTTTTAAGTCTTTTCAAAGAAGATTCTTTGGACTTACTAAATCACCTGAATTTTATACGTTTTCTGTTGTATTAAATTCTGCTCATATCTTCATTTAACTTTTTTCTATGTTCTCAGGGTTTATTGTTTTCATCTTCTGATGTCAATTAAAACACTTGGTTATTCATTTTAATAAATCTTTTTACTTATAAAGATTTTAACTTTTGAAGATTCCAGCTTACTTGTACGTTTCTAAGGGTCAGGTCCTCACCATTGTTGCTGGCCTAAGGCTTAGTTCAACATATAGCAATGTATATATTGACCTATTTTCCCCTCGACTTTCTGTGATCCCCTACATCTCACCTTTCTTTGAAGACAAGCCATTTGAAATACCCTTAACTTATTTCACAGCCAATAAGTCTTTGAAATAATGGGTATTTTTTAGAGAAATCTTCTTATATAATTAGGCAGAAAATCTGACCTGCCATAGTTTTCAAAACAGCATAATTTCACTCTTCTCAATGATTAATCTGTTGTATTACACAACCTTGGAGTATTTAGCTTTATCAATGACATGTCCTTGAAAAATGTTTTAGAGATCCTACCAGTCTTTGAAAACATCCTTGTGCCTTGTATCAGTTCCAGTTTTATGTATATTTTCTGCCTTGCACCCGATTATTCCTACATCTGATGGATGGCCTTGGGAATCTAATACTGGTATTGATTGTTTTGGCTGATTGTCTCCCCTTGTAGCTGCTTTCTCATTATTGTGTAAATTTAGATCATGAGCTCATGTTTAGCTAAACAGCTGACCTTGTAAGAGGCTTAGGTGTGAACGCTCGTAAGTTTCAGCAGAAAGTCGGCAAAGATTTTTTGTGTCCCTCCAATGAGTGGCCCGCAAGGACCCCGTTTTCTACAAGTGTTGGTCCAATACTCCCTCTAGAGGCAGGAGACTCAGACAGGGCTGCTTTGCGGCCCCTGATCTGGGGCAGGGGCAGTGGGCGGCCTGTGGCCCGGGCAGGAGCCACTCCGCGTGTGTCTCAGGGACCCATCTGCCTGCGAGCCTCGGTCACCTGGCAGGAAGCTACGATGCCCAGACTTATGCTTAGCTGTGCAGCGAGGTGAACTGCGCGGACAGGTTCCACACACACTTCAAGTAACAGGGCGGCCTGAGTGGAAAGTTGAGAGTTTGGGCAGCTGTGCAGACAAATAAAGCGCCCTTTGGCCTGGGCCTAAATGCTTGTTACACTCCACTGGGCCTGCAGGGCTCTGAGGGCCGTGCCCTGGGCCACCTGCTCCCCTGCCCTTTGTTCTGTCACAGCAGAGATGGCCACACCCACTCCCTCAGTGAGGGCAGTGTCCCAACCTCCCTCAGCCCCGCCCCCTCTCCGCAGGTTACCATGGACTACAGAGGCTGCATTCTGAGGCCAGGGCGTTCCGAGAATGCCAAGGGCAGAGATGATGACCTTAAATGATTTCCTCTTGTGTCAGTTTTGGTAAACTTTAGGAGCTAGGAAATGGTCCACTTGACAGAAATGTTCAAATTTACTGGCATTTCATATATTCTCTGCTCTAACATTGTCCTGACTCATTCTGTATATTCTTTACTTATGTTTTTGTTTTCCTTAATCAAAGTGTGTCTTTTAAGTCTTTTCAAAGAAGATTCTTTGGACTTACTAAATCACCTGAATTTTATACGTTTTCTGTTGTATTAAATTCTGCTCATATCTTCATTTAACTTTTTTCTATGTTCTCAGGGTTTATTGTTTTCATCTTCTGATGTCAATTAAAACACTTGGTTATTCATTTTAATAAATCTTTTTACTTATAAGGATTTGAGCTTTTGAAGATTCCAGCTTACTTGTACGTTTCTAAGGGTCAGGTCCTCACCATTGTTGCTGGCCTAAGGCTTAGTTCAACATATAGCAATGTATATATTGACCTATTTTCCCCTCGACTTTCTGTGATCCCCTACATCTCACCTTTCTTTGAAGACAAGCCATTTGAAATACCCTTAACTTATTTCACAGCCAATAAGTCTTTGAAATAATGGGTATTTTTTAGAGAAATCTTCTTATATAATTAGGCAGAAAATCTGACCTGCCATAGTTTTCAAAACAGCATAATTTCACTCTTCTCAATGATTAATCTGTTGTATTACACAACCTTGGAGTATTTAGCTTTATCAATGACATGTCCTTGAAAAATGTTTTAGAGATCCTACCAGTCTTTGAAAACATCCTTGTGCCTTGTATCAGTTCCAGTTTTATGTATATTTTCTGCCTTGCACCCGATTATTCCTACATCTGATGGATGGCCTTGGGAATCTAATACTGGTATTGATTGTTTTGGCTGATTGTCTCCCCTTGTAGCTGCTTTCTCATTATTGTGTAAATTTAGATCATGAGCTCATGTTTAGCTAAACAGCTGACCTTGTAAGAGGCTTAGGTGTGAACGCTCGTAAGTTTCAGCAGAAAGTCGGCAAAGATTTTTTGTGTCCCTCCAATGAGTGGCCCGCAAGGACCCCGTTTTCTACAAGTGTTGGTCCAATACTCCCTCTAGAGGCAGGAGACTCAGACAGGGCTGCTTTGCGGCCCCTGATCTGGGGCAGGGGCAGTGGGCGGCCTGTGGCCCGGGCAGGAGCCACTCCGCGTGTGTCCCAGGGACCCATCTGCCTGCGAGCCTCGGTCACCTGGCAGGAAGCTACGATGCCCAGACCTATGGTTAGCTGTGCAGCGAGGTGTACTGCGCGGACAGGTTCCACACACACTTCAAGTAAGAGGGCGGCCTGAGTGGAAAGGTGAGAGTTTGGGCAGCTGTGCAGACAAAGAAAGCGCCCTTTGGCCTGGGCCTAAATGCTTGTGACACTCCACTGGGCCTGCCGGGCTCTGAGGGCCCTGCCCTGGGCCCGCTGCTCCCCTGCTCTTTGTTCAGTCACAGCAGAGATAGCCACACCCACTCCCTCAGTGAGGGCAGTGTTCCAACCTCCCTCAGCCGCGCCCCCTTTCCGCAGGTTACCATGGACTACAGAGGCTGCATTCTGAGGCAAGGGCATTCCGAGAATGCCAAGGGCAGACATGATGACCTTAAATGATTTCCTCTTGTGTCAGTTTTGGTAAACTTTAGGAGCTAGGAAATGGTCCACTTGACAGAAATGTTCATATTTACTGGCATTTCATATATTCTCTGCTCTAACATTGTCCTGACTCTTTCTGTATATTCTTTACTCATGTTTTTGTTTTCCTTAATCAAAGTGTGTCTTTTAAATCTTTTCAAAGAAGATTCTTTGGACTTAATAAATCACCTGAATTTTATACGTTTTCTGTTGTATTAAATTCTGCTCATATATTTATTTAACTTTTTTCTATGTTCTCAGGGTTTATTGTTTTCATCTTCTGATGTCAATTAAAACACTTGGTTATTCATTTTAATAAATCTTTTTTCTTATAAAGATTTTAACTTTTGAAGATTCCAGCTTACTTGTACGTTTCTAAGGGTCAGGTCCTCACCATTGTTGCTGGCCTGAGGCTTAGTTCACCATATAGCAATGTATATATTGACCTATTTTCCCCTAGACTTTCTGTGATCGCCTACATCTCACCTTTCTTTGCAGACAAGCCATTTGAAATACCCTTAACTTATTTCACAGCCAAAAAGTCTTTGAAATAATGTGTATTCTTTAGAGAAATCTTCTTATATAATTAGGCAGAAAATCTCACCTGCCATAGTTTTCAAAACAGCATAATTTCACTCTTCTCAATGATTAATCTGTTGTATTACACAACCTTTGTGTATTTAGCTTTATCAATGACATGTCCTTTAAAAATGTTTTAGAGATCCTACCAGTCTTTGAAAACATCCTTGTGCCTTGTTTCAGTTCCAGTTTTATGTATATTTTCTGCCTTGCACCCGATTATTCCTACATCTGATGGATGGCCTTGGGAATCTAATTCTGGTATTGATTGTTTTGGTTGATTGTCTCCACTTGTAGCTGCTTTCTTCATTATTGTGTAAAGTTAGATCATGAGCTCATGTTTAGCTAAACAGCTGACCTTGTAAGAGGCTTAGGTGTGAACGCTCGTAAGTTTCAGCAGAAAGTCGGCCAAGATTTATTTGTGTCCATCCAATGAGTGGCCCGCAAGGACCCCATTTTCTACAAGTGTTGGTCCAATACTCCCTCTAGAGGCAGGGGACTCAGACAGGGCTGCTTTGCGGCCCCCGATCTGGGGCAGGGGCAGTGGGCGCCCTGTGGCCCGGGCAGGAGCCTCTCCGCGTGTGTCCCAGGGACCCATCTGCCTGCAAGCCTCGGTCACCTGGCAGGAAGCTACGATGCCGAGACCTATGGTTAGCTGTGCAGCGAGGTGTACTGTGCGGACAGTTTCCACACACACTTCAAGTAAGAGGGCGGCCTGAGTGGAAAGGTGAGAGTTTCGGCAGCTGTGCAGACAAAGAAAGCGCCCTTTGGCCTGGGCCTAAATGCTTGTGACACTCCACTGGGCCTGCCGGGCTCTGAGGGCCCTGCCCTGGGCCCCCTGCTCCCCTGCCCTTTGTTCAGTCACAGCAGAGATGGCCACACCCACTCCCTCAGTGAGGGCAGTGTCCCAACCTCCCTCAGCCCCGCCCCCTCTCCGCAGGTTACCATGGACTACAGATGCTGCATTCTGAGGCCAGGGCGTTCCGAGAATGCCAAGGGCAGACATGATGACCTTAAATGATTTCCTCTTGTGTCAGTTTTGGTAAACTTTAGGAGCTAGGAAATGGTCCACTTGACAGAAATGTTCAAATTTACTGGCATTTCATATATTCTCTGCTCTAACATTGTCCTGACTCTTTCTGTATATTCTTTACTTATGTTTTTGTTTTCCTTAATCAAAGTGTGTCTTTTAAATCTTTTCAAAGAAGATTCTTTGGACTTACTAAATCACCTGAATTTTATACGTTTTCTGTCGTATTAAATTCTGCTCATAACTTTATTTAACTTTTTTCTATGTTCTCAGGGTTTATTGTTTTCATCTTCTGATGTCAATTAAAACACTTGGTTATTCATTTTAATAAAACTTTTTACTTATAAAGATTTGAACTTTTGAAGATTCCAGCTTACTTGTACGTTTCTAAGGGTCAGGTCCTCTCCATTGTTGCTGGCCTAAGGCTTAGTTCACCATAGAGCAATGTATATATTGACCTATTTTCCCCTCGACTTTCTGTGATCCCCTACATCTCACCTTTCTTTGAAGACAAGCCATTTGAAATACCCTTAACTTATTTCACAGCCAAAAAGTCTTTGAAATAATGTGTATTCTTTAGAGAAATCTTCTTATATAATTAGGCAGAAAATCTGACCTGCCATAGTTTTCAAAACAGCATAATTTCACTCTTCTCAATGATTAATCTGTTGTATTACACAACCTTTGTGTATTTAGCTTTATCAATGACATGTCCTTTAAAAATGTTTTAGAGATCCTACCAGTCTTTGAAAACATCCTTGTGCCTTGTTTCAGTTCCAGTTTTATGTATATTTTCTGCCTTGCACCCGATTATTCCTACATCTGATGGATGGCCTTGGGAATCTAATTCTGGTATTGATTGTTTTGGCTGATTGTCTCCCCTTGTAGCTGCTTTCTTCATTATTGTGTAAAGTTAGATCATGAGCTCATGTTTAGCTAAACAGCTGACCTTGTAAGAGGCTTAGGTGTGAACGCTCGTAAGTTTCAGCAGAAAGTCGGCCAAGATTTATTTGTGTCCCTCCAATGAGTGGCCCGCAAGGACCCCGTTTTCTACAAGTGTTGGTCCAATACTCCCTCTAGAGGCAGGAGACTCAGACAGGGCTGCTTTGCGCCCCGCGTTCTGGGGCCGGGGCAGTGGGGGGCCTGTGGCCCGGGCAGGAGCCTCTCCGTGTGTGTCCCAGGGACCCATCTGCCTGTGAGCCTCGGTCAACTGGCAGGAAGCTACGATGCCCAGACCTATGGTTAGCTGTGCAGCGAGGTGTACTGCGCGGACAGGTTCCACACACACTTCAAGTAAGAGGGCGGCCTGAGTGGAAAGGTTAGAGTTTGGGCAGCTGTGCAGACAAAGAAAGCGCCCTTTGGCCTGGGCCTAAATGCTTGTGACACTCCACTGGGCCTGCCGGTCTCTGAGGGCCCTGCCCTGGGCCCCCTGCTCCCCTGCCCTTTGTTCAGTCACAGCAGAGATGGCCACACCCACTCCCTCAGTGAGGGCAGTGTTCCAACCTCCCTCAGCTCCGCCCCCTTTCCACAGTTTACCATGGATTACAGAGGCTGCATTCTGAGGCCAGGGCGTTCCGAGGATGCCAAGGGCTGACATGAAGACCTTAAATGATTTCCTCTTGTGTCAGTTTTGTTAAACTTTAGGAGCTAGGAAATGGTCCACTTGACAGAAATGTTCAAACTTACTGGCATTTCATATATTCTCTGCTCTAACATTGTCCTGACTCTTTCTGTATATTCTTTACTTATGTTTTTGTTTTCCTTAATCAAAGTGTGTCTTTTAAATCTTTTCAAAGAAGATTCTTTGGACTTACTAAATCACCTGAATTTTATACGTTTTCTGTTGTATTAAATTCTGCTCATATCTCCATTTAACTTTTTTCTATGTTCTCAGGGTTTATTGTTTTCATCTTCTGATGTCAATTAAAACACTTGGTTATTCATTTTAATAAATCTTTTTACTTATAAATATTTGAACTTTTGAAGATTCCAGCTTACTTGTACGTTTCTAAGGGTCAGGTTCTCACCATTCTTGCTGGCCTAAGGCTTAGTTCAACATATAGCAATGTATATATTGACCTATTTTCCCCTCGACTTTCTATGATCCCCTACATCTCACCTTTCTTTGAAGACAAGCCATTTGAAATACCCTTAACTTATTTCACAGCCAATAAGTCTTTGAAATAATGTGTATTTTTTAGAGAAATCTTCTTATATAATTAGGCAGAAAATCTGACCTGCCATAGTTTTCAAAACAGCATAATTTCACTCTTCTCAATGATTAATCTGTTGTATTACACAACCTTTGTGTATTTAGCTTTATCAATGACATGTCCTTTAAAAATGTTTTAGAGATCCTACCAGTCTTTGAAAACATCCTTGTGCCTTGTTTCAGTTCCAGTTTTATGTATATTTTCTGCCTTGCACCCGATTATTCCTACATCTGATGGATGGCCTTGGAATCTAATTCTGGTATTGATTGTTTTGGTTGATTGTCTCCCCTTGTAGCTGCTTTCTTCATTATTGTGTAAAGTTAGATCATGAGCTCATGTTTAGCTAAACAGCTGACCTTGTAAGAGGCTTAGGTGTGAACGCTCGTAAGTTTCAGCAGAAAGTCGGCCAAGATTTATTTGTGTCCCTCCAATGAGTGGCCCGCAAGGACCCCGTTTTCTACAAGTGTTGGTCCAATACTCCCTCTAGAGGCAGGGGACTCAGACAGGGCTGCTTTGCGGCCCCCGATCTGGGGCAGGGGCAGTGGGCGGCCTGTGGCCCTGGCAGGAGCCTCTCCGCGTGTGTCCCAGGGACCCATCTGCCTTCGAGCCTCGGTCACCTGGCAGGAAGCTACGATGCCCAGACCTATGGTTAGCTGTGCTTCGAGGTGTACTGCACGGACAGGTTCCACACACACTTCAAGTAAGAGCGCGGCCTGAGTGGAAAAGTGAGAGTTTGGGCAGATGTGCAGACAAAGAAAGCGCCCTTTGGCCTGGGCCTAAATGCTTGTGACACTCCACTGGGCCTGCCGGGCTCTGAGGGCCCTGCCCTGGGCCCCCTGCTCCCCTGCTCTTTGTTCAGTCACAGCAGAGATGGCCACACCCACTCCCTCAGTGAGGGCAGTGTTCCAACCTCCCTAAGCCCCGCCCCCTCTCCGCAGGTTACCATGGACTACAGAGGCTGCATTCTGAGGCAAGGGTGTTCCGAGAATGCCAAGGGCAGACATGATGACCTTAAATGATTTCCTCTTGTGTCAGTTTTGGTAAACTTTAGGAGCTAGGAAATGGTCCACTTTACAGAAATGTTCAAATTTACTGGCATTTCATATATTCTCTGCTCTAACATTGTCCTGACTCTTTCTGTATATTCTTTACTTATGTTTTTGTTTTCCTTAATCAAAATGTGTCTTTTAAATCTTTTCAAAGAAGATTCTTTGGACTTACTAAATCACCTGAATTTTATACGTTTTCTGTTGTATTAAGTTCTGCTCATATCTTTATTTAACTTTTTTCTATGTTCTCAGGGTTTATTGTTTTCATCTTCTGATGTCAATTAAAACACTTGGTTATTCATTTTAATAAATCTTTTTACTTATAAAGATGTGAACTTTTGAAGATTCCAGCTTACTTGTACGTTTCTAAGGGTCAGGTCCTCTCCATTGTTGCTGGCCTAAGACTTAGTTCACCATATACCAATGTATATATTGACCTAATTTCCCCTCGACTTTCTGTGATCCCCTACATCTCACCTTTCTTTGCAGACAAGCCATTTGAAATACCCTTAACTTATTTCACAGCCAATAAGTCTTTGAAATAATGGGTATTCTTTAGAGAAATCTTCTTATATAATTAGGCAGAAAATCTAACCTGCCATAGTTTTCAAAACAGCATAATTTCACTCTTCTCAATGATTAATCTGTTGTATTACACAACCTTTGTGTATTTAGCTTTATCAATGACATGTCCTTGAAAAATGTTTTAGAGATCCTACCAGTCTTTGAAAACATCCTTGTGCCTTGTATCAGTTCCAGTTTTATGTATATTTTCTGCCTTGCACCCGATTATTCCTACATCTGATGGATGGCCTTTGGAATCTAATACTGGTATTGATTGTTTTGGCTGATTGTCTCCCCTTGTAGCTGCTTTCTCATTATTGTGTAAATTTAGATCATGAGCTCATGTTTAGCTAAACAGCTGACCTTGTAAGAGGCTTAGGTGTGAACGCTCGTAAGTTTCAGCAGAAAGTCGGCAAAGATTTTTTGTGTCCCTCCAATGAGTGGCCCGCAAGGACCCCGTTTTCTACAAGTGTTGGTCCAATACTCCCTCTAGAGACAGGAGACTCAGACAGGGCTGCTTTGCGGCCCCTGATCTGGGGCAGGGGCAGGGGGCGGCCTGTGGCCCGGGCAGGAGCCTCTCCGCGTGTGTCCCAGGGACCCATCTGCCTGCGAGCCTTGGTCACCTGGCAGGAAGCTACGATGCCCAGACCTATGGTTAGCTGTGCAGCGAGGTGTACTGCGTGGACAGGTTCCACACACACTTCAAGTAAGAGGGCGGCCTGAGTGGAAAGGTGAGAGTTTGGGCAGCTGTGCAGACAAAGAAAGCGCCCTTTGGCCTGGGCCTAAATGCTTGTGACACTCCACTGGGCCTGCCGGGGTCTGAGGGCCCTGCCCTGGGCCCGCTGCTCCCCTGCTCTTTGTTCAGTCACAGCAGAGATAGCCACACCCACTCCCTCAGTGAGGGCAGTGTTCCAACCTCCCTCAGCCCCGCCCCCTTTCCGCAGGTTACCATGGACTACAGAGGCTGCATTCTGAGGCAAGGGCATTCCGAGAATGCCAAGGGCAGACATGATGACCTTAAATGATTTCCTCTTGTGTCAGTTTTGGTAAACTTTAGGAGCTAGGAAATGGTCCACTTGACAGAAATGTTCAAATTTACTGGCATTTCATATATTCTCTGCTCTAACATTGTCCTGACTCTTTCTGTATATTCTTTACTTATGTTTTTGTTTTCCTTAATCAAAGTGTGTCTTTTAAATCTTTTCAAAGAAGATTCTTTGGACTTAATAAATCACCTGAATTTTATACGTTTTCTGTTGTATTAAATTCTGCTCATATATTTATTTAACTTTTTTCTATGTTCTCAGGGTTTATTGTTTTCATCTTCTGATGTCAATTAAAACACTTGGTTATTCATTTTAATAAATCTTTTTACTTATAAAGATTTGAACTTTTGAAGATTCCAGCTTACTTGTACGTTTCTAAGGGTCAGGTCCTCTCCATTGTTGCTGGCCTGAGGCTTAGTTCACCATATAGCAATGTATATATTGACCTATTTTCCCCTAGACTTTCTGTGATCCCCTACATCTCACCTTTATTTGCAGACAAGCCATTTGAAATACACTTAACTTATTTCACAGCCAAAAATCTTTGAAATAATGTGTATTCTTTAGAGAAATCTTCTTATATAATTAGGCAGAAAATCTGACCTGCCATAGTTTTCAAAACAGCATAATTTCACTCTTCTCAATGATTAATCTGTTGTATTACACAACCTTTGTGTATTTAGCTTTATCAATGACATGTCCTTTAAAAATGTTTTAGAGATCCTACCAGTCTTTGAAAACATCCTCGTGCCTTGTTTCAGTTCCAGTTTTATGTATATTTTCTGCCTTGCACCCGATTATTCCTACATCTGATGGATGGTCTTGGGAATCTAATTCTGGTATTGATTGTTTTGGCTGATTGTCTCCCCTTGTAGCTGCTTTCTTCATTATTGTGTAAAGTTAGATCATGAGCTCATGTTTAGCTAAACAGCTGACCTTGTAAGAGGCTTAGGTGTGAACGCTCGTAAGTTTCAGCAGAAAGTCGGCCAAGATTTATTTGTGTCCCTCCAATGAGTGGCCCGCAAGGACCCCATTTTCTACAAGTGTTGGTCCAATACTCCCTCTAGTGGCAGGGGACTCAGAAAGGGCTGCTTTGTGGCCCCCGATCTGGGGCAGGGGCAGTGGGCGCCTTGTGGCCCGGGCAGGAGCCTCTCCGCGTGTGTCCCAGGGACCCATCTGCCTGTGAGTCTCGGTCAACTGGCAGGAAGCTACGATGCCCAGACCTATGGTTAGCTGTGCAGCGAGGTGTACTGCGCGGACAGGTTCCACACACACTTCAAGTAAGAGGGCGGCCTGAGTGGAAAGGTTAGAGTTTGGGCAGCTGTGCAGACAAAGAAAGCGCCCTTTGGCCTGGGCCTAAATGCTTGTGACACTCCACTGGGCCTGCCGGGCTCTGAGGGCCCTGCCCTGGGCCCCCTGCTCCCCTGCCCTTTGTTCAGTCACAGCAGAGATGGCCACACCCACTCCCTCAGTGAGGGCAGTGTTCCAACCTCCCTCAGCTCCGCCCCCTTTCCACAGGTTACCATGGACTACAGAGGCTGCATTCTGAGGCCAGGGCGTTCCGAGAATGCCAAGGGCTGACATGAAGACCTTAAATGATTTCCTCTTGTGTCAGTTTTGTTAAACTTTAGGAGCTAGGAAATGGTACACTTGACAGAAATGTTCAAACTTACTGGCATTTCATATATTCTCTGCTCTAACATTGTCCTGACTCTTTCTGTATATTCTTTACTTATGTTTTTGTTTTCCTTAATCAAAGTGTGTCTTTTAAATCTTTTCAAAGAAGATTCTTTGGACTTACTAAATCACCTGAATTTTATACGTTTTCTGTTGTATTAAGTTCTGCTCATATCTTTATTTAACTTTTTTCTATGTTCTCAGGGTTTATTGTTTTCATCTTCTGATGTCAATTAAAACACTTGGTTATTCATTTTAATAAATCTTTTTACTTATAAAGATTTGAACTTTTGAAGATTCCAGCTTACTTGTACGTTTCTAAGGGTCAGGTCCTCTCCATTGTTGCTGGCCTAAGGCTTAGTTCACCATATAACTATGTATATATTGACCTATTTTCCCCTCGACTTTCTGTGATCCCCTACATCTCACCTTTCTTTGCAGACAAGCCTTTTGAAAAACCCTTAACTTATTTCACAGTCAATAAGGCTTTGAAATAATGTGTATTTTTTAGAGAAATATTCTTATATAATTAGGCAGAAAATCTGACCTGCCATAGTTTTCAAAACAGCATAATTTCACTCTTCTCAATGATTAATCTGTTGTATTACACAACCTTTGTGTATTTAGCTTTATCAATGTCATGTCCTTTAAAAATGTTTTAGAGATCCTACCAGTCTTTGAAAACATCCTCGTGCCTTGTTTCAATTCCAGTTTTATGTATATTTTCTGCCTTGCACCCGATTATACCTACATCTGATGGATGGCCTTGGGAATCTAATTCTGGTATTGATGGTTTTGGCTGATTGTCTCCCCTTGTAGCTGCTTTCTTCATTATTGTGTAAAGTTAGATCATGAGCCCATGTTTAGCTAAACAGCTGACCTTGTAAGAGGCTTAGGTGTGAACGCTCGTAAGTTTCAGCAGAAAGTCGGCCAAGATTTATTTGTGTCCCTCCAATGAGTGGCCCGCAAGGACCCCGTTTTCTACAAGTGTTGGTCCAATACTCCCTCTAGAGGCAGGGGACTCAGACAGGGCTGCTTTGCGGCCCCCGATCTGGGGCAGGGGCAGTGGGCGGCCTGTGGCCCGGTCAGGAGCCTCTCCGCGTGTGTCCCAGGGACCCATCTGCCTGCGAGCCTCGGTCACCTGGCAGGAAGCTACGATGCCCAGACCTATGGTTAGCTGTGCAGCGAAGTGTACTGCGCGGACAGGTTCCACACACACTTCAAGTAAGAGGGCGGCCTGAGTGGAAAGGTGAGAGTTTGGGCAGCTGTGCAGACAAAGAAAGCACCCTTTGGCCTGGGCCTAAATTCTTGTGACACTCCACTGGGCCTGCCAGGCTCTGAGGTCCCTGCGCCTGGCCCCCTGCTACCCTGCCCATTGTTCAGTCACAGCAGAGATGGCCACACCCACTCCCTCAGTGAGGGCAGTGTTCCAACCTCCCTCAGCCCCGCCCCCTATCCTCAGTTAACCATGGACTACAGAGGCTGCATTCTGAGGCCAGGGCATTCCGAAAATGCCAAGGGCAGACATGAAGACCTTTAATGATTTCCTCTTGTGTCAGTTTTGGTAAACTTTAGGAGCTTGGAAATGGTCCACTTGACAGAAATGTTCAAACTTACTGGCATTTCATATATTCTCTGCTCTAACATTGTCCTGACTCTTTCTGTATATTCTTTACTTATGTTTTTGTTTTCCTTAATCAAAGTGTGTCTTTTAAATCTTTTCAAAGAAGATTCTTTGGACTTACTAAATCACCTGAATTTTATACGTTTTCTGTTGTATTAAGTTCTGCTCATATCTTTATTTAACTTTTTTCTATGTTCTCAGGGTTTATTGTTTTCATCTTCTGATGTCAATTAAAACACTTGGTTATTCATTTTACTAAATCTTTTTACTTATAAAGATTTGAACTTTTGAAGATTCCAGCTTACTTGTACGTTTCTAAGGGTCAGGTCCTCTCCATTGTTGCTGGCCTAAGGCTTAGTTCACCATAGAGCAATGTAAATATTGACCTATTTTCCCCTCGACTTTCTGTGATCCCCTACATCTCACCTTTCTTTGAAGACAAGCCATTTGAAATACCCTTAACTTATTTCACAGCCAATAAGTCATTGAAATAATGGGTATTTTTTAGGGAAATCTTCTTATATAATTAGGCAGAAAATCTGACCTGCCATAGTTTTCAAAACAGCATAATTTCACTCTTCTCAATGATTAATCTGTTGTATTACACAACCTTTGTGTATTTAGCTTTATCAATGACATGATCTTTAAAAATGTTTTAGAGATCCTACCAGTCTTTGAAAACATCCTCGTGCCTTGTTTCAGTTCCAGTTTTATGTATATTTTCTGCCTTGCAACCGATTATTCCTACATCTGATGGATGGCCTTGGGAATGTAATTCTGGTATTGATTGTTTTGGCTGAATGTCTCCACTTGTAGCTGCTTTCTTCATTATTGTGTAAAGTTAGACCATGAGCTCATGTTTAGCTAAACAGCTGACCTTGTAAGAGGCTTAGGTGTGTACGCTCGTAAGTTTCAGCAGAAAGTCGGCCAAGATTTATTTGTGTCCCTCCAATGAGTGGCCCGCAAGGACCCCGTTTTCTACAAGTGTTGGTCCAATACTCCCTCTAGAGGCAGGGCACTCAGACAGGGCTGCTTTGCGGGCCCCGATCTGGGGCAGGGGCAGTGGGCGGCCTGTGGCCCGGGCAGGAGCCACTCTGCGTGTGTCCCAGGGACCCATCTGCCTGTGAGCCTCGGTCACCAGGCAGGAAGCTACGATGCCCAGACCTATGGTTAGCTGTGCAGCGAGGTGTACTGCGCGTACAGGTTCCACACACACTTCAAGTAAGAGGGCGGCCTGAGTGGAAAGGTGAGAGTTTGGGCAGCTGTGCAGACAAAGAAAGCGCCCTTTGGCCTGGGCCTAAATGCTTGTGACACTCCACTGGGCCTGCCGGGCTCCGAGGGCCCTGCCCTGGGCCCCCTGCTCCCCTGCTCTTTGTTCAGTCACAGCAGAAATGGCCACACCCACTCCCTCAGTGAGGGCAGTGTTCCAACCTCACTCAGCCCCGCCCCCTCTCCGCAGGTTACCATGGACTACAGAGGCTGCATTCTGAGGCAAGGGCGTTCCGAGAATGCCAAGGGCAGACATGATGACCTTAAATGATTTCCTCTTGTGTCAATTTTGGTAAACTTTAGGAGCTAGGAAATGGTCCACTTTACAGAAATGTTCAAATTTACTGGCATTTCATATATTCTCTGCTCTAACATTGTCCTGACTGTTTCTGTATATTCTTTATTTATGTTTTTGTTTTCCTTAATCAAAGTGTGTCTTTTAAATCTTTTCAAAGAAGATTCTTTGGACTTACTAAATCACCTGAATTTTATACGTTTTCTGTTGTATTAAATTCTGCTCATATATTTATTTAACTTTTTTCTATGTTCTCAGGGTTTATTGTTTTCATCTTCTGATGTCAATTAAAACACTTGGTTATTCATTTTAATAAATCTTTTTACTTATAAAGATTTGAACTTTTGAAGATTCCAGCTTACTTGTACGTTTCTAAGGGTCAGGTCCTCTCCATTGTTGCTGGCCTGAGGCTTAGTTCACCATATAGCAATGTATATATTGACCTATTTTCCCCTCGACTTTCTGTGATCCCCTACATCTCACCTTTCTTTGCAGACAAGCCATTTGAAATACCCTTAACTTATTTCACAGCCAAAAAGTCTTTGAAATAATGGGTATTTTTTAGAGAAATCTTCTTATATAATTAGGCCGAAAATCTGACCTGCCATAGTTTTCAAAACAGCATAATTTCACTCTTCTCAATGATTAATCTGTTGTATTACACAACCTTTGTGTATTTAGCTTTATCAATGACATGTCCTTTAAAAATGTTTTAGAGATCCTACCAGTCTTTGAAAACATCCTCGTGCCTTGTTTCAGTTCCAGTTTTATGTATATTTTCTGCCTTGCACCCGATTATTCCTACATCTGATGGATGGCCTTGGGAATCTAATTCTGGTATTGATTGTTTTGGCTGATTGTCTCCCCTTGTAGCTGCTTTCTTCATTATTGTGTAAAGTTAGATCATGAGCCCATGTTTAGCTAAACAGCTGACCTTGTAAGAGGCTTAGGTGTGAACGCTCGTAAGTTTCAGCAGAAAGTCGACAAAGATTTATTTGTGTCCCTCCAATGAGTGGCCCGCAAGGACCCCGTTTTCTACAAGTGTTGGTCCAATACTCCCTCTAGAGGCAGGGGACTCAGACAGGGCTGCTTTGCGGCCCCCGATCTGGGGCAGGGGCAGTGGGCGGCCTGTGGCCCGGGCAGGAGCCTCTCCGCGTGTGTCCCAGGGACCCATCTGCCTGCGAGCCTCGGTCACCTGGCAGGAAGCTACGATGCCCAGACCTATGGTTAGCTGTGCAGCGAGGTGTACTGCGTGGACAGGTTCCACACACACTTCAAGTAAGAGGGCGGCCTGAGTGGAAAGGTGAGAGTTTGGGCAGCTGTGCAGACAAAGAAAGCACCCTTTGGCCTGGGCCTAAATTCTTGTGACACTCCACTGGGCCTGCCAGGCTCTGAGGTCCCTGCGCCTGGCCCCCTGCTCCCCTGCCCATTGTTCAGTCACAGCAGAGATGGCCACACCCACTCCCTCAGTGAGGGCAGTGTTCCAACCTCCCTCAGCCCCGCCCCCTATCCGCAGTTAACCATGGACTACAGAGGCTGCATTCTGAGGCCAGGGCATTCCGAAAATGCCAAGGGCAGACATGAAGACCTTTAATGATTTCCTCTTGTGTCAGTTTTGGTAAACTTTAGGAGCTTGGAAATGGTCCACTTGACAGAAATGTTCAAACTTACTGGCATTTCATATATTCTCTGCTCTAACATTGTCCTGACTCTTTCTGTATATTCTTTACTTATGTTTTTGTTTTCCTTAATCAAAGTGTGTCTTTTAAATCTTTTCAAAGAAGATTCTTTGGACTTACTAAATCACCTGAATTTTATACGTTTTCTGTTGTATTAAGTTCTGCTCATATCTTTATTTAACTTTTTTCTATGTTCTCAGGGTTTATTGTTTTCATCTTCTGATGTCAATTAAAACACTTGGTTATTCATTTTACTAAATCTTTTTACTTATAAAGATTTGAACTTTTGAAGATTCCAGCTTACTTGTACGTTTCTAAGGGTCAGGTCCTCTCCATTGTTGCTGGCCTTAGGCTTAGTTCACCATAGAGCAATGTAAATATTGACCTATTTTCCCCTCGACTTTCTGTGATCCCCTACATCTCACCTTTCTTTGAAGACAAGCCATTTGAAATAACCTTAACTTATTTCACAGCCAATAAGTCATTGAAATAATGGGTATTTTTTAGGGAAATCTTCTTATATAATTAGGCAGAAAATCTGACCTGCCATAGTTTTCAAAACAGCATAATTTCACTCTTCTCAATGATTAATCTGTTGTATTACACAACCTTTGTGTATTTAGCTTTATCAATGACATGATCTTTAAAAATGTTTTAGAGATCCTACCAGTCTTTGAAAACATCCTCGTGCCTTGTTTCAGTTCCAGTTTTATGTATATTTTCTGCCTTGCAACCGATTATTCCTACATCTGATGGATGGCCTTGGGAATGTAATTCTGGTATTGATTGTTTTGGCTGATTGTCTCCCCTTGTAGCTGCTTTCTTCATTATTGTGTAAAGTTAGACCATGAGCTCATGTTTAGCTAAACAGCTGACCTTGTAAGAGGCTTAGGTGTGAACGCTCGTAAGTTTCAGCAGAAAGTCGGCCAAGATTTATTTGTGTCCCTCCAATGAGTGGCCCGCAAGGACCCCGTTTTCTACAAGTGTTGGTCCAATACTCCCTCTAGAGGCAGGGCACTCAGACAGGGCTGCTTTGCGGGCCCCGATCTGGGGCAGGGGCAGTGGGCGGCCTGTGGCCCGGGCAGGAGCCACTCTGCGTGTGTCCCAGGGACCCATCTGCCTGTGAGCCTCGGTCACCAGGCAGGAAGCTACGATGCCCAGACCTATGGTTAGCTGTGCAGCGAGGTGTACTGCGCGTACAGGTTCCACACACACTTCAAGTAAGAGGGCGGCCTGAGTGGAAAGGTGAGAGTTTGGGCAGCTGTGCAGACAAAGAAAGCGCCCTTTGGCCTGGGCCTAAATGCTTGTGACACTCCACTGGGCCTGCCGGGCTCCGAGGGCCCTGCCCTGGGCCCCCTGCTCCCCTGCTCTTTGTTCAGTCACAGCAGAAATGGCCACACCCACTCCCTCAGTGAGGGCAGTGTTCCAACCTCACTCAGCCCCGCCCCCTCTCCGCAGGTTACCATGGACTACAGAGGCTGCATTCTGAGGCAAGGGCGTTCCGAGAATGCCAAGGGCAGACATGATGACCTTAAATGATTTCCTCTTGTGTCAATTTTGGTAAACTTTAGGAGCTAGGAAATGGTCCACTTTACAGAAATGTTCAAATTTACTGGCATTTCATATATTCTCTGCTCTAACATTGTCCTGACTCTTTCTGTATATTCTTTATTTATGTTTTTGTTTTCCTTAATCAAAGTGTGTCTTTTAAATCTTTTCAAAGAAGATTCTTTGGACTTAATAAATCACCTGAATTTTATACGTTTTCTGTTGTATTAAATTCTGCTCATATATTTCTTTAACTTTTTTCTATGTTCTCAGGGTTTATTGTTTTCATCTTCTGATGTCAATTAAAACACTTGGTTATTCATTTTAATAAATCTTTTTACTTATAAAGATTTGAACTTTTGAAGATTCCAGCTTACTTGTACGTTTCTAAGGGTCAGGTCCTCTCCATTGTTGCTGGCCTGAGGCTTAGTTCACCATATAGCAATGTATATATTGACCTATTTTCCCCTCGACTTTCTGTGATCCCCTACATCTCACCTTTCTTTGCAGACAAGCCATTTGAAATACCCTTAACTTATTTCACAGCCAAAAAGTCTTTGAAATAATGGGTATTTTTTAGAGAAATCTTCTTATATAATTAGGCCGAAAATCTGACCTGCCATAGTTTTCAAAACAGCATAATTTCACTCTTCTCAATGATTAATCTGTTGTATTACACAACCTTTGTGTATTTAGCTTTATCAATGACATGTCCTTTAAAAATGTTTTAGAGATCCTACCAGTCTTTGAAAACATCCTCGTGCCTTGTTTCAGTTCCAGTTTTATGTATATTTTCTGCCTTGCACCCGATTATTCCTACATCTGATGGATGGCCTTGGGAATCTAATTCTGGTATTGATTGTTTTGGCTGATTGTCTCCCCTTGTAGCTGCTTTCTTCATTATTGTGTAAAGTTAGATCATGAGCCCATGTTTAGCTAAACAGCTGACCTTGTAAGAGGCTTAGGTGTGAACGCTCGTAAGTTTCAGCAGAAAGTCGGCCAAGATTTATTTGTGTCCCTCCAATGAGTGGCCCGCAAGGACCCCGTTTCCTACAAGTGTTGGTCCAATACTCCCTCTAGAGGCAGGGGACTCAGACAGGGCTGCTTTGTGGCCCCCGATCTGGGGCAGGGGCAGTGGGCAGCCTGTGGCCCGGGCAGGAGCCTCTCCGCGTGTGTCCCAGGGACCCATCTGCCTGCGAGCCTCGGTCACCTGGCAGGAAGCTACGATGCCCAGACCTATGGTTAGCTGTGCAGCGAGGTGTACTGCGCGGACAGGTTCCACACACACTTCAAGTAAGAGGGCGGCCTGAGTGGAAATGTGAGAGTTTGGGCAGCTGTGCAGACAAAGAAAGCGCCCTTTGGCCTAGGCCTAAATGCTTGTGACACTCCACTGGGCCTGCCGGGCTCTGAGGGCCCTGCCCTGGGCCCCCTGCTCCCCTGCCCTTTGTTCAGTCACAGCAGAGATGGCCACACCCACTCCCTCAATGAGGGCAGTGTCCCAACCTCCCTCAGCCCCGCCCCCTCTCCGCAGGTTACCATGGACTACAGAGGCTGCATTCTGAGGCCAGGGCTTTCGGAGAATGCCAAGGGCAGACATGATGACCTTAAATGATTTCCACTTGTGTCAGTTTTGGTAAACTTTAGGAGCTAGGAAATGGTCCACTTGACAGAAATGTTCAAATTTACTGGCATTTCATATATTCTCTGCTCTAACATTGTCCTGACTCTTTCTGTATATTCTTTACTTATGTTTTTGTTTTCCTTAATCAAAGTGTGTCTTTTAAATCTTTTCAAAGAAGATTCTTTGGACTTACTAAATCACCTGAATTTTATACGTTTTCTGCTGTATTAAGTTCTGCTCATATCTTTATTTAACTTTTTTCTATGTTCTCAGGGTTTATTGTTTTCATCTTCTGATGTCAATTAAAACACTTGGTTATTCATTTTACTAAAACTTTTTACTTATAAAGATTTGAACTTTTGAAGATTCCAGCTTACTTGTACGTTTCTAAGGGTCAGGTCCTCTCCATTGTTGCTGGCCTAAGGCTTAGTTCACCATAGAGCAATGTATATATTGAACTATTTTCCCCTCGACTTTCTGTGATCCCCTACATCTCACCTTTCTTTGAAGACAAGACATTTGAAATACCCTTAACTTATTTCACAGCCAATAAGTCTTTGAAATAATGGGTATTTTTTAGAAAAATCTTCTTATATAATTAGGCAGAAAATCTGACCTGCCATAGTTTTCAAAACAGCATAATTTCACTCTTCTCAATGATTAATCTGTTGTATTACACAACCTTTGTGTATTTAGCTTTATCAATGACATGTCCTTTAAAAATGTTTTAGAGATCCTACCAGTCTTTGAAAACATCCTTGTGCCTTGTATCAGTTCCAGTTTTATGTATATTTTCTGCCTTGCACCCGATTATTCCTACATCTGATGGATGGCCTTGGGAATCTAATACTGGTATTGATTGTTTTGGCTGATTGTCTCCCCTTGTAGCTGCTTTCTCATTATTGTGTAAATTTAGATCATGAGCTCATGTTTAGCTAAACAGCTGACCTTCTAAGAGGCTTAGGTGTGAACGCTCGTAAGTTTCAGCAGAAAGTCGGCCAAGATTTATTTGTGTCCCTCCAATGAGTGGCCCGCAAGGACCCCGTTTTCTACAAGTGTTGGTCCAATACTCCCTCTAGAGGCAGGGCACTCAGACAGGGCTGCTTTGCGGGCCCCGATCTGGGGCAGGGGCAGTGGGCGGCCTGTGGCCCGGGCAGGAGCCACTCTGCGTGTGTCCCAGGGACCCATCTGCCTGTGAGCCTCGGTCACCAGGCAGGAAGCTACGATGCCCAGACCTATGGTTAGCTGTGCAGCGAGGTGTACTGCGCGTACAGGTTCCACACACACTTCAAGTAAGAGGGCGGCCTGAGTGGAAAGGTGAGAGTTTGGGCAGCTGTGCAGACAAAGAAAGCGCCCTTTGGCCTGGGCCTAAATGCTTGTGACACTCCACTGGGCCTGCCGGGCTCCGAGGGCCCTGCCCTGGGCCCCCTGCTCCCCTGCTCTTTGTTCAGTCACAGCAGAAATGGCCACACCCACTCCCTCAGTGAGGGCAGTGTTCCAACCTCACTCAGCCCCGCCCCCTCTCCGCAGGTTACCATGGACTACAGAGGCTGCATTCTGAGGCAAGGGCGTTCCGAGAATGCCAAGGGCAGACATGATGACCTTAAATGATTTCCTCTTGTGTCAATTTTGGTAAACTTTAGGAGCTAGGAAATGGTCCACTTTACAGAAATGTTCAAATTTACTGGCATTTCATATATTCTCTGCTCTAACATTGTCCTGACTCTTTCTGTATATTCTTTATTTATGTTTTTGTTTTCCTTAATCAAAGTGTGTCTTTTAAATCTTTTCAAAGAAGATTCTTTGGACTTACTAAATCACCTGAATTTTATACGTTTTCTGTTGTATTAAATTCTGCTCATATATTTATTTAACTTTTTTCTATGTTCTCAGGGTTTATTGTTTTCATCTTCTGATGTCAATTAAAACACTTGGTTATTCATTTTAATAAATCTTTTTACTTATAAAGATTTGAACTTTTGAAGATTCCAGCTTACTTGTACGTTTCTAAGGGTCAGGTCCTCTCCATTGTTGCTGGCCTGAGGCTTAGTTCACCATATAGCAATGTATATATTGACCTATTTTCCCCTCGACTTTCTGTGATCCCCTACATCTCACCTTTCTTTGCAGACAAGCCATTTGAAATACCCTTAACTTATTTCACAGCCAAAAAGTCTTTGAAATAATGGGTATTTTTTAGAGAAATCTTCTTATATAATTAGGCCGAAAATCTGACCTGCCATAGTTTTCAAAACAGCATAATTTCACTCTTCTCAATGATTAATCTGTTGTATTACACAACCTTTGTGTATTTAGCTTTATCAATGACATGTCCTTTAAAAATGTTTTAGAGATCCTACCAGTCTTTGAAAACATCCTCGTGCCTTGTTTCAGTTCCAGTTTTATGTATATTTTCTGCCTTGCACCCGATTATTCCTACATCTGATGGATGGCCTTGGGAATCTAATTCTGGTATTGATTGTTTTGGCTGATTGTCTCCCCTTGTAGCTGCTTTCTTCATTATTGTGTAAAGTTAGATCATGAGCCCATGTTTAGCTAAACAGCTGACCTTGTAAGAGGCTTAGGTGTGAACGCTCGTAAGTTTCAGCAGAAAGTCGGCCAAGATTTATTTGTGTCCCTCCAATGAGTGGCCCGCAAGGACCCCGTTTCCTACAAGTGTTGGTCCAATACTCCCTCTAGAGGCAGGGGATTCAGACAGGGCTGCTTTGCGGCCCCCGATCTGGGGCAGGGGCAGTGGGCAGCCTGTGGCCCGGGCAGGAGCCTCTCCGCGTGTGTCCCAGGGACCCATCTGCCTGCGAGCCTCGGTCACCTGGCAGGAAGCTACGATGCGCAGACCTATGGTTAGCTGTGCAGCGAGGTGTACTGCGCGGACAGGTTCCACACACACTTCAAGTAAGAGGGCGGCCTGAGTGGAAAGGTGAGAGTTTGGGCAGCTGTGCAGACAAAGAAAGCGCCCTTTGGCCTAGGCCTAAATGCTTGTGACACTCCACTGGGCCTGCCGGGCTCTGAGGGCCCTGCCCTGGGCCCCCTGCTCCCCTGCCCTTTGTTCAGTCACAGCAGAGATGGCCACACCCACTCCCTCAATGAGGGCAGTGTCCCAACCTCCCTCAGCCCCGCCCCCTCTCCGCAGGTTACCATGGACTACAGAGGCTGCATTCTGAGGCCAGGGCTTTCGGAGAATGCCAAGGGCAGACATGATGACCTTAAATGATTTCCACTTGTGTCAGTTTTGGTAAACTTTAGGAGCTAGGAAATGGTCCACTTGACAGAAATGTTCAAATTTACTGGCATTTCATATATTCTCTGCTCTAACATTGTCCTGACTCTTTCTGTATATTCTTTACTTATGTTTTTGTTTTCCTTAATCAAAGTGTGTCTTTTAAATCTTTTCAAAGAAGATTCTTTGGACTTACTAAATCACCTGAATTTTATACGTTTTCTGCTGTATTAAGTTCTGCTCATATCTTTATTTAACTTTTTTCTATGTTCTCAGGGTTTATTGTTTTCATCTTCTGATGTCAATTAAAACACTTGGTTATTCATTTTACTAAAACTTTTTACTTATAAAGATTTGAACTTTTGAAGATTCCAGCTTACTTGTACGTTTCTAAGGGTCAGGTCCTCTCCATTGTTGCTGGCCTAAGGCTTAGTTCACCATAGAGCAATGTATATATTGAACTATTTTCCCCTCGACTTTCTGTGATCCCCTACATCTCACCTTTCTTTGAAGACAAGACATTTGAAATACCCTTAACTTATTTCACAGCCAATAAGTCTTTGAAATAATGGGTATTTTTTAGAAAAATCTTCTTATATAATTAGGCAGAAAATCTGACCTGCCATAGTTTTCAAAACAGCATAATTTCACTCTTCTCAATGATTAATCTGTTGTATTACACAACCTTTGTGTATTTAGCTTTATCAATGACATGTCCTTTAAAAATGTTTTAGAGATCCTACCAGTCTTTGAAAACATCCTTGTGCCTTGTATCAGTTCCAGTTTTATGTATATTTTCTGCCTTGCACCCGATTATTCCTACATCTGATGGATGGCCTTGGGAATCTAATACTGGTATTGATTGTTTTGGCTGATTGTCTCCCCTTGTAGCTGCTTTCTCATTATTGTGTAAATTTAGATCATGAGCTCATGTTTAGCTAAACAGCTGACCTTGTAAGAGGCTTAGGTGTGAACGCTCGTAAGTTTCAGCAGAAAGTCGGCCAAGATTTATTTGTGTCCCTCCAATGAGTGGCCCGCAAGGACCCCGTTTTCTACAAGTGTTGGTCCAATACTCCCTCTAGAGGCAGGAGACTCAGACAGGGCTGCTTTTTGTCCCCAGATCTGGGGCAGGGGCTGTGGGCGGCCTGTGGCCCTGGCAGGAGCCTCTCCGCGTGTGTCCCAGGGACCCATCTGCCTTCGAGCCTCGGTCACCTGGCAGGAAGCTACGATGCCCAGACCTATGGTTAGCTGTGCAGCGAGGTGTACTGCACGGACAGGTTCCACACACACTTCAAGTAAGAGCGCGGCCTGAGTGGAAAAGTGAGAGTTTGGGCAGCTGTGCAGACAAAGAAAGCGCCCTTTGGCCTGGGCCTAAATGCTTGTGACACTCCACTGGGCCTGCCGGGCTCTGAGGGCCCTGCCCTGGGCCCGCTGCTCCCCTGCTCTTTGTTCAGTCACAGCAGAGATGGCCACACCCACTCCCTCAGTGAGGGCAGTGTTCCAACCTCGCTCAGCCCCGCCCCCTCTCCGCAGGTTACCATGGACTACAGAGGCTGCATTCTGAGGCCAGGGCGTTCCGAGAATGCCAAGGGCAGACATGATGACCTTAAATGATTTCCTCTTGTGTCAGGTTTGGTAAACTTTAGGAGCTAGGAAATGGTCCACTTTACAGAAATGTTCAAATTTACTGGCATTTCATATATTCTCTGCTCTAACATTGTCCTGACTGTTTCTGTATATTCTTTATTTATGTTTTTGTTTTCCTTAATCAAAGTGTGTCTTTTAAATCTTTTCAAAGAAGATTCTTTGGACTTAATAAATCACCTGAATTTTATACGTTTTCTGTTGTATTAAATTCTGCTCATATATTTATTTAACTTTTTTCTATGTTCTCAGGGTTTATTGTTTTCATCTTCTGATGTCAATTAAAACACTTGGTTATTCATTTTAATAAATCTTTTTACTTATAAAGATTTGAACTTTTGAAGATTCCAGCTTACTTGTACGTTTCTAAGGGTCAGGTCCTCTCCATTGTTGCTGGCCTGAGGCTTAGTTCACCATATAGCAATGTATATATTGACCTATTTTCCCCTCGACTTTCTGTGATCCCCTACATCTCACCTTTCTTTGCAGACAAGCCATTTGAAATACCCTTAACTTATTTCACAGCCAAAAAGTCTTTGAAATAATGGGTATTTTTTAGAGAAATCTTCTTATATAATTAGGCCGAAAATCTGACCTGCCATAGTTTTCAAAACAGCATAATTTCACTCTTCTCAATGATTAATCTGTTGTATTACACAACCTTTGTGTATTTAGCTTTATCAATGACATGTCCTTTAAAAATGTTTTAGAGATCCTACCAGTCTTTGAAAACATCCTCGTGCCTTGTTTCAGTTCCAGTTTTATGTATATTTTCTGCCTTGCACCCGATTATTCCTACATCTGATGGATGGCCTTGGGAATCTAATTCTTGTATTGATTGTTTTGGCTGATTGTCTCCCCTTGTAGCTGCTTTCTTTATTATTGTGTAAAGTTAGATCATGAGCTCATGTTTAGCTAAACAGCTGACCTTGTAAGAGGCTTAGGTGTGAACGCTCATAAGTTTCAGCAGAAAGTCGGCCAAGATTTATTTGTGTCCCTCCAATGAGTGGCCCGCAAGGACCCCATTTTCTACAAGTGTTGGTCCAATACTCCCTCTAGAGGCAGGGGACTCAGACAGGGCTGCTTTGCGGCCCCCGATCAGGGGCAGGGGCAGTGGGCGGCCTGTGGCCGGGGCAGGAGCCTCTCCGCGTGTGTCCCAGGGACCCATCTGCCTGCGAGCCTCGGTCACCTGGCAGGAAGCTACGATGCCCAGACCTATGGTTAGCTGTGCAGCGAGGTGTACTGCGCGGACAGGTTCCACACACACTTCAAGTAAGAGGGCGGCCTGAGTGGAAAGGTGAGAGTTTGGGCAGCTGTGCAGACAAAGAAAGCACCCTTTGGCCTGGGCCTAAATTCTTGTGACACTCCACTGGGCCTGCCAGGCTCTGAGGTCCCTGCGCCTGGCCCCCTGCATCCCTGCCCGTTGTTCAGTCACAGCAGAGATGGCCACACCCACTCCCTCAGTGAGGGCAGTGTTCCAAACTCCCTCAGCCCCGCCCCCTCTCCGCAGTTAACCATGGACTACAGAGGCTGCATTCTGAGGCCAGGGCGTTCCGAAAATGCCAAGGGCAGACATGAAGACCTTTAATGATTTCCTCTTGTGTCAGTTTTGGTAAACTTTAGGAGCTTGGAAATGGTCCTCTTGACAGAAATGTTCAAACTTACTGGCATTTCATATATTCTCTGCTCTAACATTGTCCTGACTCTTTCTGTATATTCTTTACTTATGTTTTGGTTTTCCTTAATCAAAGTGTGTCTTTTAAATCTTTTCAAAGAAGATTCTTTGGTCTTACTAAATCACCTGAATTTTATACGTTTTCTGTTGTATTAAGTTCTGCTCATATCTTTATTTAACTTTTTTCTATGTTCTCAGGGTTTATTGTTTTCATCTTCTGATGTCAATTAAAACACTTGGTTATTCATTTTACTAAATCTTTTTACTTATAAAGATTTGAACTTTTGAAGATTCCAGCTTACTTGTACGTTTCTAAGGGTCAGGTCCTCTCCATTGTTGCTGTCCTAAGGCTTAGTTCATAATAGAGCAATGTATATATTGATCTATTTTCCCCTCGACTTTCTGTGATCCCCTACATCTCACCTTTCTTTGAAGACAAGCCATTTGAAATACCCTTAACTTATTTCACAGCCAATAAGTCATTGAAATAATGGGTATTTTTTAGAGAAATCTTCTTATATAATTAGGCAGAAAATCTGACCTGCCATAGTTTTCAAAACAGCATAATTTCACTCTTCTCAATGATTAATCTGTTGTATTACACAACCTTTGTGTATTTAGCTTTATCAATGACATGTCCTTTAAAAATGTTTTAGAGATCCTACCAGTCTTTGAAAACATCCTCGTGCCTTGTTTCAGTTCCAGTTTTATGTATATTATCTGCCTTGCACCCGATTATTCCTACATCTGATGGATGGCCTTGGGAATGTAATTCTGGTATTGATTGTTTTGGCTGATTGTCTCCCCATGTAGCTGCTTTCTTCATTATTGTGTAAAGTTAGACCATGAGCTCATGTTTAGCTAAACAGCTGACCTTGTAAGAGGCTTAGGTGTGAACGCTCGTAAGTTTCAGCATAAAGTCGGCAAAGATTTATTTGTGTCCCTCCAATGAGTGGCCCGCAAGGACCCCGTTTTCTACAAGTGTTGGTCCAATACTCCCTCTAGAGGCAGGGCACTCAGACAGGGCTGCTTTGCGGGCCCCGATCTGGGGCAGGGGCAGTGGGCGGCCTGTGGCCCGGGCAGGAGCCACTCTGCGTGTGTCCCAGGGACCCATCTGCCTGTGAGCCTCGGTCACCTGGCAGGAAGCTACGATGCCCAGACCTATGGTTAGCTGTGCAGCGAGGTGTACTGCGCGTACAGGTTCCACACACACTTCAAGTAAGAGGGCGGCCTGAGTGGAAAGGTGAGAGTTTGGGCAGCTGTGCAGACAAAGAAAGCGCCCTTTGGCCTGGGCCTAAATGCTTGTGACACTCCACTGGGCCTGCCGGGCTCTGAGGGCCCTGCCCTGGGCCCCCTGCTCCCCTGCTCTTTGTTCAGTCACAGCAGAAATGGCCACACCCACTCCCTCAGTGAGGGCAGTGTTCCAACCTCCCTCAGCCCCGCCCCCTCTCCGCAGGTTACCATGGACTACAGAGGCTGCATTCTGAGGCAAGGGCGTTCCGAGAATGCCAAGGGCAGACATGATGACCTTAAATGATTTCCTCTTGTGTCAGTTTTGGTAAACTTTAGGAGCTAGGAAATGGTCCACTTGACAGAAATGTTCAAATTTACTGGCATTTCATATATTCTCTGCTCTAACATTGTCCTGACTCTTTCTGTATATTCTTTATTTATGTTTTTGTTTTCCTTAATCAAAGTGTGTCTTTTAAATCTTTTCAAAGAAGATTCTTTGGACTTAATAAATCACCTGAATTTTATACGTTTTCTGTTGTATTAAATTCTGCTCATATATTTCTTTAACTTTTTTCTATGTTCTCAGGGTTTATTGTTTTCATCTTCTGATGTCAATTAAAACACTTGGTTATTCATTTTAATAAATCTTTTTACTTATAAAGATTTGAACTTTTGAAGATTCCAGCTTACTTGTACGTTTCAAAGGGTCAGGTCCTCTCCATTGTTGCTGGCCTGAGGCTTAGTTCACCATATAGCAATGTATATATTGACCTATTTTCCCCTCGACTTTCTGTGATCCCCTACATCTCACCTTTCTTTGCAGACAAGCCATTTGAAATACCCTTAACTTATTTCACAGCCAAAAAGTCTTTGAAATAATGGGTATTTTTTAGAGAAATCTTCTTATATAATTAGGCCGAAAATCTGACCTGCCATAGTTTTCAAAACAGCATAATTTCACTCTTCTCAATGATTAATCTGTTGTATTACACAACCTTTGTGTATTTAGCTTTATCAATGACATGTCCTTTAAAAATGTTTTAGAGATCCTACCAGTCTTTGAAAACATCCTTGTGCCTTGTTTCAGTTCAAGTTTTATGTATATTTTCTGCCTTGCACCCGATTATTCCTACATCTGATGGATGGCCTTGGGAATCTAATTCTGGTATTGATTGTTTTGGCTGATTGTCTCCCCTTGTAGCTGCTTTCTTCATTATTGTGTAAAGTTAGATCATGAGCTCATGTTTAGCTAAACAGCTGACCTTGTAAGAGGCTTAGGTGTGAACGCTCATAAGTTTCAGCAGAAAGTCGGCCAAGATTTATTTGTGTCCCTCCAATGAGTGGCCCGCAAGGACCCCGTTTTCTACAAGTGTTGGTCCAATACTCCCTCTAGAGGCAGGGGACTCAGACAGGGCTGCTTTGCGGCCCCCGATCTGGGGCAGGGGCAGTGGGCGGCCTGTGGCCCGGGCAGGAGCCTCTCCGCGTGTGTACCAGGGACCCATCTGCCTGCGAGCCTCGGTCACCTGGCAGGAAGCTACGATGCCCAGACCTATGGTTAGCTGTGCAGCGAGGTGTACTGCGCGGACAGGTTCCACACACACTTCAAGTAAGAGGGCGGCCTGAGTGGAAAGGTGAGAGTTTGGGCAGCTGTGCAGAGAAAGAAAGCACCCTTTGGCCTGTGCCTAAATTCTTGTGACACTCCACTGGGCCTGCCAGGCTCTGAGGTCCCTGCGCCTGGCCCCCTGCACCCCTGCCCGTTGTTCAGTCACAGCAGAGATGGCCACACCCACTCCCTCAGTGAGGGCAGTGTTCCAACCTCCCTCAGCCCCGCCCCGTCTCCTCAGTTAACCATGGACTACAGAGGCTGCATTCTGAGGCCAGGGCGTTCCGAAAATGCCAAGGGCAGACATGAAGACCTTTAATGATTTCCTCTTGTGTCAGTTTTGGTAAACTTTAGGAGCTTGGAAATGGTCCACTTGACAAAAATGTTCAAACTTACTGGCATTTCATATATTCTCTACTCTAACATTGTCCTGACTCTTTCTGTATATTCTTTACTTATGTTTTTGTTTTCCTTAATCAAAGTGTGTCTTTTAAATCTTTTCAAATAAGATTCTTTGGACTTACTAAATCACCTGAATTTTATACGTTTTCTGTTGTATTAAGTTCTGCTCATATCTTTATTTAACTTTTTTCTATGTTCTCAGGGTTTATTGTTTTCATCTTCTGATGTCAATTAAAACACTTGGTTATTCATTTTACTAAATCTTTTTACTTATAAAGATTTGAACTTTTGAAGATTCCAGCTTACTTGTACGTTTCTAAGGGTCAGGTCCTCTCCATTGTTGCTGGCCTAAGGCTTAGTTCACAATAGAGCAATGTATATATTGATCTATTTTCCCCTCGACTTTCTGTGATCCCCTACATCTCACCTTTCTTTGAAGACAAGCCATTTGAAATACCCTTAACTTATTTCACAGCCAATAAGTCATTGAAATAATGGGTATTTTTTAGAGAAATCTTCTTATATAATTAGGCAGAAAATCTGACCTGCCATAGTTTTCAAAACAGCATAATTTCACTCTTCTCAATGATTAATCTGTTGTATTACACAACCTTTGTGTATTTAGCTTTATCAATGACATGTCATTTAAAAATGTTTTAGAGATCCTACCAGTCTTTGAAAACATCCTCGTGCCTTGTTTCAGTTCCAGTTTTATGTATATTTTCTGCCTTGCACCCGATTATTCCTACATCTGATGGATGGCCTTGGGAATGTAATTCTGGTATTGATTGTTTTGGCTGATTGTCTCCCCTTGTAGCTGCTTTCTTCATTATTGTGTAAAGTTAGACCATGAGCTCATGTTTAGCTAAACAGCTGACCTTGTAAGAGGCTTAGGTGTGAACGCTCGTAAGTTTCAGCAGAAAGTCGGCCAAGATTTATTTGTGTCCCTCCAATGAGTGGCCCGCAAGGACCCCGTTTTCTACAAGTGTTGGTCCAATACTCCCTCTAGAGGCAGGGCACTCAGACAGGGCTGCTTTGCGGGCCCCGATCTGGGGCAGGGGCAGTGGGCGGCCTGTGGCCCGGGCAGGAGCCACTCTGCGTGTGTCCCAGGGACCCATCTGCCTGTGAGCCTCGGTCACCAGGCAGGAAGCTACGATGCCCAGACCTATGGTTAGCTGTGCAGCGAGGTGTACTGCGCGTACAGGTTCCACACACACTTCAAGTAAGAGGGCGGCCTGAGTGGAAAGGTGAGAGTTTGGGCAGCTGTGCAGACAAAGAAAGCGCCCTTTGGCCTGGGCCTAAATGCTTGTGACACTCCACTGGGCCTGCCGGGCTCTGAGGGCCCTGCCCTGGGCCCCCTGCTCCCCTGCTCTTTGTTCAGTCACAGCAGAAATAGCCACACCCACTCCCTCAGTGAGGGCAGTGTTCCAACCTCCCTCAGCCCCGCCCCCTCTCCGCAGGTTACCATGGACTACAGAGGCTGCATTCTGAGGCAAGGGCGTTCCGAGAATGCCAAGGGCAGACATGATGACCTTAAATGATTTCCTCTTGTGTCAGTTTTGGTAAACTTTAGGAGCTAGGAAATGGTCCACTTGACAGAAATGTTCAAATTTACTGGCATTTCATATATTCTCTGCTCTAACATTGTCCTGACTCTTTCTGTATATTCTTTATTTATGTTTTTGTTTTCCTTAATCAAAGTGTGTCTTTTAAATCTTTTCAAAGAAGATTCTTTGGACTTAATAAATCACCTGAATTTTATACGTTTTCTGTTGTATTAAATTCTGCTCATATATTTATTTAACTTTTTTCTATGTTCTCAGGGTTTATTGTTTTCATCTTCTGATGTCAATTAAAACACTTGGTTATTCATTTTAATAAATCTTTTTACTTATAAAGATTTGAACTTTTGAAGATTCCAGCTTACTTGTACGTTTCTAAGGGTCAGGTCCTCTCCATTGTTGCTGGCCTGAGGCTTAGTTCACCATATAGCAATGTATATATTGACCTATTTTCCCCTCGACTTTCTGTGATCCCCTACATCTCACCTTTCTTTGCAGACAAGCCATTTGAAATACCCTTAACTTATTTCACAGCCAAAAAGTCTTTGAAATAATGGGTATTTTTTAGGAATTCTTCTTATATAATTAGGCAGAAAATCTGACCTGCCATAGTTTTCAAAACAGCATAATTTCACTCTTCTCAATGACTAATCTGTGGTATTACACAACCTTTGTGTATTTAGCTTTATCAATGACATGTCCTTTAAAAATGTTTTAGAGATCCTACCAGTCTTTGAAAACATCCTCGTGCCTTGTTTCAGTTCCAGTTTTATGTATATTTTCTGCCTTGCACCCGATTATTCCTACATCTGATGGATGGCCTTGGGAATCTAATTCTGGTATTGATTGTTTTGGCTGATTGTCTCCCCTTGTAGCTGCTTTCTTCATTATTGTGTAAAGTTAGATCATGAGCCCATGTTTAGCTAAACAGCTGACCTTGTAAGAGGCTTAGGTGTGAACGCTCGTAAGTTTCAGCAGAAAGTCGGCCAAGATTTATTTGTGTCCCTCCAATGAGTGGCCCGCAAGGACCCCGTTTTCTACAAGTGTTGGTCCAATACTCCCTCTAGAGGCAGGGGACTCAGACAGGGCTGCTTTGCGGCCCCCGATCTGGGGCAGGGGCAGTGGGCAGCCTGTGGCCCGGGCAGGAGCCTCTCCGCGTGTGTCCCAGGGAGCCATCTGCCTGCGAGCCTCGGTCACCTGGCAGGAAGCTACGATGCCCAGACCTATGGTTAGCTGTGCAGCGAGGTGTACTGCGCGGACAGGTTCCACACACACTTCAAGTAAGAGGGCGGCCTGAGTGGAAAGGTGAGAGTTTGGGCAGCTGTGCAGACAAAGAAAGCGCCCTTTGGCCTGGGCCTAAATGCTTGTGACACTCCACTGGGCCTGCCGGGCTCTGAGGGCCCTGCCCTGGGCCCCCTGCTCCCCTGCCCTTTGTTCAGTCACAGCAGAGATGGCCACACCCACTCCCTCAATGAGGGCAGTGTCCCAACCTCCCTCAGCCCCGCCCCCTCTCCGCAGGTTACCATGGACTACAGAGGCTGCATTCTGAGGCCAGGGCGTTCCGAGAATGCCAAGGGCAGACATGATGACCTTAAATGATTTCCTCTTGTGTCAGTTTTGGTAAACTTTAGGAGCTAGGAAATGGTCCACTTGACAGAAATGTTCAAATTTACTGGCATTTCATATATTCTCTGCTCTAACATTGTCCTGACTCTTTCTGTATATTCTTTACTTATGTTTTTGTTTTCCTTAATCAAAGTGTGTCTTTTAAATCTTTTCAAAGAAGATTCTTTGGACTTACTAAATCACCTGAATTTTATACGTTTTCTGTTGTATTAAGTTCTGCTCATATCTTTATTTAACTTTTTTCTATGTTCTCAGGGTTTATTGTTTTCATCTTCTGATGTCAATTAAAACACTTCGTTATTCATTTTAATAAATCTTTTTACTTATAAAGATTTGAACTTTTGAAGCTTCCAGCTTACTTGTACGTTTCTAAGGGTCAGGTCCTCTCCATTGTTGCTGGCCTAAGGCTTAGTTCACCATATAGCAATGTATATATTGACCTATTTTCCCCTTGACTTTCTGTGATCCCCTACATCTCACCTTTCTTTGTAGACAAGCCATTTGAAATACCCTTAACTTATTTCACAGCCAATAAGGCTTTGAAATAATGTTTATTTTTTAGAGAAATCTTCTTATATAATTAGGCAGAAAATCTGACCTGCCATAGTTTACAAAACAGCATAATTTCACTCTTCTCAGTGATTAATCTGTTGTATTACACAACCTTTGTGTATTTAGCTTTATCAATCACATGTCCTTTAAAAATGTTTTAGAGATCCTACCAGTCTTTGAAAACAACCTTGTGCCTTGTTTCAGTGCCAGTTTTATGTATATTTTCTGCCTTGCACCCGATTATTCCTACATCTGATGGATGGCCTTGGGAATCTAATTCTGGTATTGATTGTTTTGGCTGATTGTCTCCCCTTGTAGCTGCTTTCTTCATTATTGTGTAAATTTAGATCATGAGCTCATGTTTAGCTAAACAGCTGACCTTGTAAGAGGCTTAGGTGTGAACGCTCGTAAGTTTCAGCAGAAAGTCGGCAAAGATTTATTTGTGTCCCTCCAATGCGTGGGCCGCAAGGACCCCGTTTTCTACAAGTGTTGGTCGAATACTCCCTGTAGAGGCAGGAGACTCAGACAGGGCTGCTTTGCGGCCCCCGTTCTGGGGCAGGGGCAGTGGGCGGCCTGTGGCCCGGGCAGGAGCCTCTCCGCGTGTGTCCCAGGGTCCCATCTGCCTGCGAGCCTCGGTCACCTGGCAGGAAGCAACGATGCCCAGACCTATGGTTAGCTGTGCAGCGAGGTGTACTGCGTGGACAGGTTCCACACACACTTCAAGTAAGAGGGCGGCCTGAGTGGAAAGGTGAGTGTTTCGGCAGCTGTGCAGACAAAGAAAGCGCCCTATGGCCTGGGCCTAAATGCTTGTGACACTCCACTGGGCCTGCCGGGCTCTGAGGGCCCTGCCCTGGGCCCCCTGCTCCCCTGCCCTTTGTTCAGTCACAGCAGAGATGGCCACACCCACTCCCTCAGTGAGGGCAGTGTTCCAACCTCGCTCAGCCCCGCCCCCTCTCCACAGGTTACCATGGACTACAGAGGCTGCATTCTGAGGCCAGGGCGTTCCGAGAATGCCAAGGGCAGACATGATGACCTTCAATGATTTCCTCTTGTGTCAGTTTTGGTAAACTTTAGGAGCTAGGAAATGGTCCACTTGACAGAAATGTTCAAATTTACTGGCATTTCATATATTCTCTGCTCTAACATTGTCCTGACTCTTTCTGTATATTCTTTATTTATGTTTTTGTTTTCCTTAATCAAAGTGTGTCTTTTAAATCTTTTCAAAGAAGATTCTTTGGACTTACTAAATCACCTGAATTTTATACGTTTTCTGTTGTATTAAATTCTGCTCATATATTTCTTTAACTTTTTTCTATGTTCTCAGGGTTTATTGTTTTCATCTTCTGATGTCAATTAAAACACTTGGTTATTCATTTTAATAAAACTTTTTACTTATAAAGATTTGAACTTTTGAAGATTCCAGCTTACTTGTACGTTTCTAAGGGTCAGGTCCTCTCCATTGTTGCTGGCCTAAGGCTTAGTTCACCATATAGCAATGTATATATTGACCTATTTTCCCCTCGACTTTCTGTGATCCCCTACATCTCACCTTTCTTTGCAGACAAGCCATTTGAAATACCCTTAACTTATTTCACAGCCAAAAAGTCTTTGAAATAATGGGTATTTTTTAGAGAAATCTTCTTATATAATTAGGCCGAAAATCTGACCTGCCATAGTTTTCAAAACAGCATAATTTCACTCTTCTCAATGATTAATCTGTTGTATTACACAACCTTTGTGTATTTAGCTTTATCAATGACATGTCCTTTAAAAATGTTTTAGAGATCCTACCAGTCTTTGAAAACATCCTCGTGCCTTGTTTCAGTTCCAGTTTTATGTATATTTTCTGCCTTGCACCCGATTATTCCTACATCTGATGGATGGCCTTGGGAATCTAATTCTGGTATTGATTGTTTTGGCTGATTGTCTCCCCTTGTAGCTGCTTTCTTCATTATTGTGTAAAGTTAGATCATGAGCCCATGTTTAGCTAAACAGCTGACCTTGTAAGAGGCTTAGGTGTGAACGCTCGTAAGTTTCAGCAGAAAGTCGGCCAAGATTTATTTGTGTCCCTCCAATGAGTGGCCCGCAAGGACCCCGTTTTCTACAAGTGTTGGTCCAATACTCCCTCTAGAGGCAGGGGACTCAGACAGGGCTGCTTTGCGGCCCCCGATCTGGGGCAGGGGCAGTGGGGGGCCTGTGGCCAGGGCAGGAGCCTCTCCGCGTGTGTCCCAGGGACCCATCTGCCTGCGAGCCTCGGTCACCTGGCAGGAAGCTACGATGCCCAGACCTATGGTTAGCTGTGCAGCGAGGTGTACTGCGCGGACAGGTTCCACACACACTTCAAGTAAGAGGGCGGCCTGAGTGGAAAGGTGAGAGTTTGGGCAGCTGTGCAGACAAAGAAAGCGCCCTTTGGCCTGGGCCTAAATGCTTGTGACACTCCACTGGGCCTGCCGGGCTCTGAGGGCCCTGCCCTGGGCCCCCTGCTCCCCTGCCCTTTGTTCAGTCACAGCAGAGATGGCCACACCCACTCCCTCATTGAGGGCAGTGTCCCAACCTCCCTCAGCCCCGCCCCCTCTCCGCAGGTTACCATGGACTACAGAGGCTGCATTCTGAGGCCAGGGCGTTCCGAGAATGCCAAGGGCAGACATGATGACCTTCAATGATTTCCTCTTGTGTCAGTTTTGGTAAACTTTAGGAGCTAGGAAATGGTCCACTTGACAGAAATGTTCAAATTTACTGGCATTTCATATATTCTCTGCTCTAACATTGTCCTGACTCTTTCTGTATATTCTTTACTTATGTTTTTGTTTTCCTTAATCAAAGTGTGTCTTTTAAATCTTTTCAAAGAAGATTCTTTGGACTTACTAAATCACCTGAATTTTATACGTTTTCTGTTGTATTAAGTTCTGCTCATATCTTTATTTAACTTTTTTCTATGTTCTCAGGGTTTATTGTTTTCATCTTCTGATGTCAATTAAAACACTTGGTTATTCATTTTAATAAATCTTTTTACTTATAAAGATTTGAACTTTTGAAGCTTCCAGCTTACTTGTACGTTTCTAAGGGTCAGGTCCTCTCCATTGTTGCTGGCCTAAGGCTTAGTTCACCATATAGCAATGTATATATTGACCTATTTTCCCCTCGACTTTCTGTGATCCCCTACATCTCACCTTTCTTTGTAGACAAGCCTTTTGAAATACCCTTAACTTATTTCACAGCCAATAAGGCTTTGAAATAATGTTTATTTTTTAGAGAAATCTTCTTATATAATTAGGCAGAAAATCTGACCTGCCATAGTTTACAAAACAGCATAATTTCACTCTTCTCAGTGATTAATCTGTTGTATTACACAACCTTTGTGTATTTAGCTTTATCAATCACATGTCCTTTAAAAATGTTTTAGAGATCCTACCAGTCTTTGAAAACAACCTTGTGCCTTGTTTCAGTGCCAGTTTTATGTATATTTTCTGCCTTGCACCCGATTATTCCTACATCTGATGGATGGCCTTGGGAATCTAATTCTGGTATTGATTGTTTTGGCTGATTGTCTCCCCTTGTAGCTGCTTTCTTCATTATTGTGTAAATTTAGATCATGAGCTCATGTTTAGCTAAACAGCTGACCTTGTAAGAGGCTTAGGTGTGAACGCTCGTAAGTTTCAGCAGAAAGTCGGCAAAGATTTATTTGTGTCCCTCCAATGCGTGGGCCGCAAGGACCCCGTTTTCTACAAGTGTTGGTCGAATACTCCCTGTAGAGGCAGGAGACTCAGACAGGGCTGCTTTGCGGCCCCCGTTCTGGGGCAGGGGCAGTGGGCGGCCTGTGGCCCGGGCAGGAGCCTCTCCGCGTGTGTCCCAGGGTCCCATCTGCCTGCGAGCCTCGGTCACCTGGCAGGAAGCAACGATGCCCAGACCTATGGTTAGCTGTGCAGCGAGGTGTACTGCGCGGACAGGTTCCACACACACTTCAAGTAAGAGGGAGGCCTGAGTGGAAAGGTGAGAGTTTCGGCAGCTGTGCAGACAAAGAAAGCGCCCTATGGCCTGGGCCTAAATGCTTGTGACACTCCACTGGGCCTGCCGGGCTCTGAGGGCCCTGCCCTGGGCCCCCTGCTCCCCTGCCCTTTGTTCAGTCACAGCAGAGATGGCCACACCCACTCCCTCAGTGAGGGCAGTGTTCCAACCTCGCTCAGCCCCGCCCCCTCTCCACAGGTTACCATGGACTACAGAGGCTGCATTCTGAGGCCAGGGCGTTCCGAGAATGCCAAGGGCAGACATGATGACCTTCAATGATTTCCTCTTGTGTCAGTTTTGGTAAACTTTAGGAGCTAGGAAATGGTCCACTTGACAGAAATGTTCAAATTTACTGGCATTTCATATATTCTCTGCTCTAACATTGTCCTGACTCTTTCTGTATATTCTTTATTTATGTTTTTGTTTTCCTTAATCAAAGTGTGTCTTTTAAATCTTTTCAAAGAAGATTCTTTGGACTTAATAAATCACCTGAATTTTATACGTTTTCTGTTGTATTAAATTCTGCTCATATATTTCTTTAACTTTTTTCTATGTTCTCAGGGTTTATTGTTTTCATCTTCTGATGTCAATTAAAACACTTGGTTATTCATTTTAATAAAACTTTTTACTTATAAAGATTTGAACTTTTGAAGATTCCAGCTTACTTGTACGTTTCTAAGGGTCAGGTCCTCTCCATTGTTGCTGGCCTAAGGCTTAGTTCACCATATAGCAATGTATATATTGACCTATTTTCCCCTCGACTTTCTGTGATCCCCTACATCTCACCTTTCTTTGCAGACAAGCCATTTGAAATACCCTTAACTTATTTCACAGCCAAAAAGTCTTTGAAATAATGGGTATTTTTTAGAGAAATCTTCTTATATAATTAGGCCGAAAATCTGACCTGCCATAGTTTTCAAAACAGCATAATTTCACTCTTCTCAATGATTAATCTGTTGTATTACACAACCTTTGTGTATTTAGCTTTATCAATGACATGTCCTTTAAAAATGTTTTAGAGATCCTACCAGTCTTTGAAAACATCCTCGTGCCTTGTTTCAGTTCCAGTTTTATGTATATTTTCTGCCTTGCACCCGATTATTCCTACATCTGATGGATGGCCTTGGGAATCTAATTCTGGTATTGATTGTTTTGGCTGATTGTCTCCCCTTGTAGCTGCTTTCTTCATTATTGTGTAAAGTTAGATCATGAGCCCATGTTTAGCTAAACAGCTGACCTTGTAAGAGGCTTAGGTGTGAACGCTCGTAAGTTTCAGCAGAAAGTCGGCCAAGATTTATTTGTGTCCCTCCAATGAGTGGCCCGCAAGGACCCCGTTTTCTACAAGTGTTGGTCCAATACTCCCTCTAGAGGCAGGGGACTCAGACAGGGCTGCTTTGCGGCCCCCGATCTGGGGCAGGGGCAGTGGGGGGCCTGTGGCCCGGGCAGGAGCCTCTCCGCGTGTGTCCCAGGGACCCATCTGCCTGCGAGCCTCGGTCACCTGGCAGGAAGCTACGATGCCCAGACCTATGGTTAGCTGTGCAGCGAGGTGTACTGCGCGGACAGGTTCCACACACACTTCAAGTAAGAGGGCGGCCTGAGTGGAAAGGTGAGAGTTTGGGCAGCTGTGCAGACAAAGAAAGCGCCCTTTGGCCTGGGCCTAAATGCTTGTGACACTCCACTGGGCCTGCCGGGCTCTGAGGGCCCTGCCCTGGGCCCCCTGCTCCCCTGCCCTTTGTTCAGTCACAGCAGAGATGGCCACACCCACTCCCTCAATGAGGGCAGTTTCCCAACCTCCCTCAGCCCCGCCCCCTCTCCGCAGGTTACCATGGACTACAGAGGCTGCATTCTGAGGCCAGGGCGTTCCGAGAATGCCAAGGGCAGACATGATGACCTTAAATGATTTCCTCTTGTGTCAGTTTTGGTAAACTTTAGGAGCTAGGAAATGGTCCACTTGACAGAAATGTTCAAATTTACTGGCATTTCATATATTCTCTGCTCTAACATTGTCCTGACTCTTTCTGTATATTCTTTACTTATGTTTTTTTTTCCTTAATCAAAGTGTGTCTTTTAAATCTTTTCAAAGAAGATTCTTTGGACTTACTAAATCACCTGAATTTTATACGTTTTCTGTTGTATTAAGTTCTGCTCATATATTTATTTAACTTTTTTCTATGTTCTCAGGGTTTATTGTTTTCATCTTCTGATGTCAATTAAAACACTTGGTTATTCATTTTAATAAATCTTTTTACTTATAAAGATTTGAACTTTTGAAGCTTCCAGCTTACTTGTACGTTTCTAAGGGTCAGGTCCTCTCCATTGTTGCTGGCCTAAGGCTTAGTTCACCATATAGCAATGTATATATTGACCTATTTTCCCCTTGACTTTCTGTGATCCCCTACATCTCACCTTTCTTTGCAGACAAGCCATTTGAAATACCCTTAACTTATTTCACAGCCAATAAGGCTTTGAAATAATGTTTATTTTTTAGAGAAATCTTCTTATATAATTAGGCAGAAAATCTGACCTGCCATAGTTTTCAAAACAGCATAATTTCACTCTTCTCAGTGATTAATCTGTTGTATTACACAACCTTTGTGTATTTAGCTTTATCAATCACATGTCCTTTAAAAATGTTTTAGAGATCCTACCAGTCTTTGAAAACAACCTTGTGCCTTGTTTCAGTGCCAGTTTTATGTATATTTTCTGCCTTGCACCCGATTATTCCTACATCTGATGGATGGCCTTGGGAATCTAATTCTGGTATTGATTGTTTTGGCTGATTGTCTCCCCTTCTAGCTGCTTTCTTCATTATTGTGTAAATTTAGATCATGAGCTCATGTTTAGCTAAACAGCTGACCTTGTAAGAGGCTTAGGTGTGAACGCTCGTAAGTTTCAGCAGAAAGTCGGCCAAGATTTATTTGTTTCCCTCCAATGCGTGGGCCGCAAGGACCCCGTTTTCTACAAGTGTTGGTCCAATACTCCCTCTAGAGGCAGGAGACTCAGACAGGGCTGCTTTGCGGCCCCCGTTCTGGGGCAGGGGCAGTGGGCGGCCTGTGGCCCGGGCAGGAGCCTCTCTGCGTGTGTCCCAGGGTCCCATCTGCCTGCGAGCCTCGGTCACCTGGCAGGAAGCTACGATGCCCAGACCTATGGTTAGCTGTGCAGCGAGGTGTACTGCGCGGACAGGTTCCACACACACTTCAAGTAAGAGGGCGGCCTGAGTGGAAAGGTGAGAGTTTCGGCAGCTGTGCAGACAAAGAAAGCGCCCTTTGGCCTGGGCCTAAATGCTTGTGACACTCCACTGGGCCTGCCGGGCTCTGAGGGCCCTGCCCTGGGCCCCCTGCTCCCCTGCCCTTTGTTCAGTCACAGCAGAGATGGCCACACCCACTCCCTCAGTGAGGGCAGTGTTCCAACCTCGCTCAGCCCCGCCCCCTCTCCACAGGTTACCATGGACTACAGAGGCTGCATTCTGAGGCCAGGGCGTTCCGAGAATGCCAAGGGCAGACATGATGACCTTCAATGATTTCCTCTTGTGTCAGTTTTGGTAAACTTTAGGAGCTAGGAAATGGTCCACTTGACAGAAATGTTCAAATTTACTGGCATTTCATATATTCTCTGCTCTAACATTGTCCTGACTCTTTCTGTATACTCTTTACTTATGTTTTTGTTTTTCTTAATCAAAGTGTGTCTTTTAAATCTTTTCAAAGAAGATTCTTTGGACTTACTATATCACCTGGATTTTATACGTTTTCTGTTGTATTAAGTTCTGCTCATATCTTTATTTAACTTTTTTCTATGTTCTCAGGGTTTATTGTTTTCATCTTCTGATGTCAATTAAAACAATTGGTTATTCATTTTAATAAATCTTTTTACTTATAAAGATTTGAACTTTTGAAGATTCCAGCTTACTTGTACGTTTCTAAGGGTCAGGTCCTCTCCATTGTTGCTGGCCTGAGGCTTAGTTCACCATATAGCAATATATATATTGACCTATTTTCCCCTAGACTTTCTGTGATCGCCTACATCTCACCTTTCTTTGCAGACAAGCCATTTGAAATACCCTTAAGTTATTTCACAGCCAATAAGGCTTTGAAATAATGTGTATTTTTTAGAGAAATCTTCTTATATAATTAGGCAGAAAATCTGACCTGCCATAGTTTTCAAAACAGCATAATTTCACTCTTCTCAATGATTAATCTGTTGTATTACACAACCTTTGTGTATTTAGCTTTATCAATGACATGTCCTTTAAAAATGTTTTAGAGATCCTACCAGTCTTTGAAAACATCCTCGTGCCTTGTTTCAGTTCCAGTTTTATGTATATTTTCTGCCTTGCACCCGATTATTCCTACATCTGATGGATGGCCTTGGGAATCTAATTCTGGTATTGATTGTTTTGGCTGATTGTCTCCCCTTGTAGCTGCTTTCTTCATTATTGTGTAAAGTTAGATCATGAGCTCATGTTTAGCTAAACAGCTGACCTTGTAAGAGGCTTAGGGGTGAACGCTCATAAGTTTCAGCAGAAAGTCGGCCAAGATTTATTTGTGTCCCTCCAATGAGTGGCCCGCAAGGACCCCGTTTTCTACAAGTGTTGGTCCAATACTCCCTCTAGAGGCAGGGGACTCAGACAGGGCTGCTTTGCGGCCCCCGATCTGGGGCAGGGGCAGTGGGCGGCCTGTGGCCCGGGCAGGAGCCTCTCCGCGTGTGTCCCAGGGACCCATCTGCCTGCGAGCCTCGGTCACCTGGCAGGAAGCTACGATGCCCAGACCTATGGTTAGCTGTGCAGCGAGGTGTACTGCGCGTACAGGTTCCACACACACTTCCAGTAAGAGGGCGGCCTGAGTGGAAAAGTGAGAGTTTGGGCAGCTGTGCAGACAAGAAAGCGCCCTTTGGCCTGGGCCTAAATGCTTGTGACACTCCACTGGGCCTGCCGGGTTCTGAGGGCCCTGCCCTGGGCCCACTGCTCCCCTGCCCTTTGTTCAGTCACAGCAGAGATGGCCACACCCACTCCCTCAATGAGGGCAGTGTCCCAACCTCCCTCAGCCCCGCCCCCTCTCCGCAGGTTACCATGGACTACAGAGGCTGCATTCTGAGGCCAGGGCGTTCCGAGAATGCCAAGGGCAGACATGATGACCTTAAATGATTTCCTCTTGTGTCAGTGTTGGTAAACTTTAGGAGCTAGGAAATGGTCCACTTGACAGAAATGTTCAAATTTACTGGCATTTCATATATTCTCTGCTCTAACATTGTCCTGACTCTTTCTGTATACTCTTTACTTATGTTTTTGTTTTCCTTAATCAAAGTGTGTCTTTTAAATCTTTTCAAAGAAGATTCTTTGGACTTAATAAATCACCTGAATTTTATACGTTTTCTGTTGTATTAAATTCTGCTCATATATTTCTTTAACTTTTTTCTATGTTCTCAGGGTTTATTGTTTTCATCTTCTGATGTCAATTAAAACACTTGGTTATTCATTTTAATAAAACTTTTTACTTATAAAGATTTGAACTTTTGAAGATTCCAGCTTACTTGTACGTTTCTAAGGGTCAGGTCCTCTCCATTGTTGCTGGCCTGAGGCTTAGTTCACCATATAGCAATGTATATATTGACCTATTTTCCCCTAGACTTTCTGTGATCGCCTACATATCACCTTTCTTTGCAGACAAGCCATTTGAAATACCCTTAACTTATTTCACAGCCAATAAGGCTTTGAAATAAAGTTTATTTTTTAGAGAAATCTTCTTATATAATTAGGCAGAAAATCTGACCTGCCATAGTTTTCAAAACAGCATAATTTCACTCTTCTCAATGATTAATGTGTTGTATTACACAACCTTTGTGTATTTAGCTTTATCAATCACATGTCCTTTAAAAATGTTTTAGAGATCCTACCAGTCTTTGAAAACATCCTCGTGCCTTGTTTCAGTTCCACTTTTATGTATATTTTCTGCCTTGCACCCAATTATTCCTACATCTGATGGATGGCCTTGGGAATCTAATTCTTGTATTGATTGTTTTGGCTGATTGTCTCCCCTTGTAGCTGCTTTCTTCATTATTGTGTAAATTTAGATCATGAGCCCATGTTTAGCTAAACAGCTGACCTTGTAAGAGGCTTAGGTGTGAACGCTCGTAAGTTTCAGCAGAAAGTCGGCCAAGGTTTATTTGTGTCCCTCCAATGAGTGGCCCGCATGGACCCCGTTTTCTACAAGTGTTGGTCCAATACTCCCTCTAGAGGCAGGGGACTCAGACAGGGCTGCTTTGCGGCCCCCGATCTGGGGCAGGGGCAGTGGGCGGCCTGTGGCCCGGGCAGGAGCCTCTCCGCGTGTGTCCCAGGGACCCATCTGCCTGCGAGCCTCGGTCACCTGGCAGGAAGCTACGATGCCCAGACCTATGGTTAGCTGTGCAGCGAGGTGTACTGCGCGGACAGGTTCCACACACACTTCAAGTAAGTGGGCGGCCTGAGTGGAAAGGTGAGAGTTTGGGCAGCTGTGCAGACAAAGAAAGCACCCTTTGGCCTGGGCCTAAATTCTTGTGACACTCCACTGGGCCTGCCAGGCTCTGAGGTCCCTGCGCCTGGCCCCCTGCTCCCCTGCCCGTTGTTCAGTCACAGCAGAGATGGCCACACCCACTCCCTCAGTGAGGGCAGTGTTCCAACCTCCCTCAGCCCCGCCCCCTCTCCGTAGTTAACCATGGACTACAGAGGCTGCATTCTGAGACCAGGGCGTTCCGAGAATGCCAAGGGCAGACATGAAGACCTTTAATGATTTCCTCTTGTGTCAGTTTTGGTAAACTTTAGGAGCTTGGAAATGGTCCACTTGACAGAAATGTTCAAACTTACTGGCATTTCATATATTCTCTGCTCTAACATTGTCCTGACTCTTTCTGTATATTCTTTACTTATGTTTTTGTTTTCCTTAATCAAAGTGTGTCTTTTAAATCTTTTCAAAGAAGATTCTTTGGACTTACTAAATCACCTGAATTTTATACGTTTTCTGTTGTATTAAGTTCTGCTCATATCTTTATTTAACTTTTTTCTATGTTCTCAGGGTTTATTGTTTTCATCTTCTGATGTCAATTAAAACACTTGGTTATTCATTTTACTAAATCTTTTTACTTATAAAGATTTGAACTTTTGAAGATTCCAGCTTACTTGTACGTTTCTAAGGGTCAGGTCCTCTCCATTGTTGCTGGCCTAAGGCTTAGTTCACCATAGAGTAATGTATATATTGACCTATTTTCCCCTCGACTTTCTGTGATCCCCTACATCTCACCTTTCTTTGAAGACAAGCCATTTGAAATACCCTTAACTTATTTCACAGCCAATAAGTCTTTGAAATAATGGGTATTTTTTAGAGAAATCTTCTTATATAATTAGGCAGAAAATCTGACCTGCCATAGTTTTCAAAACAGCATAATTTCACTCTTCTCAATGATTAATCTGTTGTATTACACAACCTTTGTGTATTTAGCTTTATCAATGACATGTTCTTTAAAAATGTTTTAGAGATCCTACCAGTCTTTGAAAACATCCTCTTGCCTTGTTTCAGTTCCAGTTTTATGTATATTTTCTGCCTTGCACCCGATTATTCCTACATCTTATGGATGGCCTTGGGAATCTAATTCTGGTATTGATTGTTTTGGCTGATTGTCTCCCCTTGTAGCTGCTTTCTTCATTATTGTGTAAAGTTAGATCATGAGCTCATGTTTAGCTAAACAGCTGACCTTGTAAGAGGCTTAGGTGTGAACGCTCATAAGTTTCAGCAGAAAGTCGGCCAAGATTTATTTGTGTCCCTCCAATGAGTGGCCCGCAAGGACCCCGTTTTCTACAAGTGTTGGTCCAATACTCCCTCTAGAGGCAGGGGACTCAGACAGGGCTGCTTTGCGGCCCCCGATCTGGGGCAGGGGCAGTGGGCGGCCTGTGGCCCGGGCAGGAGCCTCTCCGCGTGTGTCCCAGGGAGCCATCTGCCTGCGAGCCTCGGTCACCTGGCAGGAAGCTACGATGCCCAGACCTATGGTTAGCTGTGCAGCGAGGTGTACTGCGCGGACAGGTTCCACACACACTTCAAGTAAGAGGGCGGCCTGAGTGGAAAGGTGAGAGTTTGGGCAGCTGTGCAGACAAAGAAAGCGCCCTTTGGCCTGGGCCTAAATGATTGTGACACTCCACTGGGCCTGCCGGGCTCTGAGGGCCCTGCCCTGGGCCCCCTGCTCCCCTGCCCTTTGTTCAGTCACAGCAGAGATGGCCACACCCACTCCCTCAATGAGGGCAGTGTCCCAACCTCCCTCAGCCCCGCCCCCTCTCCGCAGGTTACCATGGACTACAGAGGCTGCATTCTGAGGCCAGGGCGTTCCAAGAATGCCAAGGGCAGACATGATGACCTTAAATGATTTCCTCTTGTGTCAGTTTTGGTAAACTTTAGGAGCTAGGAAATGGTCCACTTGACAGAAATGTTCAAATTTACTGGCATTTCATATATTCTCTGCTCTAACATTGTCCTGACTCTTTCTGTATATTCTTTACTTATGTTTTTGTTTTCCTTAATCAAAGTGTGTCTTTTAAATCTTTTCAAAGAAGATTCTTTGGACTTACTAAATCACCTGAATTTTATACGTTTTCTGTTGTATTAAGTTCTGCTCATATCTTTATTTAACTTTTTTCTATATTCTCAGGGTTTATTGTTTTCATCTTCTGATGTCAATTAAAACACTTGGTTATTCATTTTAATAAATCTTTTTACTTATAAAGATTTGAACTTTTGAAGCTTCCAGCTTACTTGTACGTTTCTAAGGGTCAGGTCCTCTCCATTGTTGCTGGCCTAAGGCTTAGTTCACCATATAGCAATGTATATATTGACCTATTTTCCCCTTGACTTTCTGTGATCCCCTACATCTCACCTTTCTTTGCAGACAAGCCATTTGAAATACCCTTAACTTATTTCACAGCCAATAAGGCTTTGAAATAATGTTTATTTTTTAGAGAAATCTTCTTATATAATTAGGCAGAAAATCTGACCTGCCATAGTTTTCAAAACAGCATAATTTCACTCTTCTCAGTGATTAATCTGTTGTATTACACAACCTTTGTGTATTTAGCTTTATCAATCACATGTCCTTTAAAAATGTTTTAGAGATCCTACCAGTCTTTGAAAACAACCTTGTGCCTTGTTTCCGTGCCAGTTTTATGTATATTTTCTGCCTTGCACCCGATTATTCCTACATCTGATGGATGGCCTTGGGAATCTAATTCTGGTATTGATTGTTTTGGCTGATTGTCTCCCCTTGTAGCTGCTTTCTTCATTATTGTGTAAAGTTAGATCATGAGCTCATGTTTAGCTAAACAGCTGACCTTGTAAGAGGCTTAGGTGTGAACGCTCATAAGTTTTAGCAGAAAGTCGGCCAAGATTTATTTGTGTCCCTCCAATGAGTGGCCCGCAAGGACCCCGTTTTCTACAAGTGTTGGTCCAATACTCCCTCTAGAGGCAGGGGACTCAGACAGGGCTGCTTTGCGGCCCCCGATCTGGGGCAGGGGCAGTGGGCAGCCTGTGGCCCGGGCAGGAGCCTCTCCGCGTGTGTCCCAGGGACCCATCTGCCTGCGAGCCTCGGTCACCTGGCAGGAAGCTACGATGCCCAGACCTATGGTTAGCTGTGCAGCGAGGTGTACTGCGCGGACAGGTTCCACACACACTTCAAGTAAGAGGGCGGCCTGAGTGGAAAGGTGAGAGTTTGGGCAGCTGTGCAGACAAAGAAAGCGCCCTTTGGCCTGGGCCTAATGCTTGTGACACTCCACTGGGCCTGCCGGGCTCTGAGGGCCCTGCCCTGGGCCCCCTGCTCCCCTGCCCTTTGTTCAGTCACAGCAGAGATGGCCACACCCACTCCCTCAATGAGGGCAGTGTCCCAACCTCCCTCAGCCCCGCCCCCTCTCCGCAGGTTACCATGGACTACAGAGGCTGCATTCTGAGGCCAGGGCGTTCCGAGAATGCCAAGGGCAGACATGATGACCTTAAATGATTTCCTCTTGTGTCAGTTTTGGTAAACTTTAGGAGCTAGGAAATGGTCCACTTTACAGAAATGTTCAAATTTACTGGCATTTCATATATTCTCTGCTCTAACATTGTCCTGACTCTTTCTGTATATTCTTTACTTATGTTTTTGTTTTCCTTAGTCAAAGTGTGTCTTTTAAATCTTTTCAAAGAAGATTCTTTGGACTTACTAAATCACCTGAATTTTATACGTTTTCTGTTGTATTAAGTTCTGCTCATATCTTTATTTAACTTTTTTCTATGTTCTCAGGGTTTATTGTTTTCATCTTCTGATGTCAATTAAAACACTTGGTTATTCATTTTAATAAATCTTTTTACTTATAAAGATTTGAACTTTTGAAGATTCCAGCTTACTTGTACGTTTCTAAGGGTCAGGTCCTCTCCATTGTTGCTGGCCTGAGGCTTAGTTCACCATATAGCAATGTATATATTGACCTATTTTCCCCTCGACTTTCTGTGATCCCCTACATCTCACCTTTCTTTGCAGACAAGCCATTTGAAATACCCTTAACTTATTTCACAGCCAAAAAGTCTTTGAAATAATGGGTATTTTTTAGAGAAATCTTCTTATATAATTAGGCAGAAAATCTGACCTGCCATAGTTTTCAAAACAGCATAATTTCACTCTTCTCAGTGATTAATCTGTTGTATTACACAACCTTTGTGTATTTAGCTTTATCAATTACATGTCCTTTAAAAATGTTTTAGAGATCCTACCAGTCTTTGAAAACAACCTTGTGCCTTGTTTCAGTGCCAGTTTTATGTATATTTTCTGCCTTGCACCCGATTATTCCTACATCTGATGGATGGCCTTGGGAATCTAATTCTGGTATTGATTGTTTTGGCTGATTGTCTCCCCTTGTAGCTGCTTTCTTCATTATTGTGTAAATTTAGATCATGAGCTCATGTTTAGCTAAACAGCTGACCTTGTAAGAGGCTTAGGTGTGAACGCTCGTAAGTTTCAGCAGAAAGTCGGCCAAGATTTATTTGTGTCCCTCCAATGCGTGGGCCGCAAGGACCCCGTTTTCTACAAGTGTTGGTCCAATACTCCCTCTAGAGGCAGGAGACTCAGACAGGGCTGCTTTGCGGCCCCCGTTCTGGGGCAGGGGCAGTGGGCGGCCTGTGGCCCGGGCAGGAGCCTCTCTGCGTGTGTCCCAGGGTCCCATCTGCCTGCGAGCCTCGGTCACCTGGCAGGAAGCTACGATGCCCAGACCTATGGTTAGCTGTGCAGCGAGGTGTACTGCGCGGACAGGTTCCACACACACTTCAAGTAAGAGGGCGGCCTGAGTGGAAAGGTGAGAGTTTCGGCAGCTGTGCAGACAAAGAAAGCGCCCTTTGGCCTGGGCCTAAATGCTTGTGACACTCCACTGGGCCTGCCGGGCTCTGAGGGCCCTGCCCTGGGCCCCCTGCTCCCCTGCCCTTTGTTCAGTCACAGCAGAGATGGCCACACCCACTCCCTCAGTGAGGGCAGTGTTCCAACCTCGCTCAGCCCCGCCCCCTCTCCACAGGTTACCATGGACTACAGAGGCTGCATTCTGAGGCCAGGGCGTTCCGAGAATGCCAAGGGCAGACATGATGACCTTCAATGATTTCCTCTTGTGTCAGTTTTGGTAAACTTTAGGAGCTAGGAAATGGTCCACTTGACAGAAATGTTCAAATTTACTGGCATTTCATATATTCTCTGCTCTAACATTGTCCTGACTCTTTCTGTATACTCTTTACTTATGTTTTTGTTTTTCTTAATCAAAGTGTGTCTTTTAAATCTTTTCAAAGAAGATTCTTTGGACTTACTATATCACCTGGATTTTATACGTTTTCTGTTGTATTAAGTTCTGCTCATATCTTTATTTAACTTTTTTCTATGTTCTCAGGGTTTATTGTTTTCATCTTCTGATGTCAATTAAAACAATTGGTTATTCATTTTAATAAATCTTTTTACTTATAAAGATTTGAACTTTTGAAGATTCCAGCTTACTTGTACGTTTCTAAGGGTCAGGTCCTCTCCATTGTTGCTGGCCTGAGGCTTAGTTCACCATATAGCAATGTATATATTGACCTATTTTCCCCTAGACTTTCTGTGATCGCCTACATCTCACCTTTCTTTGCAGACAAGCCATTTGAAATACCCTTAAGTTATTTCACAGCCAATAAGGCTTTGAAATAATGTGTATTTTTTAGAGAAATCTTCTTATATAATTAGGCAGAAAATCTGACCTGCCATAGTTTTCAAAACAGCATAATTTCACTCTTCTCAATGATTAATCTGTTGTATTACACAACCTTTGTGTATTTAGCTTTATCAATGACATGTCCTTTAAAAATGTTTTAGAGATCCTACCAGTCTTTGAAAACATCCTCGTGCCTTGTTTCAGTTCCAGTTTTATGTATATTTTCTGCCTTGCACCCGATTATTCCTACATCTGATGGATGGCCTTGGGAATCTAATTCTGGTATTGATTGTTTTGGCTGATTGTCTCCCCTTGTAGCTGCTTTCTTCATTATTGTGTAAAGTTAGATCATGAGCTCATGTTTAGCTAAACAGCTGACCTTGTAAGAGGCTTAGGGGTGAACGCTCATAAGTTTCAGCAGAAAGTCGGCCAAGATTTATTTGTGTCCCTCCAATGAGTGGCCCGCAAGGACCCCGTTTTCTACAAGTGTTGGTCCAATACTCCCTCTAGAGGCAGGGGACTCAGACAGGGCTGCTTTGCGGCCCCCGATCTGGGGCAGGGGCAGTGGGCGGCCTGTGGCCCGGGCAGGAGCCTCTCCGCGTGTGTCCCAGGGACCCATCTGCCTGCGAGCCTCGGTCACCTGGCAGGAAGCTACGATGCCCAGACCTATGGTTAGCTGTGCAGCGAGGTGTACTGCGCGTACAGGTTCCACACACACTTCCAGTAAGAGGGCGGCCTGAGTGGAAAAGTGAGAGTTTGGGCAGCTGTGCAGACAAGAAAGCGCCCTTTGGCCTGGGCCTAAATGCTTGTGACACTCCACTGGGCCTGCCGGGTTCTGAGGGCCCTGCCCTGGGCCCACTGCTCCCCTGCCCTTTGTTCAGTCACAGCAGAGATGGCCACACCCACTCCCTCAATGAGGGCAGTGTCCCAACCTCCCTCAGCCCCGCCCCCTCTCCGCAGGTTACCATGGACTACAGAGGCTGCATTCTGAGGCCAGGGCGTTCCGAGAATGCCAAGGGCAGACATGATGACCTTAAATGATTTCCTCTTGTGTCAGTGTTGGTAAACTTTAGGAGCTAGGAAATGGTCCACTTGACAGAAATGTTCAAATTTACTGGCATTTCATATATTCTCTGCTCTAACATTGTCCTGACTCTTTCTGTATACTCTTTACTTATGTTTTTGTTTTCCTTAATCAAAGTGTGTCTTTTAAATCTTTTCAAAGAAGATTCTTTGGACTTAATAAATCACCTGAATTTTATACGTTTTCTGTTGTATTAAATTCTGCTCATATATTTCTTTAACTTTTTTCTATGTTCTCAGGGTTTATTGTTTTCATCTTCTGATGTCAATTAAAACACTTGGTTATTCATTTTAATAAAACTTTTTACTTATAAAGATTTGAACTTTTGAAGATTCCAGCTTACTTGTACGTTTCTAAGGGTCAGGTCCTCTCCATTGTTGCTGGCCTGAGGCTTAGTTCACCATATAGCAATGTATATATTGACCTATTTTCCCCTAGACTTTCTGTGATCGCCTACATATCACCTTTCTTTGCAGACAAGCCATTTGAAATACCCTTAACTTATTTCACAGCCAATAAGGCTTTGAAATAAAGTTTATTTTTTAGAGAAATCTTCTTATATAATTAGGCAGAAAATCTGACCTGCCATAGTTTTCAAAACAGCATAATTTCACTCTTCTCAATGATTAATGTGTTGTATTACACAACCTTTGTGTATTTAGCTTTATCAATCACATGTCCTTTAAAAATGTTTTAGAGATCCTACCAGTCTTTGAAAACATCCTCGTGCCTTGTTTCAGTTCCACTTTTATGTATATTTTCTGCCTTGCACCCAATTATTCCTACATCTGATGGATGGCCTTGGGAATCTAATTCTTGTATTGATTGTTTTGGCTGATTGTCTCCCCTTGTAGCTGCTTTCTTCATTATTGTGTAAATTTAGATCATGAGCCCATGTTTAGCTAAACAGCTGACCTTGTAAGAGGCTTAGGTGTGAACGCTCGTAAGTTTCAGCAGAAAGTCGGCCAAGGTTTATTTGTGTCCCTCCAATGAGTGGCCCGCATGGACCCCGTTTTCTACAAGTGTTGGTCCAATACTCCCTCTAGAGGCAGGGGACTCAGACAGGGCTGCTTTGCGGCCCCCGATCTGGGGCAGGGGCAGTGGGCGGCCTGTGGCCCGGGCAGGAGCCTCTCCGCGTGTGTCCCAGGGACCCATCTGCCTGCGAGCCTCGGTCACCTGGCAGGAAGCTACGATGCCCAGACCTATGGTTAGCTGTGCAGCGAGGTGTACTGCGCGGACAGGTTCCACACACACTTCAAGTAAGAGGGCGGCCTGAGTGGAAAGGTGAGAGTTTGGGCAGCTGTGCAGACAAAGAAAGCACCCTTTGGCCTGGGCCTAAATTCTTGTGACACTCCACTGGGCCTGCCAGGCTCTGAGGTCCCTGCGCCTGGCCCCCTGCTCCCCTGCCCGTTGTTCAGTCACAGCAGAGATGGCCACACCCACTCCCTCAGTGAGGGCAGTGTTCCAACCTCCCTCAGCCCCGCCCCCTCTCCGTAGTTAACCATGGACTACAGAGGCTGCATTCTGAGACCAGGGCGTTCCGAGAATGCCAAGGGCAGACATGAAGACCTTTAATGATTTCCTCTTGTGTCAGTTTTGGTAAACTTTAGGAGCTTGGAAATGGTCCACTTGACAGAAATGTTCAAACTTACTGGCATTTCATATATTCTCTGCTCTAACATTGTCCTGACTCTTTCTGTATATTCTTTACTTATGTTTTTGTTTTCCTTAATCAAAGTGTGTCTTTTAAATCTTTTCAAAGAAGATTCTTTGGACTTACTAAATCACCTGAATTTTATACGTTTTCTGTTGTATTAAGTTCTGCTCATATCTTTATTTAACTTTTTTCTATGTTCTCAGGGTTTATTGTTTTCATCTTCTGATGTCAATTAAAACACTTGGTTATTCATTTTACTAAATCTTTTTACTTATAAAGATTTGAACTTTTGAAGATTCCAGCTTACTTGTACGTTTCTAAGGGTCAGGTCCTCTCCATTGTTGCTGGCCTAAGGCTTAGTTCACCATAGAGTAATGTATATATTGACCTATTTTCCCCTCGACTTTCTGTGATCCCCTACATCTCACCTTTCTTTGAAGACAAGCCATTTGAAATACCCTTAACTTATTTCACAGCCAATAAGTCTTTGAAATAATGGGTATTTTTTAGAGAAATCTTCTTATATAATTAGGCAGAAAATCTGACCTGCCATAGTTTTCAAAACAGCATAATTTCACTCTTCTCAATGATTAATCTGTTGTATTACACAACCTTTGTGTATTTAGCTTTATCAATGACATGTCCTTTAAAAATGTTTTAGAGATCCTACCAGTCTTTGAAAACATCCTCTTGCCTTGTTTCAGTTCCAGTTTTATGTATATTTTCTGCCTTGCACCCGATTATTCCTACATCTTATGGATGGCCTTGGGAATCTAATTCTGGTATTGATTGTTTTGGCTGATTGTCTCCCCTTGTAGCTGCTTTCTTCATTATTGTGTAAAGTTAGATCATGAGCTCATGTTTAGCTAAACAGCTGACCTTGTAAGAGGCTTAGGTGTGAACGCTCATAAGTTTCAGCAGAAAGTCGGCCAAGATTTATTTGTGTCCCTCCAATGAGTGGCCCGCAAGGACCCCGTTTTCTACAAGTGTTGGTCCAATACTCCCTCTAGAGGCAGGGGACTCAGACAGGGCTGCTTTGCGGCCCCCGATCTGGGGCAGGGGCAGTGGGCGGCCTGTGGCCCGGGCAGGAGCCTCTCCGCGTGTGTCCCAGGGAGCCATCTGCCTGCGAGCCTCGGTCACCTGGCAGGAAGCTACGATGCCCAGACCTATGGTTAGCTGTGCAGCGAGGTGTACTGCGCGGACAGGTTCCACACACACTTCAAGTAAGAGGGCGGCCTGAGTGGAAAGGTGAGAGTTTGGGCAGCTGTGCAGACAAAGAAAGCGCCCTTTGGCCTGGGCCTAAATGATTGTGACACTCCACTGGGCCTGCCGGGCTCTGAGGGCCCTGCCCTGGGCCCCCTGCTCCCCTGCCCTTTGTTCAGTCACAGCAGAGATGGCCACACCCACTCCCTCAATGAGGGCAGTGTCCCAACCTCCCTCAGCCCCGCCCCCTCTCCGCAGGTTACCATGGACTACAGAGGCTGCATTCTGAGGCCAGGGCGTTCCAAGAATGCCAAGGGCAGACATGATGACCTTAAATGATTTCCTCTTGTGTCAGTTTTGGTAAACTTTAGGAGCTAGGAAATGGTCCACTTGACAGAAATGTTCAAATTTACTGGCATTTCATATATTCTCTGCTCTAACATTGTCCTGACTCTTTCTGTATATTCTTTACTTATGTTTTTGTTTTCCTTAATCAAAGTGTGTCTTTTAAATCTTTTCAAAGAAGATTCTTTGGACTTACTAAATCACCTGAATTTTATACGTTTTCTGTTGTATTAAGTTCTGCTCATATCTTTATTTAACTTTTTTCTATATTCTCAGGGTTTATTGTTTTCATCTTCTGATGTCAATTAAAACACTTGGTTATTCATTTTAATAAATCTTTTTACTTATAAAGATTTGAACTTTTGAAGCTTCCAGCTTACTTGTACGTTTCTAAGGGTCAGGTCCTCTCCATTGTTGCTGGCCTAAGGCTTAGTTCACCATATAGCAATGTATATATTGACCTATTTTCCCCTTGACTTTCTGTGATCCCCTACATCTCACCTTTCTTTGCAGACAAGCCATTTGAAATACCCTTAACTTATTTCACAGCCAATAAGGCTTTGAAATAATGTTTATTTTTTAGAGAAATCTTCTTATATAATTAGGCAGAAAATCTGACCTGCCATAGTTTTCAAAACAGCATAATTTCACTCTTCTCAGTGATTAATCTGTTGTATTACACAACCTTTGTGTATTTAGCTTTATCAATCACATGTCCTTTAAAAATGTTTTAGAGATCCTACCAGTCTTTGAAAACAACCTTGTGCCTTGTTTCCGTGCCAGTTTTATGTATATTTTCTGCCTTGCACCCGATTATTCCTACATCTGATGGATGGCCTTGGGAATCTAATTCTGGTATTGATTGTTTTGGCTGATTGTCTCCCCTTGTAGCTGCTTTCTTCATTATTGTGTAAAGTTAGATCATGAGCTCATGTTTAGCTAAACAGCTGACCTTGTAAGAGGCTTAGGTGTGAACGCTCATAAGTTTTAGCAGAAAGTCGGCCAAGATTTATTTGTGTCCCTCCAATGAGTGGCCCGCAAGGACCCCGTTTTCTACAAGTGTTGGTCCAATACTCCCTCTAGAGGCAGGGGACTCAGACAGGGCTGCTTTGCGGCCCCCGATCTGGGGCAGGGGCAGTGGGCAGCCTGTGGCCCGGGCAGGAGCCTCTCCGCGTGTGTCCCAGGGACCCATCTGCCTGCGAGCCTCGGTCACCTGGCAGGAAGCTACGATGCCCAGACCTATGGTTAGCTGTGCAGCGAGGTGTACTGCGCGGACAGGTTCCACACACACTTCAAGTAAGAGGGCGGCCTGAGTGGAAAGGTGAGAGTTTGGGCAGCTGTGCAGACAAAGAAAGCGCCCTTTGGCCTGGGCCTAATGCTTGTGACACTACACTGGGCCTGCCGGGCTCTGAGGGCCCTGCCCTGGGCCCCCTGCTCCCCTGCCCTTTGTTCAGTCACAGCAGAGATGGCCACACCCACTCCCTCAATGAGGGCAGTGTCCCAACCTCCCTCAGCCCCGCCCCCTCTCCGCAGGTTACCATGGACTACAGAGGCTGCATTCTGAGGCCAGGGCGTTCCGAGAATGCCAAGGGCAGACATGATGACCTTAAATGATTTCCTCTTGTGTCAGTTTTGGTAAACTTTAGGAGCTAGGAAATGGTCCACTTTACAGAAATGTTCAAATTTACTGGCATTTCATATATTCTCTGCTCTAACATTGTCCTGACTCTTTCTGTATATTCTTTACTTATGTTTTTGTTTTCCTTAGTCAAAGTGTGTCTTTTAAATCTTTTCAAAGAAGATTCTTTGGACTTACTAAATCACCTGAATTTTATACGTTTTCTGTTGTATTAAGTTCTGCTCATATCTTTATTTAACTTTTTTCTATGTTCTCAGGGTTTATTGTTTTCATCTTCTGATGTCAATTAAAACACTTGGTTATTCATTTTAATAAATCTTTTTACTTATAAAGATTTGAACTTTTGAAGATTCCAGCTTACTTGTACGTTTCTAAGGGTCAGGTCCTCTCCATTGTTGCTGGCCTGAGGCTTAGTTCACCATATAGCAATGTATATATTGACCTATTTTCCCCTCGACTTTCTGTGATCCCCTACATCTCACCTTTCTTTGCAGACAAGCCATTTGAAATACCCTTAACTTATTTCACAGCCAAAAAGTCTTTGAAATAATGGGTATTTTTTAGAGAAATCTTCTTATATAATTAGGCAGAAAATCTGACCTGCCATAGTTTTCAAAACAGCATAATTTCACTCTTCTCAGTGATTAATCTGTTGTATTACACAACCTTTGTGTATTTAGCTTTATCAATTACATGTCCTTTAAAAATGTTTTAGAGATCCTACCAGTCTTTGAAAACAACCTTGTGCCTTGTTTCAGTGCCAGTTTTATGTATATTTTCTGCCTTGCACCCGATTATTCCTACATCTGATGGATGGCCTTGGGAATCTAATTCTGGTATTGATTGTTTTGGCTGATTGTCTCCCCTTGTAGCTGCTTTCTTCATTATTGTGTAAATTTAGATCATGAGCTCATGTTTAGCTAAACAGCTGACCTTGTAAGAGGCTTAGGTGTGAACGCTCGTAAGTTTCAGCAGAAAGTCGGCCAAGATTTATTTGTGTCCCTCCAATGCGTGGGCCGCAAGGACCCCGTTTTCTACAAGTGTTGGTCCAATACTCCCTCTAGAGGCAGGAGACTCAGACAGGGCTTCTTTGCGGCCCCCGTTCTGGGGCAGGGGCAGTGGGCGGCCTGTGGCCCGGGCAGGAGCCTCTCCGCGTGTGTCCCAGGGTCCCATCTGCCTGCGAGCCTCGGTCACCTGGCAGGAAGCTACGATGCCCAGACCTATGGTTAGCTGTGCAGCGAGGTGTACTGCGCGGACAGGTTCCACACACACTTCAAGTAAGAGGGCGGCCTGAGTGGAAAGGTGAGAGTTTCGGCAGCTGTGCAGACAAAGAAAGCGCCCTATGGCCTGGGCCTAAATGCTTGTGACACTCCACTGGGCCTGCCGGGCTCTGAGGGCCCTGCCCTGGGCCCCCTGCTCCCCTGCCCTTTGTTCAGTCACAGCAGAGATGGCCACACCCACTCCCTCAGTGAGGGCAGTGTTCCAACCTCGCTCAGCCCCGCCCCCTCTCCACAGGTTACCATGGACTACAGAGGCTGCATTCTGAGGCCAGGGCGTTCCGAGAATGCCAAGGGCAGACATGATGACCTTCAATGATTTCCTCTTGTGTCAGTTTTGGTAAACTTTAGGAGCTAGGAAATGGTCCACTTGACAGAAATGTTCAAATTTACTGGCATTTCATATATTCTCTGCTCTAACATTGTCCTGACTCTTTCTGTATATTCTTTATTTATGTTTTTGTTTTCCTTAATCAAAGTGTGTCTTTTAAATCTTTTCAAAGAAGATTCTTTGGACTTAATAAATCACCTGAATTTTATACGTTTTCTGTTGTATTAAATTCTGCTCATATATTTCTTTAACGTTTTTCTATGTTCTCAGGGTTTATTGTTTTCATCTTCTGATGTCAATTAAAACACTTGGTTATTCATTTTAATAAATCTTTTTACTTATAAAGATTTGAACTTTTGAAGATTCCAGCTTACTTGTACGTTTCTAAGGGTCAGGTCCTCTCCATTGTTGCTGGCCTAAGGCTTAGTTCACCATAGAGCAATGTATATATTGACCTATTTTCCCCTCGACTTTCTGTGATCCCCTACATCTCACCTTTCTTTGCAGACAAGCCATTTGAAATACCCTTAACTTATTTCACAGCCAATAAGTCATTGAAATAATGGGTATTTTTTAGAGAAATCTTCTTATATAATTAGGCAGAAAATCTGACCTTCCATAGTTTTCAAAACAGCATAATTTCACTCTTCTCAATGATTAATCTGTTGTATTACACAACCTTTGTGTATTTAGCTTTATCAATGACATGATCTTTAAAAATGTTTTAGAGATCCTACCAGTCTTTGAAAACATCCTCGTGCCTTGTTTCAGTTCCAGTTTTATGTATATTTTCTGCCTTGCAACCGATTATTCCTACATCTGATGGATGGCCTTTGGAATGTAATTCTGGTATTGATTGTTTTGGCTGATTGTCTCCCCTTGTAGCTGCTTTCTTCATTATTGTGTAAAGTTAGACCATGAGCTCATGTTTAGCTAAACAGCTGACCTTGTAAGAGGCTTAGGTGTGAACGCTCGTAAGTTTCAGCAGAAAGTCGGCCAAGATTTATTTGTGTCCCTCCAATGAGTGGCCCGCAAGGACCCCGTTTTCTACAAGTGTTGGTCCAATACTCCCTCTAGAGGCAGGGCACTCAGACAGGGCTGCTTTGCGGGCCCCGATCTGGGGCAGGGGCAGTGGGCGGCCTGTGGCCCGGGCAGGAGCCACTCTGCGTGTGTCCCAGGGACCCATCTGCCTGTGAGCCTCGGTCACCTGGCAGGAAGCTACGATGCCCAGACCTATGGTTAGCTGTGCAGCGAGGTGTACTGCGCGTACAGGTTCCACACACACTTCAAGTAAGAGGGCGGCCTGAGTGGAAAGGTGAGAGTTTGGGCAGCTGTGCAGACAAAGAAAGCGCCCTTTGGCCTGGGCCTAAATGCTTGTGACACTCCACTGGGCCTGCCGGGCTCTGAGGGCCCTGCCCTGGGCCCCCTGCTCCCCTGCTCTTTGTTCAGTCACAGCAGAAATGGCCACACCCACTCCCTCAATGAGGGCAGTGTTCCAACCTCACTCAGCCTCGCCCCCTCTCCGCAGGTTACCATGGACTACAGAGGCTGCATTCTGAGGCAAGGGCGTTTCGAGAATGCCAAGGGCAGACATGATGACCTTAAATGATTTCCTCTTGTGTCAGTTTTGGTAAACTTTAGGAGCTAGGAAATGGTCCACTTTACAGAAATGTTCAAATTTACTGGCATTTCATATATTCTCTGCTCTAACATGGTCCTGACCCTTTCTGTATATTCTTTATTTATGTTTTTGTTTTCCTTAATCAAAGTGTGTCTTTTAAATCTTTTCAAAGAAGATTCTTTGGACTTAATAAATCACCTGAATTTTATACGTTTTCTGTTGTATTAAATTCTGCTCATATATTTATTTAACTTTTTTCTATGTTCTCAGGGTTTATTGTTTTCATCTTCTGATGTCAATTAAAACACTTGGTTATTCATTTTAATAAATCTTTTTACTTATAAAGATTTGAACTTTTGAAGATTCCAGCTTACTTGTACGTTTCTAAGGGTCAGGTCCTCTCCATTGTTGCTGGCCTGAGGCTTAGTTCACCATATAGCAATGTATATATTGACCTATTTTCCCCTCGACTTTCTGTGATCCCCTACATCTCACCTTTCTGTGAAGACAAGCCATTTGAAATACCCTTAACTTATTTCACAGCCAATAAGTCTTTGAAATAATGGGTATTTTTTAGAGAAATCTTCTTATATAATTAGGCCGAAAATCTGACCTGCCATAGTTTTCAAAACAGCATAATTTCACTCTTCTCAATGATTAATCTGTTGTATTACACAACCTTTGTGTATTTAGCTTTATCAATGACATGTCCTTTAAAAATGTTTTAGAGATCCTACCAGTCTTTGAAAACATCCTCGTGCCTTGTTTCAGTTCCAGTTTTATGTATATTTTCTGCCTTGCACCCGATTATTCCTACATCTGATGGATGGCCTTGGGAATCTAATTCTGGTATTGATTGTTTTGGCTGATTGTCTCCCCTTGTAGCTGCTTTCTTCATTATTGTGTAAAGTTAGATCATGAGCCCATGTTTAGCTAAACAGCTGACCTTGTAAGAGGCTTAGGTGTGAACGCTCGTAAGTTTCAGCAGAAAGTCGGCCAAGATTTATTTGTGTCCCTCCAATGAGTGGCCCGCAAGGACCCCGTTTTCTACAAGTGTTGGTCCAATACTCCCTCTAGAGGCAGGGGACTCAGACAGGGCTGCTTTGCGGCCCCCGATCTGGGGCAGGGGCAGTGGGGGGCCTGTGGCCCGGGCAGGAGCCTCTCCGCGTGTGTCCCAGGGACCCATCTGCCTGCGAGCCTCGGTCACCTGGCAGGAAGCTACGATGCCCAGACCTATGGTTAGCTGTGCAGCGAGGTGTACTGCGCGGACAGGTTCCACACACACTTCAAGTAAGAGGGCGGCCTGAGTGGAAAGGTGAGAGTTTGGGCAGCTGTGCAGACAAAGAAAGCGCCCTTTGGCCTGGGCCTAAATGCTTGTGACACTCCACTGGGCCTGCCGGGCTCTGAGGGCCCTGCCCTGGGCCCCCTGCTCCCCTGCCCTTTGTTCAGTCACAGCAGAGATGGCCACACCCACTCCCTCAATGAGGGCAGTGTCCCAACCTCCCTCAGCCCCGCCCCCTCTCCGCAGGTTACCATGGACTACAGAGGCTGCATTCTGAGGCCAGGGCGTTCCGAGAATGCCAAGGGCAGACATGATGACCTTAAATGATTTCCTCTTGTGTCAGTTTTGGTAAACTTTAGGAGCTAGGAAATGGTCCACTTGACAGAAATGTTCAAATTTACTGGCATTTCATATATTCTCTGCTCTAACATTGTCCTGACTCTTTCTGTATATTCTTTACTTATGTTTTTGTTTTCCTTAGTCAAAGTGTGTCTTTTAAATCTTTTCAAAGAAGATTCTTTGGACTTACTAAATCACCTGAATTTTATACGTTTTCTGTTGTATTAAGTTCTGCTCATATCTTTATTTAACTTTTTTCTATGTTCTCAGGGTTTATTGTTTTCATCTTCTGATGTCAATTAAAACACTTGGTTATTCATTTTAATAAATCTTTTTACTTATAAAGATTTGAACTTTTGAAGATTCCAGCTTACTTGTACGTTTCTAAGGGTCAGGTCCTCTCCATTGTTGCTGGCCTGAGGCTTAGTTCACCATATAGCAATGTATATATTGACCTATTTTCCCCTCGACTTTCTGTGATCCCCTACATCTCACCTTTCTTTGCAGACAAGCCATTTGAAATACCCTTAACTTATTTCACAGCCAAAAAGTCTTTGAAATAATGGGTATTTTTTAGAGAAATCTTCTTATATAATTAGGCAGAAAATCTGACCTGCCATAGTTTTCAAAACAGCATAATTTCACTCTTCTCAGTGATTAATCTGTTGTATTACACAACCTTTGTGTATTTAGCTTTATCAATTACATGTCCTTTAAAAATGTTTTAGAGATCCTACCAGTCTTTGAAAACAACCTTGTGCCTTGTTTCAGTGCCAGTTTTATGTATATTTTCTGCCTTGCACCCGATTATTCCTACATCTGATGGATGGCCTTGGGAATCTAATTCTGGTATTGATTGTTTTGGCTGATTGTCTCCCCTTGTAGCTGCTTTCTTCATTATTGTGTAAATTTAGATCATGAGCTCATGTTTAGCTAAACAGCTGACCTTGTAAGAGGCTTAGGTGTGAACGCTCGTAAGTTTCAGCAGAAAGTCGGCCAAGATTTATTTGTGTCCCTCCAATGCGTGGGCCGCAAGGACCCCGTTTTCTACAAGTGTTGGTCCAATACTCCCTCTAGAGGCAGGAGACTCAGACAGGGCTTCTTTGCGGCCCCCGTTCTGGGGCAGGGGCAGTGGGCGGCCTGTGGCCCGGGCAGGAGCCTCTCCGCGTGTGTCCCAGGGTCCCATCTGCCTGCGAGCCTCGGTCACCTGGCAGGAAGCTACGATGCCCAGACCTATGGTTAGCTGTGCAGCGAGGTGTACTGCGCGGACAGGTTCCACACACACTTCAAGTAAGAGGGCGGCCTGAGTGGAAAGGTGAGAGTTTCGGCAGCTGTGCAGACAAAGAAAGCGCCCTATGGCCTGGGCCTAAATGCTTGTGACACTCCACTGGGCCTGCCGGGCTCTGAGGGCCCTGCCCTGGGCCCCCTGCTCCCCTGCCCTTTGTTCAGTCACAGCAGAGATGGCCACACCCACTCCCTCAGTGAGGGCAGTGTTCCAACCTCGCTCAGCCCCGCCCCCTCTCCACAGGTTACCATGGACTACAGAGGCTGCATTCTGAGGCCAGGGCGTTCCGAGAATGCCAAGGGCAGACATGATGACCTTCAATGATTTCCTCTTGTGTCAGTTTTGGTAAACTTTAGGAGCTAGGAAATGGTCCACTTGACAGAAATGTTCAAATTTACTGGCATTTCATATATTCTCTGCTCTAACATTGTCCTGACTCTTTCTGTATATTCTTTATTTATGTTTTTGTTTTCCTTAATCAAAGTGTGTCTTTTAAATCTTTTCAAAGAAGATTCTTTGGACTTAATAAATCACCTGAATTTTATACGTTTTCTGTTGTATTAAATTCTGCTCATATATTTCTTTAACGTTTTTCTATGTTCTCAGGGTTTATTGTTTTCATCTTCTGATGTCAATTAAAACACTTGGTTATTCATTTTAATAAATCTTTTTACTTATAAAGATTTGAACTTTTGAAGATTCCAGCTTACTTGTACGTTTCTAAGGGTCAGGTCCTCTCCATTGTTGCTGGCCTAAGGCTTAGTTCACCATAGAGCAATGTATATATTGACCTATTTTCCCCTCGACTTTCTGTGATCCCCTACATCTCACCTTTCTTTGCAGACAAGCCATTTGAAATACCCTTAACTTATTTCACAGCCAATAAGTCATTGAAATAATGGGTATTTTTTAGAGAAATCTTCTTATATAATTAGGCAGAAAATCTGACCTTCCATAGTTTTCAAAACAGCATAATTTCACTCTTCTCAATGATTAATCTGTTGTATTACACAACCTTTGTGTATTTAGCTTTATCAATGACATGATCTTTAAAAATGTTTTAGAGATCCTACCAGTCTTTGAAAACATCCTCGTGCCTTGTTTCAGTTCCAGTTTTATGTATATTTTCTGCCTTGCAACCGATTATTCCTACATCTGATGGATGGCCTTTGGAATGTAATTCTGGTATTGATTGTTTTGGCTGATTGTCTCCCCTTGTAGCTGCTTTCTTCATTATTGTGTAAAGTTAGACCATGAGCTCATGTTTAGCTAAACAGCTGACCTTGTAAGAGGCTTAGGTGTGTACGCTCGTAAGTTTCAGCAGAAAGTCGGCCAAGATTTATTTGTGTCCCTCCAATGAGTGGCCCGCAAGGACCCCGTTTTCTACAAGTGTTGGTCCAATACTCCCTCTAGAGGCAGGGCACTCAGACAGGGCTGCTTTGCGGGCCCCGATCTGGGGCAGGGGCAGTGGGCGGCCTGTGGCCCGGGCAGGAGCCACTCTGCGTGTGTCCCAGGGACCCATCTGCCTGTGAGCCTCGGTCACCAGGCAGGAAGCTACGATGCCCAGACCTATGGTTAGCTGTGCAGCGAGGTGTACTGCGCGTACAGGTTCCACACACACTTCAAGTAAGAGGGCGGCCTGAGTGGAAAGGTGAGAGTTTGGGCAGCTGTGCAGACAAAGAAAGCGCCCTTTGGACTGGGCCTAAATGCTTGTGACACTCCACTGGGCCTGCCGGGCTCCGAGGGCCCTGCCCTGGGCCCCCTGCTCCCCTGCTCTTTGTTCAGTCACAGCAGAAATGGCCACACCCACTCCCTCAGTGAGGGCAGTGTTCCAACCTCGCTCAGCCCCGCCCCCTCTCCGCAGGTTACCATGGACTACAGAGGCTGCATTCTGAGGCAAGGGCGTTCCGAGAATGCCAAGGGCAGACATGATGACCTTAAATGATTTCCTCTTGTGTCAATTTTGGTAAACTTTAGGAGCTAGGAAATGGTCCACTTTACAGAAATGTTCAAACTTACTGGCATTTCATATATTCTCTGCTCTAACATTGTCCTGACTGTTTCTGTATATTCTTTATTTATGTTTTTGTTTTCCTTAATCAAAGTGTGTCTTTTAAATCTTTTCAAAGAAGATTCTTTGGACTTACTAAATCACCTGAATTTTATACGTTTTCTGTTGTATTAAATTCTGCTCATATATTTATTTAACTTTTTTCTATGTTCTCAGGGTTTATTGTTTTCATCTTCTGATGTCAATTAAAACACTTGGTTATTCATTTTAATAAATCTTTTTACTTATAAAGATTTGAACTTTTGAAGATTCCAGCTTACTTGTACGTTTCTAAGGGTCAGGTCCTCTCCATTGTTGCTGGCCTGAGGCTTAGTTCACCATATAGCAATGTATATATTGACCTATTTTCCCCTCGACTTTCTGTGATCCCCTACATCTCACCTTTCTTTGCAGACAAGCCATTTGAAATACCCTTAACTTATTTCACAGCCAAAAAGTCTTTGAAATAATGGGTATTTTTTAGAGAAATCTTCTTATATAATTAGGCCGAAAATCTGACCTGCCATAGTTTTCAAAACAGCATAATTTCACTCTTCTCAATGATTAATCTGTTGTATTACACAACCTTTGTGTATTTAGCTTTATCAATGACATGTCCTTTAAAAATGTTTTAGAGATCCTACCAGTCTTTGAAAACATCCTCGTGCCTTGTTTCAGTTCCAGTTTTATGTATATTTTCTGCCTTGCACCCGATTATTCCTACATCTGATGGATGGCCTTGGGAATCTAATTCTGGTATTGATTGTTTTGGCTGATTGTCTCCCCTTGTAGCTGCTTTCTTCATTATTGTGTAAAGTTAGATCATGAGCCCATGTTTAGCTAAACAGCTGACCTTGTAAGAGGCTTAGGTGTGAACGCTCGTAAGTTTCAGCAGAAAGTCGGCCAAGATTTATTTGTGTCCCTCCAATGAGTGGCCCGCAAGGACCCCGTTTTCTACAAGTGTTGGTCCAATACTCCCTCTAGAGGCAGGGGACTCAGACAGGGCTGCTTTGCGGCCCCCGATCTGGGGCAGGGGCAGTGGGCGGCCTGTGGCCCGGGCAGGAGCCTCTCCGCGTGTGTCCCAGGGACCCATCTGCCTGCGAGCCTCGGTCACCTGGCAGGAAGCTACGATGCCCAGACCTATGGTTAGCTGTGCAGCGAGGTGTACTGCGTGGACAGGTTCCACACACACTTCAAGTAAGAGGGCGGCCTGAGTGGAAAGGTGAGAGTTTGGGCAGCTGTGCAGACAAAGAAAGCACCCTTTGGCCTGGGCCTAAATTCTTGTGACACTCCACTGGGCCTGCCAGGCTCTGAGGTCCCTGCGCCTGGCCCCCTGCTCCCCTGCCCATTGTTCAGTCACAGCAGAGATGGCCACACCCACTCCCTCAGTGAGGGCAGTGTTCCAACCTCCCTCAGCCCCGCCCCCTATCCGCAGTTAACCATGGACTACAGAGGCTGCATTCTGAGGCCAGGGCATTCCGAAAATGCCAAGGGCAGACATGAAGACCTTTAATGATTTCCTCTTGTGTCAGTTTTGGTAAACGTTAGGAGCTTGGAAATGGTCCACTTGACAGAAATGTTCAAACTTACTGGCATTTCATATATTCTCTGCTCTAACATTGTCCTGACTCTTTCTGTATATTCTTTACTTATGTTTTTGTTTTCCTTAATCAAAGTGTGTCTTTTAAATCTTTTCAAAGAAGATTCTTTGGACTTACTAAATCACCTGAATTTTATACGTTTTCTGTTGTATTAAGTTCTGCTCATATCTTTATTTAACTTTTTTCTATGTTCTCAGGGTTTATTGTTTTCATCTTCTGATGTCAATTAAAACACTTGGTTATTCATTTTACTAAATCTTTTTACTTATAAAGATTTGAACTTTTGAAGATTCCAGCTTACTTGTACGTTTCTAAGGGTCAGGTCCTCTCCATTGTTGCTGGCCTAAGGCTTAGTTCACCATAGAGCAATGTAAATATTGACCTATTTTCCCCTCGACTTTCTGTGATCCCCTACATCTCACCTTTCTTTGAAGACAAGCCATTTGAAATAACCTTAACTTATTTCACAGCCAATAAGTCATTGAAATAATGGGTATTTTTTAGGGAAATCTTCTTATATAATTAGGCAGAAAATCTGACCTGCCATAGTTTTCAAAACAGCATAATTTCACTCTTCTCAATGATTAATCTGTTGTATTACACAACCTTTGTGTATTTAGCTTTATCAATGACATGATCTTTAAAAATGTTTTAGAGATCCTACCAGTCTTTGAAAACATCCTCGTGCCTTGTTTCAGTTCCAGTTTTATGTATATTTTCTGCCTTGCAACCGATTATTCCTACATCTGATGGATGGCCTTGGGAATGTAATTCTGGTATTGATTGTTTTGGCTGATTGTCTCCCCTTGTAGCTGCTTTCTTCATTATTGTGTAAAGTTAGACCATGAGCTCATGTTTAGCTAAACAGCTGACCTTGTAAGAGGCTTAGGTGTGAACGCTCGTAAGTTTCAGCAGAAAGTCGGCCAAGATTTATTTGTGTCCCTCCAATGAGTGGCCCGCAAGGACCCCGTTTTCTACAAGTGTTGGTCCAATACTCCCTCTAGAGGCAGGGCACTCAGACAGGGCTGCTTTGCGGGCCCCGATCTGGGGCAGGGGCAGTGGGCGGCCTGTGGCCCGGGCAGGAGCCACTCTGCGTGTGTCCCAGGGACCCATCTGCCTGTGAGCCTCGGTCACCAGGCAGGAAGCTACGATGCCCAGACCTATGGTTAGCTGTGCAGCGAGGTGTACTGCGCGTACAGGTTCCACACACACTTCAAGTAAGAGGGCGGCCTGAGTGGAAAGGTGAGAGTTTGGGCAGCTGTGCAGACAAAGAAAGCGCCCTTTGGCCTGGGCCTAAATGCTTGTGACACTCCACTGGGCCTGCCGGGCTTCGAGGGCCCTGCCCTGGGCCCCCTGCTCCCCTGCTCTTTGTTCAGTCACAGCAGAAATGGCCACACCCACTCCCTCAGTGAGGGCAGTGTTCCAACCTCACTCAGCCCCGCCCCCTCTCCGCAGGTTACCATGGACTACAGAGGCTGCATTCTGAGGCAAGGGCGTTCCGAGAATGCCAAGGGCAGACATGATGACCTTAAATGATTTCCTCTTGTGTCAATTTTGGTAAACTTTAGGAGCTAGGAAATGGTCCACTTTACAGAAATGTTCAAATTTACTGGCATTTCATATATTCTCTGCTCTAACATTGTCCTGACTCTTTCTGTATATTCTTTATTTATGTTTTTGTTTTCCTTAATCAAAGTGTGTCTTTTAAATCTTTTCAAAGAAGATTCTTTGGACTTAATAAATCACCTGAATTTTATACGTTTTCTGTTGTATTAAATTCTGCTCATATATTTATTTAACTTTTTTCTATGTTCTCAGGGTTTATTGTTTTCATCTTCTGATGTCAATTAAAACACTTGGTTATTCATTTTAATAAATCTTTTTACTTATAAAGATTTGAACTTTTGAAGATTCCAGCTTACTTGTACGTTTCTAAGGGTCAGGTCCTCTCCATTGTTGCTGGCCTGAGGCTTAGTTCACCATATAGCAATGTATATATTGACCTATTTTCCCCTCGACTTTCTGTGATCCCCTACATCTCACCTTTCTTTGCAGACAAGCCATTTGAAATACCCTTAACTTATTTCACAGCCAAAAAGTCTTTGAAATAATGGGTATTTTTTAGAGAAATCTTCTTATATAATTAGGCCGAAAATCTGACCTGCCATAGTTTTCAAAACAGCATAATTTCACTCTTCTCAATGATTAATCTGTTGTATTACACAACCTTTGTGTATTTAGCTTTATCAATGACATGTCCTTTAAAAATGTTTTAGAGATCCTACCAGTCTTTGAAAACATCCTCGTGCCTTGTTTCAGTTCCAGTTTTATGTATATTTTCTGCCTTGCACCCGATTATTCCTACATCTGATGGATGGCCTTGGGAATCTAATTCTGGTATTGATTGTTTTGGCTGATTGTCTCCCCTTGTAGCTGCTTTCTTCATTATTGTGTAAAGTTAGATCATGAGCCCATGTTTAGCTAAACAGCTGACCTTGTAAGAGGCTTAGGTGTGAACGCTCGTAAGTTTCAGCAGAAAGTCGGCCAAGATTTATTTGTGTCCCTCCAATGAGTGGCCCGCAAGGACCCCGTTTCCTACAAGTGTTGGTCCAATACTCCCTCTAGAGGCAGGGGACTCAGACAGGGCTGCTTTGCGGCCCCCGATCTGGGGCAGGGGCAGTGGGCAGCCTGTGGCCCGGGCAGGAGCCTCTCCGCGTGTGTCCCAGGGACCCATCTGCCTGCGAGCCTCGGTCACCTGGCAGGAAGCTACGATGCCCAGACCTATGGTTAGCTGTGCAGCGAGGTGTACTGCGCGGACAGGTTCCACACACACTTCAAGTAAGAGGGCGGCCTGAGTGGAAAGGTGAGAGTTTGGGCAGCTGTGCAGACAAAGAAAGCGCCCTTTGGCCTAGGCCTAAATGCTTGTGACACTCCACTGGGCCTGCCGGGCTCTGAGGGCCCTGCCCTGGGCCCCCTGCTCCCCTGCCCTTTGTTCAGTCACAGCAGAGATGGCCACACCCACTCCCTCAATGAGGGCAGTGTCCCAACCTCCCTCAGCCCCGCCCCCTCTCCGCAGGTTACCATGGACTACAGAGGCTGCATTCTGAGGCCAGGGCTTTCGGAGAATGCCAAGGGCAGACATGATGACCTTAAATGATTTCCACTTGTGTCAGTTTTGGTAAACTTTAGGAGGTAGGAAATGGTCCACTTGACAGAAATGTTCAAATTTACTGGCATTTCATATATTCTCTGCTCTAACATTGTCCTGACTCTTTCTGTATATTCTTTACTTATGTTTTTGTTTTCCTTAATCAAAGTGTGTCTTTTAAATCTTTTCAAAGAAGATTCTTTGGACTTACTAAATCACCTGAATTTTATACGTTTTCTGCTGTATTAAGTTCTGCTCATATCTTTATTTAACTTTTTTCTATGTTCTCAGGGTTTATTGTTTTCATCTTCTGATGTCAATTAAAACACTTGGTTATTCATTTTACTAAAACTTTTTACTTATAAAGATTTGAACTTTTGAAGATTCCAGCTTACTTGTACGTTTCTAAGGGTCAGGTCCTCTCCATTGTTGCTGGCCTAAGGCTTAGTTCACCATAGAGCAATGTATATATTGAACTATTTTCCCCTCGACTTTCTGTGATCCCCTACATCTCACCTTTCTTTGAAGACAAGACATTTGAAATACCCTTAACTTATTTCACAGCCAATAAGTCTTTGAAATAATGGGTATTTTTTAGAAAAATCTTCTTATATAATTAGGCAGAAAATCTGACCTGCCATAGTTTTCAAAACAGCATAATTTCACTCTTCTCAATGATTAATCTGTTGTATTACACAACCTTTGTGTATTTAGCTTTATCAATGACATGTCCTTTAAAAATGTTTTAGAGATCCTACCAGTCTTTGAAAACATCCTTGTGCCTTGTATCAGTCCCAGTTTTATGTATATTTTCTGCCTTGCACCCGATTATTCCTACATCTGATGGATGGCCTTGGGAATCTAATACTGGTATTGATTGTTTTGGCTGATTGTCTCCCCTTGTAGCTGCTTTCTCATTATTGTGTAAATTTAGATCATGAGCTCATGTTTAGCTAAACAGCTGACCTTCTAAGAGGCTTAGGTGTGAACGCTCGTAAGTTTCAGCAGAAAGTCGGCCAAGATTTATTTGTGTCCCTCCAATGAGTGGCCCGCAAGGACCCCGTTTTCTACAAGTGTTGGTCCAATACTCCCTCTAGAGGCAGGGCACTCAGACAGGGCTGCTTTGCGGGCCCCGATCTGGGGCAGGGGCAGTGGGCGGCCTGTGGCCCGGGCAGGAGCCACTCTGCGTGTGTCCCAGGGACCCATCTGCCTGTGAGCCTCGGTCACCAGGCAGGAAGCTACGATGCCCAGACCTATGGTTAGCTGTGCAGCGAGGTGTACTGCGCGTACAGGTTCCACACACACTTCAAGTAAGAGGGCGGCCTGAGTGGAAAGGTGAGAGTTTGGGCAGCTGTGCAGACAAAGAAAGCGCCCTTTGGCCTGGGCCTAAATGCTTGTGACACTCCACTGGGCCTGCCGGGCTCCGAGGGCCCTGCCCTGGGCCCCCTGCTCCCCTGCTCTTTGTTCAGTCACAGCAGAAATGGCCACACCCACTCCCTCAGTGAGGGCAGTGTTCCAACCTCACTCAGCCCCGCCCCCTCTCCGCAGGTTACCATGGACTACAGAGGCTGCATTCTGAGGCAAGGGCGTTCCGAGAATGCCAAGGGCAGACATGATGACCTTAAATGATTTCCTCTTGTGTCAGGTTTGGTAAACTTTAGGAGCTAGGAAATGGTCCACTTTACAGAAATGTTCAAATTTACTGGCATTTCATATATTCTCTGCTCTAACATTGTCCTGACTCTTTCTGTATATTCTTTATTTATGTTTTTGTTTTCCTTAATCAAAGTGTGTCTTTTAAATCTTTTCAAAGAAGATTCTTTGGACTTAATAAATCACCTGAATTTTATACGTTTTCTGTTGTATTAAATTCTGCTCATATATTTATTTAACTTTTTTCTATGTTCTCAGGGTTTATTGTTTTCATCTTCTGATGTCAATTAAAACACTTGGTTATTCATTTTAATAAATCTTTTTACTTATAAAGATTTGAACTTTTGAAGATTCCAGCTTACTTGTACGTTTCTAAGGGTCAGGTCCTCTCCATTGTTGCTGGCCTGAGGCTTAGTTCACCATATAGCAATGTATATATTGACCTATTTTCCCCTCGACTTTCTGTGATCCCCTACATCTCACCTTTCTTTGCAGACAAGCCATTTGAAATACCCTTAACTTATTTCACAGCCAAAAAGTCTTTGAAATAATGGGTATTTTTTAGAGAAATCTTCTTATATAATTAGGCCGAAAATCTGACCTGCCATAGTTTTCAAAACAGCATAATTTCACTCTTCTCAATGATTAATCTGTTGTATTACACAACCTTTGTGTATTTAGCTTTATCAATGACATGTCCTTTAAAAATGTTTTAGAGATCCTACCAGTCTTTGAAAACATCCTCGTGCCTTGTTTCAGTTCCAGTTTTATGTATATTTTCTGCCTTGCACCCGATTATTCCTACATCTGATGGATGGCCTTGGGAATCTAATTCTGGTATTGATTGTTTTGGCTGATTGTCTCCCCTTGTAGCTGCTTTCTTCATTATTGTGTAAAGTTAGATCATGAGCTCATGTTTAGCTAAACAGCTGACCTTGTAAGAGGCTTAGGTGTGAACGCTCGTAAGTTTCAGCAGAAAGTCGGCCAAGATTTATTTGTGTCCCTCCAATGAGTGGCCCGCAAGGACCCCGTTTCCTACAAGTGTTGGTCCAATACTCCCTCTAGAGGCAGGGGACTCAGACAGGGCTGCTTTGCGGCCCCCGATCTGGGGCAGGGGCAGTGGGCAGCCTGTGGCCAGGGCAGGAGCCTCTCCGCGTGTGTCCCAGGGACCCATCTGCCTGCGAGCCTCGGTCACCTGGCAGGAAGCTACGATGCCCAGACCTATGGTTAGCTGTGCAGCGAGGTGTACTGCGCGGACAGGTTCCACACACACTTCAAGTAAGAGGGCGGCCTGAGTGGAAAGGTGAGAGTTTGGGCAGCTGTGCAGACAAAGAAAGCGCCCTTTGGCCTAGGCCTAAATGCTTGTGACACTCCACTGGGCCAGCCGGGCTCTGAGGGCCCTGCCCTGGGCCCCCTGCTCCCCTGCCCTTTGTTCAGTCACAGCAGAGATGGCCACACCCACTCCCTCAATGAGGGCAGTGTCCCAACCTCCCTCAGCCCCGCCCCCTCTCCGCAGGTTACCATGGACTACAGAGGCTGCATTCTGAGGCCAGGGCTTTCGGAGAATGCCAAGGGCAGACATGATGACCTTAAATGATTTCCACTTGTGTCAGTTTTGGTAAACTTTAGGAGCTAGGAAATGGTCCACTTGACAGAAATGTTCAAATTTACTGGCATTTCATATATTCTCTGCTCTAACATTGTCCTGACTCTTTCTGTATATTCTTTACTTATGTTTTTGTTTTCCTTAATCAAAGTGTGTCTTTTAAATCTTTTCAAAGAAGATTCTTTGGACTTACTAAATCACCTGAATTTTATACGTTTTCTGTTGTATTAAATTCTGCTCATATATTTATTTAACTTTTTTCTATGTTCTCAGGGTTTATTGTTTTCATCTTCTGATGTCAATTAAAACACTTGGTTATTCATTTTAATAAATCTTTTTACTTATAAAGATTTGAACTTTTGAAGATTCCAGCTTACTTGTACGTTTCTAAGGGTCAGGTCCTCTCCATTGTTGCTGGCCTGAGGCTTAGTTCACCATATAGCAATGTATATATTGACCTATTTTCCCCTCGACTTTCTGTGATCCCCTACATCTCACCTTTCTTTGCAGACAAGCCATTTGAAATACCCTTAACTTATTTCACAGCCAAAAAGTCTTTGAAATAATGGGTATTTTTTAGAGAAATCTTCTTATATAATTAGGCCGAAAATCTGACCTGCCATAGTTTTCAAAACAGCATAATTTCACTCTTCTCAATGATTAATCTGTTGTATTACACAACCTTTGTGTATTTAGCTTTATCAATGACATGTCCTTTAAAAATGTTTTAGAGATCCTACCAGTCTTTGAAAACATCCTCGTGCCTTGTTTCAGTTCCAGTTTTATGTATATTTTCTGCCTTGCACCCGATTATTCCTACATCTGATGGATGGCCTTGGGAATCTAATTCTGGTATTGATTGTTTTGGCTGATTGTCTCCCCTTGTAGCTGCTTTCTTCATTATTGTGTAAAGTTAGATCATGAGCCCATGTTTAGCTAAACAGCTGACCTTGTAAGAGGCTTAGGTGTGAACGCTCGTAAGTTTCAGCAGAAAGTCGGCCAAGATTTATTTGTGTCCCTCCAATGAGTGGCCCGCAAGGACCCCGTTTTCTACAAGTGTTGGTCCAATACTCCCTCTAGAGGCAGGGGACTCAGACAGGGCTGCTTTGCGGCCCCCGATCTGGGGCAGGGGCAGTGGGCGGCCTGTGGCCCGGGCAGGAGCCTCTCCGCGTGTGTCCCAGGGACCCATCTGCCTGCGAGCCTCGGTCACCTGGCAGGAAGCTACGATGCCCAGACCTATGGTTAGCTGTGCAGCGAGGTGTACTGCGTGGACAGGTTCCACACACACTTCAAGTAAGAGGGCGGCCTGAGTGGAAAGGTGAGAGTTTGGGCAGCTGTGCAGACAAAAAAAGCACCCTTTGGCCTGGGCCTAAATTCTTGTGACACTCCACTGGGCCTGCCAGGCTCTGAGGTCCCTGCGCCTGGCCCCCTGCTCCCCTGCCCATTGTTCAGTCACAGCAGAGATGGCCACACCCACTCCCTCAGTGAGGGCAGTGTTCCAACCTCCCTCAGCCCCGCCCCCTATCCGCAGTTAACCATGGACTACAGAGGCTGCATTCTGAGGCAAGGGCGTTCCGAGAATGCCAAGGGCAGACATGATGACCTTAAATGATTTCCTCTTGTGTCAGGTTTGGTAAACTTTAGGAGCTAGGAAATGGTCCACTTTACAGAAATGTTCAAATTTACTGGCATTTCATATATTCTCTGCTCTAACATTGTCCTGACTCTTTCTGTATATTCTTTATTTATGTTTTTGTTTTCCTTAATCAAAGTGTGTCTTTTAAATCTTTTCAAAGAAGATTCTTTGGACTTAATAAATCACCTGAATTTTATAAGTTTTCTGTTGTATTAAATTCTGCTCATATATTTATTTAACTTTTTTCTATGTTCTCAGGGTTTATTGTTTTCATCTTCTGATGTCAATTAAAACACTTGGTTATTCATTTTAATAAATCTTTTTACTTATAAAGATTTGAACTTTTGAAGATTCCAGCTTACTTGTACGTTTCTAAGGGTCAGGTCCTCTCCATTGTTGCTGGCCTGAGGCTTAGTTCACCATATAGCAATGTATATATTGACCTATTTTCCCCTCGACTTTCTGTGATCCCCTACATCTCACCTTTCTTTGCAGACAAGCCATTTGAAATACCCTTAACTTATTTCACAGCCAAAAAGTCTTTGAAATAATGGGTATTTTTTAGAGAAATCTTCTTATATAATTAGGCCGAAAATCTGACCTGCCATAGTTTTCAAAACAGCATAATTTCACTCTTCTCAATGATTAATCTGTTGTATTACACAACCTTTGTGTATTTAGCTTTATCAATGACATGTCCTTTAAAAATGTTTTAGAGATCCTACCAGTCTTTGAAAACATCCTCGTGCCTTGTTTCAGTTCCAGTTTTATGTATATTTTCTGCCTTGCACCCGATTATTCCTACATCTGATGGATGGCCTTGGGAATCTAATTCTGGTATTGATTGTTTTGGCTGATTGTCTCCCCTTGTAGCTGCTTTCTTCATTATTGTGTAAAGTTAGATCATGAGCCCATGTTTAGCTAAACAGCTGACCTTGTAAGAGGCTTAGGTGTGAACGCTCGTAAGTTTCAGCAGAAAGTCGGCCAAGATTTATTTGTGTCCCTCCAATGAGTGGCCCGCAAGGACCCCGTTTCCTACAAGTGTTGGTCCAATACTCCCTCTAGAGGCAGGGGACTCAGACAGGGCTGCTTTGCGGCCCCCGATCTGGGGCAGGGGCAGTGGGCAGCCTGTGGCCAGGGCAGGAGCCTCTCCGCGTGTGTCCCAGGGACCCATCTGCCTGCGAGCCTCGGTCACCTGGCAGGAAGCTACGATGCCCAGACCTATGGTTAGCTGTGCAGCGAGGTGTACTGCGCGGACAGGTTCCACACACACTTCAAGTAAGAGGGCGGCCTGAGTGGAAAGGTGAGAGTTTGGGCAGCTGTGCAGACAAAGAAAGCGCCCTTTGGCCTAGGCCTAAATGCTTGTGACACTCCACTGGGCCTGCCGGGCTCTGAGGGCCCTGCCCTGGGCCCCCTGCTCCCCTGCCCTTTGTTCAGTCACAGCAGAGATGGCCACACCCACTCCCTCAATGAGGGCAGTGTCCCAACCTCCCTCAGCCCCGCCCCCTCTCCGCAGGTTACCATGGACTACAGAGGCTGCATTCTGAGGCCAGGGCTTTCGGAGAATGCCAAGGGCAGACATGATGACCTTAAATGATTTCCACTTGTGTCAGTTTTGGTAAACTTTAGGAGCTAGGAAATGGTCCACTTGACAGAAATGTTCAAATTTACTGGCATTTCATATATTCTCTGCTCTAACATTGTCCTGACTCTTTCTGTATATTCTTTACTTATGTTTTTGTTTTCCTTAATCAAAGTGTGTCTTTTAAATCTTTTCAAAGAAGATTCTTTGGACTTACTAAATCACCTGAATTTTATACGTTTTCTGCTGTATTAAGTTCTGCTCATATCTTTATTTAACTTTTTTCTATGTTCTCAGGGTTTATTGTTTTCATCTTCTGATGTCAATTAAAACACTTGGTTATTCATTTTACTAAAACTTTTTACTTATAAAGATTTGAACTTTTGAAGATTCCAGCTTACTTGTACGTTTCTAAGGGTCAGGTCCTCTCCATTGTTGCTGGCCTAAGGCTTAGTTCACCATAGAGCAATGTATATATTGAACTATTTTCCCCTCGACTTTCTGTGATCCCCTACATCTCACCTTTCTTTGAAGACAAGACATTTGAAATACCCTTAACTTATTTCACAGCCAATAAGTCTTTGAAATAATGGGTATTTTTTAGAAAAATCTTCTTATATAATTAGGCAGAAAATCTGACCTGCCATAGTTTTCAAAACAGCATAATTTCACTCTTCTCAATGATTAATCTGTTGTATTACACAACCTTTGTGTATTTAGCTTTATCAATGACATGTCCTTTAAAAATGTTTTAGAGATCCTACCAGTCTTTGAAAACATCCTTGTGCCTTGTATCAGTTCCAGTTTTATGTATATTTTCTGCCTTGCACCCGATTATTCCTACATCTGATGGATGGCCTTGGGAATCTAATACTGGTATTGATTGTTTTGGCTGATTGTCTCCCCTTGTAGCTGCTTTCTCATTATTGTGTAAATTTAGATCATGAGCTCATGTTTAGCTAAACAGCTGACCTTCTAAGAGGCTTAGGTGTGAACGCTCGTAAGTTTCAGCAGAAAGTCGGCCAAGATTTATTTGTGTCCCTCCAATGAGTGGCCCGCAAGGACCCCGTTTTCTACAAGTGTTGGTCCAATACTCCCTCTAGAGGCAGGAGACTCAGACAGGGCTGCTTTTTGTCCCCAGATCTGGGGCAGGGGCTGGGGGCGGCCTGTGGCCCTGGCAGGAGCCTCTCCGCGTGTGTCCCAGGGACCCATCTGCCTTCGAGCCTCGGTCACCTGGCAGGAAGCTACGATGCCCAGACCTATGGTTAGCTGTGCAGCGAGGTGTACTGCACGGACAGGTTCCACACACACTTCAAGTAAGAGCGCGGCCTGAGTGGAAAAGTGAGAGTTTGGGCAGCTGTGCAGACAAAGAAAGCGCCCTTTGGCCTGGGCCTAAATGCTTGTGACACTCCACTGGGCCTGCCGGGCTCTGAGGGCCCTGCCCTGGGCCCGCTGCTCCCCTGCTCTTTGTTCAGTCACAGCAGAGATGGCCACACCCACTCCCTCAGTGAGGGCAGTGTTCCAACCTCGCTCAGCCCCGCCCCCTCTCCGCAGGTTACCATGGACTACAGAGGCTGCATTCTGAGGCCAGGGCGTTCCGAGAATGCCAAGGGCAGACATGATGACCTTAAATGATTTCCTCTTGTGTCAGGTTTGGTAAACTTTAGGAGCTAGGAAATGGTCCACTTTACAGAAATGTTCAAATTTACTGGCATTTCATATATTCTCTGCTCTAACATTGTCCTGACTGTTTCTGTATATTCTTTATTTATGTTTTTGTTTTCCTTAATCAAAGTGTGTCTTTTAAATCTTTTCAAAGAAGATTCTTTGGACTTAATAAATCACCTGAATTTTATACGTTTTCTGCTGTATTAAATTCTGCTCATATATTTATTTAACTTTTTTCTATGTTCTCAGGGTTTATTGTTTTCATCTTCTGATGTCAATTAAAACACTTGGTTATTCATTTTAATAAATCTTTTTACTTATAAAGATTTGAACTTTTGAAGATTCCAGCTTACTTGTACGTTTCTAAGGGTCAGGTCCTCTCCATTGTTGCTGGCCTGAGGCTTAGTTCACCATATAGCAATGTATATATTGACCTATTTTCCCCTCGACTTTCTGTGATCCCCTACATCTCACCTTTCTTTGCAGACAAGCCATTTGAAATACCCTTAACTTATTTCACAGCCAAAAAGTCTTTGAAATAATGGGTATTTTTTAGAGAAATCTTCTTATATAATTAGGCCGAAAATCTGACCTGCCATAGTTTTCAAAACAGCATAATTTCACTCTTCTCAATGATTAATCTGTTGTATTACACAACCTTTGTGTATTTAGCTTTATCAATGACATGTCCTTTAAAAATGTTTTAGAGATCCTACCAGTCTTTGAAAACATCCTCGTGCATTGTTTCAGTTCCAGTTTTATGTATATTTTCTGCCTTGCACCCGATTATTCCTACATCTGATGGATGGCCTTGGGAATCTAATTCTTGTATTGATTGTTTTGGCTGATTGTCTCCCCTTGTAGCTGCTTTCTTTATTATTGTGTAAAGTTAGATCATGAGCTCATGTTTAGCTAAACAGCTGACCTTGTAAGAGGCTTAGGTGTGAACGCTCATAAGTTTCAGCAGAAAGTCGGCCAAGATTTATTTGTGTCCCTCCAATGAGTGGCCCGCAAGGACCCCATTTTCTACAAGTGTTGGTCCAATACTCCCTCTAGAGGCAGGGGACTCAGACAGGGCTGCTTTGCGGCCCCCGATCAGGGGCAGGGGCAGTGGGCGGCCTGTGGCCGGGGCAGGAGCCTCTCCGCGTGTGTCCCAGGGACCCATCTGCCTGCGAGCCTCGGTCACCTGGCAGGAAGCTACGATGCCCAGACCTATGGTTAGCTGTGCAGCGAGGTGTACTGCGCGGACAGGTTCCACACACACTTCAAGTAAGAGGGCGGCCTGAGTGGAAAGGTGAGAGTTTGGGCAGCTGTGCAGACAAAGAAAGCACCCTTTGGCCTGGGCCTAAATTCTTGTGACACTCCACTGGGCCTGCCAGGCTCTGAGGTCCCTGCGCCTGGCCCCCTGCACCCCTGCCCGTTGTTCAGTCACAGCAGAGATGGCCACACCCACTCCCTCAGTGAGGGCAGTGTTCCAAACTCCCTCAGCCCCGCCCCCTCTCCGCAGTTAACCATGGACTACAGAGGCTGCATTCTGAGGCCAGGGCGTTCCGAAAATGCCAAGGGCAGACATGAAGACCTTTAATGATTTCCTCTTGTGTCAGTTTTGGTAAACTTTAGGAGCTTGGAAATGGTCCTCTTGACAGAAATGTTCAAACTTACTGGCATTTCATATATTCTCTGCTCTAACATTGTCCTGACTCTTTCTGTATATTCTTTACTTATGTTTTGGTTTTCCTTAATCAAAGTGTGTCTTTTAAATCTTTTCAAAGAAGATTCTTTGGTCTTACTAAATCACCTGAATTTTATACGTTTTCTGTTGTATTAAGTTCTGCTCATATCTTTATTTAACTTTTTTCTATGTTCTCAGGGTTTATTCTTTTCATCTTCTGATGTCAATTAAAACACTTGGTTATTCATTTTACTAAATCTTTTTACTTATAAAGATTTGAACTTTTGAAGATTCCAGCTTACTTGTACGTTTCTAAGGGTCAGGTCCTCTCCATTGTTGCTGTCCTAAGGCTTAGTTCATAATAGAGCAATGTATATATTGATCTATTTTCCCCTCGACTTTCTGTGATCCCCTACATCTCACCTTTCTTTGAAGACAAGCCATTTGAAATACCCTTAACTTATTTCACAGCCAATAAGTCATTGAAATAATGGGTATTTTTTAGAGAAATCTTCTTATATAATTAGGCAGAAAATCTGACCTGCCATAGTTTTCAAAACAGCATAATTTCACTCTTCTCAGTGATTAATCTGTTGTATTACACAACCTTTGTGTATTTAGCTTTATCAATGACATGTCCTTTAAAAATGTTTTAGAGATCCTACCAGTCTTTGAAAACATCCTCGTGCCTTGTTTCAGTTCCAGTTTTATGTATATTATCTGCCTTGCACCCGATTATTCCTACATCTGATGGATGGCCTTGGGAATGTAATTCTGGTATTGATTGTTTTGGCTGATTGTCTCCCCTTGTAGCTGCTTTCTTCATTATTGTGTAAAGTTAGACCATGAGCTCATGTTTAGCTAAACAGCTGACCTTGTAAGAGGCTTAGGTGTGAACGCTCGTAAGTTTCAGCAGAAAGTCGGCCAAGATTTATTTGTGTCCCTCCAATGAGTGGCCCGCAAGGACCCCGTTTTCTACAAGTGTTGGTCCAATACTCCCTCTAGAGGCAGGGCACTCAGACAGGGCTGCTTTGCGGGCCCCGATCTGGGGCAGGGGCAGTGGGCGGCCTGTGGCCCGGGCAGGAGCCACTCTGCGTGTGTCCCAGGGACCCATCTGCCTGTGAGCCTCGGTCACCTGGCAGGAAGCTACGATGCCCAGACCTATGGTTAGCTGTGCAGCGAGGTGTACTGTGCGTACAGGTTCCACACACACTTCAAGTAAGAGGGCGGCCTGAGTGGAAAGGTGAGAGTTTGGGCAGCTGTGCAGACAAAGAAAGCGCCCTTTGGCCTGGGCCTAAATGCTTGTGACACTCCACTGGGCCTGCCGGGCTCTGAGGGCCCTGCCCTGGGCCCCCTGCTCCCCTGCTCTTTGTTCAGTCACAGCAGAAATGGCCACACCCACTCCCTCAGTGAGGGCAGTGTTCCAACCTCCCTCAGCCCCGCCCCCTCTCCGCAGGTTACCATGGACTACAGAGGCTGCATTCTGAGGCAAGGGCGTTCCGAGAATGCCAAGGGCAGACATGATGACCTTAAATGATTTCCTCTTGTGTCAGTTTTGGTAAACTTTAGGAGCTAGGAAATGGTCCACTTTACAGAAATGTTCAAATTTACTGGCATTTCATATATTCTCTGCTCTAACATTGTCCTGACTCTTTCTGTATATTCTTTATTTATGTTTTTGTTTTCCTTAATCAAAGTGTGTCTTTTAAATCTTTTCAAAGAAGATTCTTTGGACTTAATAAATCACCTGAATTTTATACGTTTTCTGTTGTATTAAATTCTGCTCATATATTTCTTTAACTTTTTTCTATGTTCTCAGGGTTTATTGTTTTCATCTTCTGATGTCAATTAAAACACTTGGTTATTCATTTTAATAAATCTTTTTACTTATAAAGATTTGAACTTTTGAAGATTCCAGCTTACTTGTACGTTTCAAAGGGTCAGGTCCTCTCCATTGTTGCTGGCCTGAGGCTTAGTTCACCATATAGCAATGTATATATTGACCTATTTTCCCCTCGACTTTCTGTGATCCCCTACATCTCACCTTTCTTTGCAGACAAGCCATTTGAAATACCCTTAACTTATTTCACAGCCAAAAAGTCTTTGAAATAATGGGTATTTTTTAGAGAAATCTTCTTATATAATTAGGCCGAAAATCTGACCTGCCATAGTTTTCAAAACAGCATAATTTCACTCTTCTCAATGATTAATCTGTTGTATTACACAACCTTTGTGTATTTAGCTTTATCAATGACATGATCTTTAAAAATGTTTTAGAGATCCTACCAGTCTTTGAAAACATCCTTGTGCCTTGTTTCAGTTCAAGTTTTATGTATATTTTCTGCCTTGCACCCGATTATTCCTACATCTGATGGATGGCCTTGGGAATCTAATTCTGGTATTGATTGTTTTGGCTGATTGTCTCCCCTTGTAGCTGCTTTCTTCATTATTGTGTAAAGTTAGATCATGAGCTCATGTTTAGCTAAACAGCTGACCTTGTAAGAGGCTTAGGTGTGAACGCTCATAAGTTTTAGCAGAAAGTCGGCCAAGATTTATTTGTGTCCCTCCAATGAGTGGCCCGCAAGGACCCCGTTTTCTACAAGTGTTGGTCCAATACTCCCTCTAGAGGCAGGGGACTCAGACAGGGCTGCTTTGCGGCCCCCGATCTGGGGCAGGGGCAGTGCGCGGCCTGTGGCCCGGGCAGGAGCCTCTCCGCGTGTGTCCCAGGGAGCCATCTGCCTGCGAGCCTCGGTCACCTGGCAGGAAGCTACGATGCCCAGACCTATGGTTAGCTGTGCAGCGAGGTGTACTGCGCGGACAGGTTCCACACACACTTCAAGTAAGAGGGCGGCCTGAGTGGAAAGGTGAGAGTTTGGGCAGCTGTGCAGAGAAAGAAAGCACCCTTTGGCCTGGGCCTAAATTCTTGTGACACTCCACTGGGCCTGCCAGGCTCTGAGGTCCCTGCGCCTGGCCCCCTGCACCCCTGCCCGTTGTTCAGTCACAGCAGAGATGGCCACACCCACTCCCTCAGTGAGGGCAGTGTTCCAACCTCCCTCAGCCCCGCCCCGTCTCCTCAGTTAACCATGGACTACAGAGGCTGCATTCTGAGGCCAGGGCGTTCCGAAAATGCCAAGGGCAGACATGAAGACCTTTAATGATTTCCTCTTGTGTCAGTTTTGGTAAACTTTAGGAGCTTGGAAATGGTCCACTTGACAAAAATGTTCAAACTTACTGGCATTTCATATATTCTCTACTCTAACATTGTCCTGACTCTTTCTGTATATTCTTTACTTATGTTTTTGTTTTCCTTAATCAAAGTGTGTCTTTTAAATCTTTTCAAATAAGATTCTTTGGACTTACTAAATCACCTGAATTTTATACGTTTTCTGTTGTATTAAGTTCTGCTCATATCTTTATTTAACTTTTTTCTATGTTCTCAGGGTTTATTGTTTTCATCTTCTGATGTCAATTAAAACACTTGGTTATTCATTTTAATAAATCTTTTTACTTATAAAGATTTGAACTTTTGAAGATTCCAGCTTACTTGTACGTTTCTAAGGGTCAGGTCCTCTCCATTGTTGCTGGCCTAAGGCTTAGTTCACAATAGAGCAATGTATATATTGATCTATTTTCCCCTCGACTTTCTGTGATCCCCTACATCTCACCTTTCTTTGAAGACAAGCCATTTGAAATACCCTTAACTTATTTCACAGCCAATAAGTCATTGAAATAATGGGTATTTTTTAGAGAAATCTTCTTATATAATTAGGCAGAAAATCTGACCTGCCATAGTTTTCAAAACAGCATAATTTCACTCTTCTCAATGATTAATCTGTTGTATTACACAACCTTTGTGTATTTAGCTTTATCAATGACATGATCTTTAAAAATGTTTTAGAGATCCTACCAGTCTTTGAAAACATCCTCGTGCCTTGTTTCAGTTCCAGTTTTATGTATATTTTCTGCCTTGCACCCGATTATTCCTACATCTGATGGATGGCCTTGGGAATGTAATTCTGGTATTGATTGTTTTGGCTGATTGTCTCCCCTTGTAGCTGCTTTCTTCATTATTGTGTAAAGTTAGACCATGAGCTCATGTTTAGCTAAACAGCTGACCTTGTAAGAGGCTTAGGTGTGAACGCTCGTAAGTTTCAGCAGAAAGTCGGCCAAGATTTATTTGTGTCCCTCCAATGAGTGGCCCGCAAGGACCCCGTTTTCTACAAGTGTTGGTCCAATACTCCCTCTAGAGGCAGGGCACTCAGACAGGGCTGCTTTGCGGGCCCCGATCTGGGGCAGGGGCAGTGGGCGGCCTGTGGCCCGGGCAGGAGCCACTCTGCGTGAGTCCCAGGGACCCATCTGCCTGTGAGCCTCGGTCACCAGGCAGGAAGCTACGATGCCCAGACCTATGGTTAGCTGTGCAGCGAGGTGTACTGCGCGTACAGGTTCCACACACACTTCAAGTAAGAGGGCGGCCTGAGTGGAAAGGTGAGAGTTTGGGCAGCTGTGCAGACAAAGAAAGCGCCCTTTGGCCTGGGCCTAAATGCTTGTGACACTCCACTGGGCCTGCCGGGCTCTGAGGGCCCTGCCCTGGGCCCCCTGCTCCCCTGCTCTTTGTTCAGTCACAGCAGAAATAGCCACACCCACTCCCTCAGTGAGGGCAGTGTTCCAACCTCCCTCAGCCCCGCCCCCTCTCCGCAGGTTACCATGGACTACAGAGGCTGCATTCTGAGGCAAGGGCGTTCCGAGAATGCCAAGGGCAGACATGATGACCTTAAATGATTTCCTCTTGTGTCAGTTTTGGTAAACTTTAGGAGCTAGGAAATGGTCCACTTGACAGAAATGTTCAAATTTACTGGCATTTCATATATTCTCTGCTCTAACATTGTCCTGACTCTTTCTGTATATTCTTTATTTATGTTTTTGTTTTCCTTAATCAAAGTGTGTCTTTTAAATCTTTTCAAAGAAGATTCTTTGGACTTAATAAATCACCTGAATTTTATACGTTTTCTGTTGTATTAAATTCTGCTCATATATTTATTTAACTTTTTTCTATGTTCTCAGGGTTTATTGTTTTCATCTTCTGATGTCAATTAAAACACTTGGTTATTCATTTTAATAAATCTTTTTACTTATAAAGATTTGAACTTTTGAAGATTCCAGCTTACTTGTACGTTTCTAAGGGTCAGGTCCTCTCCATTGTTGCTGGCCTGAGGCTTAGTTCACCATATAGCAATGTATATATTGACCTATTTTCCCCTCGACTTTCTGTGATCCCCTACATCTCACCTTTCTTTGCAGACAAGCCATTTGAAATACCCTTAACTTATTTCACAGCCAAAAAGTCTTTGAAATAATGGGTATTTTTTAGGAATTCTTCTTATATAATTAGGCAGAAAATCTGACCTGCCATAGTTTTCAAAACAGCATAATTTCACTCTTCTCAATGACTAATCTGTGGTATTACACAACCTTTGTGTATTTAGCTTTATCAATGACATGTCCTTTAAAAATGTTTTAGAGATCCTACCAGTCTTTGAAAACATCCTCGTGCCTTGTTTCAGTTCCAGTTTTATGTATATTTTCTGCCTTGCACCCGATTATTCCTACATCTGATGGATGGCCTTGGGAATCTAATTCTGGTATTGATTGTTTTGGCTGATTGTCTCCCCTTGTAGCTGCTTTCTTCATTATTGTGTAAAGTTAGATCATGAGCCCATGTTTAGCTAAACAGCTGACCTTGTAAGAGGCTTAGGTGTGAACGCTCGTAAGTTTCAGCAGAAAGTCGGCCAAGATTTATTTGTGTCCCTCCAATGAGTGGCCCGCAAGGACCCCGTTTTCTACAAGTGTTGGTCCAATACTCCCTCTAGAGGCAGGGGACTCAGACAGGGCTGCTTTGCGGCCCCCGATCTGGGGCAGGGGCAGTGGGCAGGCTGTGGCCCGGGCAGGAGCCTCTCCGCGTGTGTCCCAGGGAGCCATCTGCCTGCGAGCCTCGGTCACCTGGCAGGAAGCTACGATGCCCAGACCTATGGTTAGCTGTGCAGCGAGGTGTACTGCGCGGACAGGTTCCACACACACTTCAAGTAAGAGGGCGGCCTGAGTGGAAAGGTGAGAGTTTGGGCAGCTGTGCAGACAAAGAAAGCGCCCTTTGGCCTGGGCCTAAATGCTTGTGACACTCCACTGGGCCTGCCGGGCTCTGAGGGCCCTGCCCTGGGCCCCCTGCTCCCCTGCCCTTTGTTCAGTCACAGCAGAGATGGCCACACCCACTCCCTCAATGAGGGCAGTGTCCCAACCTCCCTCAGCCCCGCCCCCTCTCCGCAGGTTACCATGGACTACAGAGGCTGCATTCTGAGGCCAGGGCGTTCCGAGAATGCCAAGGGCAGACATGATGACCTTAAATGATTTCCTCTTGTGTCAGTTTTGGTAAACTTTAGGAGCTAGGAAATGGTCCACTTGACAGAAATGTTCAAATTTACTGGCATTTCATATATTCTCTGCTCTAACATTGTCCTGACTCTTTCTGTATATTCTTTACTTATGTTTTTGTTTTCCTTAATCAAAGTGTGTCTTTTAAATCTTTTCAAAGAAGATTCTTTGGACTTACTAAATCACCTGAATTTTATACGTTTTCTGTTGTATTAAGTTCTGCTCATATCTTTATTTAACTTTTTTCTATGTTCTCAGGGTTTATTGTTTTCATCTTCTGATGTCAATTAAAACACTTGGTTATTCATTTTAATAAAACTTTTTACTTATAAAGATTTGAACTTTTGAAGCTTCCAGCTTACTTGTACGTTTCTAAGGGTCAGGTCCTCTCCATTGTTGCTGGCCTAAGGCTTAGTTCACCATATAGCAATGTATATATTGACCTATTTTCCCCTCGACTTTCTGTGATCCCCTACATCTCACCTTTCTTTGCAGACAAGCCATTTGAAATACCCTTAACTTATTTCACAGCCAAAAAGTCTTTGAAATAATGGGTATTTTTTAGAGAAATCTTCTTATATAATTAGGCCGAAAATCTGACCTGCCATAGTTTTCAAAACAGCATAATTTCACTCTTCTCAATGATTAATCTGTTGTAGTACACAACCTTTGTGTATTTAGCTTTATCAATGACATGTCCTTTAAAAATGTTTTAGAGATCCTACCAGTCTTTGAAAACATCCTCGTGCCTTGTTTCAGTTCCAGTTTTATGTATATTTTCTGCCTTGCACCCGATTATTCCTACATCTGATGGATGGCCTTGGGAATCTAATTCTGGTATTGATTGTTTTGGCTGATTGTCTCCCCTTGTAGCTGCTTTCTTCATTATTGTGTAAAGTTAGATCATGAGCCCATGTTTAGCTAAACAGCTGACCTTGTAAGAGGCTTAGGTGTGAACGCTCGTAAGTTTCAGCAGAAAGTCGGCCAAGATTTATTTGTGTCCCTCCAATGAGTGGCCCGCAAGGACCCCGTTTTCTACAAGTGTTGGTCCAATACTCCCTCTAGAGGCAGGGGACTCAGACAGGGCTGCTTTGCGGCCCCCGATCTGGGGCAGGGGCAGTGGGGGGCCTGTGGCCCGGGCAGGAGCCTCTCCGCGTGTGTCCCAGGGACCCATCTGCCTGCGAGCCTCGGTCACCTGGCAGGAAGCTACGATGCCCAGACCTATGGTTAGCTGTGCAGCGAGGTGTACTGCGCGGACAGGTTCCACACACACTTCAAGTAAGAGGGCGGCCTGAGTGGAAAGGTGAGAGTTTGGGCAGCTGTGCAGACAAAGAAAGCGCCCTTTGGCCTGGGCCTAAATGCTTGTGACACTCCACTGGGCCTGCCGGGCTCTGAGGGCCCTGCCCTGGGCCCCCTGCTCCCCTGCCCTTTGTTCAGTCACAGCAGAGATGGCCACACCCACTCCCTCATTGAGGGCAGTGTCCCAACCTCCCTCAGCCCCGCCCCCTCTCCGCAGGTTACCATGGACTACAGAGGCTGCATTCTGAGGCCAGGGCGTTCCGAGAATGCCAAGGGCAGACATGATGACCTTAAATGATTTCCTCTTGTGTCAGTTTTGGTAAACTTTAGGAGCTAGGAAATGGTCCACTTGACAGAAATGTTCAAATTTACTGGCATTTCATATATTCTCTGCTCTAACATTGTCCTGACTCTTTCTGTATATTCTTTACTTATGTTTTTGTTTTCCTTAATCAAAGTGTGTCTTTTAAATCTTTTCAAAGAAGATTCTTTGGACTTACTAAATCACCTGAATTTTATACGTTTTCTGTTGTATTAAGTTCTGCTCATATCTTTATTTAACTTTTTTCTATGTTCTCAGGGTTTATTGTTTTCATCTTCTGATGTCAATTAAAACACTTGGTTATTCATTTTAATAAATCTTTTTACTTATAAAGATTTGAACTTTTGAAGCTTCCAGCTTACTTGTACGTTTCTAAGGGTCAGGTCCTCTCCATTGTTGCTGGCCTAAGGCTTAGTTCACCATATAGCAATGTATATATTGACCTATTTTCCCCTCGACTTTCTGTGATCCCCTACATCTCACCTTTCTTTGTAGACAAGCCTTTTGAAATACCCTTAACTTATTTCACAGCCAATAAGGCTTTGAAATAATGTTTATTTTTTAGAGAAATCTTCTTATATAATTAGGCAGAAAATCTGACCTGCCATAGTTTACAAAACAGCATAATTTCACTCTTCTCAGTGATTAATCTGTTGTATTACACAACCTTTGTGTATTTAGCTTTATCAATCACATGTCCTTTAAAAATGTTTTAGAGATCCTACCAGTCTTTGAAAACAACCTTGTGCCTTGTTTCAGTGCCAGTTTTATGTATATTTTCTGCCTTGCACCCGATTATTCCTACATCTGATGGATGGCCTTGGGAATCTAATTCTGGTATTGATTGTTTTGGCTGATTGTCTCCCCTTGTAGCTGCTTTCTTCATTATTGTGTAAATTTAGATCATGAGCTCATGTTTAGCTAAACAGCTGACCTTGTAAGAGGCTTAGGTGTGAACGCTCGTAAGTTTCAGCAGAAAGTCGGCAAAGATTTATTTGTGTCCCTCCAATGCGTGGGCCGCAAGGACCCCGTTTTCTACAAGTGTTGGTCGAATACTCCCTGTAGAGGCAGGAGACTCAGACAGGGCTGCTTTGCGGCCCCCGTTCTGGGGCAGGGGCAGTGGGCGGCCTGTGGCCCGGGCAGGAGCCTCTCCGCGTGTGTCCCAGGGTCCCATCTGCCTGCGAGCCTCGGTCACCTGGCAGGAAGCAACGATGCCCAGACCTATGGTTAGCTGTGCAGCGAGGTGTACTGCGCGGACAGGTTCCACACACACTTCAAGTAAGAGGGCGGCCTGAGTGGAAAGGTGAGAGTTTCGGCAGCTGTGCAGACAAAGAAAGCGCCCTATGGCCTGGGCCTAAATGCTTGTGACACTCCACTGGGCCTGCCGGGCTCTGAGGGCCCTGCCCTGGGCCCCCTGCTCCCCTGCCCTTTGTTCAGTCACAGCAGAGATGGCCACACCCACTCCCTCAGTGAGGGCAGTGTTCCAACCTCGCTCAGCCCCGCCCCCTCTCCACAGGTTACCATGGACTACAGAGGCTGCATTCTGAGGCCAGGGCGTTCCGAGAATGCCAAGGGCAGACATGATGACCTTCAATGATTTCCTCTTGTGTCAGTTTTGGTAAACTTTAGGAGCTAGGAAATGGTCCACTTGACAGAAATGTTCAAATTTACTGGCATTTCATATATTCTCTGCTCTAACATTGTCCTGACTCTTTCTGTATATTCTTTATTTATGTTTTTGTTTTCCTTAATCAAAGTGTGTCTTTTAAATCTTTTCAAAGAAGATTCTTTGGACTTAATAAATCACCTGAATTTTATACGTTTTCTGTTGTATTAAATTCTGCTCATATATTTCTTTAACTTTTTTCTATGTTCTCAGGGTTTATTGTTTTCATCTTCTGATGTCAATTAAAACACTTGGTTATTCATTTTAATAAAACTTTTTACTTATAAAGATTTGAACTTTTGAAGATTCCAGCTTACTTGTACGTTTCTAAGGGTCAGGTCCTCTCCATTGTTGCTGGCCTAAGGCTTAGTTCACCATATAGCAATGTATATATTGACCTATTTTCCCCTCGACTTTCTGTGATCCCCTACATCTCACCTTTCTTTGCAGACAAGCCATTTGAAATACCCTTAACTTATTTCACAGCCAAAAAGTCTTTGAAATAATGGGTATTTTTTAGAGAAATCTTCTTATATAATTAGGCCGAAAATCTGACCTGCCATAGTTTTCAAAACAGCATAATTTCACTCTTCTCAATGATTAATCTGTTGTATTACACAACCTTTGTGTATTTAGCTTTATCAATGACATGTCCTTTAAAAATGTTTTAGAGATCCTACCCGTCTTTGAAAACATCCTCGTGCCTTGTTTCAGTTCCAGTTTTATGTATATTTTCTGCCTTGCACCCGATTATTCCTACATCTGATGGATGGCCTTGGGAATCTAATTCTGGTATTGATTGTTTTGGCTGATTGTCTCCCCTTGTAGCTGCTTTCTTCATTATTGTGTAAAGTTAGATCATGAGCCCATGTTTAGCTAAACAGCTGACCTTGTAAGAGGCTTAGGTGTGAACGCTCGTAAGTTTCAGCAGAAAGTCGGCCAAGATTTATTTGTGTCCCTCCAATGAGTGGCCCGCAAGGACCCCGTTTTCTACAAGTGTTGGTCCAATACTCCCTCTAGAGGCAGGGGACTCAGACAGGGCTGCTTTGCGGCCCCCGATCTGGGGCAGGGGCAGTGGGGGGCCTGTGGCCCGGGCAGGAGCCTCTCCGCGTGTGTCCCAGGGACCCATCTGCCTGCGAGCCTCGGTCACCTGGCAGGAAGCTACGATGCCCAGACCTATGGTTAGCTGTGCAGCGAGGTGTACTGCGCGGACAGGTTCCACACACACTTCAAGTAAGAGGGCGGCCTGAGTGGAAAGGTGAGAGTTTGGGCAGCTGTGCAGACAAAGAAAGCGCCCTTTGGCCTGGGCCTAAATGCTTGTGACACTCCACTGGGTCTGCCGGGCTCTGAGGGCCCTGCCCTGGGCCCCCTGCTCCCCTGCCCTTTGTTCAGTCACAGCAGAGATGGCCACAACCACTCCCTCAATGAGGGCAGTGTCCCAACCTCCCTCAGCCCCGCCCCCTCTCCGCAGGTTACCATGGACTACAGAGGCTGCATTCTGAGGCCAGGGCGTTCCGAGAATGCCAAGGGCAGACATGAAGACCTTAAATGATTTCCTCTTGTGTCAGTTTTGGTAAACTTTAGGAGCTAGGAAATGGTCCACTTGACAGAAATGTTCAAATTTACTGGCATTTCATATATTCTCTGCTCTAACATTGTCCTGACTCTTTCTGTATATTCTTTACTTATGTTTTTGTTTTCCTTAATCAAAGTGTGTCTTTTAAATCTTTTCAAAGAAGATTCTTTGGACTTACTAAATCACCTGAATTTTATACGTTTTCTGTTGTATTAAGTTCTGCTCATATCTTTATTTAACTTTTTTCTATGTTCTCAGGGTTTATTGTTTTCATCTTCTGATGTCAATTAAAACACTTGGTTATTCATTTTAATAAATCTTTTTACTTATAAAGATTTGAACTTTTGAAGCTTCCAGCTTACTTGTACGTTTCTAAGGGTCAGGTCCTCTCCATTGTTGCTGGCCTAAGGCTTAGTTCACCATATAGCAATGTATATATTGACCTATTTTCCCCTTGACTTTCTGTGATCCCCTACATCTCACCTTTCTTTGCAGACAAGCCATTTGAAATACCCTTAACTTATTTCACAGCCAATAAGGCTTTGAAATAATGTTTATTTTTTAGAGAAATCTTCTTATATAATTAGGCAGAAAATCTGACCTGCCATAGTTTTCAAAACAGCATAATTTCACTCTTCTCAGTGATTAATCTGTTGTATTACACAACCTTTGTGTATTTAGCTTTATCAATCACATGTCCTTTAAAAATGTTTTAGAGATCCTACCAGTCTTTGAAAACAACCTTGTGCCTTGTTTCAGTGCCAGTTTTATGTATATTTTCTGCCTTGCACCCGATTATTCCTACATCTGATGGATGGCCTTGGGAATCTAATTCTGGTATTGATTGTTTTGGCTGATTGTCTCCCCTTCTAGCTGCTTTCTTCATTATTGTGTAAATTTAGATCATGAGCTCATGTTTAGCTAAACAGCTGACCTTGTAAGAGGCTTAGGTGTGAACGCTCGTAAGTTTCAGCAGAAAGTCGGCCAAGATTTATTTGTTTCCCTCCAATGCGTTGGCCGCAAGGACCCCGTTTTCTACAAGTGTTGGTCCAATACTCCCTCTAGAGGCAGGAGACTCAGACAGGGCTGCTTTGCGGCCCCCGTTCTGGGGCAGGGGCAGTGGGCGGCCTGTGGCCCGGGCAGGAGCCTCTCTGCGTGTGTCCCAGGGTCCCATCTGCCTGCGAGCTTCGGTCACCTGGCAGGAAGCTACGATGCCCAGACCTATGGTTAGCTGTGCAGCGAGGTGTACTGCGCGGACAGGTTCCACACACACTTCAAGTAAGAGGGCGGCCTGAGTGGAAAGGTGAGAGTTTCGGCAGCTGTGCAGACAAAGAAAGCGCCCTTTGGCCTGGGCCTAAATGCTTGTGACACTCCACTGGGCCTGCCGGGCTCTGAGGGCCCTGCCCTGGGCCCCCTGCTCCCCTGCCCTTTGTTCAGTCACAGCAGAGATGGCCACACCCACTCCCTCAGTGAGGGCAGTGTTCCAACCTCGCTCAGCCCCGCCCCCTCTCCACAGGTTACCATGGACTACAGAGGCTGCATTCTGAGGCCAGGGCGTTCCGAGAATGCCAAGGGCAGACATGATGACCTTCAATGATTTCCTCTTGTGTCAGTTTTGGTAAACTTTAGGAGCTAGGAAATGGTCCACTTGACAGAAATGTTCAAATTTACTGGCATTTCATATATTCTCTGCTCTAACATTGTCCTGACTCTTTCTGTATATTCTTTATTTATGTTTTTGTTTTCCTTAATCAAAGTGTGTCTTTTAAATCTTTTCAAAGAAGATTCTTTGGACTTAATAAATCACCTGAATTTTATACGTTTTCTGTTGTATTAAATTCTGCTCATATATTTCTTTAACTTTTTTCTATGTTCTCAGGGTTTATTGTTTTCATCTTCTGATGTCAATTAAAACACTTGGTTATTCATTTTAATAAAACTTTTTACTTATAAAGATTTGAACTTTTGAAGATTCCAGCTTACTTGTACGTTTCTAAGGGTCAGGTCCTCTCCATTGTTGCTGGCCTAAGGCTTAGTTCACCATATAGCAATGTATATATTGACCTATTTTCCCCTCGACTTTCTGTGATCCCCTACATCTCACCTTTCTTTGCAGACAAGCCATTTGAAATACCCTTAACTTATTTCACAGCCAAAAAGTCTTTGAAATAATGGGTATTTTTTAGAGAAATCTTCTTATATAATTAGGCCGAAAATCTGACCTGCCATAGTTTTCAAAACAGCATAATTTCACTCTTCTCAATGATTAATCTGTTGTATTACACAACCTTTGTGTATTTAGCTTTATCAATGACATGTCCTTTAAAAATGTTTTAGAGATCCTACCCGTCTTTGAAAACATCCTCGTGCCTTGTTTCAGTTCCAGTTTTATGTATATTTTCTGCCTTGCACCCGATTATTCCTACATCTGATGGATGGCCTTGGGAATCTAATTCTGGTATTGATTGTTTTGGCTGATTGTCTCCCCTTGTAGCTGCTTTCTTCATTATTGTGTAAAGTTAGATCATGAGCCCATGTTTAGCTAAACAGCTGACCTTGTAAGAGGCTTAGGTGTGAACGCTCGTAAGTTTCAGCAGAAAGTCGGCCAAGATTTATTTGTGTCCCTCCAATGAGTGGCCCGCAAGGACCCCGTTTTCTACAAGTGTTGGTCCAATACTCCCTCTAGAGGCAGGGGACTCAGACAGGGCTGCTTTGCGGCCCCCGATCTGGGGCAGGGGCAGTGGGGGGCCTGTGGCCCGGGCAGGAGCCTCTCCGCGTGTGTCCCAGGGACCCATCTGCCTGCGAGCCTCGGTCACCTGGCAGGAAGCTACGATGCCCAGACCTATGGTTAGCTGTGCAGCGAGGTGTACTGCGCGGACAGGTTCCACACACACTTCAAGTAAGAGGGCGGCCTGAGTGGAAAGGTGAGAGTTTGGGCAGCTGTGCAGACAAAGAAAGCGCCCTTTGGCCTGGGCCTAAATGCTTGTGACACTCCACTGGGTCTGCCGGGCTCTGAGGGCCCTGCCCTGGGCCCCCTGCTCCCCTGCCCTTTGTTCAGTCACAGCAGAGATGGCCACAACCACTCCCTCAATGAGGGCAGTGTCCCAACCTCCCTCAGCCCCGCCCCCTCTCCGCAGGTTACCATGGACTACAGAGGCTGCATTCTGAGGCCAGGGCGTTCCGAGAATGCCAAGGGCAGACATGAAGACCTTAAATGATTTCCTCTTGTGTCAGTTTTGGTAAACTTTAGGAGCTAGGAAATGGTCCACTTGACAGAAATGTTCAAATTTACTGGCATTTCATATATTCTCTGCTCTAACATTGTCCTGACTCTTTCTGTATATTCTTTACTTATGTTTTTGTTTTCCTTAATCAAAGTGTGTCTTTTAAATCTTTTCAAAGAAGATTCTTTGGACTTACTAAATCACCTGAATTTTATACGTTTTCTGTTGTATTAAGTTCTGCTCATATCTTTATTTAACTTTTTTCTATGTTCTCAGGGTTTATTGTTTTCATCTTCTGATGTCAATTAAAACACTTGGTTATTCATTTTAATAAATCTTTTTACTTATAAAGATTTGAACTTTTGAAGCTTCCAGCTTACTTGTACGTTTCTAAGGGTCAGGTCCTCTCCATTGTTGCTGGCCTAAGGCTTAGTTCACCATATAGCAATGTATATATTGACCTATTTTCCCCTTGACTTTCTGTGATCCCCTACATCTCACCTTTCTTTGCAGACAAGCCATTTGAAATACCCTTAACTTATTTCACAGCCAATAAGGCTTTGAAATAATGTTTATTTTTTAGAGAAATCTTCTTATATAATTAGGCAGAAAATCTGACCTGCCATAGTTTTCAAAACAGCATAATTTCACTCTTCTCAGTGATTAATCTGTTGTATTACACAACCTTTGTGTATTTAGCTTTATCAATCACATGTCCTTTAAAAATGTTTTAGAGATCCTACCAGTCTTTGAAAACAACCTTGTGCCTTGTTTCAGTGCCAGTTTTATGTATATTTTCTGCCTTGCACCCGATTATTCCTACATCTGATGGATGGCCTTGGGAATCTAATTCTGGTATTGATTGTTTTGGCTGATTGTCTCCCCTTCTAGCTGCTTTCTTCATTATTGTGTAAATTTAGATCATGAGCTCATGTTTAGCTAAACAGCTGACCTTGTAAGAGGCTTAGGTGTGAACGCTCGTAAGTTTCAGCAGAAAGTCGGCCAAGATTTATTTGTTTCCCTCCAATGCGTTGGCCGCAAGGACCCCGTTTTCTACAAGTGTTGGTCCAATACTCCCTCTAGAGGCAGGAGACTCAGACAGGGCTGCTTTGCGGCCCCCGTTCTGGGGCAGGGGCAGTGGGCGGCCTGTGGCCCGGGCAGGAGCCTCTCTGCGTGTGTCCCAGGGTCCCATCTGCCTGCGAGCTTCGGTCACCTGGCAGGAAGCTACGATGCCCAGACCTATGGTTAGCTGTGCAGCGAGGTGTACTGCGCGGACAGGTTCCACACACACTTCAAGTAAGAGGGCGGCCTGAGTGGAAAGGTGAGAGTTTCGGCAGCTGTGCAGACAAAGAAAGCGCCCTTTGGCCTGGGCCTAAATGCTTGTGACACTCCACTGGGCCTGCCGGGCTCTGAGGGCCCTGCCCTGGGCCCCCTGCTCCCCTGCCCTTTGTTCAGTCACAGCAGAGATGGCCACACCCACTCCCTCAGTGAGGGCAGTGTTCCAACCTCGCTCAGCCCCGCCCCCTCTCCACAGGTTACCATGGACTACAGAGGCTGCATTCTGAGGCCAGGGCGTTCCGAGAATGCCAAGGGCAGACATGATGACCTTCAATGATTTCCTCTTGTGTCAGTTTTGGTAAACTTTAGGAGCTAGGAAATGGTCCACTTGACAGAAATGTTCAAATTTACTGGCATTTCATATATTCTCTGCTCTAACATTGTCCTGACTCTTTCTGTATATTCTTTATTTATGTTTTTGTTTTCCTTAATCAAAGTGTGTCTTTTAAATCTTTTCAAAGAAGATTCTTTGGACTTAATAAATCACCTGAATTTTATACGTTTTCTGTTGTATTAAATTCTGCTCATATATTTCTTTAACTTTTTTCTATGTTCTCAGGGTTTATTGTTTTCATCTTCTGATGTCAATTAAAACACTTGGTTATTCATTTTAATAAATCTTTTTACTTATAAAGATTTGAACTTTTGAAGATTCCAGCTTACTTGTACGTTTCTAAGGGTCAGGTCCTCTCCATTGTTGCTGGCCTGAGGCTTAGTTCACCATATAGCAATGTATATATTGACCTATTTTCCCCTCGACTTTCTGTGATCCCCTACATCTCACCTTTCTTTGCAGACAAGCCATTTGAAATACCCTTAACTTATTTCACAGCCAAAAAGTCTTTGAAATAATGGGTATTTTTTAGAGAAATCTTCTTATATAATTAGGCAGAAAATCTGACCTGCCATAGTTTTCAAAACAGCATAATTTCACTCTTCTCAATGATTAATCTGTTGTATTACACAACCTTTGTGTATTTAGCTTTATCAATGACATGTCCTTTAAAAATGTTTTAGAGATCCTACCAGTCTTTGAAAACATCCTCGTGCCTTGTTTCAGTTCCAGTTTTATGTATATTTTCTGCCTTGCACCCGATTATTCCTACATCTGATGGATGGCCTTGGGAATCTAATTCTGGTATTGATTGTTTTGGCTGATTGTCTCCCCTTGTAGCTGCTTTCTTCATTATTGTGTAAAGTTAGATCATGAGCCCATGTTTAGCTAAACAGCTGACCTTGTAAGAGGCTTAGGTGTGAACGCTCGTAAGTTTCAGCAGAAAGTCGGCCAAGATTTATTTGTGTCCCTCCAATGAGTGGCCCGCAAGGACCCCGTTTTCTACAAGTGTTGGTCCAATACTCCCTCTAGAGGCAGGGGACTCAGACAGGGCTGCTTTGCGGCCCCCGATCTGGGGCAGGGGCAGTGGGCGGCCTGTGGCCGGGGCAGGAGCCTCTCCACGTGTGTACCAGGGACCCATCTGCCTGCGATCCTCGGTCACCTGGCAGGAAGCTACGATGCCCAGACCTATGGTTAGCTGTGCAGCGAGGTGTACTGCGCGGACAGGTTCCACACACACTTCAAGTAAGAGGGCGGCCTGAGTGGAAAGGTGAGAGTTTGGGCAGCTGTGCAAACAAAGAAAGCACCCTTTGGCCTGGGCCTAAATTCTTGTGACACTCCACTGGTCCTGCCAGGCTCTGAGGTCCCTGCGCCTGGCCCCCTGCTCCCCTGCCCGTTGTTCAGTCACAGCAGAGTTGGCCACACCCACTCCCTCAGTGAGGGCAGTGTTCCAACCTCCCTCAGCCCCGCCCCCTCTCCGCAGTTAACCATGGACTACAGAGGCTGCATTCTGAGGCCAGGGCGTTCCGAAAATGCCAAGGGCATACATGAAGACCTTTAATGATTTCCTCTTGTGTCAGTTTTGGTAAACTTTAGGAGCTTGGAAATGGTCCACTTGACAGAAATGTTCAAACTTACTGGCATTTCATATATTCTCTACTCTAACATTGTCCTGACTCTTTCTGTATATTCTTTACTTATGTTTTTGTTTTCCTTAATCAAAGTGTGTCTTTTAAATCTTTTCAAAGAAGATTCTTTGGACTTACTAAATCACCTGAATTTTATACGTTTTCTGTTGTATTAAGTTCTGCTCATATCTTTATTTAACTTTTTTCTATGTTCTCAGGGTTTATTGTTTTCATCTTCTGATGTCAATTAAAACACTTGGTTATTCATTTTACTAAATCTTTTTACTTATAAAGATTTGAACTTTTGAAGATTCCAGCTTACTTGTACGTTTCTAAGGGTCAGGTCCTCTCCATTGTTGCTGGCCTAAGGCTTAGTTCACCATAGAGCAATGTATATATTGACCTATTTTCCCCTCGACTTTCTGTGATCCCCTACATCTCACCGTTCTTTGCAGACAAGCCATTTGAAATACCCTTAACTTATTTCACAGCCAATAAGTCATTGAAATAATGGGTATTTTTTAGAGAAATCTTCTTATATAATTAGGCAGAAAATCTGACCTGCCATAGTTTTCAAAACAGCATAATTTCACTCTTCTCAATGATTAATCTGTTGTATTACACAACCTTTGTGTATTTAGCTTTATCAATGACATGATCTTTAAAAATGTTTTAGAGATCCTACCAGTCTTTGAAAACATCCTCGTGCCTTGTTTCAGTTCCAGTTTTATGTATATTTTCTGCCTTGCAACCGATTATTCCTACATCTGATGGATGGCCTTTGGAATGTAATTCTGGTATTGATTGTTTTGGCTGATTGTCTCCCCTTGTAGCTGCTTTCTTCATTATTGTGTAAAGTTAGACCATGAGCTCATGTTTAGCTAAACAGCTGACCTTGTAAGAGGCTTAGGTGTGAACGCTCGTAAGTTTCAGCAGAAAGTCGGCCAAGATTTATTTGTGTCCCTCCAATGAATGGCCCGCAAGGACCCCGTTTTCTACAAGTGTTGGTCCAATACTCCCTCTAGAGGCAGGGCACTCAGACAGGGCTGCTTTGCGGGCCCCGATCTGGGGCAGGGGCAGTGGGCGGCCTGTGGCCCGGGCAGGAGCCACTCTGCGTGTGTCCCAGGGACCCATCTGCCTGTGAGCCTCGGTCACCTGGCAGGAAGCTACGATGCCCAGACCTATGGTTAGCTGTGCAGCGAGGTGTACTGCGCGTACAGGTTCCACACACACTTCAAGTAAGAGGGCGGCCTGAGTGGAAAGGTGAGAGTTTGGGCAGCTGTGCAGACAAAGAAAGCGCCCTTTGGCCTGGGCCTAAATGCTTGTGACACTCCACTGGGCCTGCCGGGCTCTGAGGGCCCTGCCCTGGGCCCCCTGCTCCCCTGCTCTTTGTTCAGTCACAGCAGAAATGGCCACACCCACTCCCTCAGTGAGGGCAGTGTTCCAACCTCACTCAGCCCCCCCCCTCTCCGCAGGTTACCATGGACTACAGAGGCTGCATTCTGAGGCAAGGGCGTTTCGAGAATGCCAAGGGCAGACATGATGACCTTAAATGATTTCCTCTTGTGTCAGTTTTGGTAAACTTTAGGAGCTAGGAAATGGTCCACTTGACAGAAATGTTCAAATTTACTGGCATTTCATATATTCTCTGCTCTAACATTGTCCTGACCCTTTCTGTATATTCTTTATTTATGTTTTGGTTTTCCTTAATCAAATTGTGTCTTTTAAATCTTTTCAAAGAAGATTCTTTGGACTTAATAAATCACCTGAATTTTATACGTTTTCTGTTGTATTAAATTCTGCTCATATATTTATTTAACTTTTTTCTATGTTCTCAGGGTTTATTGTTTTCATCTTCTGATGTCAATTAAAACACTTGGTTATTCATTTTAATAAATCTTTTTACTTATAAAGATTTGAACTTTTGAAGATTCCAGCTTACTTGTACGTTTCTAAGGGTCAGGTCCTCTCCATTGTTGCTGGCCTGAGGCTTAGTTCACCATATAGCAATGTATATATTGACCTATTTTCCCCTCGACTTTCTGTGATCCCCTACATCTCACCTTTCTTTGCAGACAAGCCATTTGAAATACCCTTAACTTATTTCACAGCCAAAAAGTCTTTGAAATAATGGGTATTTTTTAGAGAAATCTTCTTATATAATTAGGCAGAAAATCTGACCTGCCATAGTTTTCAAAACAGCATAATTTCACTCTTCTCAGTGATTAATCTGTTGTATTACACAACCTTTGTGTATTTAGCTTTATCAATCACATGTCCTTTAAAAATGTTTTAGAGATCCTACCAGTCTTTGAAAACAACCTTGTGCCTTGTTTCAGTGCCAGTTTTATGTATATTTTCTGCCTTGCACCCGATTATTCCTACATCTGATGGATGGCCTTGGGAATCTAATTCTGGTATTGATTGTTTTGGCTGATTGTCTCCCCTTGTAGCTGCTTTCTTCATTATTGTGTAAATTTAGATCATGAGCTCATGTTTAGCTAAACAGCTGACCTTGTAAGAGGCTTAGGTGTGAACGCTCGTAAGTTTCAGCAGAAAGTCGGCCAAGATTTATTTGTGTCCCTCCAATGCGTGGGCCGCAAGGACCCCGTTTTCTACAAGTGTTGGTCCAATACTCCCTCTAGAGGCAGGAGACTCAGACAGGGCTGCTTTGCGGCCCCCGTTCTGGGGCAGGGGCAGTGGGCGGCCTGTGGCCCGGGCAGGAGCCTCTCCGCGTGTGTCCCAGGGTCCCATCTGCCTGCGAGCCTCGGTCACCTGGCAGGAAGCTACGATGCCCAGACCTATGGTTAGCTGTGCAGCGAGGTGTACTGCGCGGACAGGTTCCACACACACTTCAAGTAAGAGGGCGGCCTGAGTGGAAAGGTGAGAGTTTCGGCAGCTGTGCAGACAAAGAAAGCGCCCTATGGCCTGGGCCTAAATGCTTGTGACACTCCACTGGGCCTGCCGGGCTCTGAGGGCCCTGCCCTGGGCCCCCTGCTCCCCTGCCCTTTGTTCAGTCACAGCAGAGATGGCCACACCCACTCCCTCAGTGAGGGCAGTGTTCCAACCTCGCTCAGCCCCGCCCCCTCTCCACAGGTTACCATGGACTACAGAGGCTGCATTCTGAGGCCAGGGCGTTCCGAGAATGCCAAGGGCAGACATGATGACCTTCAATGATTTCCTCTTGTGTCAGTTTTGGTAAACTTTAGGAGCTAGGAAATGGTCCACTTGACAGAAATGTTCAAATTTACTGGCATTTCATATATTCTCTGCTCTAACATTGTCCTGACTCTTTCTGTATATTCTTTATTTATGTTTTTGTTTTCCTTAATCAAAGTGTGTCTTTTAAATCTTTTCAAAGAAGATTCTTTGGACTTAATAAATCACCTGAATTTTATACGTTTTCTGTTGTATTAAATTCTGCTCATATATTTCTTTAACGTTTTTCTATGTTCTCAGGGTTTATTGTTTTCATCTTCTGATGTCAATTAAAACACTTGGTTATTCATTTTAATAAATCTTTTTACTTATAAAGATTTGAACTTTTGAAGATTCCAGCTTACTTGTACGTTTCTAAGGGTCAGGTCCTCTCCATTGTTGCTGGCCTAAGGCTTAGTTCACCATAGAGCAATGTATATATTGACCTATTTTCCCCTCGACTTTCTGTGATCCCCTACATCTCACCTTTCTTTGCAGACAAGCCATTTGAAATACCCTTAACTTATTTCACAGCCAATAAGTCATTGAAATAATGGGTATTTTTTAGAGAAATCTTCTTATATAATTAGGCAGAAAATCTGACCTGCCATAGTTTTCAAAACAGCATAATTTCACTCTTCTCAATGATTAATCTGTTGTATTACACAACCTTTGTGTATTTAGCTTTATCAATGACATGATCTTTAAAAATGTTTTAGAGATCCTACCAGTCTTTGAAAACATCCTCGTGCCTTGTTTCAGTTCCAGTTTTATGTATATTTTCTGCCTTGCAACCGATTATTCCTACATCTGATGGATGGCCTTTGGAATGTAATTCTGGTATTGATTGTTTTGGCTGATTGTCTCCCCTTGTAGCTGCTTTCTTCATTATTGTGTAAAGTTAGACCATGAGCTCATGTTTAGCTAAACAGCTGACCTTGTAAGAGGCTTAGGTGTGAACGCTCGTAAGTTTCAGCAGAAAGTCGGCCAAGATTTATTTGTGTCCCTCCAATGAGTGGCCCGCAAGGACCCCGTTTTCTACAAGTGTTGGTCCAATACTCCCTCTAGAGGCAGGGCACTCAGACAGGGCTGCTTTGCGGGCCCCGATCTGGGGCAGGGGCAGTGGGCGGCCTGTGGCCCGGGCAGGAGCCACTCTGCGTGTGTCCCAGGGACCCATCTGCCTGTGAGCCTCGGTCACCTGGCAGGAAGCTACGATGCCCAGACCTATGGTTAGCTGTGCAGCGAGGTGTACTGCGCGTACAGGTTCCACACACACTTCAAGTAAGAGGGCGGCCTGAGTGGAAAGGTGAGAGTTTGGGCAGCTGTGCAGACAAAGAAAGCCCCCTTTGGCCTGGGCCTAAATGCTTGTGACACTCCACTGGGCCTGCCGGGCTCTGAGGGCCCTGCCCTGGGCCCCCTGCTCCCCTGCTCTTTGTTCAGTCACAGCAGAAATGGCCACACCCACTCCCTCAGTGAGGGCAGTGTTCCAACCTCACTCAGCCTCGCCCCCTCTCCGCAGGTTACCATGGACTACAGAGGCTGCATTCTGAGGCAAGGGCGTTTCGAGAATGCCAAGGGCAGACATGATGACCTTAAATGATTTCCTCTTGTGTCAGTTTTGGTAAACTTTAGGAGCTAGGAAATGGTCCACTTTACAGAAATGTTCAAATTTACTGGCATTTCATATATTCTCTGCTCTAACATGGTCCTGACCCTTTCTGTATATTCTTTATTTATGTTTTTGTTTTCCTTAATCAAAGTGTGTCTTTTAAATCTTTTCAAAGAAGATTCTTTGGACTTAATAAATCACCTGAATTTTATACGTTTTCTGTTGTATTAAATTCTGCTCATATACTTATTTAACTTTTTTCTATGTTCTCAGGGTTTATTGTTTTCATCTTCTGATGTCAATTAAAACACTTGGTTATTCATTTTAATAAATCTTTTTACTTATAAAGATTTGAACTTTTGAAGATTCCAGCTTACTTGTACGTTTCTAAGGGTCAGGTCCTCTCCATTGTTGCTGGCCTGAGGCTTAGTTCACCATATAGCAATGTATATATTGACCTATTTTCCCCTCGACTTTCTGTGATCCCCTACATCTCACCTTTCTTTGCAGACAAGCCATTTGAAATACCCTTAACTTATTTCACAGCCAAAAAGTCTTTGAAATAATGGGTATTTTTTAGAGAAATCTTCTTATATAATTAGGCAGAAAATCTGACCTGCCATAGTTTTCAAAACAGCATAATTTCACTCTTCTCAATGATTAATCTGTTGTATTACACAACCTTTGTGTATTTAGCTTTATCAATCACATGTCCTTTAAAAATGTTTTAGAGATCCTACCAGTCTTTGAAAACATCCTCGTGCCTTGTTTCAGTTCCAGTTTTATGTATATTTTCTGCCTTGCACCCGATTATTCCTACATCTGATGGATGGCCTTGGGAATCTTATTCTGGTATTGATTGTTTTGGCTGATTGTCTCCACTTGTAGCTGCTTTCTTCATTATTGTGTAAAGTTAGATCATGAGCTCATGTTTAGCTAAACAGCTGACCTTGTAAGAGGCTTAGGTGTGAACGCTCATAAGTTTTAGCAGAAAGTCGGCCAAGATTTATTTGTGTCCCTCCAATGAGTGGCCCGCAAGGACCCCGTTTTCTACAAGTGTTGGTCCAATACTCCCTCTAGAGGCAGGGGACTCAGACAGGGCTGCTTTGCGGCCCCCGATCTGGGGCAGGGGCAGTGGGCAGCCTGTGGCCCGGGCAGGAGCCTCTCCGCGTGTGTCCCAGGGACCCATCTGCCTGCGAGCCTCGGTCACCTGGCAGGAAGCTACGATGCCCAGACCTATGGTTACCTGTGCAGCGAGGTGTACTGCGCGGACAGGTTCCACACACACTTCAAGTAAGAGGGCGGCCTGAGTGGAAAGGTGAGAGTTTGGGCAGCTGTGCAGACAAAGAAAGCGCCCTTTGGCCTGGGCCTAAATGCTTGTGACACTCCACTGGGCCTGCCGGGCTCTGAGGGCCCTGCCCTGGGCCCCCTGCTCCCCTGCCCTTTGTTCAGTCACAGCAGAGATGGCCACACCCACTCCCTCAATGAGGGCAGTGTCCCAACCTCCCTCAGCCCCGCCCCCTCTCCGCAGGTTACCATGGACTACAGAGGCTGCATTCTGAGGCCAGGGCGTTCCGAGAATGCCAAGGGCAGACATGATGACCTTAAATGATTTCCTCTTGTGTCAGTTTTGGTAAACTTTAGGAGCTAGGAAATGGTCCACTTTACAGAAATGTTCAAATTTACTGGCATTTCATATATTCTCTGCTCTAACATTGTCCTGACTCTTTCTGTATATTCTTTACTTATGTTTTTGTTTTCCTTAATCAAAGTGTGTCTTTTAAATCTTTTCAAAGAAGATTCTTTAGACTTACTAAATCACCTGAATTTTATACGTTTTCTGTTGTATTAAGTTCTGCTCATATCTTTATTTAACTTTTTTCTATGTTCTCAGGGTTTATTGTTTTCATCTTCTGATGTCAATTAAAACACTTGGTTATTCATTTTAATAAATCTTTTTACTTATAAAGATTTGAACTTTTGAAGCTTCCAGCTTACTTGTACGTTTCTAAGGGTCAGGTTCTCTCCATTGTTGCTGGCCTAAGGCTTAGTTCACCATATAGCAATGTATATATTGACCTATTTTCCCCTTGACTTTCTGTGATCCCCTACATCTCACCTTTCTTTGCAGACAAGCCATTTGAAATACCCTTAACTTATTTCACAGCCAATAAGGCTTTGAAATAATGTTTATTTTTTAGAGAAATCTTCTTATATAATTAGGCAGAAAATCTGACCTGCCATAGTTTTGAAAACAGCATAATTTCACTCTTCTCAGTGATTAATCTGTTGTATTACACAACCTTTGTGTATTTAGCTTTATCAATCACATGTCCTTTAAAAATGTTTTAGAGATCCTACCAGTCTTTGAAAACAACCTTGTGCCTTGTTTCAGTGCCAGTTTTATGTATATTTTCTGCCTTGCACCCGATTATTCCTACATCTGATGGATGGCCTTGGGAATCTTATTCTGGTATTGATTATTTTGGCTGATTGTCTCCCCTTGTAGCTGCTTTCTTCATTATTGTGTAAAGTTAGATCATGAGCTCATGTTTAGCTAAACAGCTGACCTTGTAAGAGGCTTAGGTGTGAACGCTCGTAAGTTTCAGCAGAAAGTCGGCCAAGATTTATTTGTGTCCCTCCAATGAGTGGCCCGCAAGGACCCCGTTTCCTACAAGTGTTGGTCCAATACTCCCTCTAGAGGCAGGGGACTCAGACAGGGCTGCTTTGCGGCCCCCGATCTGGGGCAGGGGCAGTGGGCAGCCTGTGGCCAGGGCAGGAGCCTCTCCGCGTGTGTCCCAGGGACCCATCTGCCTGCGAGCCTCGGTCACCTGGCAGGAAGCTACGATGCCCAGACCTATGGTTAGCTGTGCAGCGAGGTGTACTGCGCGGACAGGTTCCACACACACTTCAAGTAAGAGGGCGGCCTGAGTGGAAAGGTGAGAGTTTGGGCAGCTGTGCAGACAAAGAAAGCGCCCTTTGGCCTAGGCCTAAATGCTTGTGACACTCCACTGGGCCTGCCGGGCTCTGAGGGCCCTGCCCTGGGCCCCCTGCTCCCCTGCCCTTTGTTCAGTCACAGCAGAGATGGCCACACCCACTCCCTCAATGAGGGCAGTGTCCCAACCTCCCTCAGCCCCGCCCCCTCTCCGCAGGTTACCATGGACTACAGAGGCTGCATTCTGAGGCCAGGGCTTTCGGAGAATGCCAAGGGCAGACATGATGACCTTAAATGATTTCCACTTGTGTCAGTTTTGGTAAACTTTAGGAGCTAGGAAATGGTCCACTTGACAGAAATGTTCAAATTTACTGGCATTTCATATATTCTCTGCTCTAACATTGTCCTGACTCTTTCTGTATATTCTTTACTTATGTTTTTGTTTTCCTTAATCAAAGTGTGTCTTTTAAATCTTTTCAAAGAAGATTCTTTGGACTTACTAAATCACCTGAATTTTATACGTTTTCTGTTGTATTAAATTCTGCTCATATATTTATTTAACTTTTTTCTATGTTCTCAGGGTTTATTGTTTTCATCTTCTGATGTCAATTAAAACACTTGGTTATTCATTTTAATAAATCTTTTTACTTATAAAGATTTGAACTTTTGAAGATTCCAGCTTACTTGTACGTTTCTAAGGGTCAGGTCCTCTCCATTGTTGCTGGCCTGAGGCTTAGTTCACCATATAGCAATGTATATATTGACCTATTTTCCCCTCGACTTTCTGTGATCCCCTACATCTCACCTTTCTTTGCAGACAAGCCATTTGAAATACCCTTAACTTATTTCACAGCCAAAAAGTCTTTGAAATAATGGGTATTTTTTAGAGAAATCTTCTTATATAATTAGGCCGAAAATCTGACCTGCCATAGTTTTCAAAACAGCATAATTTCACTCTTCTCAATGATTAATCTGTTGTATTACACAACCTTTGTGTATTTAGCTTTATCAATGACATGTCCTTTAAAAATGTTTTAGAGATCCTACCAGTCTTTGAAAACATCCTCGTGCCTTGTTTCAGTTCCAGTTTTATGTATATTTTCTGCCTTGCACCCGATTATTCCTACATCTGATGGATGGCCTTGGGAATCTAATTCTGGTATTGATTGTTTTGGCTGATTGTCTCCCCTTGTAGCTGCTTTCTTCATTATTGTGTAAAGTTAGATCATGAGCCCATGTTTAGCTAAACAGCTGACCTTGTAAGAGGCTTAGGTGTGAACGCTCGTAAGTTTCAGCAGAAAGTCGGCCAAGATTTATTTGTGTCCCTCCAATGAGTGGCCCGCAAGGACCCCGTTTTCTACAAGTGTTGGTCCAATACTCCCTCTAGAGGCAGGGGACTCAGACAGGGCTGCTTTGCGGCCCCCGATCTGGGGCAGGGGCAGTGGGCGGCCTGTGGCCCGGGCAGGAGCCTCTCCGCGTGTGTCCCAGGGACCCATCTGCCTGCGAGCCTCGGTCACCTGGCAGGAAGCTACGATGCCCAGACCTATGGTTAGCTGTGCAGCGAGGTGTACTGCGTGGACAGGTTCCACACACACTTCAAGTAAGAGGGCGGCCTGAGTGGAAAGGTGAGAGTTTGGGCAGCTGTGCAGACAAAAAAAGCACCCTTTGGCCTGGGCCTAAATTCTTGTGACACTCCACTGGGCCTGCCAGGCTCTGAGGTCCCTGCGCCTGGCCCCCTGCTCCCCTGCCCATTGTTCAGTCACAGCAGAGATGGCCACACCCACTCCCTCAGTGAGGGCAGTGTTCCAACCTCCCTCAGCCCCGCCCCCTATCCGCAGTTAACCATGGACTACAGAGGCTGCATTCTGAGGCAAGGGCGTTCCGAGAATGCCAAGGGCAGACATGATGACCTTAAATGATTTCCTCTTGTGTCAGGTTTGGTAAACTTTAGGAGCTAGGAAATGGTCCACTTTACAGAAATGTTCAAATTTACTGGCATTTCATATATTCTCTGCTCTAACATTGTCCTGACTCTTTCTGTATATTCTTTATTTATGTTTTTGTTTTCCTTAATCAAAGTGTGTCTTTTAAATCTTTTCAAAGAAGATTCTTTGGACTTAATAAATCACCTGAATTTTATAAGTTTTCTGTTGTATTAAATTCTGCTCATATATTTATTTAACTTTTTTCTATGTTCTCAGGGTTTATTGTTTTCATCTTCTGATGTCAATTAAAACACTTGGTTATTCATTTTAATAAATCTTTTTACTTATAAAGATTTGAACTTTTGAAGATTCCAGCTTACTTGTACGTTTCTAAGGGTCAGGTCCTCTCCATTGTTGCTGGCCTGAGGCTTAGTTCACCATATAGCAATGTATATATTGACCTATTTTCCCCTCGACTTTCTGTGATCCCCTACATCTCACCTTTCTTTGCAGACAAGCCATTTGAAATACCCTTAACTTATTTCACAGCCAAAAAGTCTTTGAAATAATGGGTATTTTTTAGAGAAATCTTCTTATATAATTAGGCCGAAAATCTGACCTGCCATAGTTTTCAAAACAGCATAATTTCACTCTTCTCAATGATTAATCTGTTGTATTACACAACCTTTGTGTATTTAGCTTTATCAATGACATGTCCTTTAAAAATGTTTTAGAGATCCTACCAGTCTTTGAAAACATCCTCGTGCCTTGTTTCAGTTCCAGTTTTATGTATATTTTCTGCCTTGCACCCGATTATTCCTACATCTGATGGATGGCCTTGGGAATCTAATTCTGGTATTGATTGTTTTGGCTGATTGTCTCCCCTTGTAGCTGCTTTCTTCATTATTGTGTAAAGTTAGATCATGAGCCCATGTTTAGCTAAACAGCTGACCTTGTAAGAGGCTTAGGTGTGAACGCTCGTAAGTTTCAGCAGAAAGTCGGCCAAGATTTATTTGTGTCCCTCCAATGAGTGGCCCGCAAGGACCCCGTTTCCTACAAGTGTTGGTCCAATACTCCCTCTAGAGGCAGGGGACTCAGACAGGGCTGCTTTGCGGCCCCCGATCTGGGGCAGGGGCAGTGGGCAGCCTGTGGCCAGGGCAGGAGCCTCTCCGCGTGTGTCCCAGGGACCCATCTGCCTGCGAGCCTCGGTCACCTGGCAGGAAGCTACGATGCCCAGACCTATGGTTAGCTGTGCAGCGAGGTGTACTGCGCGGACAGGTTCCACACACACTTCAAGTAAGAGGGCGGCCTGAGTGGAAAGGTGAGAGTTTGGGCAGCTGTGCAGACAAAGAAAGCGCCCTTTGGCCTAGGCCTAAATGCTTGTGACACTCCACTGGGCCTGCCGGGCTCTGAGGGCCCTGCCCTGGGCCCCCTGCTCCCCTGCCCTTTGTTCAGTCACAGCAGAGATGGCCACACCCACTCCCTCAATGAGGGCAGTGTCCCAACCTCCCTCAGCCCCGCCCCCTCTCCGCAGGTTACCATGGACTACAGAGGCTGCATTCTGAGGCCAGGGCTTTCGGAGAATGCCAAGGGCAGACATGATGACCTTAAATGATTTCCACTTGTGTCAGTTTTGGTAAACTTTAGGAGCTAGGAAATGGTCCACTTGACAGAAATGTTCAAATTTACTGGCATTTCATATATTCTCTGCTCTAACATTGTCCTGACTCTTTCTGTATATTCTTTACTTATGTTTTTGTTTTCCTTAATCAAAGTGTGTCTTTTAAATCTTTTCAAAGAAGATTCTTTGGACTTACTAAATCACCTGAATTTTATACGTTTTCTGCTGTATTAAGTTCTGCTCATATCTTTATTTAACTTTTTTCTATGTTCTCAGGGTTTATTGTTTTCATCTTCTGATGTCAATTAAAACACTTGGTTATTCATTTTACTAAAACTTTTTACTTATAAAGATTTGAACTTTTGAAGATTCCAGCTTACTTGTACGTTTCTAAGGGTCAGGTCCTCTCCATTGTTGCTGGCCTAAGGCTTAGTTCACCATAGAGCAATGTATATATTGAACTATTTTCCCCTCGACTTTCTGTGATCCCCTACATCTCACCTTTCTTTGAAGACAAGACATTTGAAATACCCTTAACTTATTTCACAGCCAATAAGTCTTTGAAATAATGGGTATTTTTTAGAAAAATCTTCTTATATAATTAGGCAGAAAATCTGACCTGCCATAGTTTTCAAAACAGCATAATTTCACTCTTCTCAATGATTAATCTGTTGTATTACACAACCTTTGTGTATTTAGCTTTATCAATGACATGTCCTTTAAAAATGTTTTAGAGATCCTACCAGTCTTTGAAAACATCCTTGTGCCTTGTATCAGTTCCAGTTTTATGTATATTTTCTGCCTTGCACCCGATTATTCCTACATCTGATGGATGGCCTTGGGAATCTAATACTGGTATTGATTGTTTTGGCTGATTGTCTCCCCTTGTAGCTGCTTTCTCATTATTGTGTAAATTTAGATCATGAGCTCATGTTTAGCTAAACAGCTGACCTTCTAAGAGGCTTAGGTGTGAACGCTCGTAAGTTTCAGCAGAAAGTCGGCCAAGATTTATTTGTGTCCCTCCAATGAGTGGCCCGCAAGGACCCCGTTTTCTACAAGTGTTGGTCCAATACTCCCTCTAGAGGCAGGAGACTCAGACAGGGCTGCTTTTTGTCCCCAGATCTGGGGCAGGGGCTGTGGGCGGCCTGTGGCCCTGGCAGGAGCCTCTCCGCGTGTGTCCCAGGGACCCATCTGCCTTCGAGCCTCGGTCACCTGGCAGGAAGCTACGATGCCCAGACCTATGGTTAGCTGTGCAGCGAGGTGTACTGCACGGACAGGTTCCACACACACTTCAAGTAAGAGCGCGGCCTGAGTGGAAAAGTGAGAGTTTGGGCAGCTGTGCAGACAAAGAAAGCGCCCTTTGGCCTGGGCCTAAATGCTTGTGACACTCCACTGGGCCTGCCGGGCTCTGAGGGCCCTGCCCTGGGCCCGCTGCTCCCCTGCTCTTTGTTCAGTCACAGCAGAGATGGCCACACCCACTCCCTCAGTGAGGGCAGTGTTCCAACCTCGCTCAGCCCCGCCCCCTCTCCGCAGGTTACCATGGACTACAGAGGCTGCATTCTGAGGCCAGGGCGTTCCGAGAATGCCAAGGGCAGACATGATGACCTTAAATGATTTCCTCTTGTGTCAGGTTTGGTAAACTTTAGGAGCTAGGAAATGGTCCACTTTACAGAAATGTTCAAATTTACTGGCATTTCATATATTCTCTGCTCTAACATTGTCCTGACTGTTTCTGTATATTCTTTATTTATGTTTTTGTTTTCCTTAATCAAAGTGTGTCTTTTAAATCTTTTCAAAGAAGATTCTTTGGACTTAATAAATCACCTGAATTTTATACGTTTTCTGCTGTATTAAATTCTGCTCATATATTTATTTAACTTTTTTCTATGTTCTCAGGGTTTATTGTTTTCATCTTCTGATGTCAATTAAAACACTTGGTTATTCATTTTAATAAATCTTTTTACTTATAAAGATTTGAACTTTTGAAGATTCCAGCTTACTTGTACGTTTCTAAGGGTCAGGTCCTCTCCATTGTTGCTGGCCTGAGGCTTAGTTCACCATATAGCAATGTATATATTGACCTATTTTCCCCTCGACTTTCTGTGATCCCCTACATCTCACCTTTCTTTGCAGACAAGCCATTTGAAATACCCTTAACTTATTTCACAGCCAAAAAGTCTTTGAAATAATGGGTATTTTTTAGAGAAATCTTCTTATATAATTAGGCCGAAAATCTGACCTGCCATAGTTTTCAAAACAGCATAATTTCACTCTTCTCAATGATTAATCTGTTGTATTACACAACCTTTGTGTATTTAGCTTTATCAATGACATGTCCTTTAAAAATGTTTTAGAGATCCTACCAGTCTTTGAAAACATCCTCGTGCATTGTTTCAGTTCCAGTTTTATGTATATTTTCTGCCTTGCACCCGATTATTCCTACATCTGATGGATGGCCTTGGGAATCTAATTCTTGTATTGATTGTTTTGGCTGATTGTCTCCCCTTGTAGCTGCTTTCTTTATTATTGTGTAAAGTTAGATCATGAGCTCATGTTTAGCTAAACAGCTGACCTTGTAAGAGGCTTAGGTGTGAACGCTCATAAGTTTCAGCAGAAAGTCGGCCAAGATTTATTTGTGTCCCTCCAATGAGTGGCCCGCAAGGACCCCATTTTCTACAAGTGTTGGTCCAATACTCCCTCTAGAGGCAGGGGACTCAGACAGGGCTGCTTTGCGGCCCCCGATCAGGGGCAGGGGCAGTGGGCGGCCTGTGGCCGGGGCAGGAGCCTCTCCGCGTGTGTCCCAGGGACCCATCTGCCTGCGAGCCTCGGTCACCTGGCAGGAAGCTACGATGCCCAGACCTATGGTTAGCTGTGCAGCGAGGTGTACTGCGCGGACAGGTTCCACACACACTTCAAGTAAGAGGGCGGCCTGAGTGGAAAGGTGAGAGTTTGGGCAGCTGTGCAGACAAAGAAAGCACCCTTTGGCCTGGGCCTAAATTCTTGTGACACTCCACTGGGCCTGCCAGGCTCTGAGGTCCCTGCGCCTGGCCCCCTGCACCCCTGCCCGTTGTTCAGTCACAGCAGAGATGGCCACACCCACTCCCTCAGTGAGGGCAGTGTTCCAAACTCCCTCAGCCCCGCCCCCTCTCCGCAGTTAACCATGGACTACAGAGGCTGCATTCTGAGGCCAGGGCGTTCCGAAAATGCCAAGGGCAGACATGAAGACCTTTAATGATTTCCTCTTGTGTCAGTTTTGGTAAACTTTAGGAGCTTGGAAATGGTCCTCTTGACAGAAATGTTCAAACTTACTGGCATTTCATATATTCTCTGCTCTAACATTGTCCTGACTCTTTCTGTATATTCTTTACTTATGTTTTGGTTTTCCTTAATCAAAGTGTGTCTTTTAAATCTTTTCAAAGAAGATTCTTTGGTCTTACTAAATCACCTGAATTTTATACGTTTTCTGTTGTATTAAGTTCTGCTCATATCTTTATTTAACTTTTTTCTATGTTCTCAGGGTTTATTCTTTTCATCTTCTGATGTCAATTAAAACACTTGGTTATTCATTTTACTAAATCTTTTTACTTATAAAGATTTGAACTTTTGAAGATTCCAGCTTACTTGTACGTTTCTAAGGGTCAGGTCCTCTCCATTGTTGCTGTCCTAAGGCTTAGTTCATAATAGAGCAATGTATATATTGATCTATTTTCCCCTCGACTTTCTGTGATCCCCTACATCTCACCTTTCTTTGAAGACAAGCCATTTGAAATACCCTTAACTTATTTCACAGCCAATAAGTCATTGAAATAATGGGTATTTTTTAGAGAAATCTTCTTATATAATTAGGCAGAAAATCTGACCTGCCATAGTTTTCAAAACAGCATAATTTCACTCTTCTCAGTGATTAATCTGTTGTATTACACAACCTTTGTGTATTTAGCTTTATCAATGACATGTCCTTTAAAAATGTTTTAGAGATCCTACCAGTCTTTGAAAACATCCTCGTGCCTTGTTTCAGTTCCAGTTTTATGTATATTATCTGCCTTGCACCCGATTATTCCTACATCTGATGGATGGCCTTGGGAATGTAATTCTGGTATTGATTGTTTTGGCTGATTGTCTCCCCTTGTAGCTGCTTTCTTCATTATTGTGTAAAGTTAGACCATGAGCTCATGTTTAGCTAAACAGCTGACCTTGTAAGAGGCTTAGGTGTGAACGCTCGTAAGTTTCAGCAGAAAGTCGGCCAAGATTTATTTGTGTCCCTCCAATGAGTGGCCCGCAAGGACCCCGTTTTCTACAAGTGTTGGTCCAATACTCCCTCTAGAGGCAGGGCACTCAGACAGGGCTGCTTTGCGGGCCCCGATCTGGGGCAGGGGCAGTGGGCGGCCTGTGGCCCGGGCAGGAGCCACTCTGCGTGTGTCCCAGGGACCCATCTGCCTGTGAGCCTCGGTCACCTGGCAGGAAGCTACGATGCCCAGACCTATGGTTAGCTGTGCAGCGAGGTGTACTGTGCGTACAGGTTCCACACACACTTCAAGTAAGAGGGCGGCCTGAGTGGAAAGGTGAGAGTTTGGGCAGCTGTGCAGACAAAGAAAGCGCCCTTTGGCCTGGGCCTAAATGCTTGTGACACTCCACTGGGCCTGCCGGGCTCTGAGGGCCCTGCCCTGGGCCCCCTGCTCCCCTGCTCTTTGTTCAGTCACAGCAGAAATGGCCACACCCACTCCCTCAGTGAGGGCAGTGTTCCAACCTCCCTCAGCCCCGCCCCCTCTCCGCAGGTTACCATGGACTACAGAGGCTGCATTCTGAGGCAAGGGCGTTCCGAGAATGCCAAGGGCAGACATGATGACCTTAAATGATTTCCTCTTGTGTCAGTTTTGGTAAACTTTAGGAGCTAGGAAATGGTCCACTTTACAGAAATGTTCAAATTTACTGGCATTTCATATATTCTCTGCTCTAACATTGTCCTGACTCTTTCTGTATATTCTTTATTTATGTTTTTGTTTTCCTTAATCAAAGTGTGTCTTTTAAATCTTTTCAAAGAAGATTCTTTGGACTTAATAAATCACCTGAATTTTATACGTTTTCTGTTGTATTAAATTCTGCTCATATATTTCTTTAACTTTTTTCTATGTTCTCAGGGTTTATTGTTTTCATCTTCTGATGTCAATTAAAACACTTGGTTATTCATTTTAATAAATCTTTTTACTTATAAAGATTTGAACTTTTGAAGATTCCAGCTTACTTGTACGTTTCAAAGGGTCAGGTCCTCTCCATTGTTGCTGGCCTGAGGCTTAGTTCACCATATAGCAATGTATATATTGACCTATTTTCCCCTCGACTTTCTGTGATCCCCTACATCTCACCTTTCTTTGCAGACAAGCCATTTGAAATACCCTTAACTTATTTCACAGCCAAAAAGTCTTTGAAATAATGGGTATTTTTTAGAGAAATCTTCTTATATAATTAGGCCGAAAATCTGACCTGCCATAGTTTTCAAAACAGCATAATTTCACTCTTCTCAATGATTAATCTGTTGTATTACACAACCTTTGTGTATTTAGCTTTATCAATGACATGATCTTTAAAAATGTTTTAGAGATCCTACCAGTCTTTGAAAACATCCTTGTGCCTTGTTTCAGTTCAAGTTTTATGTATATTTTCTGCCTTGCACCCGATTATTCCTACATCTGATGGATGGCCTTGGGAATCTAATTCTGGTATTGATTGTTTTGGCTGATTGTCTCCCCTTGTAGCTGCTTTCTTCATTATTGTGTAAAGTTAGATCATGAGCTCATGTTTAGCTAAACAGCTGACCTTGTAAGAGGCTTAGGTGTGAACGCTCATAAGTTTTAGCAGAAAGTCGGCCAAGATTTATTTGTGTCCCTCCAATGAGTGGCCCGCAAGGACCCCGTTTTCTACAAGTGTTGGTCCAATACTCCCTCTAGAGGCAGGGGACTCAGACAGGGCTGCTTTGCGGCCCCCGATCTGGGGCAGGGGCAGTGCGCGGCCTGTGGCCCGGGCAGGAGCCTCTCCGCGTGTGTCCCAGGGAGCCATCTGCCTGCGAGCCTCGGTCACCTGGCAGGAAGCTACGATGCCCAGACCTATGGTTAGCTGTGCAGCGAGGTGTACTGCGCGGACAGGTTCCACACACACTTCAAGTAAGAGGGCGGCCTGAGTGGAAAGGTGAGAGTTTGGGCAGCTGTGCAGAGAAAGAAAGCACCCTTTGGCCTGGGCCTAAATTCTTGTGACACTCCACTGGGCCTGCCAGGCTCTGAGGTCCCTGCGCCTGGCCCCCTGCACCCCTGCCCGTTGTTCAGTCACAGCAGAGATGGCCACACCCACTCCCTCAGTGAGGGCAGTGTTCCAACCTCCCTCAGCCCCGCCCCGTCTCCTCAGTTAACCATGGACTACAGAGGCTGCATTCTGAGGCCAGGGCGTTCCGAAAATGCCAAGGGCAGACATGAAGACCTTTAATGATTTCCTCTTGTGTCAGTTTTGGTAAACTTTAGGAGCTTGGAAATGGTCCACTTGACAAAAATGTTCAAACTTACTGGCATTTCATATATTCTCTACTCTAACATTGTCCTGACTCTTTCTGTATATTCTTTACTTATGTTTTTGTTTTCCTTAATCAAAGTGTGTCTTTTAAATCTTTTCAAATAAGATTCTTTGGACTTACTAAATCACCTGAATTTTATACGTTTTCTGTTGTATTAAGTTCTGCTCATATCTTTATTTAACTTTTTTCTATGTTCTCAGGGTTTATTGTTTTCATCTTCTGATGTCAATTAAAACACTTGGTTATTCATTTTACTAAATCTTTTTACTTATAAAGATTTGAACTTTTGAAGATTCCAGCTTACTTGTACGTTTCTAAGGGTCAGGTCCTCTCCATTGTTGCTGGCCTAAGGCTTAGTTCACAATAGAGCAATGTATATATTGATCTATTTTCCCCTCGACTTTCTGTGATCCCCTACATCTCACCTTTCTTTGAAGACAAGCCATTTGAAATACCCTTAACTTATTTCACAGCCAATAAGTCATTGAAATAATGGGTATTTTTTAGAGAAATCTTCTTATATAATTAGGCAGAAAATCTGACCTGCCATAGTTTTCAAAACAGCATAATTTCACTCTTCTCAATGATTAATCTGTTGTATTACACAACCTTTGTGTATTTAGCTTTATCAATGACATGATCTTTAAAAATGTTTTAGAGATCCTACCAGTCTTTGAAAACATCCTCGTGCCTTGTTTCAGTTCCAGTTTTATGTATATTTTCTGCCTTGCACCCGATTATTCCTACATCTGATGGATGGCCTTGGGAATGTAATTCTGGTATTGATTGTTTTGGCTGATTGTCTCCCCTTGTAGCTGCTTTCTTCATTATTGTGTAAAGTTAGACCATGAGCTCATGTTTAGCTAAACAGCTGACCTTGTAAGAGGCTTAGGTGTGAACGCTCGTAAGTTTCAGCAGAAAGTCGGCCAAGATTTATTTGTGTCCCTCCAATGAGTGGCCCGCAAGGACCCCGTTTTCTACAAGTGTTGGTCCAATACTCCCTCTAGAGGCAGGGCACTCAGACAGGGCTGCTTTGCGGGCCCCGATCTGGGGCAGGGGCAGTGGGCGGCCTGTGGCCCGGGCAGGAGCCACTCTGCGTGAGTCCCAGGGACCCATCTGCCTGTGAGCCTCGGTCACCAGGCAGGAAGCTACGATGCCCAGACCTATGGTTAGCTGTGCAGCGAGGTGTACTGCGCGTACAGGTTCCACACACACTTCAAGTAAGAGGGCGGCCTGAGTGGAAAGGTGAGAGTTTGGGCAGCTGTGCAGACAAAGAAAGCGCCCTTTGGCCTGGGCCTAAATGCTTGTGACACTCCACTGGGCCTGCCGGGCTCTGAGGGCCCTGCCCTGGGCCCCCTGCTCCCCTGCTCTTTGTTCAGTCACAGCAGAAATAGCCACACCCACTCCCTCAGTGAGGGCAGTGTTCCAACCTCCCTCAGCCCCGCCCCCTCTCCGCAGGTTACCATGGACTACAGAGGCTGCATTCTGAGGCAAGGGCGTTCCGAGAATGCCAAGGGCAGACATGATGACCTTAAATGATTTCCTCTTGTGTCAGTTTTGGTAAACTTTAGGAGCTAGGAAATGGTCCACTTGACAGAAATGTTCAAATTTACTGGCATTTCATATATTCTCTGCTCTAACATTGTCCTGACTCTTTCTGTATATTCTTTATTTATGTTTTTGTTTTCCTTAATCAAAGTGTGTCTTTTAAATCTTTTCAAAGAAGATTCTTTGGACTTAATAAATCACCTGAATTTTATACGTTTTCTGTTGTATTAAATTCTGCTCATATATTTATTTAACTTTTTTCTATGTTCTCAGGGTTTATTGTTTTCATCTTCTGATGTCAATTAAAACACTTGGTTATTCATTTTAATAAATCTTTTTACTTATAAAGATTTGAACTTTTGAAGATTCCAGCTTACTTGTACGTTTCTAAGGGTCAGGTCCTCTCCATTGTTGCTGGCCTGAGGCTTAGTTCACCATATAGCAATGTATATATTGACCTATTTTCCCCTCGACTTTCTGTGATCCCCTACATCTCACCTTTCTTTGCAGACAAGCCATTTGAAATACCCTTAACTTATTTCACAGCCAAAAAGTCTTTGAAATAATGGGTATTTTTTAGGAATACTTCTTATATAATTAGGCAGAAAATCTGACCTGCCATAGTTTTCAAAACAGCATAATTTCACTCTTCTCAATGACTAATCTGTGGTATTACACAACCTTTGTGTATTTAGCTTTATCAATGACATGTCCTTTAAAAATGTTTTAGAGATCCTACCAGTCTTTGAAAACATCCTCGTGCCTTGTTTCAGTTCCAGTTTTATGTATATTTTCTGCCTTGCACCCGATTATTCCTACATCTGATGGATGGCCTTGGGAATCTAATTCTGGTATTGATTGTTTTGGCTGATTGTCTCCCCTTGTAGCTGCTTTCTTCATTATTGTGTAAAGTTAGATCATGAGCCCATGTTTAGCTAAACAGCTGACCTTGTAAGAGGCTTAGGTGTGAACGCTCGTAAGTTTCAGCAGAAAGTCGGCCAAGATTTATTTGTGTCCCTCCAATGAGTGGCCCGCAAGGACCCCGTTTTCTACAAGTGTTGGTCCAATACTCCCTCTAGAGGCAGGGGACTCAGACAGGGCTGCTTTGCGGCCCCCGATCTGGGGCAGGGGCAGTGGGCAGGCTGTGGCCCGGGCAGGAGCCTCTCCGCGTGTGTCCCAGGGAGCCATCTGCCTGCGAGCCTCGGTCACCTGGCAGGAAGCTACGATGCCCAGACCTATGGTTAGCTGTGCAGCGAGGTGTACTGCGCGGACAGGTTCCACACACACTTCAAGTAAGAGGGCGGCCTGAGTGGAAAGGTGAGAGTTTGGGCAGCTGTGCAGACAAAGAAAGCGCCCTTTGGCCTGGGCCTAAATGCTTGTGACACTCCACTGGGCCTGCCGGGCTCTGAGGGCCCTGCCCTGGGCCCCCTGCTCCCCTGCCCTTTGTTCAGTCACAGCAGAGATGGCCACACCCACTCCCTCAATGAGGGCAGTGTCCCAACCTCCCTCAGCCCCGCCCCCTCTCCGCAGGTTACCATGGACTACAGAGGCTGCATTCTGAGGCCAGGGCGTTCCGAGAATGCCAAGGGCAGACATGATGACCTTAAATGATTTCCTCTTGTGTCAGTTTTGGTAAACTTTAGGAGCTAGGAAATGGTCCACTTGACAGAAATGTTCAAATTTACTGGCATTTCATATATTCTCTGCTCTAACATTGTCCTGACTCTTTCTGTATATTCTTTACTTATGTTTTTGTTTTCCTTAATCAAAGTGTGTCTTTTAAATCTTTTCAAAGAAGATTCTTTGGACTTACTAAATCACCTGAATTTTATACGTTTTCTGTTGTATTAAGTTCTGCTCATATCTTTATTTAACTTTTTTCTATGTTCTCAGGGTTTATTGTTTTCATCTTCTGATGTCAATTAAAACACTTGGTTATTCATTTTAATAAAACTTTTTACTTATAAAGATTTGAACTTTTGAAGCTTCCAGCTTACTTGTACGTTTCTAAGGGTCAGGTCCTCTCCATTGTTGCTGGCCTAAGGCTTAGTTCACCATATAGCAATGTATATATTGACCTATTTTCCCCTCGACTTTCTGTGATCCCCTACATCTCACCTTTCTTTGCAGACAAGCCATTTGAAATACCCTTAACTTATTTCACAGCCAAAAAGTCTTTGAAATAATGGGTATTTTTTAGAGAAATCTTCTTATATAATTAGGCCGAAAATCTGACCTGCCATAGTTTTCAAAACAGCATAATTTCACTCTTCTCAATGATTAATCTGTTGTAGTACACAACCTTTGTGTATTTAGCTTTATCAATGACATGTCCTTTAAAAATGTTTTAGAGATCCTACCAGTCTTTGAAAACATCCTCGTGCCTTGTTTCAGTTCCAGTTTTATGTATATTTTCTGCCTTGCACCCGATTATTCCTACATCTGATGGATGGCCTTGGGAATCTAATTCTGGTATTGATTGTTTTGGCTGATTGTCTCCCCTTGTAGCTGCTTTCTTCATTATTGTGTAAAGTTAGATCATGAGCCCATGTTTAGCTAAACAGCTGACCTTGTAAGAGGCTTAGGTGTGAACGCTCGTAAGTTTCAGCAGAAAGTCGGCCAAGATTTATTTGTGTCCCTCCAATGAGTGGCCCGCAAGGACCCCGTTTTCTACAAGTGTTGGTCCAATACTCCCTCTAGAGGCAGGGGACTCAGACAGGGCTGCTTTGCGGCCCCCGATCTGGGGCAGGGGCAGTGGGGGGCCTGTGGCCCGGGCAGGAGCCTCTCCGCGTGTGTCCCAGGGACCCATCTGCCTGCGAGCCTCGGTCACCTGGCAGGAAGCTACGATGCCCAGACCTATGGTTAGCTGTGCAGCGAGGTGTACTGCGCGGACAGGTTCCACACACACTTCAAGTAAGAGGGCGGCCTGAGTGGAAAGGTGAGAGTTTGGGCAGCTGTGCAGACAAAGAAAGCGCCCTTTGGCCTGGGCCTAAATGCTTGTGACACTCCACTGGGCCTGCCGGGCTCTGAGGGCCCTGCCCTGGGCCCCCTGCTCCCCTGCCCTTTGTTCAGTCACAGCAGAGATGGCCACACCCACTCCCTCATTGAGGGCAGTGTCCCAACCTCCCTCAGCCCCGCCCCCTCTCCGCAGGTTACCATGGACTACAGAGGCTGCATTCTGAGGCCAGGGCGTTCCGAGAATGCCAAGGGCAGACATGATGACCTTAAATGATTTCCTCTTGTGTCAGTTTTGGTAAACTTTAGGAGCTAGGAAATGGTCCACTTGACAGAAATGTTCAAATTTACTGGCATTTCATATATTCTCTGCTCTAACATTGTCCTGACTCTTTCTGTATATTCTTTACTTATGTTTTTGTTTTCCTTAATCAAAGTGTGTCTTTTAAATCTTTTCAAAGAAGATTCTTTGGACTTACTAAATCACCTGAATTTTATACGTTTTCTGTTGTATTAAGTTCTGCTCATATCTTTATTTAACTTTTTTCTATGTTCTCAGGGTTTATTGTTTTCATCTTCTGATGTCAATTAAAACACTTGGTTATTCATTTTAATAAATCTTTTTACTTATAAAGATTTGAACTTTTGAAGCTTCCAGCTTACTTGTACGTTTCTAAGGGTCAGGTCCTCTCCATTGTTGCTGGCCTAAGGCTTAGTTCACCATATAGCAATGTATATATTGACCTATTTTCCCCTCGACTTTCTGTGATCCCCTACATCTCACCTTTCTTTGTAGACAAGCCTTTTGAAATACCCTTAACTTATTTCACAGCCAATAAGGCTTTGAAATAATGTTTATTTTTTAGAGAAATCTTCTTATATAATTAGGCAGAAAATCTGACCTGCCATAGTTTACAAAACAGCATAATTTCACTCTTCTCAGTGATTAATCTGTTGTATTACACAACCTTTGTGTATTTAGCTTTATCAATCACATGTCCTTTAAAAATGTTTTAGAGATCCTACCAGTCTTTGAAAACAACCTTGTGCCTTGTTTCAGTGCCAGTTTTATGTATATTTTCTGCCTTGCACCCGATTATTCCTACATCTGATGGATGGCCTTGGGAATCTAATTCTGGTATTGATTGTTTTGGCTGATTGTCTCCCCTTGTAGCTGCTTTCTTCATTATTGTGTAAATTTAGATCATGAGCTCATGTTTAGCTAAACAGCTGACCTTGTAAGAGGCTTAGGTGTGAACGCTCGTAAGTTTCAGCAGAAAGTCGGCAAAGATTTATTTGTGTCCCTCCAATGCGTGGGCCGCAAGGACCCCGTTTTCTACAAGTGTTGGTCGAATACTCCCTGTAGAGGCAGGAGACTCAGACAGGGCTGCTTTGCGGCCCCCGTTCTGGGGCAGGGGCAGTGGGCGGCCTGTGGCCCGGGCAGGAGCCTCTCCGCGTGTGTCCCAGGGTCCCATCTGCCTGCGAGCCTCGGTCACCTGGCAGGAAGCAACGATGCCCAGACCTATGGTTAGCTGTGCAGCGAGGTGTACTGCGCGGACAGGTTCCACACACACTTCAAGTAAGAGGGCGGCCTGAGTGGAAAGGTGAGAGTTTCGGCAGCTGTGCAGACAAAGAAAGCGCCCTATGGCCTGGGCCTAAATGCTTGTGACACTCCACTGGGCCTGCCGGGCTCTGAGGGCCCTGCCCTGGGCCCCCTGCTCCCCTGCCCTTTGTTCAGTCACAGCAGAGATGGCCACACCCACTCCCTCAGTGAGGGCAGTGTTCCAACCTCGCTCAGCCCCGCCCCCTCTCCACAGGTTACCATGGACTACAGAGGCTGCATTCTGAGGCCAGGGCGTTCCGAGAATGCCAAGGGCAGACATGATGACCTTCAATGATTTCCTCTTGTGTCAGTTTTGGTAAACTTTAGGAGCTAGGAAATGGTCCACTTGACAGAAATGTTCAAATTTACTGGAATTTCATATATTCTCTGCTCTAACATTGTCCTGACTCTTTCTGTATATTCTTTATTTATGTTTTTGTTTTCCTTAATCAAAGTGTGTCTTTTAAATCTTTTCAAAGAAGATTCTTTGGACTTAATAAATCACCTGAATTTTATACGTTTTCTGTTGTATTAAATTCTGCTCATATATTTCTTTAACTTTTTTCTATGTTCTCAGGGTTTATTGTTTTCATCTTCTGATGTCAATTAAAACACTTGGTTATTCATTTTAATAAAACTTTTTACTTATAAAGATTTGAACTTTTGAAGATTCCAGCTTACTTGTACGTTTCTAAGGGTCAGGTCCTCTCCATTGTTGCTGGCCTAAGGCTTAGTTCACCATATAGCAATGTATATATTGACCTATTTTCCCCTCGACTTTCTGTGATCCCCTACATCTCACCTTTCTTTGCAGACAAGCCATTTGAAATACCCTTAACTTATTTCACAGCCAAAAAGTCTTTGAAATAATGGGTATTTTTTAGAGAAATCTTCTTATATAATTAGGCCGAAAATCTGACCTGCCATAGTTTTCAAAACAGCATAATTTCACTCTTCTCAATGATTAATCTGTTGTATTACACAACCTTTGTGTATTTAGCTTTATCAATGACATGTCCTTTAAAAATGTTTTAGAGATCCTACCCGTCTTTGAAAACATCCTCGTGCCTTGTTTCAGTTCCAGTTTTATGTATATTTTCTGCCTTGCACCCGATTATTCCTACATCTGATGGATGGCCTTGGGAATCTAATTCTGGTATTGATTGTTTTGGCTGATTGTCTCCCCTTGTAGCTGCTTTCTTCATTATTGTGTAAAGTTAGATCATGAGCCCATGTTTAGCTAAACAGCTGACCTTGTAAGAGGCTTAGGTGTGAACGCTCGTAAGTTTCAGCAGAAAGTCGGCCAAGATTTATTTGTGTCCCTCCAATGAGTGGCCCGCAAGGACCCCGTTTTCTACAAGTGTTGGTCCAATACTCCCTCTAGAGGCAGGGGACTCAGACAGGGCTGCTTTGCGGCCCCCGATCTGGGGCAGGGGCAGTGGGGGGCCTGTGGCCCGGGCAGGAGCCTCTCCGCGTGTGTCCCAGGGACCCATCTGCCTGCGAGCCTCGGTCACCTGGCAGGAAGCTACGATGCCCAGACCTATGGTTAGCTGTGCAGCGAGGTGTACTGCGCGGACAGGTTCCACACACACTTCAAGTAAGAGGGCGGCCTGAGTGGAAAGGTGAGAGTTTGGGCAGCTGTGCAGACAAAGAAAGCGCCCTTTGGCCTGGGCCTAAATGCTTGTGACACTCCACTGGGTCTGCCGGGCTCTGAGGGCCCTGCCCTGGGCCCCCTGCTCCCCTGCCCTTTGTTCAGTCACAGCAGAGATGGCCACAACCACTCCCTCAATGAGGGCAGTGTCCCAACCTCCCTCAGCCCCGCCCCCTCTCCGCAGGTTACCATGGACTACAGAGGCTGCATTCTGAGGCCAGGGCGTTCCGAGAATGCCAAGGGCAGACATGAAGACCTTAAATGATTTCCTCTTGTGTCAGTTTTGGTAAACTTTAGGAGCTAGGAAATGGTCCACTTGACAGAAATGTTCAAATTTACTGGCATTTCATATATTCTCTGCTCTAACATTGTCCTGACTCTTTCTGTATATTCTTTACTTATGTTTTTGTTTTCCTTAATCAAAGTGTGTCTTTTAAATCTTTTCAAAGAAGATTCTTTGGACTTACTAAATCACCTGAATTTTATACGTTTTCTGTTGTATTAAGTTCTGCTCATATCTTTATTTAACTTTTTTCTATGTTCTCAGGGTTTATTGTTTTCATCTTCTGATGTCAATTAAAACACTTGGTTATTCATTTTAATAAATCTTTTTACTTATAAAGATTTGAACTTTTGAAGCTTCCAGCTTACTTGTACGTTTCTAAGGGTCAGGTCCTCTCCATTGTTGCTGGCCTAAGGCTTAGTTCACCATATAGCAATGTATATATTGACCTATTTTCCCCTTGACTTTCTGTGATCCCCTACATCTCACCTTTCTTTGCAGACAAGCCATTTGAAATACCCTTAACTTATTTCACAGCCAATAAGGCTTTGAAATAATGTTTATTTTTTAGAGAAATCTTCTTATATAATTAGGCAGAAAATCTGACCTGCCATAGTTTTCAAAACAGCATAATTTCACTCTTCTCAGTGATTAATCTGTTGTATTACACAACCTTTGTGTATTTAGCTTTATCAATCACATGTCCTTTAAAAATGTTTTAGAGATCCTACCAGTCTTTGAAAACAACCTTGTGCCTTGTTTCAGTGCCAGTTTTATGTATATTTTCTGCCTTGCACCCGATTATTCCTACATCTGATGGATGGCCTTGGGAATCTAATTCTGGTATTGATTGTTTTGGCTGATTGTCTCCCCTTCTAGCTGCTTTCTTCATTATTGTGTAAATTTAGATCATGAGCTCATGTTTAGCTAAACAGCTGACCTTGTAAGAGGCTTAGGTGTGAACGCTCGTAAGTTTCAGCAGAAAGTCGGCCAAGATTTATTTGTTTCCCTCCAATGCGTTGGCCGCAAGGACCCCGTTTTCTACAAGTGTTGGTCCAATACTCCCTCTAGAGGCAGGAGACTCAGACAGGGCTGCTTTGCGGCCCCCGTTCTGGGGCAGGGGCAGTGGGCGGCCTGTGGCCCGGGCAGGAGCCTCTCTGCGTGTGTCCCAGGGTCCCATCTGCCTGCGAGCTTCGGTCACCTGGCAGGAAGCTACGATGCCCAGACCTATGGTTAGCTGTGCAGCGAGGTGTACTGCGCGGACAGGTTCCACACACACTTCAAGTAAGAGGGCGGCCTGAGTGGAAAGGTGAGAGTTTCGGCAGCTGTGCAGACAAAGAAAGCGCCCTTTGGCCTGGGCCTAAATGCTTGTGACACTCCACTGGGCCTGCCGGGCTCTGAGGGCCCTGCCCTGGGCCCCCTGCTCCCCTGCCCTTTGTTCAGTCACAGCAGAGATGGCCACACCCACTCCCTCAGTGAGGGCAGTGTTCCAACCTCGCTCAGCCCCGCCCCCTCTCCACAGGTTACCATGGACTACAGAGGCTGCATTCTGAGGCCAGGGCGTTCCGAGAATGCCAAGGGCAGACATGATGACCTTCAATGATTTCCTCTTGTGTCAGTTTTGGTAAACTTTAGGAGCTAGGAAATGGTCCACTTGACAGAAATGTTCAAATTTACTGGCATTTCATATATTCTCTGCTCTAACATTGTCCTGACTCTTTCTGTATATTCTTTATTTATGTTTTTGTTTTCCTTAATCAAAGTGTGTCTTTTAAATCTTTTCAAAGAAGATTCTTTGGACTTAATAAATCACCTGAATTTTATACGTTTTCTGTTGTATTAAATTCTGCTCATATATTTCTTTAACTTTTTTCTATGTTCTCAGGGTTTATTGTTTTCATCTTCTGATGTCAATTAAAACACTTGGTTATTCATTTTAATAAAACTTTTTACTTATAAAGATTTGAACTTTTGAAGATTCCAGCTTACTTGTACGTTTCTAAGGGTCAGGTCCTCTCCATTGTTGCTGGCCTAAGGCTTAGTTCACCATATAGCAATGTATATATTGACCTATTTTCCCCTCGACTTTCTGTGATCCCCTACATCTCACCTTTCTTTGCAGACAAGCCATTTGAAATACCCTTAACTTATTTCACAGCCAAAAAGTCTTTGAAATAATGGGTATTTTTTAGAGAAATCTTCTTATATAATTAGGCCGAAAATCTGACCTGCCATAGTTTTCAAAACAGCATAATTTCACTCTTCTCAATGATTAATCTGTTGTATTACACAACCTTTGTGTATTTAGCTTTATCAATGACATGTCCTTTAAAAATGTTTTAGAGATCCTACCCGTCTTTGAAAACATCCTCGTGCCTTGTTTCAGTTCCAGTTTTATGTATATTTTCTGCCTTGCACCCGATTATTCCTACATCTGATGGATGGCCTTGGGAATCTAATTCTGGTATTGATTGTTTTGGCTGATTGTCTCCCCTTGTAGCTGCTTTCTTCATTATTGTGTAAAGTTAGATCATGAGCCCATGTTTAGCTAAACAGCTGACCTTGTAAGAGGCTTAGGTGTGAACGCTCGTAAGTTTCAGCAGAAAGTCGGCCAAGATTTATTTGTGTCCCTCCAATGAGTGGCCCGCAAGGACCCCGTTTTCTACAAGTGTTGGTCCAATACTCCCTCTAGAGGCAGGGGACTCAGACAGGGCTGCTTTGCGGCCCCCGATCTGGGGCAGGGGCAGTGGGGGGCCTGTGGCCCGGGCAGGAGCCTCTCCGCGTGTGTCCCAGGGACCCATCTGCCTGCGAGCCTCGGTCACCTGGCAGGAAGCTACGATGCCCAGACCTATGGTTAGCTGTGCAGCGAGGTGTACTGCGCGGACAGGTTCCACACACACTTCAAGTAAGAGGGCGGCCTGAGTGGAAAGGTGAGAGTTTGGGCAGCTGTGCAGACAAAGAAAGCGCCCTTTGGCCTGGGCCTAAATGCTTGTGACACTCCACTGGGTCTGCCGGGCTCTGAGGGCCCTGCCCTGGGCCCCCTGCTCCCCTGCCCTTTGTTCAGTCACAGCAGAGATGGCCACAACCACTCCCTCAATGAGGGCAGTGTCCCAACCTCCCTCAGCCCCGCCCCCTCTCCGCAGGTTACCATGGACTACAGAGGCTGCATTCTGAGGCCAGGGCGTTCCGAGAATGCCAAGGGCAGACATGAAGACCTTAAATGATTTCCTCTTGTGTCAGTTTTGGTAAACTTTAGGAGCTAGGAAATGGTCCACTTGACAGAAATGTTCAAATTTACTGGCATTTCATATATTCTCTGCTCTAACATTGTCCTGACTCTTTCTGTATATTCTTTACTTATGTTTTTGTTTTCCTTAATCAAAGTGTGTCTTTTAAATCTTTTCAAAGAAGATTCTTTGGACTTACTAAATCACCTGAATTTTATACGTTTTCTGTTGTATTAAGTTCTGCTCATATCTTTATTTAACTTTTTTCTATGTTCTCAGGGTTTATTGTTTTCATCTTCTGATGTCAATTAAAACACTTGGTTATTCATTTTAATAAATCTTTTTACTTATAAAGATTTGAACTTTTGAAGCTTCCAGCTTACTTGTACGTTTCTAAGGGTCAGGTCCTCTCCATTGTTGCTGGCCTAAGGCTTAGTTCACCATATAGCAATGTATATATTGACCTATTTTCCCCTTGACTTTCTGTGATCCCCTACATCTCACCTTTCTTTGCAGACAAGCCATTTGAAATACCCTTAACTTATTTCACAGCCAATAAGGCTTTGAAATAATGTTTATTTTTTAGAGAAATCTTCTTATATAATTAGGCAGAAAATCTGACCTGCCATAGTTTTCAAAACAGCATAATTTCACTCTTCTCAGTGATTAATCTGTTGTATTACACAACCTTTGTGTATTTAGCTTTATCAATCACATGTCCTTTAAAAATGTTTTAGAGATCCTACCAGTCTTTGAAAACAACCTTGTGCCTTGTTTCAGTGCCAGTTTTATGTATATTTTCTGCCTTGCACCCGATTATTCCTACATCTGATGGATGGCCTTGGGAATCTAATTCTGGTATTGATTGTTTTGGCTGATTGTCTCCCCTTCTAGCTGCTTTCTTCATTATTGTGTAAATTTAGATCATGAGCTCATGTTTAGCTAAACAGCTGACCTTGTAAGAGGCTTAGGTGTGAACGCTCGTAAGTTTCAGCAGAAAGTCGGCCAAGATTTATTTGTTTCCCTCCAATGCGTTGGCCGCAAGGACCCCGTTTTCTACAAGTGTTGGTCCAATACTCCCTCTAGAGGCAGGAGACTCAGACAGGGCTGCTTTGCGGCCCCCGTTCTGGGGCAGGGGCAGTGGGCGGCCTGTGGCCCGGGCAGGAGCCTCTCTGCGTGTGTCCCAGGGTCCCATCTGCCTGCGAGCTTCGGTCACCTGGCAGGAAGCTACGATGCCCAGACCTATGGTTAGCTGTGCAGCGAGGTGTACTGCGCGGACAGGTTCCACACACACTTCAAGTAAGAGGGCGGCCTGAGTGGAAAGGTGAGAGTTTCGGCAGCTGTGCAGACAAAGAAAGCGCCCTTTGGCCTGGGCCTAAATGCTTGTGACACTCCACTGGGCCTGCCGAGCTCTGAGGGCCCTGCCCTGGGCCCCCTGCTCCCCTGCCCTTTGTTCAGTCACAGCAGAGATGGCCACACCCACTCCCTCAGTGAGGGCAGTGTTCCAACCTCGCTCAGCCCCGCCCCCTCTCCACAGGTTACCATGGACTACAGAGGCTGCATTCTGAGGCCAGGGCGTTCCGAGAATGCCAAGGGCAGACATGATGACCTTCAATGATTTCCTCTTGTGTCAGTTTTGGTAAACTTTAGGAGCTAGGAAATGGTCCACTTGACAGAAATGTTCAAATTTACTGGCATTTCATATATTCTCTGCTCTAACATTGTCCTGACTCTTTCTGTATATTCTTTATTTATGTTTTTGTTTTCCTTAATCAAAGTGTGTCTTTTAAATCTTTTCAAAGAAGATTCTTTGGACTTAATAAATCACCTGAATTTTATACGTTTTCTGTTGTATTAAATTCTGCTCATATATTTCTTTAACTTTTTTCTATGTTCTCAGGGTTTATTGTTTTCATCTTCTGATGTCAATTAAAACACTTGGTTATTCATTTTAATAAATCTTTTTACTTATAAAGATTTGAACTTTTGAAGATTCCAGCTTACTTGTACGTTTCTAAGGGTCAGGTCCTCTCCATTGTTGCTGGCCTGAGGCTTAGTTCACCATATAGCAATGTATATATTGACCTATTTTCCCCTCGACTTTCTGTGATCCCCTACATCTCACCTTTCTTTGCAGACAAGCCATTTGAAATACCCTTAACTTATTTCACAGCCAAAAAGTCTTTGAAATAATGGGTATTTTTTAGAGAAATCTTCTTATATAATTAGGCAGAAAATCTGACCTGCCATAGTTTTCAAAACAGCATAATTTCACTCTTCTCAATGATTAATCTGTTGTATTACACAACCTTTGTGTATTTAGCTTTATCAATGACATGTCCTTTAAAAATGTTTTAGAGATCCTACCAGTCTTTGAAAACATCCTCGTGCCTTGTTTCAGTTCCAGTTTTATGTATATTTTCTGCCTTGCACCCGATTATTCCTACATCTGATGGATGGCCTTGGGAATCTAATTCTGGTATTGATTGTTTTGGCTGATTGTCTCCCCTTGTAGCTGCTTTCTTCATTATTGTGTAAAGTTAGATCATGAGCCCATGTTTAGCTAAACAGCTGACCTTGTAAGAGGCTTAGGTGTGAACGCTCGTAAGTTTCAGCAGAAAGTCGGCCAAGATTTATTTGTGTCCCTCCAATGAGTGGCCCGCAAGGACCCCGTTTTCTACAAGTGTTGGTCCAATACTCCCTCTAGAGGCAGGGGACTCAGACAGGGCTGCTTTGCGGCCCCCGATCTGGGGCAGGGGCAGTGGGCGGCCTGTGGCCGGGGCAGGAGCCTCTCCACGTGTGTACCAGGGACCCATCTGCCTGCGATCCTCGGTCACCTGGCAGGAAGCTACGATGCCCAGACCTATGGTTAGCTGTGCAGCGAGGTGTACTGCGCGGACAGGTTCCACACACACTTCAAGTAAGAGGGCGGCCTGAGTGGAAAGGTGAGAGTTTGGGCAGCTGTGCAAACAAAGAAAGCACCCTTTGGCCTGGGCCTAAATTCTTGTGACACTCCACTGGTCCTGCCAGGCTCTGAGGTCCCTGCGCCTGGCCCCCTGCTCCCCTGCCCGTTGTTCAGTCACAGCAGAGTTGGCCACACCCACTCCCTCAGTGAGGGCAGTGTTCCAACCTCCCTCAGCCCCGCCCCCTCTCCGCAGTTAACCATGGACTACAGAGGCTGCATTCTGAGGCCAGGGCGTTCCGAAAATGCCAAGGGCAGACATGAAGACCTTTAATGATTTCCTCTTGTGTCAGTTTTGGTAAACTTTAGGAGCTTGGAAATGGTCCACTTGACAGAAATGTTCAAACTTACTGGCATTTCATATATTCTCTACTCTAACATTGTCCTGACTCTTTCTGTATATTCTTTACTTATGTTTTTGTTTTCCTTAATCAAAGTGTGTCTTTTAAATCTTTTCAAAGAAGATTCTTTGGACTTACTAAATCACCTGAATTTTATACGTTTTCTGTTGTATTAAGTTCTGCTCATATCTTTATTTAACTTTTTTCTATGTTCTCAGGGTTTATTGTTTTCATCTTCTGATGTCAATTAAAACACTTGGTTATTCATTTTACTAAATCTTTTTACTTATAAAGATTTGAACTTTTGAAGATTCCAGCTTACTTGTACGTTTCTAAGGGTCAGGTCCTCTCCATTGTTGCTGGCCTAAGGCTTAGTTCACCATAGAGCAATGTATATATTGACCTATTTTCCCCTCGACTTTCTGTGATCCCCTACATCTCACCGTTCTTTGCAGACAAGCCATTTGAAATACCCTTAACTTATTTCACAGCCAATAAGTCATTGAAATAATGGGTATTTTTTAGAGAAATCTTCTTATATAATTAGGCAGAAAATCTGACCTGCCATAGTTTTCAAAACAGCATAATTTCACTCTTCTCAATGATTAATCTGTTGTATTACACAACCTTTGTGTATTTAGCTTTATCAATGACATGATCTTTAAAAATGTTTTAGAGATCCTACCAGTCTTTGAAAACATCCTCGTGCCTTGTTTCAGTTCCAGTTTTATGTATATTTTCTGCCTTGCAACCGATTATTCTTACATCTGATGGATGGCCTTTGGAATGTAATTCTGGTATTGATTGTTTTGGCTGATTGTCTCCCCTTGTAGCTGCTTTCTTCATTATTGTGTAAAGTTAGACCATGAGCTCATGTTTAGCTAAACAGCTGACCTTGTAAGAGGCTTAGGTGTGAACGCTCGTAAGTTTCAGCAGAAAGTCGGCCAAGATTTATTTGTGTCCCTCCAATGAATGGCCCGCAAGGACCCCGTTTTCTACAAGTGTTGGTCCAATACTCCCTCTAGAGGCAGGGCACTCAGACAGGGCTGCTTTGCGGGCCCCGATCTGGGGCAGGGGCAGTGGGCGGCCTGTGGCCCGGGCAGGAGCCACTCTGCGTGTGTCCCAGGGACCCATCTGCCTGTGAGCCTCGGTCACCTGGCAGGAAGCTACGATGCCCAGACCTATGGTTAGCTGTGCAGCGAGGTGTACTGCGCGTACAGGTTCCACACACACTTCAAGTAAGAGGGCGGCCTGAGTGGAAAGGTGAGAGTTTGGGCAGCTGTGCAGACAAAGAAAGCGCCCTTTGGCCTGGGCCTAAATGCTTGTGACACTCCACTGGGCCTGCCGGGCTCTGAGGGCCCTGCCCTGGGCCCCCTGCTCCCCTGCTCTTTGTTCAGTCACAGCAGAAATGGCCACACCCACTCCCTCAGTGAGGGCAGTGTTCCAACCTCACTCAGCCCCCCCCCTCTCCGCAGGTTACCATGGACTACAGAGGCTGCATTCTGAGGCAAGGGCGTTTCGAGAATGCCAAGGGCAGACATGATGACCTTAAATGATTTCCTCTTGTGTCAGTTTTGGTAAACTTTAGGAGCTAGGAAATGGTCCACTTGACAGAAATGTTCAAATTTACTGGCATTTCATATATTCTCTGCTCTAACATTGTCCTGACCCTTTCTGTATATTCTTTATTTATGTTTTGGTTTTCCTTAATCAAATTGTGTCTTTTAAATCTTTTCAAAGAAGATTCTTTGGACTTAATAAATCACCTGAATTTTATACGTTTTCTGTTGTATTAAATTCTGCTCATATATTTATTTAACTTTTTTCTATGTTCTCAGGGTTTATTGTTTTCATCTTCTGATGTCAATTAAAACACTTGGTTATTCATTTTAATAAATCTTTTTACTTATAAAGATTTGAACTTTTGAAGATTCCAGCTTACTTGTACGTTTCTAAGGGTCAGGTCCTCTCCATTGTTGCTGGCCTGAGGCTTAGTTCACCATATAGCAATGTATATATTGACCTATTTTCCCCTCGACTTTCTGTGATCCCCTACATCTCACCTTTCTTTGCAGACAAGCCATTTGAAATACCCTTAACTTATTTCACAGCCAAAAAGTCTTTGAAATAATGGGTATTTTTTAGAGAAATCTTCTTATATAATTAGGCAGAAAATCTGACCTGCCATAGTTTTCAAAACAGCATAATTTCACTCTTCTCAGTGATTAATCTGTTGTATTACACAACCTTTGTGTATTTAGCTTTATCAATCACATGTCCTTTAAAAATGTTTTAGAGATCCTACCAGTCTTTGAAAACAACCTTGTGCCTTGTTTCAGTGCCAGTTTTATGTATATTTTCTGCCTTGCACCCGATTATTCCTACATCTGATGGATGGCCTTGGGAATCTAATTCTGGTATTGATTGTTTTGGCTGATTGTCTCCCCTTGTAGCTGCTTTCTTCATTATTGTGTAAATTTAGATCATGAGCTCATGTTTAGCTAAACAGCTGACCTTGTAAGAGGCTTAGGTGTGAACGCTCGTAAGTTTCAGCAGAAAGTCGGCCAAGATTTATTTGTGTCCCTCCAATGCGTGGGCCGCAAGGACCCCGTTTTCTACAAGTGTTGGTCCAATACTCCCTCTAGAGGCAGGAGACTCAGACAGGGCTGCTTTGCGGCCCCCGTTCTGGGGCAGGGGCAGTGGGCGGCCTGTGGCCCGGGCAGGAGCCTCTCCGCGTGTGTCCCAGGGTCCCATCTGCCTGCGAGCCTCGGTCACCTGGCAGGAAGCTACGATGCCCAGACCTATGGTTAGCTGTGCAGCGAGGTGTACTGCGCGGACAGGTTCCACACACACTTCAAGTAAGAGGGCGGCCTGAGTGGAAAGGTGAGAGTTTCGGCAGCTGTGCAGACAAAGAAAGCGCCCTATGGCCTGGGCCTAAATGCTTGTGACACTCCACTGGGCCTGCCGGGCTCTGAGGGCCCTGCCCTGGGCCCCCTGCTCCCCTGCCCTTTGTTCAGTCACAGCAGAGATGGCCACACCCACTCCCTCAGTGAGGGCAGTGTTCCAACCTCGCTCAGCCCCGCCCCCTCTCCACAGGTTACCATGGACTACAGAGGCTGCATTCTGAGGCCAGGGCGTTCCGAGAATGCCAAGGGCAGACATGATGACCTTCAATGATTTCCTCTTGTGTCAGTTTTGGTAAACTTTAGGAGCTAGGAAATGGTCCACTTGACAGAAATGTTCAAATTTACTGGCATTTCATATATTCTCTGCTCTAACATTGTCCTGACTCTTTCTGTATATTCTTTATTTATGTTTTTGTTTTCCTTAATCAAAGTGTGTCTTTTAAATCTTTTCAAAGAAGATTCTTTGGACTTAATAAATCACCTGAATTTTATACGTTTTCTGTTGTATTAAATTCTGCTCATATATTTCTTTAACGTTTTTCTATGTTCTCAGGGTTTATTGTTTTCATCTTCTGATGTCAATTAAAACACTTGGTTATTCATTTTAATAAATCTTTTTACTTATAAAGATTTGAACTTTTGAAGATTCCAGCTTACTTGTACGTTTCTAAGGGTCAGGTCCTCTCCATTGTTGCTGGCCTAAGGCTTAGTTCACCATAGAGCAATGTATATATTGACCTATTTTCCCCTCGACTTTCTGTGATCCCCTACATCTCACCTTTCTTTGCAGACAAGCCATTTGAAATACCCTTAACTTATTTCACAGCCAATAAGTCATTGAAATAATGGGTATTTTTTAGAGAAATCTTCTTATATAATTAGGCAGAAAATCTGACCTGCCATAGTTTTCAAAACAGCATAATTTCACTCTTCTCAATGATTAATCTGTTGTATTACACAACCTTTGTGTATTTAGCTTTATCAATGACATGATCTTTAAAAATGTTTTAGAGATCCTACCAGTCTTTGAAAACATCCTCGTGCCTTGTTTCAGTTCCAGTTTTATGTATATTTTCTGCCTTGCAACCGATTATTCCTACATCTGATGGATGGCCTTTGGAATGTAATTCTGGTATTGATTGTTTTGGCTGATTGTCTCCCCTTGTAGCTGCTTTCTTCATTATTGTGTAAAGTTAGACCATGAGCTCATGTTTAGCTAAACAGCTGACCTTGTAAGAGGCTTAGGTGTGAACGCTCGTAAGTTTCAGCAGAAAGTCGGCCAAGATTTATTTGTGTCCCTCCAATGAGTGGCCCGCAAGGACCCCGTTTTCTACAAGTGTTGGTCCAATACTCCCTCTAGAGGCAGGGCACTCAGACAGGGCTGCTTTGCGGGCCCCGATCTGGGGCAGGGGCAGTGGGCGGCCTGTGGCCCGGGCAGGAGCCACTCTGCGTGTGTCCCAGGGACCCATCTGCCTGTGAGCCTCGGTCACCTGGCAGGAAGCTACGATGCCCAGACCTATGGTTAGCTGTGCAGCGAGGTGTACTGCGCGTACAGGTTCCACACACACTTCAAGTAAGAGGGCGGCCTGAGTGGAAAGGTGAGAGTTTGGGCAGCTGTGCAGACAAAGAAAGCCCCCTTTGGCCTGGGCCTAAATGCTTGTGACACTCCACTGGGCCTGCCGGGCTCTGAGGGCCCTGCCCTGGGCCCCCTGCTCCCCTGCTCTTTGTTCAGTCACAGCAGAAATGGCCACACCCACTCCCTCAGTGAGGGCAGTGTTCCAACCTCACTCAGCCTCGCCCCCTCTCCGCAGGTTACCATGGACTACAGAGGCTGCATTCTGAGGCAAGGGCGTTTCGAGAATGCCAAGGGCAGACATGATGACCTTAAATGATTTCCTCTTGTGTCAGTTTTGGTAAACTTTAGGAGCTAGGAAATGGTCCACTTTACAGAAATGTTCAAATTTACTGGCATTTCATATATTCTCTGCTCTAACATGGTCCTGACCCTTTCTGTATATTCTTTATTTATGTTTTTGTTTTCCTTAATCAAAGTGTGTCTTTTAAATCTTTTCAAAGAAGATTCTTTGGACTTAATAAATCACCTGAATTTTATACGTTTTCTGTTGTATTAAATTCTGCTCATATACTTATTTAACTTTTTTCTATGTTCTCAGGGTTTATTGTTTTCATCTTCTGATGTCAATTAAAACACTTGGTTATTCATTTTAATAAATCTTTTTACTTATAAAGATTTGAACTTTTGAAGATTCCAGCTTACTTGTACGTTTCTAAGGGTCAGGTCCTCTCCATTGTTGCTGGCCTGAGGCTTAGTTCACCATATAGCAATGTATATATTGACCTATTTTCCCCTCGACTTTCTGTGATCCCCTACATCTCACCTTTCTTTGCAGACAAGCCATTTGAAATACCCTTAACTTATTTCACAGCCAAAAAGTCTTTGAAATAATGGGTATTTTTTAGAGAAATCTTCTTATATAATTAGGCAGAAAATCTGACCTGCCATAGTTTTCAAAACAGCATAATTTCACTCTTCTCAATGATTAATCTGTTGTATTACACAACCTTTGTGTATTTAGCTTTATCAATCACATGTCCTTTAAAAATGTTTTAGAGATCCTACCAGTCTTTGAAAACATCCTCGTGCCTTGTTTCAGTTCCAGTTTTATGTATATTTTCTGCCTTGCACCCGATTATTCCTACATCTGATGGATGGCCTTGGGAATCTTATTCTGGTATTGATTGTTTTGGCTGATTGTCTCCACTTGTAGCTGCTTTCTTCATTATTGTGTAAAGTTAGATCATGAGCTCATGTTTAGCTAAACAGCTGACCTTGTAAGAGGCTTAGGTGTGAACGCTCATAAGTTTTAGCAGAAAGTCGGCCAAGATTTATTTGTGTCCCTCCAATGAGTGGCCCGCAAGGACCCCGTTTTCTACAAGTGTTGGTCCAATACTCCCTCTAGAGGCAGGGGACTCAGACAGGGCTGCTTTGCGGCCCCCGATCTGGGGCAGGGGCAGTGGGCAGCCTGTGGCCCGGGCAGGAGCCTCTCCGCGTGTGTCCCAGGGACCCATCTGCCTGCGAGCCTCGGTCACCTGGCAGGAAGCTACGATGCCCAGACCTATGGTTACCTGTGCAGCGAGGTGTACTGCGCGGACAGGTTCCACACACACTTCAAGTAAGAGGGCGGCCTGAGTGGAAAGGTGAGAGTTTGGGCAGCTGTGCAGACAAAGAAAGCGCCCTTTGGCCTGGGCCTAAATGCTTGTGACACTCCACTGGGCCTGCCGGGCTCTGAGGGCCCTGCCCTGGGCCCCCTGCTCCCCTGCCCTTTGTTCAGTCACAGCAGAGATGGCCACACCCACTCCCTCAATGAGGGCAGTGTCCCAACCTCCCTCAGCCCCGCCCCCTCTCCGCAGGTTACCATGGACTACAGAGGCTGCATTCTGAGGCCAGGGCGTTCCGAGAATGCCAAGGGCAGACATGATGACCTTAAATGATTTCCTCTTGTGTCAGTTTTGGTAAACTTTAGGAGCTAGGAAATGGTCCACTTTACAGAAATGTTCAAATTTACTGGCATTTCATATATTCTCTGCTCTAACATTGTCCTGACTCTTTCTGTATATTCTTTACTTATGTTTTTGTTTTCCTTAATCAAAGTGTGTCTTTTAAATCTTTTCAAAGAAGATTCTTTAGACTTACTAAATCACCTGAATTTTATACGTTTTCTGTTGTATTAAGTTCTGCTCATATCTTTATTTAACTTTTTTCTATGTTCTCAGGGTTTATTGTTTTCATCTTCTGATGTCAATTAAAACACTTGGTTATTCATTTTAATAAATCTTTTTACTTATAAAGATTTGAACTTTTGAAGCTTCCAGCTTACTTGTACGTTTCTAAGGGTCAGGTTCTCTCCATTGTTGCTGGCCTAAGGCTTAGTTCACCATATAGCAATGTATATATTGACCTATTTTCCCCTTGACTTTCTGTGATCCCCTACATCTCACCTTTCTTTGCAGACAAGCCATTTGAAATACCCTTAACTTATTTCACAGCCAATAAGGCTTTGAAATAATGTTTATTTTTTAGAGAAATCTTCTTATATAATTAGGCAGAAAATCTGACCTGCCATAGTTTTGAAAACAGCATAATTTCACTCTTCTCAGTGATTAATCTGTTGTATTACACAACCTTTGTGTATTTAGCTTTATCAATCACATGTCCTTTAAAAATGTTTTAGAGATCCTACCAGTCTTTGAAAACAACCTTGTGCCTTGTTTCAGTGCCAGTTTTATGTATATTTTCTGCCTTGCACCCGATTATTCCTACATCTGATGGATGGCCTTGGGAATCTTATTCTGGTATTGATTATTTTGGCTGATTGTCTCCCCTTGTAGCTGCTTTCTTCATTCTTGTGTAAATTTAGATCATGAGCTCATGTTTAGCTAAACAGCTGACCTTGTAAGAGGCTTAGGTGTGAACGCTCGTAAGTTTCAGCATAAAGTCGGCAAAGATTTATTTGTGTCCCTCCAATGCGTGGGCCGCAAGGACCCCGTTTTCTACAAGTGTTGGTCCAATACTCCCTCTAGAGGCAGGGGACTCAGACAGGGCTGCTTTGCGGCCCCCGATCTGGGACAGGGGCAGTGGGCGGCCTGTGGCCCGGCAGGAGCCTCTCCGCGTTTGTCCCAGGGACCCATCTGCCTGCAAGCCTCGGTCTCCTGGCAGGAAGCTACGATGCCCAGACCTATGGTTAGCTGTGCAGCGAGGTGTACTGCACGGACAGGTTCCACACACACTTCAAGTAAGAGGGCGGCCTGAGTGGAAAGGTGTGATGTTGGGCAGCTGTGCAGACAAAGAAAGCGCCCTTTGGCCTGGGCCTAAATGCTTGTGACACTCCACTGGACCTGCCGGGCTCTGAGGGCCCTGCCCTGGGCCCCCTGCTCCCCTGCCCTTTGTTCAGTCACAGCAGAGATGGCCACACCCACTCCCTCAGTGAGGGCAGTGTTCCAACCTCCCTCAGCCCCGCCCCCTCTCTGCAGGTTACTATGGACTACAGAGGCTGCATTCTGAGGCAAGGGCGTTCCGAGAATGCCAAGGGCAGACATGATGACCTTCAATGATTTCCTCTTGTGTCAGTTTTGGTAAACTTTAGGAGCTAGGAAATGGTCCACTTGACAGAAATGTTCAAATTTACTGGCATTTCATATATTCTCTTCTCTAACATTGTCCTGACTCTTTCTGTATACTCTTTACTTATGTTTTTGTTTTTCTTAATCAAAGTGTGTCTTTTAAATCTTTTCAAAGAAGATTCTTTGGACTTACTATATCACCTGGATTTTATACGTTTTCTGTTGTATTAAGTTCTGCTCATATCTTTATTTAACTTTTTTCTATGTTCTCAGGGTTTATTGTTTTCATCTTCTGATGTCAATTAAAACAATTGGTTATTCATTTTAATAAATCTTTTTACTTATAAAGATTTGAACTTTTGAAGATTCCAGCTTACTTGTACGTTTCTAAGGGTCAGGTCCTCTCCATTGTTGCTGGCCTGAGGCTTAGTTCACCATATAGCAATGTATATATTGACCTATTTTCCCCTAGACTTTCTGTGATCGCCTACATCTCACCTTTCTTTGCAGACAAGCCATTTGAAATACCCTTAAGTTATTTCACAGCCAATAAGGCTTTGAAATAATGTGTATTTTTTAGAGAAATCTTCTTATATAATTAGGCAGAAAATCTGACCTGCCATAGTTTTCAAAACAGCATAATTTCACTCTTCTCAATGATTAATCTGTTGTATTACACAACCTTTGTGTATTTAGCTTTATCAATGACATGTCCTTTAAAAATGTTTTAGAGATCCTACCAGTCTTTGAAAACATCCTCGTGCCTTGTTTCAGTTCCAGTTTTATGTATATTTTCTGCCTTGCACCCGATTATTCCTACATCTGATGGATGGCCTTGGGAATCTAATTCTGGTATTGATTGTTTTGGCTGATTGTCTCCCCTTGTAGCTGCTTTCTTCATTATTGTGTAAAGTTAGATCATGAGCTCATGTTTAGCTAAACAGCTGACCTTGTAAGAGGCTTAGGGGTGAACGCTCATAAGTTTCAGCAGAAAGTCGGCCAAGATTTATTTGTGTCCCTCCAATGAGTGGCCCGCAAGGACCCCGTTTTCTACAAGTGTTGGTCCAATACTCCCTCTAGAGGCAGGGGACTCAGACAGGGCTGCTTTGCGGCCCCCGATCTGGGGCAGGGGCAGTGGGCGGCCTGTGGCCCGGGCAGGAGCCTCTCCGCGTGTGTCCCAGGGACCCATCTGCCTGCGAGCCTCGGTCACCTGGCAGGAAGCTACGATGCCCAGACCTATGGTTAGCTGTGCAGCGAGGTGTACTGCGCGTACAGGTTCCACACACACTTCTAGTAAGAGGGCGGCCTGAGTGGAAAAGTGAGAGTTTGGGCAGCTGTGCAGACAAGAAAGCGCCCTTTGGCCTGGGCCTAAATGCTTGTGACACTCCACTGGGCCTGCCGGGTTCTGAGGGCCCTGCCCTGGGCCCACTGCTCCCCTGCCCTTTGTTCAGTCACAGCAGAGATGGCCACACCCACTCCCTCAATGAGGGCAGTGTCCCAACCTCCCTCAGCCCCGCCCCCTCTCCGCAGGTTACCATGGAATACAGAGGCTGCATTCTGAGGCCAGGGCGTTCCGAGAATGCCAAGGGCAGACATGATGACCTTAAATGATTTCCTCTTGTGTCAGTGTTGGTAAACTTTAGGAGCTAGGAAATGGTCCACTTGACAGAAATGTTCAAATTTACTGGCATTTCATATATTCTCTGCTCTAACATTGTCCTGACTCTTTCTGTATACTCTTTACTTATGTTTTTGTTTTCCGTAATCAAAGTGTGTCTTTTAAATCTTTGCAAGAAGATTCTTTGGACTTAATAAATCACCTGAATTTTATACGTTTTCTGTTGTATTAAATTCTGCTCATATATTTCTTTAACTTTTTTCTATGTTCTCAGGGTTTATTGTTTTCATCTTCTGATGTCAATTAAAACACTTGGTTATTCATTTTAATAAAACTTTTTACTTATAAAGATTTGAACTTTTGAAGATTCCAGCTTACTTGTACGTTTCTAAGGGTCAGGTCCTCTCCATTGTTGCTGGCCTGAGGCTTAGTTCACCATATAGCAATGTATATATTGACCTATTTTCCCCTAGACTTTCTGTGATCGCCTACATATCACCTTTCTTTGCAGACAAGCCATTTGAAATACCCTTAACTTATTTCACAGCCAATAAGGCTTTGAAATAAAGTTTATTTTTTAGAGAAATCTTCTTATATAATTAGGCAGAAAATCTGACCTGCCATAGTTTTCAAAACAGCATAATTTCACTCTTCTCAATGATTAATGTGTTGTATTACACAACCTTTGTGTATTTAGCTTTATCAATCACATGTCCTTTAAAAATGTTTTAGAGATCCTACCAGTCTTTGAAAACATCCTCGTGCCTTGTTTCAGTTCCAGTTTTATGTATATTTTCTGCCTTGCACCCAATTATTCCTACATCTGATGGATGGCCTTGGGAATCTAATTCTTGTATTGATTGTTTTGGCTGATTGTCTCCCCTTGTAGCTGCTTTCTTCATTATTGTGTAAATTTAGATCATGAGCCCATGTTTAGCTAAACAGCTGACCTTGTAAGAGGCTTAGGTGTGAACGCTCGTAAGTTTCAGCAGAAAGTCGGCCAAGGTTTATTTGTGTCCCTCCAATGAGTGGCCCGCATGGACCCCGTTTTCTACAAGTGTTGGTCCAATACTCCCTCTAGAGGCAGGGGACTCAGACAGGGCTGCTTTGCGGCCCCCGATCTGGGGCAGGGGCAGTGGGCGGCCTGTGGCCCGGGCAGGAGCCTCTCCGCGTGTGTCCCAGGGACCCATCTGCCTGCGAGCCTCGGTCACCTGGCAGGAAGCTACGATGCCCAGACCTATGGTTAGCTGTGCAGCGAGGTGTACTGCGCGGACAGGTTCCACACACACTTCAAGTAAGAGGGCGGCCTGAGTGGAAAGGTGAGAGTTTGGGCAGCTGTGCAGACAAAGAAAGCACCCTTTGGCCTGGGCCTAAATTCTTGTGACACTCCACTGGGCCTGCCAGGCTCTGAGGTCCCTGCGCCTGGCCCCCTGCTCCCCTGCCCGTTGTTCAGTCACAGCAGAGATGGCCACACCCACTCCCTCAGTGAGGGCAGTGTTCCAACCTCCCTCAGCCCCGCCCCCTCTCCGTAGTTAACCATGGACTACAGAGGCTGCATTCTGAGGCCAGGGCGTTCCGAGAATGCCAAGGGCAGACATGAAGACCTTTAATGATTTCCTCTTGTGTCAGTTTTGGTAAACTTTAGGAGCTTGGAAATGGTCCACTTGACAGAAATGTTCAAACTTACTGGCATTTCATATATTCTCTGCTCTAACATTGTCCTGACTCTTTCTGTATATTCTTTACTTATGTTTTTGTTTTCCTTAATCAAAGTGTGTCTTTTAAATCTTTTCAAAGAAGATTCTTTGGACTTACTAAATCACCTGAATTTTATACGTTTTCTGTTGTATTAAGTTCTGCTCATATCTTTATTTAACTTTTTTCTATGTTCTCAGGGTTTATTGTTTTCATCTTCTGATGTCAATTAAAACACTTGGTTATTCATTTTACTAAATCTTTTTACTTATAAAGATTTGAACTTTTGAAGATTCCAGCTTACTTGTACGTTTCTAAGGGTCAGGTCCTCTCCATTGTTGCTGGCCTAAGGCTTAGTTCACCATAGAGTAATGTATATATTGACCTATTTTCCCCTCGACTTTCTGTGATCCCCTACATCTCACCTTTCTTTGAAGACAAGCCATTTGAAATACCCTTAACTTATTTCACAGCCAATAAGTCTTTGAAATAATGTGTATTTTTTAGAGAAATCTTCTTATATAATTAGGCAGAAAATCTGACCTGCCATAGTTTTCAAAACAGCATAATTTCACTCTTCTCAATGATTAATCTGTTGTATTACACA